>NC_134241.1:21974101-22599101 GCF_965152275.1 Natator depressus
GAAAAGGCTGCTCCCAGAGAGGCCTCAGGTGAAGGCAAGTAGGGGCCAGGTTGGCATCCCACAGCCCAGCCAGCTGCACAAGTGACCATGTGTGGCTGAAGGCAGAGGCTGTCCTGGGGATTTGGGTGTCGGATCCTCTTTAGGCTACGCTGCTTCCCAGAGCAAACGCAACATCGGGAGCAGAGCACCTGCCAGTCCCCCTTGCTATAAACTCCTCATGTCAATCCCACACCAGCTAGACCAGCTGATTTTCCTGGGTCACATTATTACTGCCCAAAGGGATGATTGCCTATAGTGCCTCCTTTAGGTTCCAAGCTGGGGCAGCTTTCAGCAAGGGAGCCTCACTCAAGTCATGATCTGTCCACCCGGCAGCCATTGGAAACCCTTATTTGCCTTCAGCACAATTCTAACCAGGGAGAGAAAGGGCAGCTCTCTGGGTAACTCCCCAGCCCCAGCGGGTGGGCAGACAAAACTCTATTCTGCTTCCCCAGCAGGACCTGGCTGGGCCAGGGTTATTCACTGTGCCAACGGCAGAGCGGCACAGCAGGGCCAAGACAGAGCTGGGGAGGAGAGGGGCTCCATCTTCCCCACACTCTGCTATGACTGATCCGCACCAGCTGGGCTATAAGCAAGCTATGTGCCAAGCTGTGGGCCCAGAAAAAGGGAACCTGTCGCTAGGATACCATGCAAGGGCCTCCGATGGCGCTGCCCATGTCCAGGGGAACCCTTTCGGACAGCAGGGCAGAAAGCAAGTCTCAGAATTAGGGCTTGAAACTCCCCCCCCCCCAACGTGTCTGCCTTAATGGGCTGTAGCTTTGGAAAGCCAAACTGACGGCTCCTATCTGAGCCCATATACGAACATTCCCTGCTCCCCACTCTACCAGTGGCCAGCAGAGAGCCCCTCACCCTTCCCCATCTTCTTCTGTGAAGAGGTGTCCAGGCCCGTCCCAGACTGGGCCCTCTGCAAGAGGGAGCTCACCAGCCCCAGGAGAGTCACCCACCACTTGGCTCCTCCATCTTGGCTGCAAGTTTGGGGAGACAGGGTGGGGCAGACCCCCTCAGAGCTTCACCATTCAGCCCCACCCAGAGAAGGCCCTTCCATGAGGTCCCCACGTCTGCACTGCCGGCCGGCTGGCCAGCGAGTCTGGGAGCGTGTCTGTGGGCCAGCAGCGCAGCTGTGGTAATTATGGTATTAGGATGCAAGGGAAGCTCTGCACCCCCAGCATAGGCTGTAAATGCTGATGCACTGGCCTGCGGCCAGGCAGCACATTAACTCAACATTCCCGGCTGATTTGTAAACCAGCAGCTCCCTTCCTGCCTCCCCCCCGCATCTCGCTGTCACGCGTGTTCCTCCAGCTCTGATTCCTCTTGTAATGACAACAGACTGCAAACAAGGAGGAAGGAGCCAAGCAGTTTGCAACAGGGGACACAGAGGCAGCTACAAGGCATGGAGCTGTCATGACACCCTGTTGGCCACAGCTGCTCCCTTGCAGAGAAACAGCCTCCCCCAGCTCCTCATCAGACTTGGTGTCCTGAGGGGCATACGCAGGGCCAGGGCATGATGGAGACTCCAGTGGGTAAGGGCAAGAAAGCAGAGGGACGTGTTCCCTAGCTCCTTGCACTTAATAATAATATTTGTCATGCTCATTAACTCCGAGAGCCTCTCAGAGAGGTAGGGTATTAAGTAGCATCATTCCCAGTTCCCAGATGAGAACAGTGAAATGACTCACCCCAGGCTACGCAAGGGGTCAGTAGCAGAGTCTTGATTAGAAGTCTGGAGTTCCTGGCTCCTGTTCCTGTGCTCACAACGCTAGGCCCTCTCCATCTCCTCAACCACATCATTAGTCCTATTGTTATCTGTGTTGCCATAGTGCCTAGAGACCCCGACGGAGCTCCGGGCCTCCATGCACTAGACACCATACAGACCCCGGTAAGAGACAGTTCCTGCCCCAAAGGGCTTACTGTCTGAAGAGACAATTTGCACAAAGGAGAGGAGAGGAAACAGGCACAGAAAGGGGCAGGGACTTGGCCAGGGTCACATAATGATTTAATGGCAGACCTAGCAATGAAATGGAGGGCTCCTGACTCCCAGTCCAGTGCCCCATCCATTAACCACACTGCCTCCCCATCAACTCTGGGCTCTAGGGAAAGGCAAAAAAGTCCGTCCCCTCATCTCCATTTGAATGTGGGAGCAGAGAGAGGGTGAAAAACGTCCTGCCCCACCCACATGCAGTGTTCACAGGGAAGCATGGCTCCCCCTTTGCAGTGTTTCAGGGATGCAGTATATCTGATCTGCAATTAATAAATTAATTAATTAAATATCAGCGCTCCTTGTGCACAGTTCCTGCTGTCCCTGTTATTGGTGTGCTTGTTCCCACTGACAGAGTCGTTAGACTGGTGCAGGGCTGACCCAGGGCCCTGCTAATTACATCTTCCAGCGGAAAAGGCTCTTTGGATTTGTTGTTTGCATCAATCGTGGGCCAGGAAGGACTTCTCCCCTGACTTTGATCTGTCCTGCTGCTTCAGGTCAGGGAGTCCAGGGAAAGCATCAGGCATCAGGGAAAGCCCACTGCAGCATCTCTCCTGCAGAGCCTAAATCCAGGGAGCCTTGTTAATCTTCAGACACCAAATCATTGAAAATGGAAGGGAAATCTATTTCAAGAAAGTTCCAAGCCTGTTTTTCATTGCTGAAACAGCATCCTCAGCTGCATGCATTCTCCATGGTTGGCGGCTGTCAGTTACTTGGCTTCATTCAAGGGCTGGAGAAGGCATGATGGGACTCTACCCAAACCCCACTCACAATCCTAAACCCTGTCCACAACCCCGGAATAGCTGGGTGTTTTGTTAAAATAGAGAGCAGGGAAATAATTAATGCTGGCATGTGGGTTGTCATCATTAGACTTCAGAGTCAACACCCAATGCAATTAATAAGGGCAGTGCACAGCTGTCTTGGACCTCTTTTTGCTCTTGATATTCGGAAGGTTCTCTCCCAACTTCCATGATGGCTAGGAACTTAATCATCTTTAGAAATCAAAGCTTAAATCCTGCGGAAGCTGCTAGACCCTGCCCAGAAAAGTGCTGTGAGAATGCTTGATCCAAGCCCTGGCCTCTTGGGAATGAAAACACGGCCCAGTTTCCAGGGAACCTGGGCAATGACAGTGCTGCTGGGAGTGATGCCATTGGGGATGATACAGGCATTTGTGAGCACTGTTACTGGTGGCAATACGTGTCTTCGTGGCGGGGGCGGTGGTGATGGCATGGTGCTGCTGTTGGTAGGTGGTGCTCTCGCTGTCCCATTGGTGGCACTGTTGGCATTCATGGGGGTGGCGTGATGGCTGGCACTGTGCTTTTCAGGCTGGTGGGGATGCTAGTGGTGGGTTGCAATTGCTGGTGCTGGCTGCCGTGTTTCTGCTGTTCTTGGGGAGGGCTGTGTAAATCTGGTGATGGTGCACCACCAGCTCTTTCCATGAAGGGTAAACACTAGCAGGAGATTGTCTAATAAAGTAAATCTGAGACAAGCTGGCATCCAAGTGCTGGTGGTGGGTATGTGCCAAGTGGTGGCATTGCTCTCAGCAGTAAACCAGAAGATGGTATTTTGAAGAGGAAGACCTTACACAGTCATGGCCAGCCTTCTGGACCCAGGCAGCACAGAGCTCTGGGACAATGCTGTCCTGGAGCAGGCAATTCGCTGTAGGGGCAGTACCAGGGAATGTTCTTCATGGCTCTTGGGTTGCTCACAGGCCCTGCTAAGAGCAAGGGAATATGCTTCCGAGGGGAGGGCTTGGAGCAAGAGGGAAGAGGGAAGGAGGCAGGATTACTCACTTCAGATTTGAGCAATTGACACCTGAATTGGCTAATAAAGTGTGAAATTGGTTTCACGCTCTGCTACCTTTTCTGTGCTGCACCCTCATTATGCCTCCTCCCATCTCCCGCCCCAACCAGTGAGCCGGCTGCTGCTGACGTCCCAGCTGCTGTCATTGTGCCTGCCAGATGAGCAGGTCAGTCTCATGCACGTGCTCAGGCTCAGCTGACTGAGTGCATGGGCAGTTTTGCAAGCCCTGCAAGGAGTCAGGCAGTACTGAGCCACTGCAGTCCTGTCAGGATACTCACCAACGTCTGTGTAACCAGGCCATACGCACCTGAGCTGGGCTGAGCATCTCTTCCCCATTGTCAGAAGCAGCTCGTGGTGGTGGCATTGGACACGGAAGTGCAATCACCTGGGGCACTTGGTGGTGCCATGCCAATCGGCCTGCCATGGTCCAGAATGCCCTAGCATTCTCCAACTGCTTCCCCACAACGCCAGTGTCCAAGCATTGGGCTTTGCCACGGGCGTGTGGCACCTCAAGACTTTGACCACAGGGTACTTCTGGTGGTCTTGTCACTGTTGCCTCCAGGCTGGGTGTGGGTTTCACAGGCAGGGAACCTGCTTCAGGCTTCCCCTTACCCTGGTGCGAGGAATGGGGCAGGGGGGTGACTGGGACGTGTCAGCCTTTGCTGCACTTTAATACATCAGACCAGCTTTCCAGTGATTTGTCATGGAAGCCTTATTGCAGACAAGATCCTGGCAGCTAGTGTTCTAACCCCCCATCATCTATGCCCAGGTTAGACAACTGGTGGTAAAGGCTGGCCCGAGCCCGCCTGCCATTGCTACCAGCAGCAGAGCTGCACCGGTCCTGGTTCAGCAGTTGGGGGTGAGGGGTTGATTAGAAAGTCTAGTATAGACATGCTGGTGTGGCAAGCACCATCACAGAGCTATGTCGGGATGCGCTGGGTGATTTCTAAAGTAAGCCCATTGTAGGTCTATTTGCAGTGGATAGTACCCCTTTAAGAAGGTGGTCATGTGTTTACTGGCATAGTCCGCTTGCCCAAAGGTGCAGTTAATGACAAGGGCTGAGGCTCCAAACCAACCCCAACCTAGCACAGCTGCTCTTGGTCAAAGCTACCTAGGCCTCATCCTGCTCTGCTCGTTTGTCACGTGTAGGGCTGCTGCAGCCCTTTCCGGCCTTTGGGGCAAGAAGCTCTGTGCCATGCCATCATCCCGTCAGATCACAGTTAGCTCAGGGGCTAGGACAGACGCTCTCAAAACTCTGCCACAGCCAAAGAGCTCTGGTCTCTGAAGAGAAGCTCAGCGTAAAGCACTGTGCCCAGGAACCTGCCCTGTGAGCAGAACTGCTGCAAAGCCTGGCCACTGGGAGTAAATTAGTGCCAGGTGCAGTGCCAATCAGATAGCCTTGTATGGTTTGGAACAGCACATGAAGGTTGCAATCAGGTTCGTGCCGAGAACACAAGGGGCCATGTCACTCACCTTCGGCAAGGTGGGTACCTTGGGAGACTTATGCTGGTCTGTTTCCATACACAAACTTTACCACTGGTTGTCAGCAGCACACAGAAAGGGTCTTTGTGGCCTGACACATATGTTTTGAAACATACATGTGGGCACAAAAAGAGGAATCACATATTTCCCTTGTCCAGGGCTCTGATGATGAACGGTTATGCCTGAGTAGGCTGGGAGTGCTCAGAAGCCACTCACTGAGTTTAATAACAAGAATTAGTCATTCCCTAGCACTTTTAATTCATAGCTCTTTGAGCACTTTCAAAAGCTGGGCTGGTATCATCATGCCCCTTTGCCAGGCAGGAAGCTGAAGCACACAGAGAGAAGTGACTGTGGGAGGGTCACAGTGTGTCCGGGGCACAGCCAGGACTGGAGCCCAGGTTTCCTAACTCCCAGGCCATTGCCTTTTATACTGGACCATTGTGCCCCCTCGGGGAAGGAGCTAGACCTGTGTCATTGCATGCCGGCTGCTGGGCACTCCAGATGCCTATATGTGACTAGCTTGGTGTGCATGTGAAGATCAGGCATTTCCCTCAGCATGTGGCGAGGTGGGTGCCTGACCTATGCTGGCACAAATGCCCGGTTAGCGCATGCACACTTGGTATGTGTGCATGTAAAATATAGAGGTATTGATGATCTGACCCTCACATACAGCCATGGTCCCGTGATGTCATCACACTAATAGCTGCAGCTCCGGGGAGAGAGGGAACTGCACCCACAGAAGGATCAGAGCCTGTGATTTCTAGGAAGGGGTGGATTGGCTGGGCTGAGCACTTGGAGCTTAGGGTAACAGGGCAATGGCAAGCGAGAGATACTTTGCCCCTGGGGAGTGGTTTCATGTTTTAACTGCTGATAAAGGTAAACCCTTGCTCTGGTTAAAGATTCAGACCACAAGGTATGTTTTGCCATTAGTGCTGCATAATTGAGCACATTTGTGCAGGCAGAAGCTGCTGTCACCTGATCACAGCGTGCCCAGGAGCTGTATAAGATTGGCAAGGTGACAAGGTCCATTTGCATCTGATCAGATGGTCGAGAGACCTCACCAACGGGGCTTCTCAGGGCTCTTTCCAATCACCCCACACAGGGCACAGTAGACAGGCAGCCAAGTGTTTGGAATGGGAGACAAGTAGCTGGCCCACGAAGGGTTAACGGAGAGCAGGGCCTGTTCTACCCACAGGGACAACCCACCCTGAGTCCTAATTCCCACAGCGGGCTGGCGTGGGGGTGGGGCTGCGTATCTCAGAGGAGATGGGGGGCTCTAGTGTGTATCCGCTTCTTCCACCCGCCCTCCCCCCGCAGGTTTCCTGGGGTTCTCCCAGGAGCTGGTGACGTTTCCCAAAGGAGCTGCAGGCCCCACTTCCTAGTGTGAAGCAGGCACAACCCTACTGGCTTCCAGGGAACTCCCCCACTTAGGCCAGGGTGGGCCTGGGCCGTGATGCCTGGCTGGCTCCAAGCCTCCAGGGACGACAAGACTACGACACGACACCAGGTGACACAAGAGCGCAACCCCCCAAGGAACCGGGCGACGTCATGGAATATGGCAACAGAAACTAGAGCAGGGGAGGGGCGGCAGAATCAGCTCAGACCAGCCCATTTAAACAAACACCTGGCACAGAGCAGAGCCAGGCGGAAGCTGTGATCAGTGATCGGCCTGGTGTGTACACTGGGCTAGCTGACATAGCCAGCCTCAGGCAACGATAACAGGAACCTGGCTGATCTGCATCTTACCTAGGAAATGGGACCACGCCTGCGTCGGCTGAGCCTGTGGCAGGGAGGATGGGCTGCATGCGTGGTGGGGAGATGTGCGTTGAGGCTCTTGACTGACAGAATGGGGGTGCTGGGGAGATGCCGAGCAGTGAGGGGGAGCCACGTTGTCCTAGCTCATCAGGAGCACCGTCAGCCTCGGGACACGCACCTCGCCTGCCTCTCCCTGGAATGGGGAGCACGGCGGTGGAGTCGGCAACTACCGGAGCTGCGGCCCCGTGGAGGGGCCGCTCTGTGCTACACAGCAGGGATGTTATTTTGGGGGGTGGTTTCTTCCTGTGGGCTCTGCTTGACTCATGTTGTTTGAACAGTCATTGGGGGAATCAAGGACCTTCCTGGCTCCTTGGCCCTTTGAGCGGAGCACTGGACTAGCCTGCTTGGCCACTGATTTGAGCTGATCGAGTTAAATTCAGGGCCTGTGGGGACCCTCCAGCTGAGGAGCTAGCAGTGGTGGAAAGCAGAAAGGTGGACGGGGGGTCTGCACAGTGAGATGGAGAGAGGCACTGATTCAGCACATCCCAGAGGGAGCAGCCTCTGCCAGCATCCCACCTGGAGGGCAGATGGGGGCAAATCGTCTCTGGGCCAGCAGGGATTAACTGGAGCAGAGAGGGGTATTCTACGTTGTCCCTGCACCAGTGTGAACAATCCTGGCCCATCGTGATGGGAGAGGGGGCAGAGAAGAATGTCTGAGCCAGGCTTGGCCTCCAGCATCTGGAGCAGGGGACTCAGACAGGGAGTTACCTCCACTTCCCCCCAGTGCTCACAGTGGGGTGGGAGGGATCAGGCCTGGCCTGTGAGTTGTGAGTATGCAGGACCCTGAGCACTCACTTGTGCTGCTCTTCCCTTAGACCGGCCCTGTATCTTGTGCCCCCTAGATTCACTGCTCAGCTGAGAGCTGCTTTCTGAAGTCAGAGGCTCGATGCCAGTTTGGAGCCAACCTGCCCCCTGGGTTGACCTGAGACAGCTGTGAACACAGGGCAGTCTCAGGTCTCAGCAAGCCACTCCTTCCCAGCTCCTGTACAGAGAAGCTGAAGAGAAAGGTCAAAGCAAAATGGGAGAGAAGCAAAGCCAGCAGTGCAGCCTGTGGGTCATGAATCTTTTATTGGGGTAGATATTATAGACCGATAGGCACAAGAGCTGACCTGGGAGAACACACAGGTAGGGTCCCTGGAGCGCTCTGTGTGTCTGCCTGGCTCCCACACATCCCAGCCTGGCTGGAGTCCTGTGCCATTTCACAACAGCCCATAACGCTGCTCTTCTTGCCTTGCCCAGGTCCGTGCTGCCTCCAGCCTGCACATTAAAGTTTCCAGTCACAAATGTGCCACTGGCCCCCACACTGGGGTTTCAGGGTGATGGACATTTTCCCCTGGGGCCTTCTCGGCTCTGCACAATGAGGTGCTTCATCTACCTGGCAGCTAAAGGCAAATCCCTCCATGTCTCTCCCTCCCCAAGGTCACTCTCACTGGGGCTTTCAGCTCCTATCAACTTTAGAGAGACCACAAGAGAGCTAAAGAACAAGAGAGTGAGAGCAGAGAGCAGAGTTTTCTGGGGTTAGTTTCTGCTGTAGCTGCCGTTCCTCTGCTACCCAGGCTATTAGACGACTAAGCACCCGCATCACTAAAGCACTTCTCATGCACATCTTGTGTGGTCCATTTGCATGTGCATTTAGTGCGACTGCACACATGCATTTGGTAATTGCAGATGCAAATGCATCCAATTGCCCACTTGTTCATACAGTTGCCCGATTTGTGCATGCAGTCACAGTAACTGTGTGTGCAAATTTGGCATGCAAATGAATGCCCATTTTGCATACATGATTGTGCATCTAACTGGTTTGAGAATCTGGCCCCTTGTGTGCTGTTCTATGGTGCATCAACAGGTAGCAGCTCTGAGGTTACTGGGTTGTGCTAGGGGTTGTAAATGACTGCATTCTAAGCTGCTTCCCCAGCCACAGTTGAGAGTTGGCTTGTGTCCATGGTTACAAATTGGGTCTGCTCCTAGCCTGGACAGGGCGTGGAAGTGTCAGGGTGTGGGGAATGGGACTTCTCCACATCCCTCCTGTCTAACCAGGGCCCAGATGTAGGAGAAGAGGAAAAGGGAAGAGCAGGAAGTTTTAAGCTATGCTAAATATTCGTATCTGCCATGAATGGTATAGGCTCTTCCAGGAACCCAGGGGCATGGCTGGTTCTGGTGCCGCTGGAAGGGCTGAACGCCTGTTTCCATGGTGAAGAAGAAATCATTGTTTCCTAGCAAGATGAGCCGTAACATTTTCCATGGGGAAGCAGCCCCAGTTCCCTGCTTTACAGAAAGAATGAGAGAGTGCTAGTTTGCTTTGAGTCCTCAGAAGTTGAACCACTTTGAGACATACAGTAGAAATCTAATCAGACCCCTGCTCATCCTTCTCAGCCAGCCAGCCCGGCAGACGGATGTGATCAAGCCCCATGTGCTTTGCTGCTCTCTGTGGGTTTCTCACACACTCAAACAGGAATGGCGCATCTCTGCCGGTGGTAATTGTGGGAAGAATGGTGCTTTTTTCCAGGGAACACTTTCCTCTCCACAGCCCTGGGAATTGGCTCCAGGAAGCAGAGTAGGCAGACAGCTCCGTGCCTGGCTCTGTGATGTGGCCACAGATAAAGCTGTGTGGAAATGCTCCTGCCATGGGGGGAATCTGGCAGGTGCAGCTCTTTTCTGAAGTGAATGCAGTGCTGGTGAAAGCTGCGGGTGGAGAGCCCCAGGCCAAGCTGTATCCACATAACAGGTACAGCACAAACTTCTGCAGGGCAAACCTCCTGGACAATGTGTCCCTGCCCTGCCCCAGAGGGACCCTCCCTCTATCAGTAAGAGGAGAGACTGGCCTCTTTGCTGGAACTGACAACAAGGGGTGCATATTAGCCCCTAGCTGTGAGGTGGCCTTTGTGCTGCAGACACCTCCTCTGTCTACCTCTTCATTTCACCAAGAACCTGTAACAAATTTCAATCACTTTTTCTGATCTAGGGGAGATTCAGCCCAGTAATTCTGAGGAATTACTCTGCTAGACAGAGATCAGGCACTCAGATACTGTTGGATGGGAGCGGTATAAGAAGTTAAAGAAAATGGAATAGAATAGATTCCTAATGTAGCATTAGACATGGGGCCACTGTTCTCAGCAACTTCCTCATTGGCATTCCTCACATCGGGCCCTGCAGAACCAGTTTCACATGCATGGGATGCTAACTGAATTACTTTCCCCAGCAATGCTGCAGCTTCAGGGAGTCAAACATCTGCATATTCCACGAGCCCGTTGCTGAGAATTTCTGCTGTTAACTCATACTTTACACACTGCTTTAATCCTTTAGGGAAGAGCCAGATGGACTGTAGAAAAATGGATCAAGTTATGGAAAGTCAAACTTGGTGTTAAGTGGCAAAAGGCCTCCATGAATCACTTGCACTAGCAGCGGAGAGTCAAGAAAATAAATAAATGGAACTGACTTGTAAATCAGAAAGGCGAGGGCGTGTGACTGAGCTGCAGCACTCAGAAGTGCGCTGCCAAGATTTGTAAACATGTGGCAGGCTGCGGAGGGTTTGGAAATGGCCTTCTGCTACAAAAAGCCACTGCTCCGTCCATTTCCTGACATCCAGTCAATCAAGCTATCAATCAAAGGTTTTGGAAATCAGGTTGCTCTATCTCCAACTGAAGGCAATGCTTTGTGATCTTGTGTCCTTCAAGCTGTTACTGACCAGATTTATAAACTGTAGAAATAAATCCAGTTTGTTTTGCGCCTCCTGATCCATAAATAGAACCCTCAATAACATTGACCCCGGGGGGTGGGGGGGAGGTTATTTTTTCTAACAAAGCCCCATAATCAAATCATTTCCATTTTAATTGTGGAGCCACCAGGCAGATTTCTGCCTCCAGAGGGGACGTGATGGGATCAGTTCAAGGTTGCTCACCTCAATACTTTGGGCAAAATGAAATGGATCAGCGCTAGAAGGAAGCTCTCACAAATGCTGGGGATCCTGCAAGGAGCTGAGCTCTCCACTTCCCCACAAAGAGGAAAACACTGAACTCCAGAGTGAAAGGAATGGGTGAAAACCAGTTATAGCATGGTGGACCTCTGCCATGGTTGAAACCCACTTTGGTTTTGCAGCCCAGAACCACGCACACCTAAGTAGCTCCAGGTACAAAGGTCCGATAATGTTTGAATTGGGAGCAAAGCCCAAGTTCGTAGCATAGTTTGGGAGTGTGATTAAAACAGGGGTGTGAAACACAGAACCTAGGGGCTCCCCAGATTGGATCAGACCAGTGGTCCATGGTATTCCAGTGTCCCATCTCTCACAGTGGCCAGCGCTGGATGCTGCAGAAGAAGACGCAAGAAGCCCTGCAGTGAACAGTTATGGGATAACCTGCCTGCCTACAGAGGCAGTTTCTTCCTAACCTCAGTTAGTTAGAGGTTGCCATAGCCCTGAAGCAGGAGGGATTTTATCCCTTTCCAGAGTCACTGCTATGCCATTTGAGAGCTGTGTTTTAACTGAGGGAGGGGATGAGTGAATCATAACTGCGGCCCCCACCACTCGATTTTACACTGGAGGCAGTGCCTGTGCGTCATTTCTTGTATCGGTTTCTCTTTGCTTTTATCTTGTGGCTCCATCAGAGTATCTGAAATCCATTTGTAAATTCCACTTACTGTATCATTTTCTAGTACTTGGACTTGGGGAAAACTAGGTCATTTTATATTTATTTTTAATGGCTGATATTTGTAGCCCTCCAGCCGCAAAATGCTTTGCTCAGATCTCCGTGGAATTTGACAAACTTGGAGGCAAGTGAGCTGCCAGAGGATAAGCTTTCCCCTCACCAAAGAAACTGGCTGTTTTGCCCAGCATCTTATTCATGCTGTCTGGGGAATTCAACATCCTTACCAAATCTGACATGTCACTAATTGCCTGATTTCTCAAGCCTCCTTTCAGTGGCGGGCAGAGTGGTTGAGCTTGTGAAGCATTTGGGGAGCCATTGCTCTGAAAATGTAAGTCATTGCTAATTAAGAAACTAATTGTTATTGTGAAGGCAATGCTTCGTTTCAACAAGACACTCCAACCGAAGGTTCTGGGGTTGGGGTTATTTGGTCATTCTAGTGAATCAAGAATGCCTTTGGATTTGGTTGGACAGGCGTGTTGTGAGTTTGAACCTGCTGCTTAAACCCATGTCTCCCATCTCACACAGACCTGGGCGAGGACGGCTGTCCCAGTGGTTAGGACACTACCTTAGGACTCAAGAGACCAGGGCTCCAATGCCAGCTTTCGGTGGGACCTTGGGCAAGTTGCTTAGTTGTGCTATGTCTAAATCCTCCCCTTTAAAATGGGGAGACTATCACTGCCCGGGGCTGTTGGGAGGATAAATACATTGAAAAAAAGATTACGAGGCACTCAGATACTGTGGTGACTGGGGTCATATAAGTATCTTAGATAGAAAGATTCTCCAATTCACTGTTTCCATTTTATAATGCTCTCTTCTCAGTGAGGGAGTGGGTATGTGAGGGGTTTCAGGTCTAGCCTACACTAGAGGTTTTCTGGTATAGTTATTCGGGTATAGCTGTATCAGCAAACCCTTCCAGGGAAGACACAGCTTTTGCCAGTGGAACTTATACTGATTCGATGAATGAAATAAACTATTCCAGCAAAAGCACTCTTGTGTGAGGATAACTGCGGCTACACTGGGACTTTTGCCAGTATAGAAATGTCAGGAAAAAAAAATGCAGTACTGGAGGAAACATTTCTAGTGTAAACCTGGCCTTACTCTCAGTACAAAGGGCTGCACCTGGCATGCAACCTGGTTTGCGTCCATGTATAACCTCTACTGGAGCATAACGACCTTCTGTGCCCTGCTGTGCATCACACAAAGGCTTGCAAAACCCAGGCTGGTGTCACTGCGAGGTAATGTGCCATTCGGTATCACTTCTGTTCAATGGCATGGAGTATCAGAGATGCACCATGTGATATATCAGAGATCAGCGGTTGGACGGCAGGCCACAAGCTTGGCCAAAACCGATGGACTTACTGAGTTCCTGGAGTGGTTTCAGTGAAGCAAGGTGGCAGTATGGAGCCCTGAAATTCAAGAATTTGTGGAAGAGCCAGTGTATATCAGCCACAGGGGGCTACCATGACATGAGGCCTTTACAGGTCACAGAGTGGCAGAGTAAAATGGGGGCTTGCAGAGGGCACCCAACCGCCCCAAATACCCAGCCACTGTTCCAAACAGCAACGTACTTGTGCCCTTTAAACATAAATGTAGTGTATAAAGATAGGTGACTTTAAAGATGCTGTTTCTGTGTACTGTGCCTTTAAATCTCTACGTGCGCTACTCTCCGCAGAGAGATAGGCAGCCTGTACACCAGTAAATAGGGAACTTGTCACTCTCCCCTGCTGGAATGCTAGTGAAGATAGGGCTGAGGTGGCTGCTAGTGTATTGGACTGGCCGGCTGGTATTTTACCCCTCTCCATGTTGTGTACAAGCCCTCTACTGCAGGGGGACTGCACTGGCGGTAGAAGGGGTGGAGAAAGCCCAGTCTGGAGTAGACAAAGGCAGTCAGGCTTTTACTTTGTCTTTTTATGCTGTTTTGTTCTCCCAATCTAAAATAAGAGTCACGCAGACTGAAGGCGTCTGTTTGCTCCTTGCCATGGAGAAATGTAACAATCAAGGACTGAATTGCTCTATGATTGATTAACTCACACTGTCATTATTCCCTCTGATTCACCACTGCCATCTCAACTGATCGCTGCAGCTACCAGCATCTGGCCCCAGGAAGAACTGGGGGAGGAATTCCAGGCTATCAGCATGGGGGCAGGTGATGTTACAATACAATAGACTGACAACATGGTAAAGGGACGGTGATGGGAGAGCCCTTTGTCTCTTGTTTATCAAACAAGCCATAGAAACTCCCCCAAGAAGCCTATGGTAGCCTGCTGCCCAGGGAACAGTTTGGCAGAGCGAAGGGACGGATTTCTGCACAGTGGCCCAGCCCCAAACCTAGAACTAGTGTAACTTGTTTGGCTTTGGGAAAGGGACCCTCTTAGCTTAGAGCGGAGCAGGGCATAGGGGACGGCGTGTTACTGGGGAATGTTGAGATAAAAATGTAGGAAACCTTAAAGCCTTTGATATAGAGGCACGAGGCTTACTACACTGGCTTGGACCTATGCAGGCAAGACAGTTTCCAGCCTCAGGCGAAGGTGAGTCCTGGTAACTCCCATTGGGCCCCAGTGGCAATATGCAGAAGATCGGCATTTGCTGCTCTGTCTGCGTTATTATCAAGGCACCACAGAATTTTTTATGCTCAAAGCCAGGTTGTGGCTCGCCCTGCATGGGTGCACAATGGGGTGGGATTAAAAAAGGAGCTTTCATCCCACTTGGGTCTCTGCACTGGGCCCAGCTAGAATAGCAATCCTTACACTCTGTGAGCACAGACTGGGCCCAGCCAGCCCTACAGGTGGTATTAGTCATGCAAGAAGGATTGGGGCCATGTGGAACTGGGCTGGCATTTGGAGCTCATGCTGCCATCCTTTAAAAGGCAATGGAGCTGCCACTCCAGCATGTGCTCCCAGAGCCCGGGGGGGTGGGGGGTGGGGAAGTGGCAAATCAGGGAAAGTTCCTGCTGAGATCCTTCATAATGTGGCCCTTAGGAATCCTCTGCACAAACCACAAAGGCTCTTAAAGGTCTCAGTCCTGATTCCATTGGTGACAATGGGATAACTGTCTTGGCCTTCATTGGGAGCAGGTTGCATCCTTCAGCATATACTGTGTTCTTGGAAACCCCAGTCAAAACCACCATCCATGGGGGTTGGCAGGGATTCCTTCCTGACCCCTGCAACAATCATAGTATGCCCTGGTGCATGTGTGTGCTCCTGTCTTAGTGGCACAGCTAGAGATATCAGAACTGGTCATAATGTTATCCAGTCTTTTAAAACAAAAAAATCCAGCCACAGCATTAACCTCACTGGAGGGAAGAGCTAGGCACTTCAGGATATAGCAATGCAACCAGGAGAGAGCACGTCAAGTATATAATAGCCAGTGCTCCTGCTACTGCAGCCTCAATAGCCTTAACTGGACATAGCTAACTTGTTATCATGGCATGCTGGTTTGTTTTCACTAGAGTGGAGCTCCTATATGCCCAGCAAAGAAGCAAATCCTGCTCTTATTACTGACAACTGTGTAAATCCTTTGGAAGGGTTCCAGCCTCTGGAGATTCTGTTGGTGAACAGTCACCAGGTCCCCTCCAGCCAGGCCTTTTCATTCTTATCTGCTCTCCACTTTCACGCCTGAGTCATCAAAGACAAGAGCATCATATCAAAAATAAAGTCATTCACTTGCTAAGCAAATGCAGATGACAATCCTCACTTTAGTTATTGAGAGCATAGCACAGGCTGCTCGCCCCTGGGCATTTCTGGTGGATGCTTTTTTCCTAGCCCTCTGATCAGCTTTACTAAGCTGGGGTTGTCTGTCTTCACCTGGGGCAGAGGATTTGGTCTGTCTCAGGTTATTAGAATGATGTCAAGGAGAAGAATAAACCAGGCTCATCATCCCATCTGTGATGTTTCCATACACATCGGACTGTAGGAATTGCCACACCAGATCAGACCATGGTTTATCTCATCCATACTCCTGTATCTGACAGTGGCCTATCCCAGCTACTTCAGAGGAGGATGCAAGAAACCCTGTCATGGACAATAATGGAATAACCTGCCCATGGATGACTTGGTTTATAACCTGAAGCAAACTATGCTAGTCTAGAATGGCTTTCATTTTAGATTCAAGACAACACCACCAAGAAAGAATAACAGTAAAGTCCCCTAGGAGAGCGCAATGTGTGTGTTTCCTCTGTAACAGGCTGCAGTAACTGAGAACAAAATGGCTGCTGACCTCTGCACGCAAGAAGTGTCCTCAGATTTAAAGGTGCAGAATAGAGACTATAAATGGTATCCCAGTTTCAAGCTACATATACCACACAACCCGCTGAACCAGGCAGGTCCAATACTGCATTGTTCAAGGACAATGTCAAGGGTGGTTAGGCACAAGATCTAACCTGCATTCTCCTTTATGATGGTTTTGAAGTCCAGGGAACAATTTATCTATTTTTGCAAAACACAGGTGTCAGGTTCATGCCCCTTAGTCCTGATGTACCAATCCTTCCACCACACATTGCTTTGTCGAAGGCCCTCACTCATGATGTAGAAACCCCATGGCATTCCACCTCTGCCAACGCTCCTCAGCACTGACCTGCTGCATGCCTTGCTATGCCAGTGCTGGAAACCCCACACAGCTTTGCCACTACCACACATTCCTCATCTTCAGCGCCTTGTTATTCCAATGCTGCTCCTCTGCATAACTCAGCCAATGAACCTGCATCTCGACCTGCTACCTCCCTGCTATTTTAGTACGTGCCTCCCACGCAGTTCTGCCAGTGCACCTCAGTTCTGGCCTGCTGTCCCAATCCTGGGCCTCTCAGTCCGCTTTGTGCCAGTCTAGGCAGTGGGATTTTGATGCGGACAAATGGGAATTAAATTGAGGCCACCGAGCTCATTCTCACTTACAGCCATAATAAGATTTCAGACAACGTCTCACCCGTCAGCTCTTCACAACAGCTGCCTGTTTCCACTTGGAAAATGCTACCCACTATCTCCTGCTGCCATATCTCCGGCATGCTGCTGCCTGCCTAATTGAAAGGGGCCTTTGTCAGTAGAAATCCTTATGGAAAAACAGTAGCAGCCGGATAAATGCTGAAGTATTTTCTTTTTCATTTGAATGTGCCAGATCCAAAATACTGAGGCCCACATTCTGCTCTGGGTTCCCCAGGCATGATGACAGCATTAAAGTCGGTTTAGTCTGGATTTACACCTGTGTAATGGAGATCTGAATCTGTCCCTGGCTGTTCATTTCACCTTAGGTCTTAAGAGAGGTAAGGGCACAGCCTGTGTCACTCTGTACTTCTGCACTGATGGTTCACAGCTGGGTCAGCTGCAATAAAAGTAGGTGATGTGCACTCCAGATCTAGACTCGTACTCTCTGCCTGCGCTGTGCTGTTGAGAGAGAGGCGTCAGTGGATCCAGGACGTACAGCAATTGCACAAGAGCCATCCAGGAGGTTTCTGGGATCCAGGGAGGCCAGCCCCACAGCAGAGCAGTTAGTGGGCAGAGCAACTCATCCAGTGACAGCTGAATGGAAGGCACCCGCCTAGCACAATGGCTTAGTGTGAATAAAGTGTCTGGGCAATGAGAGACTCCCTGCGAGTGCAGCATTCTTTATACAGCAGAGATCCCACGCTGCCTGCATCACCCAAGAGCATGCAGGCATAGTGAGTCAGTCAGAGTTAGCTCAGCTGCTGACTCCAGCCCTTTTCTTTCCACTGGAGTGCACCTGGAGGATGGGACACTGACATGCTCTTATTAGACATTACCGGGGAAATGATTTTCCAGGCCCATCCCAGACTAGATGTGAAATCATTTCAGTAGCAGTTAGATGGAGCAGCTGGGGAGCCCTGCTGGATGCTAGGGCATTAGCTCGCTCACTCTTTTCCCCTCAGCTGTTCCTCACGTACAGACTGTCAGCACAGCAGCACTGGGCAACTGCCGGGAGTTTGTCTGAAGATCAATGGCTGAGACATACCAGTAAGAAAGGCTTTAAAACCGTCACACCCTCTGGGCCCACATTCTAAAGGAATTGCCTAATTTGTGCATGCAGGTCCCCCCATGTGCATAGACAAACCTGGGGAGCTGGCTCTTGCAAGCATCTTGACATGCATCAGTAGTGGGTCAGCATGGGCCATGGACATGGGGATATCTGAAATGGGGCTCTATGGTTTGGCTTTCAGTTCTGAGGGGCAATGCAAGCTTCAGACAGAAATTTAGTGGCTCCTGGCTCATGCACCCCCGATCGGTAGTTAAAAGCAGAAACCCGTTGAGACCAACTGCACACGCCACCCCCATTGATGGATGCATGGAAAACTGATGCAATTTCATTGCAGATAAATCAGTTAGACAATTTAGCCTTTTGTAACTTTTGCAAGTTGTTTGTAATCCAGCCCTGATCATTATTCATCACAGGTCATGGGATAATTTGGACAAACAATTTTGAGCCCATTTGTTGCTCATGGGCTGTTTCCTTGGATTCTTCATTATTGAAGGGTTGTGACTGGTCAACTAAGTCACGTGGTTTGTCCCTGCTCCCTGATTGGGTGAGTAAAACTTCAACGAGGAGGAGGATGCTGAGGAATAAGAAATTCTCCTGTTCCCAGTTGACAATGGGAATTTGCACATCAAGCGTCCATTTGCCCCCCAAATGTTCACACAAATGTCTGCAAATAACTAGTAATAAAGGGCACCCATGTGGTGGAAGGGAGGGAACCACTGCTGGAATTTCAGTGAATGTTTGCGAATTCTAGCCTAAGCTTTGGTGTATTCTCGCCGCATCAGCACTGCGTTCCACTGAAGCAGCATTCACATGCGGTCTATCCTGGGAATCTCACTTGAAAATAAAGCAAGTCTGAAAAATCACAAAGGAAATTGTGCTTGGAGGAACTCCCTGAATGTTGTCCCGCCTCCCGCTGATGGTGCCAAATGTGAGGCTTTATTGGATTTTATTGCATTGGAGACAGGTGATGTCTGAAGGTGGGAAGGCAAAAGTGACCATAAAGGTCAGGGCCAGGCCCGGATATAGCAACAAAATGATCAGACTCCATTGGAACTCCAAACAGAAAGCCAAGCCTTTGGAATGAGTCCTGACAAACTGAAGGCCTCTCTGCTTTGCATTGAAATGGTCCCAGGACACGTTTTCATAATCATAGGAGTTTGTCCTGGGATCCTGGGCCAAAATTCCCCTCCCCCACACACCAGTGCAGTGTGCTATGTGCCATCTGGCTGCCATTCTCCCATCCAGTAGCAGCTGCATTCAGCGGTGCTTTTGCCCTTAGTTTGTGGAGTGCTTTGAGATCCTTCTGGATGAATGGGGCTATTATTAATTTATTATTATTTGCACTAAGGTATCGCCAAGAGGCCACATCCAGGATTGTGCTAGGTACGGCTCAGCCTTAGGCAGACACGGTCCATCCCCTTACAATATAGAAAAAAAGATTATTTTCCCCCAGCCTCCCCTAAGGAGATTCCACTGTTAAAACTTCGTTATTATCCCCAAAGAGTGAAAAAGCCAGAGAAGAATAAACCTTAGCGCTCCTAGGAGGAGAGTTGCTACTGTGTGAAAGTCAAAGGCTTGTTATTATCATCTGCAAGGACATTCATTAAATCCTCATCTTCCACGACCTACCAACCCTCACACTAACAAAGAGAGAAGCGCTAGGAGGAATAACTGAGACACTTGGCAAATGGACGAGCTCCATTTCCTAATCAAACTCTCTCTTTCTTGTTTTTGAATCAGGGGAGCCAAACGGAAGAAACTTATAACAGGAGCTACCCAGAGAAGAAGAAAGAGAACAAGAATTTTAAAGGGACAATCTCAATTTGCAGCTCATGGGCTGAATCTTTAGACAACGTAAGTCAGACAGTGTAGGGGGAGCACATAGGCACATAAAATGCCGTGCAAGTGCACAGCTAAGTTGGTGCAATTTCTAGGACTGCACAGGCAAATGCAGATGCAACCAATTGCCGTGATTAGTGCACTCAATCACACATAAATCTATGCATGCGTTTGTGTATGATGTCTGAAAATCTAGGCCCATATGGTTAAATAAAATTCCTTATCACTTACAGAAGATTAGACTATCAAAATCTTAGATTATTAAAACAACTAGAGATTATCAATAAAACGAAGGATACAAACAACCTAATGTACTCTCCACCATCTATATATGGCATATTTGTTCATTTACTCACACAATAAATACAGTTTCCACAGTATGCATCCGATGAAGTGAGCTGTAGCTCACGAAAGCTTATGCTCAAATAAATCGGTTAGTCTCTAAGGTGCCACAAGTACTCCTTTTTCAGTCTACTGAACCTTTTTAAAATAACAAGTATACCGAAAACATACATCTGTTCTTGACAGGAAGAGCGTAATTTTGCTTTGCAGTCGTAATGTTTACAGGAATATACATCCCTAATGGAACGTTCTACCTTTAAAAATAATTGGCCCTTGTGTTCCTCACCCGTATTGTAACTCACAAGAGGAAATGGCTCAGACTGGACAGTGACACTCGACACAGCTTCACATTTTCTTTCTCATCACTTTTGTGGTCCAGTTCTCAGCCCATAGCTCCATGCTTTTATGGTTGGGTTCCGATTTCTGCGGAATGCTTACAATTTGGAAAAGTGCTGCACTGACGTTTTCGTTTTTAGTCTCATGAAAACATTGTGGGTCACATCGGATTTGGTAAAACCCTTTAAAAATGAAACCAACGTTTGGGGCATTACTCCTCCTTGACGATGACCAGGGGCGCTGAAGATTCTGGCAAAGGAAACAGTGTAAGGCCTAGGCTACACATGGTGTTTGTGCCAGTATAATGGTGGTTTGGGGAGTCATTTTTTACCAGAATAGTTATACCTGTGCATCTCCTAGTGTGGATGCAGTTATACTGATATAAAGCTGCTTTAAACCAGTATAGCTGATTCCATTTCCCATACAGGAACAGCATAGCTGAAGCCAGGTCTACACTACTAACTTTTGCTGTCGGAGCTGTGTTGACCAAAGTCCCTCGTGTAGATGCCGTTATACCAGCAAAAGTGCAGTTTTGCCAGTATAGCTCATTTTGCACAAAGGGGTCAGGGGGCTGTGCTGCTTTAACTAAACTGATATAGATGACATGGTACAATGTTTGTGTACCCAGAATCACAGGCGCCGACTTCCCCTTTGCCCGGTGGATGCTCGACACCCTCACTGCACCTGGCCCCGCCCCTTCCCCACCTCTTCCTGCCCCATTCCACCCCCTTCCCCCAAGTCCCCGCCCCTGCTCCGCCTCCTCTCCTCCTCCTCCCCTGAGCATGCTGTGTCCCCGCTCCTCCCCCTCCCTCACGGAAAGTCCAAAGCACTGCCAAACAGCTGTTAGGCGGCGGGAAGCACTGGGAGGGACGGGGAGGAGCAGGGACACGGTGCGCTCAGAGAAGGCGGAGGCGAGGGGAGGGCGGGGGGAGCTTGGCTGCCGGTGGGTTCTAAGCACTCGCTAATTTTTCCCCATGGGTGCTCCAGCCCCGGAGCACCCACGGAGTCGGTGCTTATGCCCAGAATGTCTAAGAAAGAAAAGTTCAAGAAAACCAGCAACTGACGGGCTAAAGAGAAGGTTGAGGGACAATTCACAGAAACCTGATTTTACCCAAGAATCATTCTGGCTGCAATAATTGAGACTGACCCAACTGGGAAGCTACAGGCAGCACATGGCTTTACATTTTATAAAAAAAAGAAGAGAACAATAATACTGAATAACACAAAGAGTGTCCCCTCCTCCGATGCTGCTTTTCAAGAATAAAGCAAGGGTAACATTAAGCTGGAAAGCTTCTGGACAGTGAACGGTATTCGTTTTCCCAAGGGAAGTGGTAGAAGCCCCATCACTTAGGTCAGCTAAAACTAGACAGGACAAAGTGCTGGAAAATATTGTGTAGTAAACAATCCTGTACTGGCCCCCAGGAGATGGGCACCCTGGGAGCCTTTTTGTGCTCTAATTTCAGATTCTAAGAATAACAAAGAACTTTATAAACAAGAATCCAACAGTCCATGTTGGGAACTGTGAAGAGTGGGAGGGAAGGGGGGGTGGAATGATGACATGGAGAAGTTATGTTCTGAGGCCAAAAAAATCTGCCCCCAGGATCAGTAATGGATCATGAGTTTGGACACACTGGTTATTTGAAGTCTAGTGTATTGGCTCACTCTTAACCACAGTGCAATGGGAAAAGACAGGGAAGTGAACAGAATACGGGAGACAACTAGAGGGTGGTTCTCGTTTGTAAGTGGCAAAGAACCAGCAGTTACGATACATGTAAGTCCCATACCACATCCAGTCTCCAGACTAGCATAAGCTTTGCTCGCATGCTCTCCCAACACGAGGGAGTGCTTCTGTGATAGAGTGAACTGGTACTGAAGGTTGTAAGATACTCACTAAACTCCCGGGGGCAGGATGTGTGAGAATGTGGGGAAAGCCCAGACACCAAGACTGTGTTGAGAGTAAGTGGGACGCTGATCCTGAAAACTTCGATTGTGTTCAGGTTCTTGTACTGCTGCACCGCATTTTCATTTCATACCATTATTGGGGTGTGCCCACCTGCTCCCAGACTCTTCCTTCTGCTCCCCGTTCCTCGGCTACTAGCTCTTCCCGAGCCGGGGTCGACTCTTGGTCACTGACTCACTGCTCCCTTGGGCCACCTCAGATGTCCAGGCGTGGATCCCAAGGACCAGACCCGCTTCTGCTGACATGACCCTTTGAATAAAACGACACGGAGTACACTGGACAAAAGTGAAACTGGAGATGCAGCAAAGACAGATGGTAGAGACATTTATGGCTATGAGCCAAATTCTATAGTCTTAACTGGCCTTTTTCCAGACTGCAGCTCTGTATGCATTCCTCCTTTGACCATTATTCCATGGGTCTCCTTTTAATTGGTTCTTCTGTGTGAGCCCAGATGGGTATGAATGGCAATAATCTTCAGGCCAGTTTACTGGGACACAAGCAGAGTACTAACAAGCAGTATATGCAGTCCCTGGACTTTGGTAATAACCTATATGTAGCTTCACCGTACTGTGCACATACGCAAAGCCCTATGCAGTGTACAGGCGTAGAGGGATACTCCAAGTGTATCACAACTTATTTGTCAGCACTTGGCATTCTAGCCAAAGACCTTCAGGCACAGCTGAGCAAACCCTCCACAACCCTCTGAAACAAAGGGAGGTAACTTCTAAGCACTGTGTAAATGTACGAACAGTGATGGGAGAACCATTACAATTTCAGAGGTTCCTTTAGGAAAAACACCTCATCATTTGGAATCTTACCTAAGGCCTTCTCTACTCTGGGGGTTTGGCCACTGGCATAGTTACACTGCTGTAGCTGTACCAGTGAAAGCCTTCATGTAGATGCACTGCATTGTATAAACCCTGACTTGAACAGGGGCAATTTACCCCAGTTAATGGTTTACCCCAGTTCTCTGCGCTAAGGATTTGCATTGCTGCAGCTACATCAGGGTAACTGCACTGGTAGCTAAAACCAGAATGCAGACAAGGCCTACATCTTCAAATCTGAACCTCTGGGTTGAAATTCACATAAGAACATCTGCTCTCTGCTTCTGGAGGGATGAGCAGTACAAGAAGAGCTGCCTTTCTTGGAGAGTGCTACATGTCTGTGCCAGAGAGAACCAACAAGAAAAATAAATTTAAAAGGCTAACCAAACATTTTGGAATTTAAGAAAAAAATGGTTCTTGTTTGTTTTAAGGACTGTATGGATGATGGATGTTCCTTATTTTGTTATTAATATGTATTCTTTGTCAAGCATTAACAATGTAAAATCTACTGAGGAAGAGATGGTCTATGGTCCAAAGAGTTTACAATCTGTTTGCTCCAGCAGAGCAGAAACTGCCATTTCTCCAACAGTGCCTTTCCCCCTCTTATTCTGGTGTCTGTAATGCTCTTCTTTGGTGGTAAGCTATTTTGAGCAAACCCAGTTTATCACAGCCTTAAGTTTTCTTTGTATCACCATCCATGGGTTGCTAATAGCAAAATTTCTATACCGTACACTCTATATTCCTATACCGTAGCTTGTAAGAATAGGTCTCACACAGTGGTGTTGCTTCTCTAGATCCTGTTTTTTGCATCTGTGCGTGTTGTGTGTGTGGGGGGCGGGGGAGGATATATATGAAAAAAGCAAGAGAGAGAGAGAGATCAGATTTGAAAAAGTTAGATGCACAAATGTGCGTGCAATTCCATGTCTAATTTATTCACAGAATTACCCCCAAATAAATATGAAAATTGGGTATTTGATTTTATGCAAAACACGATTGGCTTTGTCCATGGAAATGCTTGATCTGTGCCACAGTTGTGGTAAGTGTGCATGCAAATAGATATGCAATTGTCTGCCTAACTTTTTGACAATCAGGTCTACAGTGTAGAGAGGAGAGAGGAATAGATAAAGATATGTGCACAATGTTGTAGTGATGTGAGCTTGCTTCTGTAATAACATATTGCATGCAGAGGAGTCACCCACAGCAATGCTACTAGCTCCAGTGGTATCCAGCACATTATGTTGTGCTGAACATTATGATGTGGTTATTAGGAAGTTAGCCCATGTCATCCTTTGTACTAAACAGTAAATATTTATACCTACACACACATTATATATATAAGGGGTTTCTTTGGAAGGAGTCAGACAAACAGTGAATAGGGAAGGATTTGGGAATCCAGACAAGGTGGGTGGGTGAGGAAAAAATGATAATCTCTTGCAGTTTTTTAGTCACCTGGACAGGGTTTTTCTTGCAGTGTAGACATACCCTGCGACTTTGGCTGTCATGACCAGTGGCCTCCTTTTCAACTATGCAAGCTCTAGCCTACAAAAGTGCTCATGATACTGGGGTCTGGAGTGGTCTGGAGCGTAGAGAAGGCACAAGCGAATGGGATGGTAGGTAATAGCGGCCCTGGGACCCAAGCCCATCACTAAGGGAGGGATGGTATGTTCAGAGACCCTACTTAGAAGCCTGCTGTGCCAATAACGGCAATGTGGGTACCGGTCATTCAGAATGATTATTCTAGGTCAGCATAGTGATGGGGCAGGACTTTTAAGAGCAAATATAAAGAAAAGGGAAGCGAGGATCTAAAGTTGGGGCTAATGAGAGTCTTAGGCTCTTTGCTAAATGGGATACGGGCTAGCAACTGATAGCTCTGGGACCTGAGCCATAAGGAAATGGGATGGCGCCTAGGGATGGCATTGCCAACAATTGCAGTTTAAAGAACATGAAGTCCTTGTTCCACAGAGAGCTGGATCCCACCACTGCTTCCTTCATTTGTCTTACCCGTTCAGCACTTGCTGACACTGAGGAGGAAGCAGGGGTCTGTTCCATGAGATAATGATGCCTCTTCAGAGGGGGACAGATAAACAGAGGGAGGTGAAGGAAAACAGTGATCTCAGTACTCAGATAAAAACCAACCCAACCCCCCAAGGAGAGGTGCATGGAATTTCTGTGCTCTGGGGCCACGGTGATCAGAGAAGAGTGGGGACTGGGAGACAGTTCTTTGGGGTCCAAATTTTGGCCACAAATAAGCATCCCAAGCCCTAGAGAACACAATTAAAACCTGAAAGCAGATAAACAGCAGCTATCTCTATTGATAAGGACTGAGTTAAGTTTAGGCATGGAGAACTGGTGCACACTGGCGTGAAGATAGCACCATGCACACTCAGATATCGACATGCATGGAGACATCTGCATGCATGAGAAGATACCTGTGCACCCACCAGGCTGTCAGTGCACCCAAGGGTATTGGTGCAGAGAGAAATGTCAGCATACATGGAAAAATGGGAGCATGCACAGGGATCTCTATATGCACAAGCCTCATTTATACATTCACATATACACTGGGAAAACTTCCCCCTCCCTGTCCGCCCTTGGTGACTTCATCCTATTTGGCTGAGTGCTAGTCTCCACCCAGGGCAGGTCCCACCCGAGCCACCCGGAGAGGAAGCTCAGCATTTCGTAGCCTCTCACCCCACCAGGGCACTTTGCCTGTGGTTCAAATTGGCTGTGAAATGCTTTAGGTCATTCTCCAAATGGCCGTGTGTGCCCCTGCTGTGGACACCTGCACTAGAAATGCTGAGCCAGCCATGCAAGCTGCTTGCGCCTCCTGTGACTGATTATGAACTGGGCTATTATTATTTGCTATTATTTGTGGAACACTCAGTGGGGAGCTCAGCGCTCAACATGATTCAAAGGAGGACAAGGGCCTGGCCCTGAGCAATTAGTTTTGGAGTCCGATCTGAGAAGGTCTTCAGTGCCTCTTGAGAGCCCTCAACTCCCATTGAGTCCAGTGGGGTCTGAGGGGACTCAGTGTCTTGCTGTGTCAGGCCCAAAGGACCAGGTACTGCTCCTGTTGAAATCAAGGGTAAAACTCCCCCTGGCTTCAATGGGAGCAGAATATATCCAGAAAAAGGGTGGGAGGCACTTTTTTTCTGAGCTGCTCTAGCGCCTGTGGGATTTGAGTTTTATTCCTCCCCGGGCTGAGATAGCACGTTTATTTGCCTTCCAAACTGTCTGGCTCTCTGATGGCACCAGCGGGCCCATGCTGTGAGCAGGAATGCGGAGACAAGATCTATATGGGTTATCAAAGGGAAGGAGATTCCTGCTCAGGTGGGAGGGGCTCAGACTTTGCTGCATTGCCTGTCACTCAGCATGGTTCTCAGTAAGACGAGGACAAGCAGGTCAGCCCAGGGGGTTCCCAGGTCTCAGCACTGCCTGAATGAGTTGGCCTCATGCATTTAGGGACAGCTGAGTTGAAGCTGCTGATCCTCTGTTGCAGACAAATACAAAATACATGAGAGTGACAAATGGAAAGGTGATGTGGTTGCTGTTGCATGACATGACATTATTAACCACTGAGACCAGCCAGGTAAGCAATCTTATTGTAGGAGAAGCTAAGGGATGCCGCTTGGAAGGGACCTGCAGCAGGATCAAATGAGCAAGGCAGCATTACTAAGTTACAGCAAGATGACATCAATACAATATGACAGACACCGTAAGTCAAGTGTAACAGCCTGCAGTGGTACAGTAAAGCAGGGTAAGCAGAGTTTGTCCAGAGTGAGTGAGAGAGAGAGCTAGTGTAATGTATGCCGGGAGATTGCTGTGTTTGGTCACTAAAAGTAAATAGCTTTCTAGTTTTATCCACCTAGATCTCCTTCAAAGGAACAAATTGCTTTAAAGGGGTAGGAGGTCAGTGATCTAAAGCAGAAATGAAAGGGAAAGATCAGTGCCTTGGAGTCAGGCAAGGACGCAGAAAACTGCACAGATAAAGATGCGGCTGTTCAGTACCATTACAGCCCTGTAATTAGGGTAACATAAACCTCCCGATTTCTTCTCAGATTTAAAGAAACAGGCTGGAGTGAGCTGCATACTTTGATGGCCTGCATCCCTGGGACATTGCCCCTAGAAACAAGGGGAGCTTGTCTCCACTTACAAATCATGGAGAAGAATCAGCTGATGTCTGACTACTCTGATAGGGTAAATAAGATGGGAGGTATTGGTGCCTGGAAAACTAAAAGGGGACAGGGCAGGCATCTTGCTCTCAGGTACAGGGCAATTGGAGTTACCCCTCTCCAGGAATGACTGGCATCAAGAGAAAGGTGTGGTCTAGGGCCCAGCATTATGGCTATCCATTTATGCTGTCATATGAAACAAGCTTTGATTTCTACTGGCCTCCTCAGCATAACTGGCTTTCTAACTTGGCCTTTACCCTATCAGGAACTAGGGCTTCTTACCAACTGGGAGCTGTGTGAGATTTCCAGAAGAACCTGCCCCCAAAGCTTACTGAGAGCACATGGAGGGCATGACTGTACTGTAGTGGGAAAAGAAACACACCACGCATGGGGAAATATTCAAAAACGGGGCCAAATTCTGCAATGTGCTCACCACCTTCAACTCCCACGGACTTCATAGGGAACGGGGGGCTCAGCATTTTGCAAAATTGGGCCCTTTATTAACAACTTTGCATTGTCCCCTCACATATACATATCATCACCTACAACCCCAAGATGCGTGTATGCCCTGGTGTACCAGGCCAATGCTAGCAGACAGACTCATTAAGCAAGACCAGCCTTGCTTCAGCCATTGTTTGTTTCTTCATGCACACATCTGCGAGTCACTCAAATGCCATAAGTTGCCATTGAAAGAAATCAGTGGCCTCAGTGTAATCTCTCAGGCCAGATGGGTGGCTATTAACATGAGCTGTCACATACGAGCCAACTTCACTAGCCTTCTCCCCTGAAAACTCCATCATCCTGTGAACTTCTGCCTCAGGAACTCCCCATCTATTTTAATAGCTCAATAAAACCCTCTCTTAACTTTCTTGCCTCAGATTCTCCCCATTTCTTTTCTCTGTACATATATTATTTTAATGCTATAAACAACGTGTTGAGATACATTTTTGAGAAAGTCACTATGAAAAATTAGGTGACCTGTACTGTATGGCAGTGCTGTCCTGTAGTGTATTGTATTTGTGGCTGCAGGCTCTTCTGCCTTTGTTTTGGTCTTTCGAATCGATGGGTTTTGCCTCAAACCACAACCTCCAAGAGCTAAATTTCTAACATCCCACTAGATCATCCAGATGGAATCAAACATTAGGCCAGGTCTACACTGGGAGCGCTACGCAGATAGTGCTGTGCTGGTGTATTCTACTGGCAAAGCGCTCCGAGGGTGGACATGGTTTATTCTGGCAAAACTGTGCTTTTGCCAATATAATTTATTTCAGGTATACTGAAAACAAAGCCGCTTTGCCAATATAACTGCATCTATACAAGGGACTTTTACTGGCTTGTTGGTCACGGGTCATGCTTCTTCAGACCCCTGTTGGACATAAGTATGCCAGCAGAAGTTTGTGGTGTAGACCTGGCCTAACTGTTAAAGATAAAATGATAGCTTCAAAACAATTCAGCCACTCAAGAATCCCCAGTGCAAACAAGTGCTTAGACACAGGGCCTGGAAACAGCTGGCACGCACCTATACACCGGACTGTCACCTCTCTGAAGGGACTATCTTGTTCTCCAGATTTTTCATTTGTTTAAAAAAGCTAGTCTCTAGCTAATATGGTTGTGGAGAAAACCTCCAAAATATGAACGTAGGCGATGTCTACACTCCGGATGCTACAGCAGCACAGCTCCAAGTCCTGTCTACAAGAGTCTGCAGAGAACTTGGAACAATAGCACTGAGAGGTGTGAGCTGTCCCATTCTTTTTGCTGAGAGGTTAGCTCAGATGCTCCTTGGTGAGCATTTAACTACCAGTATTTTTGACTGCAGTGTTGCTGTAGCTGTGTTGGTCCTAAGATATGAGAGAGACAGGTGGGTGAGGTAAGTAATGTCTTTTACAGGACCAACTTCTGTTGGTGAAAGAGCCAAGCTTTCAAGCTTACATAGAGTTCCTCTTCAGCTCTGAGAAAGGTCCTTAGAGTGTCACACCTAAATACAAGATGGGACAGATTGTTTAGCCTAAGGAGTTAACATGTTGTAAGAGACCATTTAAGGTGAAGTGGGTGGGTAGTTAACACCTTCTGCATTCATACGAAAAAGAGGGTTAGTGGGTTACAGATTGTTGTAATGAGCCATAAATCTAGCTTCTTTATTAAGTCCATGATTTTTAGGGCTTGTCTCCACTTGAAAACCAAAGTGGTACAGCTACACCGCTGTAGCACTTCAGAGTAGGTACTCTTTACAGCAACCGGAGGGATTCTTCTGTTGGCGTAGGTAATCCACCTCCAGAGAGGCAGTAGCTAGGTCAACAGAAAAATTCTTCTGTCAGTCTAGTGCTGTCTACACTGGGGATTAGGTCCGTTTAACTATGAAGCTCAGTGGTATGGATTTTTCACTCCGCTGAGCAATGTAGCTGAGTTGACCTAACTTTTTAATGTAGACCAGGCCTCAGTGTCTAACAAAGTTGTGAATTTAATTTCCCAGGCTCATCTTTTGAAGGTGTTGTGCAGGTTTCCGTTGAGGACGAGGACCAAGAGGTCAGATATGGAGTGATTGTTTTGTGAAAAGTGTTTGCCCTGAGTGATACAGTGTTATCATTTTTCAGCATGAGTTCATTCGAGAGGGCGGTGATTGTCTTGTTTCACCCACAAAGTTGTTATTGGGGCATTTAGTGCACTGGATGAGGTACACTAC
The DNA here is from genome assembly GCF_965152275.1 of Natator depressus. Classification (NCBI taxonomy): domain Eukaryota; kingdom Metazoa; phylum Chordata; order Testudines; family Cheloniidae; genus Natator; species Natator depressus. Next base: position 22,004,006 of record NC_134241.1, read on the forward strand.
ATGTTGTAATAGGCATGTGTAAGACCCATGGATTTTGAAAGGTGTATTGCAAGTTGTATTAAGCATCATACAGGTCAGTGGAGATATGTCTGCAGATTTTGAATCTATTGTTGTGGCAGGGTCTGGTGATGCTTTGAATTGGTGGTGTAACACTGGCAGACCAGGTTCCAGCTCAGGCTAAAGGCCCAGGGAGCCTCACTGAACACTGAGCAGGAGACCAGTCTGGCTCACGCGTGGGTTAGTATAGTTAAAATAGATATGAGTGTTGTTAGAATGTGTTTAGACTTTATGGAATGCTCGTAGGATGCTGCATGTGTTAATCCTACTTATAATATCTGTATCCATTGGTTGAAAGTTATATTGAGTGTTTGCATTGTAAACCTCCATAATTATGTAACTCAGAAGTTCTCGAACTGTGGTCCATGGATCACCAGTGGTCCGCGAGCTCCATTCAGGTGGTCTGCGGATAGTTCCCTCTAAGGTGCAGAGCCGCACATGACAGAATGAAGGGCCACCCCTCTAATTAATGGAGTTGCGCAGGCATGCCTGGACCCTGGGAAGACGCACATGTAAGGTGAGGTGGTGGCCTTGGGGGAAATAGGGGGTAGGCGGGAGGGGGCAGTGGGGTGAGAAGAGAGGGTGGGGGGAATTTGGGATGTGCAGGGCTGCGGCGGCCAGAGAAAGAGGTGACTTTCCCCAGCTCCAGGGCTGTGGCTGCCAGGGAGAGACGGCCCTCCTTCCCAGCCTCAGCTCTGTGGCTGCTGTGGTGGGGGAGAGACGCCTCTCCTTCCCAGCCCCAGCGCGGGGGCTGCTGCGGTGGGGGAGAGAGGGAGAGACCCCCCCGCTTCTTCCCAGCATCAGCTCGGGGGCTTCCACAGCAGGGGAGAGAAGGAGAGACACCCTCCTTCCCAGCCCCAGCTCGGGGACTGCTGCAGCAGGGGAGAGGGCACATCCATCGCATTAGAAAGGTAAGACTACTGATATTAAAATACGAGTTGTGTGCTTTTATTTGTAAAACAAAAAAAATTATTATTAATTTTTTTATATATATAGTGCTTTTATCCAAAGGGCTTTACAATAGTTTGCTAATGATACAAACAACATTTGGAAAGATCATTTAGTGGTCTGCTGAGACGCTCAGCAATTTTCAAGTGGTCTGTGGGGAAAAAAAAGTTTGAGAACCACTTATGTAACCCACCACACAGGAAAAGAAGTGTTAATTAAGTGCTCATCCTGCACACAAGATGGCCCATTGAAGGCAAATGAGGCATTGTGTAGCATCAAAGGACAGAGACCTTATTGGCTGCATTCCTAACTCCCTCCAGGAAGGGGAGGCCTGCGCATGAACTCATACCCTCAGCTTGCATTCTGAGGTTGAGGGGATAAAAATCCCTGACAAGGAGAAACTGGAATCTTTATGCTGTCTGGACTCTGAGGGGCAAAGTTTCCTAAACGTAAGCAAGAGGTTGTATGCTGCTGGCATGGGTTAGCCATAAAGAACAATAGAGCTGCTTATTAGAGAAGCTTATATTATCTTTTTAAATCTGAAAGTGCAATTCATTTGTGTGTGTGTTTCCTGTTTTAACCTTCTAGATAACTCTCTTCTCTCTTTTCCTAGTTAATACATCTTTAGTTAGTTTACTACAGAAATTGCTACAGGAGTTGTCTTTGGTTTGAGATCTGAGTACAAATGACCTGGAGTATGTGACTGGTCCTTTGGGACTGGGAGTAACCTGAATATTGCTGTGATTTTTGGTGTAAGGTGATCATCTATCACATAGTCCAGCTTGCCTGGGTGGCAAGATAGTCTGGGATGCCCAAGAGAACTGTCTGTGACTTCATGGTAAGACTGTTCTAGTGCTTTAGGAGTTCACACTTGTTTCTGGGTTGGTCAAATCTAATTAAAGAACATACCACCAGCTTGGGATGTCTGCCCTGCTTTTTGACAGTCTGCCCTGAGGTTGGCACTCTCGGTTGTGAGCCACTCCAGACAGCGTGGCAGGTGGGTCCTGGTCTGTGGGGAGCTTGCTTCTGATGATGAGCTTGGCAAGGCTGGGGGGTTGTTTAAAGGCCAGAAAAGGGTGGTTGGCAAAGATTTCTTTCAGGATGTGTTCCCCATCATGTATGGATTATAATTGTTTAATGCTAACCTCTAAGGGTTCCAATGTGGGGTGGTAGGTGACAACGATGGGTGTGCAGTGGGAGATTTTTTTTTCCTTTATAGAAGCAGGTCATCTCAGGGTATATGGGTGGCCTGTTCCATGATGAGATCTACTTCTCTGGTGGAATGTCTTAGGTGAAAGCAGTTTCAAGTGTGTTAAAATGTATATCCTGGACTTTCTCCTCAGAGCATAGTCTGTGGTATCTGAATGTCTGGCTGTAGATAACAGATTTCTTGGTGTGTTTGGAAAGGTTACTGGATCTGTGAAGATAAGTGTGGTGATCTGTGGGTTTCTTGTAAATTGTTGTCTGTAGTGTTCCATTGTTGAAGCTGATTGTGGTACCCAGGAGGTTGATGCTGGTGTGGGAGAGAGGTTGATGAATGGGTGGTGGTTGTTGAAGTTGTAGAAATCTATGAGGGAATATAGGTCATGTGTCCAGATGATGAAAATGTCATCGATATATCTTAGGCATATCACTGGTTTCATGGTATATTTGTTTAGAAATTCTTTATCCAGGTGACTCATGAAGAGGTTGGCATATCGGGGAGACATCCTAGTATCCATGGCTGTTCCCATGGTTTGGGCAAAGTGTTTGTTGTTGAATGTAAAATTGTTATGGGTGAGGATGAAATGGATGAGTTTGGCAATGTGTTTGGGGTGGATATCTAAGTGTTGTCCATTGTCTTGTAGATATTTGAGGCAGGCAGCTAGGCTGTCATTGTGAGGGATGTTGGTGTATAGGGAGGTGCCATGGTGCCAAGGATGGTGTTCTGAGGAAGGTTGTTAATATTGAAGATTTTCTGGAGGAAGTTGATTGTATCCTGCAGGAAACTGGCCTTTTGCGTGGTAAGTGGTTTGAGGACGGTTTCTATGAGTCCCAGTATTCTTCAGTAAGAGTTCCATGGCCAGATATTATGGTTCTGCCTGGGTTCCCTTTTTTAAGAATCTAGGAAAGTCCCTGAGTGAATTGTGATGTGGTGTCTTTGAGTTCTTTATAGTAGGTGGTGTCAGAGAATTGTCTGTTGGCCTCCTTGACCTAGTCATCAAAGTTGAAGACCACAATGGTGTCCCCTTTATCTGCTGGTTTGATCACTATCTGGTGCTTGGATTGTACAGCAGTCTTCTAAGTGGTGGCAAGATTGTGGTGGATGTGATGTTTGTTAAGGATTTTCACACTCATTTTTTTTCCTGAAGCAATCAATATAATGAGGAAGTGTGTGGTTTTGTCCACTGTGATGTGTCCAGTCAGAGATTGTTTTTTTCTTATGACTAACAGTAAGGCCATGGTGGTAGTTGTGGGTGGTGCGTCTCTGTTGTGAAAGAATTCTTTTCAATGGAGTAGGCAAGATAATTCTTCTATATCTCCACATTAGTATGGTATCAGTTTCTGTGGTGAGGCAGAAGTTCAGTCCCTGGGAGAGTACAGATAATTCAGTTCTGGTTAGTTGTGGTCTTGATAAGTTGATGATGTTGGGGTGCCATTTAGTGTCCGTGTGATGGATCCTGGTGTCATGGTTTCTTCCGGAGGTGGTGTTCTGTGGGTTGCAGAGTTGTAGTTGGTTCCACTTCATATTTTTGTGTTGGATGCCTGTCATCAGTTTTTTTTTAATAGTTTTTTTGGGTTTCTTGCATGATCTGCAGGTAGGTTTCCTGATTTTTTCCTTCCAGTGTGTGGGAGTATGTAATGATTTCTTGTTTACAGTGGTCCCTTATGGAGTATGTGAGGTGCAGGAGATGGTTCCTCAATTTTTCTGAAGTCCCCACAACACACCTTTCAAGATTTATAGGTCCTACTCCTGCATGTCAGAACATGAGGTGTTCCTCATCCAGATCACTAAATGCCCCAGTAACCGCCATGTGGGTGAAACCTGACAATCACTATGTTCTCAAATGAACTCACACAGAAAAATTATAAAAGACAAAACCACCATATCACCCATGGGTGAACACTTTTCAGAAAATGATCACTCCATATCTGACCTCTCAGTCCTCGTCCTCAACGGAAACCTGAACAATACTTCAAAAGATGAGACTGGGAACTTAAATTCATAACTTGTTAGACACTAAAAATCATGGGCTTTATAAAGACACTGGATTTATGGCTCATTAACAATGATCTATAACCCACTAACCCTCTTTTTTACTACGACTGCAGAGGTGCTAACTGCCCATGTCAGCTTGGATGGTCTCTTACAACATGCTAAACCCTTATGTTACACAATTTGTTCCAACTTGTATTTAGCTGTGACACTCTGAGGGCCATTTCCAGACCAGAAGAGCTCTGTGCAGCTTGAAAGCTTGTCTCTTCCACCAACAGAAATTGGCCCAATAAAAGATATTATCTTACCCGTCTTGTCTCTATAACTTTGTTGACTGTTTCATTCTTCACCTATAGAGGAGATCGAGGATCACAGACTTGGACAATTTATTGGATCAACGGGATGGGGAGGGGGGATGACAGGAAGGTGGTGGTACTCTTGTTCACTCTTAGTAGGTGGCGTTTGAGCTAGCTCCATCCCTTTGTTTTTCCGACGCAGGAAGGAAAGCCGGAGCCCAGCCCAAGATGTCTAGCAGAGCCCATGGGCATTAACCCACCAAGGGGGAGCCAAGAGAACATATAGTATTATAATATGGACATCTGCATTTGAATGTCCCTGCATTTCACTGCATGCTGACTCAATGATTACAACATTTTCTATTTTACAAGTATCAGAAGCATCTGAGATATGAAACCAAAGCCAGAGAGTTCACACAGAATTTTGGGTGTTTCCCACTCAACTGATTTCCATTGGCTCTCTTCTTTACGTCCCACATTTGGCCTTTGGTAGGGCAACGGTATATATAAACTCTGTGTCCTCTCCTGACCAGTGGCCTAATGACATTAGTTGCTCCCTGTGTCCTGCTGTTTTGAAAGGGCATTTGCAGCCTTTTCCTGTCACACTTTAGATTGGTAATATTATACCCAGCCTCTCTGGGCCAAGCATCACATTGCAGCAGCTGGCTGTAAAGCTGGTTAAACTCTTGGAGATCACACTGGTTATAATCCATGACTCACACAGACACATATAATTGTGAACGAGGAAGATGCTCTGAATATTTTTTTTACCTTAAAATTCAGTGGGCTCCTGGGTCAGTATGGCCTGCAGGACCACTTGGCATGTTCCATGTAGAGCAAAGAATATATATATCACTGAATCTTGAGGCATCAGAAGTTCGCATGAGATGGACCCAGAGACATAACAGCTTCTTGCCCCTTTGTTTTGGATAACCCAGGAAATTTCACTGCTTTTCAGGAGAAAAAAATCTCTTTACAATACACTACTTATCCTGTTGCCTCTAGTACTTCTTCTATGTCTGCCAGGCATTCCATTATAACACTTCATTTCTCTGGGGTTTACAACTCATTCATAACAAACTGGTTTTGCCTGAAGCATGAATAAAAGGGAAAAGTTTGTTTTTAATTAACAAAACATTTTGTTTTATACATGAGTTTGGCTGTGCTTTCTTCAGTTACGTAAATGCACAAACAAGAGGTCTGACCACTGTCAACTACTTTTCTTTCCTTGTATAACTCAAATGTTTTTATTTAAAAAAGAGACGTGGCAACCAATTAGCTTGTAATGTTGTTGTATAACCACTCGACATACATAATAAGTATATATAATACCACATTATATATGATTAACTCTTTTGCCTCAACATGACATGCAAATGGCACATCCTAAACCCCAGGAGTTGAGTATTTTTAATGCAGCCATGTGGTTTATTTCTAAGGGGAGGAAAACAACAATCATAACTATAATAACTGGCTCTTCTCTACTGCTCTCCATCTGAAGATCTCAAAGCACTTTGCAAACTTCCGTTAATTAATTCTCATAATGATCCTGTGAGGTAGGGAAGTATCATTATTCCCATGTTACAGGTGGAAAAAATGAGGCATAGAACAGTAAATGACTTGTCCAGAATCACAGCTTTAATCACTTGCAGAGCTGGGAATGCAGAAGCTCTGACTCCCAGTCATGTAATCTAACGCATACTTCCTCATTCAGGAATCAATCCAGCTCTCATTCAAATCAATGGAAAGACTTCACGTGGAGAGATTTAACTTAAAAAGAAATCCACTCAGCATATGCTTTATCTAGCTTTCCTTCTATGGATTCTTCTATGCATTTACACCAGAACACTAGTTATGTATTAGATGTCCTTATGGGCTAGAAGTTTAAAAAATGTAGATATCTGTGTTTTAGCCCATGTCTGATCAATCATGCTAACTGTACACTTTCATGTTTAAAAAAAAAATCACACCCACACCCATACACACACAGAGTGTTAAATATAAAACTATGGTCTGGCTTTAAATCAACAATTTGAGGGAAATTCAAATGCAAGGTTGAAACTATAATTAGCTTATTCTTTGTGTCTAGGTATTGGAGCATACATAGAATATAAAAATCATACTTGGACTTGGTTCCCACTGTTGTGCATCAAATTCCTTCGTAAATCACATGTAACTTGTGAAGGCTTCCAGAACTGCTCTCCTCACTGGCCACGCTTGCCCTGTGGTGTCATTCTGTATATATAGGATTTAGGGGTGATGGTGGTAGCACAGTCCAGTTCATAGAGCACAGGACTAGGAGCTGAGAGACCTGAGTCTGTCAGCAACTCTCCATGTGACCTTGAATTTCAATTTTCCTCTCTGTGTCTTTTCCCATCTTTAAAATGAGGACATCCCTTCCTTTGTGAAACCCTTTGAGATCTATGCATGAAAAGTGCTACAGAAGTGCCAACCATTATTATGCTCTCTCAGACAGAAGTGGCTCCATCCTGCTCCCTGCCCAGCTGCCAGGGAGAGTGGCCGAATGTGTGTGTGGGGAGGCGCAGGGAGAGAAGGACAGAGTGCTGTGGCCCCAGGCTGGGCACAGGGCGGGAGGGGTCACTGGGCAGGGGAGGCACATGGGGTGGTCATGTGTCCTCCCCTTTAGCTTGCTTGTGCCCCCCCAGTATGGGGAGTCACCAGTCATCTATGCTACCCACCACCTCTTTATTGGTGTGTTGACATAGTTTTTTGTTTGTAGGCCACTCAGACTAACTTGTACTATTTTGTAAAATGACCATTGCCAAATGCTTCTTTTTCTTGATTTTAGTACATGGAATAGTGCCTAAAGCATGTGCTCTACAGAGAACTAAACAGTGGTGGGAAATAGTCCTTCCTTTGAAACAGCAGTGTGAAGACAAAGTTCAACAGCTACAAATTTTTATTGTTGATGGCCTCAAACAACAATAAATTTATATTGATCCATTTAGAGAAATACAACCATGATGCACTCCACCTAGATCAGTACATATCCCTTATTTGCATAATCAGCTTTATGTACATAAGTATCATATGGTCTCATCTGAGCACTTTGATAGGATTTGGGGATCTGGGCCCAATAGTTTGCATGTGCTGCAACTCTGATCAATTTCACATCGGTTAATTTAGCTGCCTGCACTGCCAGGCAGTGCTTTTCCCCCCTTGTAATCTTTGTGGCTATGTGAAGTTAGAATGTTCATGAGATTTTAGTCCAGTGATAAATTATTTCTGAAAGAGCTTTTAGTATGGGCAGCAAAATGTAAGCCAGAAAACTGTGCCTGCAACATGAAACCATTCACTGACAGAGAGAACACCACACATGCAATGCAGCACTGAGTTAGTGGCGACCTTTCAGTCCTCTTCATTCTTCACTTTGGGTCACTATGTACTCTGGTTATTGAGTGTATTCAGGGGCTAGTCACATGGCTATGAACATTGCTGAGGGCCCCGTGCAAGCAATTCTAATGACGATAAGCCTTTATATGCCAACAAGGTGCAACCCTCAGGCTCCTGGCACACTGCCAATGTAGTCTGAGGTGCTGTAAAGTTTGGTCTCTCCAGTTTAAAGGACCAATCCTGCCAACATTTTTACTGTTGGGCATAATGTTTATTACCATGAATAGGCTGACTGAAGTCAGAAGGACTTCTCACAGCAGTCAGTGCTACAGCCAGTAATAAAGGATTTCAAAAGTTGGAGTATGTCATTAAAGCAGCACAATATCCCAGTATAGTTAAAGCAGCACAATCTACCAAGTGCAGATGCAATAAAATCAGTATAAATGTGGCTTATACCAGTAGAGTTTATTCCTGTACAGAAGGAAAATAACCTCTACTTACTGCTATAAGGCACCTTTATACATATAAATTTATCCACACTAGGGTTGTACCCGTATAACTTTTTTGGTAAAAAAAAAAATCACATCACAAGCAACACAATTATCTCAGTACAAACACGGTGCATAGAGCAGGCCTTAGTAAATAGCTGGCCTTATCTCTTTGAATTGATTGTATTCTGTTTTCTGACCTGAAGCGGCATGTAACTAATGGACATTTTTATTCTTTTTTCTGCTTTTGTCCTGTTTCTGTCGAACATATCGATTGAGAGAAGGTGAGGGGAGTTGCTTTTCTATCTGCCGGAGACCTCAGGGCTCAGCTCAGCCCAGCCAGCTTTTGCAGTGAACTTTATGGAATAAGATAAACGTAAAAAAGCACAACTGGAGTGTCATCCGTTTGCTGTCGCACCAAAATGCAGCGGTGAGGGGACAGCATTGCCTTATGTCATTGATGTGAGATTCAAATAAGGGGATTTGCTCATCCCTGGAGAGCTCTCTTTAACATTATTGGGGGTTATCTTCAGTGTTATTCACAACCCGGCCAGGGCCCAAAGGTGTGACACAGGCCCCAACGTTAGAGCAGCTCTAGGAGGAGTTGGAAATTACATGATTTAGGCTGGTGTTGTGCCCAGATGGTTTGATTTTGGGGCTGCCTTCCTCCCACCCCATAGGAAGTGTTTTGCCCCTTGCCCTGGCTGCTCAGGAAGAGCTGTTCTGAGTGTTCTCCACCCCAGAACCCCACGGGTTCTCTCAGTGGGAGCTATCCTGCGCCCCAGAGGGAAGAGCTCTGCCCCCTGCAATGAGAAATGCTCTGCTGCCTGGCTTCCACACAGGGCTTGGCTTTGGCTCTGGTGGATTGCAGGGCTGTCACAGCAAGGGAATGGGGAGTGAGGTGAAGCAGGGCCCCTCCTAAGGAAGTTTCAGAGTAACAGCCGTGTTAGTCTGTATTTGCAAAAAGAAAAGGAGTACTTGTGGCACCTTAGAGACTAACCAATTTATTTGAGCATAAGCTTTCGTGGGCAACAGCTCACTTCACAGTATGCATCCGATGAAGTGAGCTGTAGCTCACGAAAGTTTATTCTCAAATAAATTGGTTAGTCTCTAAGGTGCCACAAGTACTCCTTTTCTTCCTCCTAAGGAAGGAGCCGATGGGAGGTGCTGTGGGGCTAAGTACCTGAATGGGGGATGCTCTGCGGTGGGGGCAGGACTGGCCCCTTGCGGGAGGCTCTTGAGGAAGGGATGCCCCTTTTGGGGGTGCTCTTGGGGAGGCTGTCGGGGGGTCCTATCCCCTGGGGGGGGATCTCGAGGGGGGAGGGTCCCTTGGGTGAACAATTACCAACCCTCCAAGATTGTCCTGGAGTCTCTCGGAATTAAAGATTAATCTTTAATTAAAGATGATATCACGTGATGAAACCTCCAAGAATAAGTCCAACCAAAATTGGCACCCCTACTTGGGGGAGGTGCTCTGTGGAGGGCTGCGCCTTGCCGGGGGAGGGGGGGGGTCCTGCCCCCTTGGGGACGCACAGAACAGGGACAGGCCAGGAACCACAGGACCCGGCCCCTCCCCGGGCTCTGAGGCGGCGGGGAGGGCCATTCCCACAGGCGGGCCGGCTAAGATCCCCTCCTCCCCGCCCTGCAGCCAGTGCCGGGTCCTCCCCGCCCTGCAGCCAGTGCCGGCTTCTGCAGCCGGCCGGGTCGTGGCTCCTCCCCGCGGTGCGGCCCGGCTCCGCCCCGCCGGCTTCCCGGCTCCGCGCTGCTTTAGGCTCGCCGCATGCTTGGTGCCGCCGCTGCCGGAGCCTGAGCCGGAGCTGGAAGATGGCGGAGCCGGCGCCAGACTGCAGCGCGCTCCTGGACGAGGAGCTCTCCTCCTTCGTGTTCAGCTATCTCACTGACAGCCAGGTACCAGGGCAGGGAGCCCGGCCCAGGCACCGGGGAGCCGCGGAGCAGGGAGCCCTGCACCCCGTGCACTGCGGGCAGGGAGCCCGGATCCCCCATGCACCGGGGAGCCCTGCATCCCATGCACCGGGATCAGGGGAGCCGCGAGGTGCAGGGAGCCCGGATCCCCCATGCACCGGGTACAGGGAGCCCTACTTTCCATGCACCAGACAGGGAAATCCGGGGGTGCAGAAGCCCCGCTCCCCCTCATGGACTGAGGACCGGGGAGTCTGGGGTGCAGAAACACCGGTTTCTCCATGTACCACGGATGGGGCAGTCCTGGTTCCTCGCATACAGCAGAGAGGGCGAGGGAAGTCTGCGGGTGCAGGAAGCCCTGACTTCCACTCTACGCCAGGGAGGGGGAGGTTGGGGGTGCAGGGACTCGTGATCCCTCCGTGCACCAGGCAGGCAGAGGGGGATCCGGGGGCTGCACGCTGCTGCTGCAGTCCCAGTGGGAGAAGAATGGGAGGCTGCAGCCGGCAGCCCTGACTGACGGGGGTGCGCGTGCAAAGCCCCCCGCGCAGCAGTGGGGGACCTGGCACCGGGGAGGCTGCTGCGCTGCGCTCCCGAGGAGGCTCGAGCCCTGGTTCGGGGGAAAGCTCGCAGCGCCCGAGCACTTTCAGCACCACTCACACGTGGACTCCTGGGTGCTGCTGCCAGGCACCTTCCCCATGCACAGCAGCCCGGCCGGGCTGGACACACGGGGGGAGGGGACGATCAAGGCACAAGGGCCCTACCTGGGCTCAATTAGTCCGTCTTTGCAGGGTTATTGTGTGTGATGGGGGGGGACGACGGGCAGTCTGAGGAAGTGCAATTGTTGGGGGAGGGGGTGACAGCGCCGGGGGGATCCGGTTGTGTGGGAGGAAGTGATAGTGTGTGTGTGTGTGTGGGGGGGAATGCTGGGAAGGAACAGTCTAGTCACAGTGGTTCTCAAACTTTTGCATTGGTGGCCCCTTTCACACAGCAAGCCTCTGAGTGCAACCCCACGTCTTATAAATTAAAAACACATTTTTTTATATTTGACACTATGATAAATGCTGGAGGTGAAGCGGGGTTTGGGGTGGAGGCTGACCGCCCACCACCACCGCTTAATAACCTCACGACCCCCAGAGTGGTCACGACCCCCAGTTTGAGAACCCCTGTGGGTGCAGAGTTCCTTAAAGTTGTCGGGTTAATGTATCGATTCCTGCTCACCCCCCATCTTCCCAAGTGTGTTTCCTTTCTTCTTCTTCAGACAAGTGGGGGAGGAAGGGGTGAGAGGGGAATTGGTTGTTGCCTGGGTTGGCTTCTCCCATCCCAACAAACAGCCTGGCCTGAATGCTAGGGCTGGCATTTGGTAGATGGATTAAACGTTGTGGTTGCCCCTGCTCGGTCCTCTAGAGATATGGTGGTAATGGGGTTGTGTGGTGTGGGGGCAGATAAGAATTGGACTGTGTGGATGAGTCATGCCGTGTGTCAGTTACATGTATGCAGGCTGAGATCTGGGGGATGCAGTGAGAGGGGTCTTACTGTTGCAAATAAGCGACTTAAAAACCTGGATCAGCTCCTTTTTGGACGGAGCTGGATATTAAAATCAGCTTGAGTCTCCTTGGCAGCTTCTGCATGATCACGAGAGGGTGCGTGCTAGATATATCAGAGGCTGCATGCTTTTCCATTTTGGGGGGTGGTGGAAAGGGGCTAAACAATAAACATTGCAATAGCTGAAACTGTGACTGATCTGGAGCACAACCACGCATTTTGCAGCCAGATTTATGTGCCCGGAGCCTGTTGCAAATCTAAAGAGTTTTGTATAGTTACTTATAACCCTCCCCCCAACACACCCTCAGTCTCATAACCACAGATTACAAAACAGCTTTGATTGTGGATCTGCCACATAAATGCCAGCCCTTCTTCTCTCACTGGTTTATTTGTTTTGACTGCAGGAGATGGGGAAGAATTGCTGTTTGGATTCATAACAAATAATAGTTGAAGACTTAGTATATCTCATTTGCCCCCGGTGCATGTGCCAGACAGAACTCGGCTGGTCTTGCCACAAGCTAGATTGATGTGGTCTCTGTGCCTCCCGAAGCGTACACCAGCACTGGAGATTTCCAGTTTGGCATGGGACATGGGGCAGTGGGGATGTGTGTGTGGCAACTTTCATTATTAACTGCAAGTTTGATTACAGATGAAGGGTCAGAAAAGGTGAGAAGTGGGGGGAGGACATTTTGTAAACGGAGTTTGTATTTTCTGGTTGGAAGGATTTATTATTACCAGAGGAATTAGTGATGAGGAACCTCTGGAGAATATGAGATTGTATAGATAGATGTCATTCTACAAAAACAAAGTATTTCAGAAAGGTTACAATCTGTAAAAGTCTGGTTTCTCTCTATGCAGGTGAAAGGTCTTGGGTACGAGACCCAGTAATAAAATGCATCTTTTCTGCTTGTTTAACCTGAAATAAATAATTATATTATATGCTGTGCATGCACTTTGACAGCTGAAGGAATTTAAAATGCAAAAACAATCTAAAAATGCTATTCCAATAAGAATCTTTCCCCCCTTCTTTTTTATATCCTGATGCAGACATTTTTGAGAGTTTGTATGTTTGCTGCAACACCACCATATCGTGAATATTTTCTGCAAAGTTTGGAACTGTGAAATGGCTTGTGATGAAATAAGAGTGTTTTTTCCCTGACATTTCTTGACATAATATTTGCTGAGTTTGCATCTCTCTCTCATATATAACATACACAGTAGTTTAGTAGTAGCACTATGTACATACATAGTGTTGTAGCTAATCTGTCATCTGTTGTGTGTGTAATGTGAACAGCAGCAAATAGATCTTTGCAGACTGCGCAGGCTTCCTCAGAAGTGTTATGCAGTCTGTGTTGGTTATAGGGTATGTATGGAAGGTGCTTTTGTTAATTTCATTTCGCTTCTCTCCCCCACATGTATAGAAGGGTTAAAGTCCCAGCATGTGATTTGTTTGAGAAATGATTGAAGTTGTAAGTGTGTGTCGTGCTTGTACCTTAACCTCTGATGAAACTGCAGTGAAGGCTCTGGTCACATGCTTTGCTTATAACTATAAAAGGGAGGCGGTTCCTAGGCTCGCCTCTGACGTCTCTCCCCATTACTACTGTACTAGCCTGTGCTTACAACTGGCTTACTGAGTTCTCAATGAAGCCTGAAAGCTGCTCCTGCAAAGTCCCCAGTGTTCTAGCACATGATCAGATTATCCAAAGAGGCTAAAATGTCAGGAGGCCATGAGATCATGAATATTATCCGTTTCCTTCATGGAAATCCTGAAGGACTCCAGCTCTCCTCCATCATCCCCCCTTTTCCTTTCTTTTGCAGCAGTATTGCAGAAATTCACAGCAAGGTGCACAAAAGCGGTAGGTGATTAGTGGCCCAGCCCAGCTAAACAGACAAAATCCCTGAGAGGCGCAGTGCAAGTTTAACATGGTTATTTGCATCAGTCTCTTAATTATTCAGGATTGTACTGAGGGTGCATGCTAACCTCTATTTACATATGGAAGGTAATGATTATTCTCATGATAACTGCATTGCTACACAAAGAGAATAAAGGGTTTTCTTTTTATGTTTTGCTTTTCTTACCACAATGGGCTTATTTTGAAAGTGACCTGAAATGTATGATTTATAGGCCAATTTAATGCGTTCTGTGCTGCTCATTTAATCTTAAAAGGATAAAGACAATTGCAGCTAATTTGTTGAGGGTATCAGGTGTTGGAAGGGACCAGGCATAGTGGACGAAACCAGTCGGGTTATGGAATCTTTTCTGATTCTCTGGAATAACAAGGCTCAGTCTGACTTTTCCATTTTTGACTTGTTTAAAAATTAGCATCGGAAAAAATAACACAGGCTGCTGCTTGGAGACGTTTAAAGATCACATGAACTGAAATACCTTATTCCCTATTTAGCTTCTCTGCACCTTGTTAACAGCTTAATTCATTAATGGGTGCCAAAGCACTTTGAGGTCCTCAGTTGAAAAGCAGTATAGCAACTTAATTATTATTGTTAATCATTAAGCAGTTTGCTCTTCTCCAGCTATTTCTCATAGCTCGAACCCATGTTCTACTTCTTGTGTGCTCCTCTTCTCAGTCTTGCTCAATAGCTGTTCATCAAAACTTTTTGTCTTGAGGCCTGGAGTAATTAGGCCAAGCCAAAGATGACCCTTCTTTGCACTTGTGTCAAGCATACCTTTTGTTGGACTGCATGCGGGTATGTTCCCTTGTAGTGTGAGTCAGTGAAAAGAGGTGGGAAGAAGGGTCTGAGAATAGTAGCCATGTACAAGTCTAGAGAGGTGTTGCGATGATTACTGAATCTGAGTTTATCGAAGAGCAGACTGATACATCCAAAGCAGAACACAGACATTTTGGGAAGGTGGCCACTGCTTGGAGTTGCAGCAACAGCTTATATCTCAGTGCTGAATGTGAAAAATCCAGAGTACAGCTTGCTGCTGAATTTGTCATTTTCAGTGATGAGGTACTAACTGCTAGGAGCAGAGGCAGAGAATTCCCACTGGCAGCTCGGGTGGGACTGGTCCCTTTTCAGAACCTATGCACAGGTCAGCCCATTTTCAAGCCTTGCTTTTCTGTCAATTTGTGTTTAGTATTCATAGTAGGAATGCACTGATTGCATCCTGGTGTGGGTTTGGGGTTTTGTCTGTGTTGTAGCACAGACAACCAGCACATTCCTTTCCTTGTTTCATCCTGTGATTCAAAGGCATCTACCCCACAGGTGAATAATTAAGGTCTTAACCTGCTGTCTCTAGCAAAGGGAACTTTTATCCCACATCATAGGTGCGGGAACTAGGAGTGCTGGGGGTGCTGCCACACCCCCTTGCTTGAGGTGGTTTCCATTACATACAGAATTTACGGTTTAGTTCAGTGGTTCTCATCAGCACCCCCACTATAAAAATTGTTCCAGCATGCCTGCCCACATTAACCTTTCCAGTGTCAAAAGCCTCTTTATAGTAAGAAATTTTACTTCCTCTAGGGTTTGGTTTGACAACCTGACGGGGTAAAAATGCACTGACATCCTCCCCCCCCCCCACCAAACTCCCCAGCTGATTTCCAAAAGAACCTCTTCTTCTTTCCCTTAAAGAGACTGGCTTTAAACCGCTGGGCCTCGAACCTGACATTGCTGTGTTGCTGAGTTGCATGATAGCACTGTATGGCATAGTCTCTGCCATGCACATATTCCCCTTTCCTTGGCCCAATAAGTGACTCCTGCTATTTTGAGCTAATTGGAGGGTTAGGCTGGAAGCGAGTTGCTGTGCTTTTTATGCGACTGTTCTACTGTCTAGCAGGCATCCATCTTTTGTGTTTCTCACAGTGGAAGACACTGAGGTTTCATACATTGCCCTTTGGTTTCCTTCAGTTAAATTAGGGACTGGCCCAAGAGCATTCTGTCATGTGGCAGTTCGGCATTCATGTTCCAGGCTAGCAGAGACAGAAGGCAGGGAAGGAGCATTCCATGACACTTAACAGTGACCTTCTTCTGGGCAACACACAGACTAGGATTAATGGGCTCACCAGTGGGCAGGATTCACCCCACCTTGGCTGGAGGGAGGGTGGCTCTGACATGAGGGCATTATGACTTGTGTTGGTGAAATGGGGGAATTGCAGAAGACCCTGATCTTTAGCAGGACCTCTAGAGTGTGTTGTTTTTGCTTCACTCAGTAAACCAAGATATATGCTCATTTGGCTTTCCCCTCTGCTCTGGACCAGTCTTCAATGAGTGTAAAGAACTGAAACTAACTCAGAGTCCCATGGTCCTTTGGAAGGCAGGGGGCAGAGTGCAGGAGCTCTGATGGGAGTGTCTGTGTGCAAAGTGCCACTGCAGTGAAACTTGTATTTTCACCGCGGTGCCACTTTCAGGTTGTGAATTTAGTGCCAGATTGACAGCCCGCGAGGCCAAATCCCTCTGTTCCCCACAGAGCAGGTACAGCAGCCGGGCACGTGTTCCCTAGAAGGACTGCCTTTAGGGTAGAGACCACAGCTCATGCAGTTCTTGGCTTCTCTCTGAGACTGCCAACCAAGGAGCCAGACGTGATGAGGTATGGATGCCTGTCTACAGAAATCCACCAGACTCCTTTCATGTGCTCCACAGAACAGGCCTCTGTCGGTAAATGCTTTTGGTCAGAGGAATCCCCTTTTCAGCTTCCGCTTCCATGGCGTAGCTGCGCTCCATGGCAACACTGTAGAGGCTTATGTTTCTCGTGATGGTTTGGCAGAATAAAGTGATTTGTACAGAGAGAGATGGCTTCTAAACCCTGTGAACTGCAGATTGCCAGGGAGCCAGCCTTGGAGCTGGCTTTTTGAACAGCACAGCTGTCTATGGCACACAGCCTTGACAACACAACACATTTCTCTTCTCCTTGGCCACAGAGTACTCAGTGGAACATGTGATGCGTGTTCCACAGGGTTGTATTTTGGATGGTGCGGTGCTGCATGTATTGGGGAGAAGGTCCCTAAAATGGGGTCTGGTGAACCAGCTTCTGTGGTCTCAACAACCATATCGTAAATGGCATTATAGTCACCACACTTTTCCTTGCAAGTTTAAATGAATAGGAAGGACATTCCCCATCTCCTAGCCCAGGCTGCATGCTAGACAAATACCAGGTTGTAGAGGCTTAGAAGAGGGAGAGAGATTTTAAAAAAATCGTTGAAGTTGTAGTGATAAAGACCGCTAACAGGCTAAAGTTAATGGGCCAAATCATCAACGGGTGTAAAGTGGCCTAGTTTCATTGAAGCCGTGCCCATTAGCACCAGCTGTGGATGTGATGCCAGACATTTCCTGAGTTTGTCACTATGTACTGGCCGGCTGGTTTGCTTGTTCACATTTCTCTCAGCCTGGACTACGAAAAGACACAAATGACTGTTTGTTTATTTTGGATGAAGTGAGCTGTGGCTCACGAAAGCTCATGCTCAGATAAATTGGTTAGTCTCTAAGGTGCCACAAGTCCTCCTTTTCTTTTTGTTTATTGTTTGTGTTGCGGTAGCATCCAGGATGTGGCAGGTATTTTATGCACGCACGCCCACCGCTATGTCTATATCGCCTTGTCCTGCAAGTGCTTATGGTCTTGTCGGCTCCGCTCTTGCTCCTTGGCCTTTCACTTTGGGGCTCGCATGCACCAGGTTACAATGATTTAAAAACAACAGCTTATTTACCTTAGAGTTGAAAAAGGGAAATCAAACCCTGCAAACATTTCTGCGGACCTTAGTTTCTGTAGAAGCTGAACAGGGTCAGGGCTTCCCCCACACTCCCCCGTGCTTGCTTTGGAATACCAGCATGTATGCAAGCAGCTGTGGGAGCATGAACTTGGTCGTAGCCCCCGGGGCCAGGTGTGCTGGGTGGACCGTCACCTTCCACTGTGGCTAGCACTTGGTTAGCATTTACTGGGTGGAAGTGCTAGGGTGCGGCTTGGCAGTGCTTCATTTATCCTCTCCCTGTTCTTTCCCCCTTGTCCCAAGATGGGGCAGAAGTTTGCCGCTAACACTTCTTTTGTGCTTTCCACTTTCAAAATGTTCAGTGTTATAACCCAAGTGGCAGATCACTGCTTTGTGTGTGTGTGTGTGTGTGTGTGTGGGGGGGGGGGTTGCAAGTCCACGTCTGAGGTATGGAGCGAATGAAGGAGCAGTGAGAGACAGGGACTGCTGGTGCATCTCTAGCAGCTCTTTGAATCCCTTTCTGTGTCTCCAGATTCCCCTCCCAGGCAGTCAGAGCCAGAATCTTTCCCAGCCTTGGGAAGGGAAGCTAGAGTGGTTGAACATGATGCATATTTCCCTTCACACTGGAACAAGAGGCCCCTTGCTATTGTTGTGTGGAGCAGCAGAGAGGTAGAGGAGTCCCAGATGGCTGTGGCTGCTCATCTCCCATCACAATGTAAGTGGGAGAGACTCTGGGGCATTGGGAACACTGATGTGACGCTTCCCCTGTGTTCCTCCTGGGACCCAACGACATATTCTTTACACAGCTGTTTTCCTTTGCTGCTGAGGGGAGCAATAAAAGGCAGCTTAGGATGAAAGCAGTGCCTCCAGCTCTTGCAATAAAATCATTGTGGGGAATTATATTTTGATTAGACGGACTTGCTAAATTCTCTCTCTGTCGTGCTCCTAAGCTGTGAACTTGCTCCCAGCAGCAGTACTGAGCCTGCTGGAAGAAAAAGCCCCTTTCTGGTGAGAAAGCCTTTGCTGGTCAGGCAGCTCAGTTCTTGTTTCAGTTTGTGGAGTTCATTGCTGCTGCAGCTTCCAAATTTGTTATTCAGAAAGAGCTGCAAGTAACCTATTAATCCCAGGCAGGGTGGCCATGCATTCACCAGGCTAAGAGCCACCTTCACCTCCCCTGAGGAGCCCTAGTTTCCCTGCAGTTCAAGGGCAAGGAAATCCTGAAACTGACAGGACTCTCCAGGGGACCAGAATACCCTTGCCAAGCCACAGGATCGAAGGTCCCTGTGTGTATCAAGCTGGTGTGGTCAGAGC
The DNA here is from genome assembly GCF_965152275.1 of Natator depressus. Taxonomy (NCBI): domain Eukaryota; kingdom Metazoa; phylum Chordata; order Testudines; family Cheloniidae; genus Natator; species Natator depressus. Next base: position 22,022,775 of record NC_134241.1, read on the forward strand.
AGTGTGCAGAGGAACACCATTGCTGAGATACATGCACACACCAGGAAGCCTATCACCATCAAATCAGGTTTCTTTTCAATCCCTGTATGGTGGTGTTTGCAAGTTTGCAAGTTGTCTGAGCATAGCCTCCTGCTGCCCTGAGTCTGGGCCTGTTTCTGCTTTCATTTCTTCCGGTGTAAATGAGGCGTAACTCCACTAAAGTCAGTGGAGCTACACGGGTTAAGTGAGCTCAGGATCAGACCCTCCATGAGCTGCTGTTGGGAAGAGGAAGTGTTGCTTGCTGTCGTTGCATCTGGGCGGTTTTTTAACCTAGTTGAGTGCTTGGTGGTAGAAATTACTTGTCATGTTTGCATTATGAAAGTGAAAACGTAGCACTGAAATGTTGCAATAGGTGTTGCAGAGGCAGGATGCCATAGTGACTGCGCTTTTTGCATGCACAGGAGAGAATATCCAGGGCAGTATAATTGTCCATTACTGGACCAGCTGGATTGGTTTCAAGCAAACAGTGATTACTATTTCATCTAGCCACGTATACAATAAGGTAACAGTAATAATCAGGCTATACAGTATCCAGCTCCCATGACGCCCACTGAAGGCAAATGCTGAGGGAGCCTTGGTTTTACATCTCCTTGGGAAGATAGCGCTTCTGCTAGGATTAAGAAAGAGCATTTCAAGGTGGACCCTGTAGACTCAGTAGGCTGCCTCTTTATTGAAGACAGCACTGCAATTTGCTCCATGTTATGCAGAGGAGATGTGGTTCTTTGGCTTTGGGCAAGTTGACAGTGCAACCCTAATTTGGACAGTTTGATTGTCCTAAGTACATGCATTGGCAAAGCAATGGAAAATGTGCCATTTCCTTAAGGCAATGCTGTTACCCTTCAACGAGGAAACCCACTACTGAGAGCAACATCTTTAGCCCTGGTTAATCATTTCGGTCTCTGAGCCCTGCATAGCCATCCGGGTTTCCATCACCACTTCCTCAGGGGACTCTCAGGCCACATCCACAGCAGGGGAGAGGGATTGCGTAGTGACTTGTGCTCTACCAGCTGACAGAGCCCTTTCCTGCTTCATGAATGCTCTTCACCTGGCATCCAGTGAGGCTTTGGTGAACTATGTTCCAGTCTGTTCTCCATGTTCCCTGAATTCTTGGGAATTGAACAGGCTGGATACTAACAGGCTGGGTTCTCCTTGTTTAAAGAGCTTTGTTTTTGTTAATTAAGAAAGCTTTGCTTTGTTTCTCATGGGGTGTGTGTGTGAATTTAGTGCTGGGGAAAGGTGCTGCATTGATAGACCTGTTGACTGAAGGCACGTCTTTATCGACCAGAGCAGGTATCATACAGACAGTACCGGTGAAAACTCCCTACACTGTCCCACCAATTTGACTGTAAGCTCCCCTGCCCAGAGACCTTAGTTCCCTATTTGTTTGTAAGGCACCTAGCACACAGTGGGTGTTAAATACATAATGTTAATTAAGAAATGATCAACATCACCCTCAGCTAATATATGCATGTATTTACTTTTTTGGAGGATACTGTTGGCCATATGTTCAAAAGAGCCCATTTTCCCCATTGGTACCTAAATAAGGTGGGAAGATGTTCAGAGGTACTCAGCATCCAGAATTGGAGTACTGAGCTCTTTTGAAAATAATAGAAACACAAAATCATAGAATCCCAGGACTGGAAGGGACATTGAGAAGTCATCTAGTCCAGTCCTCTGCACTCAAGGCAGGACTAAGTATTATCAAGAACATCACTGACAGATGTTTGTCTAACCTGCTCTTAAAAAAATCTCCAATGATGGGGATTCCACAACCTCTCTAGGCAATTTATTCCAGTGCTTAACCACCCTGACAGTTAAGAAGTTTTTCCTAATGCCCAACCTAAGCCACCCTTGCTGCAATTTAAGCCCATTGTTTCTTGTCCTATCCTCAGAGGTTAAGGAGAATAATTTTTCTCGTACCTCCTTGTAACACATTTTACATACTTGAAAACTGTTATCCTGTCCCCTCTCAGTCTTCTCTTCTCCAGACTAAACAAATCCAATTTTTTCAATCTTTCCTCATAGGTCATGTTTTCTAGACCTTTAATCATTCTTGTTGCTCTTCTCTGGACTTTCTCCAATTTATCCACATCTTTCCTGAAATGTGGCACCAGAGCTGGACACAATACTCCAGTTTCAGAGTAGCAGCCGTGTTAGTCTGTATTCGCAAAAAGAAAAGGAGTACTTGTAGCACCTTAGAAACTAACCAATTTATTTGAGCATAAGCTTTCATGAGATACAGCTCACGATTGCTTATGCTCAAATAAATTGGTTAGTCTCTAAGGTGCCGCAAGTACTCCTTTTCTTTTTGCGAATACTCCAGTTGAGGCCTAATCAGTGCGGAGTAGCGCAGAAGAACGCCTTCTCGTGTCTTGCTTACAACACTCCTACTAATATATCCCAGAATGATGCGTGCTTTTTTTGCAACAGTGTTACTGTTGACTCATATTTAGCTTGTGATCTACTATGACCCCCAGATCCCTTTCTGCAGTACTCTTTCCTAATCCATTTTGTATGAGTGCAACTGATTGTTCCTTCCTAAGTGGAGTACTTTGCATTTGTCCGTATTGAATTTCATCCTGTTAACTTCAGACCATTTCTCCAGTTTGTCCAGATCATTTTGAATTATAATCCTACCCTCCAAAACACTTGCAACCCCTTGCAATCCCAGCTTGGTATCGTCTGCAAACTTTATGAGTGCACTCTCTATGCCATTATCTAAATCACTGATGAAGATATTGAACAGAACCAGACCCAGAACTGATCCCTGCGGGACCCCACTCATTATGTCCTTCCAGCATGACTGTGAACCACTCATAACTATGCTCTGGGAACCATTTCCCAACTAGTTATGCACCTACCTTATAGTAGCTCTATTTAAGTTGTATTTCCCTGGTTTGTTTATGAGCAGATCATGCAAGACAGTATCAGAAGCCTTATTAAAGTCAAGATATACCACATCTACCGCTTTCCCCCCATCTAAAAGGCTTGTTACTCTGTCAAAGAAAGCTGTTAGGTTGGTTTGACACGATTTGTTCTTGACAAATCCATGCTGGCTGTTACTTATCAGCTTATTAGCTTCTAGGTGTTTGCAAATTGATTGCTTAATTATTTGCTCCATTATCTTTCCGGGTACTGAAGTTAAGCTCACTGGTCTGTAATTTCTGGGCAGTTTGTTGAGCTGTGTAAAGGGGAGCTGGGCAATTTTGAAAAATCGGGTCCTGTGTTATTTCCATGCTTCGGGATTATTCTCATTGCTATTACCAGCAACATCCAGCATCCTAAATGGGGGCAGCAGATAAAAAGCTGCCTTAAAGGGGAATTGTGGATTTATTTTTCAAATATCTAAATATAATTTGAGGCAAGAGTGCAAGTTTGGCCAACTGTTTTGTTAATATTTTATAGGCCAATGGGGATGAAATAATCATATTCAGAAATACACAAGGCAAAATTGTGCTGTAGGATTAAATAACTTCACTTCCCTGCACCTCTGCAAGTTCTGTGCTTCAGCGGGGCTCTAATGGGAACGGTGGCTGTGACATCTCAGGATGATGAATTCCAGGGCATCAGAGCGGAGCCAGCAGGCGTGACATTTGGGGGTGGAAAGGGAAACAATAGTGAAGGCGAATGCCCTTTGTTGCCCTGGTATTTGTGGCACTGAGCACATTAAAAATACATTTAGCTCATTTAATGAAAAAATGTGCAGTATGCCCTTTAAAACTGTGGGATGGAAAGAGTCTTGACGTGTGTGATTTCTATTCGTCAGAGATGGCTTCATAACATCTTGTTTGTGGCCCTTGGTTTACTGCACCACTTGGCTGAATTAGTTGAGTGGCCAGTGGAAGGAACTGGAATGCACTGTCAGACATATCAGAAAGGCAGGTCTATGGGAGCATCTGGAGTTCCAGTCCTATCTGAGACACGGTCATCCAGTGGAACATGGGATCGGTCGCTCCCGTTCCTTGAGTCTTGGTCACTCCATCTGGAAGGAGAGCGTAAAAGTGGACGCAGCCTGAAGAAATAGATTGAACTCTGGTCTTTTCTGCCAGCTGGGCCATTAGGGTGGCCTGCAGGCTCCATTCTTATTTCAGGTTAACAAGTCTATATGCACCCCACATGCAGCTCCTGAGATACATACTTGGGCCAAATTCTGCCCTCAGATACACATGGAGAGCTCCTGTTGTCTTCAGTGGGAGTCACAAACAAGAAAGAACCTGAGCGCAGGATTTGACTGCATGTGTAGGTCAGTGTTGTACAGTCATCTCCCCAAATTGCACTGCAATATGCAGTTTCTCTCTTATATTATCTGGGGATTCTGCTATAGCAACATGCAGATGTAAAATCCTTTTGAAGTGTGAACCAAATGTCAGTGGAAAGATAACTCCCCATAGTTGTGTAGTGTGGTCTCTGATTTAACCTGTGATCTCTCTGATCTGATTTACGACTGGGCTGGGCATCATGATTATATGGGCTTGACCCTTCCTGTGGTGGCATCCTCCATTTGTGTATATCTGTGTTGCTGTCCTAAGAACATTGGGTATGATGAACAGTGTGTGCTGCATGATGAGTCTCTGTACCCATCTATTTATAACTGTATAGACAGAGACACCCACACGTGCCCCCTCCTTTCCAGAGCTGATATTCAAACCCAGGCATTCCTGCCATAGGCTCTGTCGCTCAGCTGAGCTGTTTGAAGTGCTAACTGATCTGACTTGTGATCCAGTCTCTGACTGGAACATGCATAGGATGTGGCTGCTATATCTTTTCCACAGGGATGTGGAAGGTCCCTTAGCTACTTGACTTGTTATGCTCAGTGAATTTCTTATTGTTTCCTTTTCAAGGCACGCCTTACTAAAGGAAAAAATACGCCCAGAATTCTGCTGCTGGGTGGCTTGCTGACCCTCTGAGGAGCTGCAGTATATACATGGCATTGCCCACAGCACATGCTTCCCGAGCACTGGGCTTCTGCTGTTTGTATCCAGACTCGTTTTTTATCATTAGCCAATGATTTACATTAGACAGTCCCATGTTTAGTTTTTAGAGTCAGCAGTGCCAGTTAGCCCTATGTTGCTGGACCCAGGAATGGTGCTGACAGCTGCTGTCATGCATGTGTGTGTACAGAATGGCTGAAGGCTTAGAGTGAATACCGATCTGGAGCTCTGCCATGGGAAGGGCTGCCTCTGCTGCTTTCGCTCAATCGCCGGGCACCAACCCATTCCCAGTGGACCAGGAACGAAGACCTGCTGTGCCAGTGAGCTTCCTGCCTGTTGAATCCACGGTCCGAGGGAAAGGCCTACCCAGAGCATGAGTTTTGGAGTCAGTGTGATGCCCCACATGGTCAGCTTGTGTTGTGACCTGGTCTAAAGAGTACATAATGTGTGGCGGATATGCCATACGCCATATAAGAGTTCAGTGTGTTACCTTTTGTTTCAATCCACATCTTTGCTTGTGTGCGCACTCCTTTAGCAATGCAAGATACTGACTGTAATAGACATCTGCCAAGGCTCTGCTGTCTTCGCCACTACCTACCTGTCCATCTGTCTGTCTGTCTTGGCACAGAGGCAGAGAAAGCAACGACTGCAATGCATTAAATGAGGTATTATGCTGTAGTGTTGGGATCCATCATGCGTATAATGTAATAAATAGGGTCATAAGCCTTTTACGAAGTCTATTTCCACTCTTGAATCCAGGATTTAATGCATGGCTGCTTAGAGAGGCTGAGGATTTCAGAGGTCAGCAGGGCTAATTGCAATGCTGTAGTAAAAGGGAAGACTGCAGAATACTGCACATGCGAGTAAACCGCTCTGGCAAAAGAACTTAATGAAGGGTGCTAACTGGCTGCGTGATCGTCCAAACAAACAGGCATAAGTACACAGTGTTACCAGTGTTTTGGGAAAACAGTGGAGAGGGTTGTATGGGAGAGAAGGGGCCTCTCAAAATTGCCTCTCAGCTGGGTTCAGGTGACTTTGCAGGATCTGTGGGGGCCTGTGCCAATTTCCTGAGTCATGTGCTGAGAGCAGAATGTAGTGCATTTGATTTCCCCTGTCCTCCGGCACACATGTCTCTGAATATCAGTTGGATACAGCATTGCTGGGATTCTTGACCTTAGGTTTCCAGGAGAACCTGAATGCCTCCTAAGGAGCTCTTCAGTGGCTGATGATGGCAAAAATCAGGGACTCATGGAGGGACCGTCTGCTCCACTCTGCCATGTACTCTGCATCCTTTGTGTGGAAAAGGTGCTGGTTGGGCAGCCCTGGAGACCAAAGGCCTGCATTGATCTAGGGACGAGGCCCAGCCTGGGCTGTGTAGGTGCCTCATGAATGTCCCTCAGCCCAACCTAGATGGGCTTCTCTAGATCTGCCATGGCCCATCCCGTTCTTGGGCTTCCTGCCAAGCCTGTCTGCATAAAGGCCAGTTAGTGCCAGGCATGAAGTGAACTCCTGTCTGAGTGCTCAGACACCATTGTGCAGAACAGGGAACTAGACAGAGAGAGAGTAGGAACTGAACTGAAACCCACTGACTCATTGCTCATATATCATCATCATTGTTATTATCTAGGCAGGGACAACAGGGTGACATGGTCCCTGCCCTGAGGAGCTCATTGTTCAAGTGGAGATCACACAAATGCAGGAATGAGGTGGATGAGCAGTGCAATGCACCAAGCGGCTGATTAGCTCCATGGTGTTGTCAATGGGGGCATTGCCATTGTTTTCCTGAGAGTCGGGCTGGGGACATGTGGCTTGTTGGAAGAGAAACTGGCCGGAGTTTTTACACAGAACTATGTGAAGCCCTGGAAGTGGCTTAAATCCTTGGAGGTAGGGTGTGGAGCAGTAGAGCCACATGACTGTGCTGTGTATACTTAGGGGCCCTTCCCAGGGGGCAGGGGGCAGGGCAGAGAGATGTACCTCCCCCAGCAGGGGCATGGTGCTCACCTTGTTCAGCAGAGAAGCAGAGCTGCCAGTGAGTGTGTTAATTTACACTAGGTGGTGCCCAAACTTTGCCACATCGCGAACTTGCCAGGAGTTGGTGGGCTGTGCCTAGTCAGCATAAATTGGAGCAAATGTTAGCCACTCTCAGACTCACTAAGGAGGTATGGTCCATGCGTGCTGCAGGTCCCAGTGTGCAGTGCAGCAAGGCTGTTTGGAGTGTTGCATGCTGGGGGATCACTTATGCAGCCTACACTTTGGCATCTCCCTTCATTAGAGAGTAATTGAGGTTGGGAGACTGGAGCAGTGGGGTCCCTCACTCGCAGGGGAGTTGCCTGCCAGTAGAGCTGTCAGGGCATCCTCACTCTTTCTGAGAGTTTTATCCATCTGAGCAGTTCCCCGTGGAGGGTAACTAATGGCAGTGGGTAGCTCCGTGGAGCTAGCTTAGCATGTGGCCAACTGAGCACAGCCTTGGGTCAGCTCCATCACTTCCCTTCAGGATGAAGGATAATGCCAGCTCCTTTCAGTTACTTTCCTTGCCGATCCTGTCATCTCCATCCCGAGCAGGAGCAGTGATGTAGTCATGGTAACCAGCAGGGTTGCAGTCTCACTGTGCAGCTCCTGTGCATGATAGACCAGTAATCTAGAAATATTGTAATGGAGAACTGCTCGTTGGTGGGGAGCTGATCAGAACCCTCCACCAGTTACAGTGATCAGCCATTTGTAACTGGGGAAGCAGCCTTGTCTGGTGGTTCTACTGGAAATTAGGGCTCTTGGGTTCCACTCCCATCTTTGTCCGTGACTTGTTGTGTAGCCTTGGGCAAGTCATTTCACCTCCCCGTGCCTCAATTTCCCCATTTATGTCACAAGGATAATGCACAGATTCATAGACTAGATTATAATGCCAGAGGGGACCATTGTGACAATCTAACCTGACCTCCTATATAACACCAGCCATTGAACTGCCCTGAATTAATCTCTGTTTAAACTAGAACAGATCTTTCAGAAAAACGTCCAATCTGATCTAAAAATTGCCAGTGATGGAGAATCCACCACAACCCTTGGTAAGTTGTTCCAATGGTTAATTACACTCACTTAAAAATGTGTGCCTTATATTTCCTCATTTCCAGTCTGAATTTGTCTAGCTTCAACTTCCAATAATGACACTTACCCCTACCCACCCACAGAGAACTGCAGTGAGGCCTGATCTATTAGCATTTGCCAAGCAGTGCGAGATCCTCATAGAAAGCTGCTATAGAAATGCAAAGTATTACTATTAATAGAGTCCTTTTGCAAAGTTATCTTTAGCAACCCTGTTCCCACCTTCATTCGTAAGAGCAGTGAGACAGGCCTGATTCTTCTGTCCTACGCTGGTGTAAATCAGGAGGAACTCCACTGAAGTCAATGGGATTTGCATTGGTGTGGGTGAGATCTTCCATCCCATCCCACTCGCCAGACAGGGTTCACACTTCAATATCTTGCCAGCATATTTTGGTGCTTAATAAAAGTTCTGACAAATCTTCTTTCCCTGTAGTGGGAACAGACTGGTTTTTTTTCTGGTTGTTTTACCTACTGATGATTAACCTCTTGACTCTCTTCGAGCTCCCCTCCCCTTTCCTCCCATCCCATGCAGCCTCTGCCCTGACTCAGACCTAGTGGGGAGAAACTGCCAAGGACTTTCTCCTCTGAGTGTCTCTGAGGAAGTCCAGCATGTCATCTTGATCAAAGGAAGGAGCAGTGTCTGAACTGCTGGGAAGGATCCGGCAGATTTGATTGGCTGGGCTGGGATATGCCTTCTCCATCTTTATTTCAGGGGGTCTGTGATGTTAGGGTTCAGACCTTGGCTGGCCCTTCCCCAGACTGTCTGCCTTGAGGACCCTCACTGTAGGACAGCCAGAGCATAGGCTGTGCGTGCCTACAATGTGGCCTGGGGGTAGCCAGATGTACACTCCACAGAGAGTGTTTCCAGCCTGCCAGATCAGGACGGAGCATTGTGTGCAGCACTTAGCATCTCCACTGGCTGCACTTCCGTTGCAGAAGTGCAGGTGATTGCAGTATGCTCCCTTGTATGCACATGGCCCCTGAATTACTGCTGCAGTTCTCAGCTGGGCAAAGTCTCAAGGCCCCTTCTTGCTTGACTCTGCAGTGAGATCAAAAGAACTGGTGAGGCAATGAAGCTGACCCACAGAGAACATGCCAATTCCCACTCCCACAGCTCAGTAGAACTAGTGCCCAATTTTACAAGCCCCAGCAGACTGAGAGGATGCAGCAGGAGGAGGAGAAAGGATGGGGGTCACAAGGGGAAACGTACTGAATGGGAAGAGCTGTACGTCCCAGGAGAAGAGTGAACTCTGTGGATAGAACCTTTTTTCAGTTCATAAGCTGCTTCTCAGTCATGCAGGGTCGCAGCCTCTCCCTGGAATTCTCTTAGCAGCTTAATAATCGTTTTGATCTTGCTTTCCTTTTGTATTTTAAGCGTGATATCATGGGTCAACCTGAGCACAGGCTGCACCTTAGTGGGTGTGTATTGGCAGAGGTGCATGCACCAGTGAGGGTGGGTGGGTGTGTGTGCATCAGTCACTGAATTCGAGTGTCAGATCAGACTGACAAGGTCTGAGCTGTGATGTCCACTTGTGTTTTCTCCTGTTTGGAACGTCAGTCGGTCAACTGGTTTTAAGAAACAGCAGCGTGTGTTGCACTCTTGCTGTGCATAGGCGCGCGCGCACACACACACACACACACACACACACACACACACACACACACACACACACACACACACACACACACACACACACACACACACACACACACACACACACTGACCAGTTTTCAAACATGGAGGCCTCAGGAGAACCCCCGTGTGATGGATTTGGACACTCACACCGGCCCTCCACCCCAGAGGCAGTGCTGATTTGTAAAGCTCTCAGGGTGAATATTGAGAAAGCCCATTTGTGTGCAGGCCAGTGTAAATTAATTGAAGGAATGCATGCGGAGCAGGCTTGTTTCCTCCTGTCCATTCCTGGCCAGGCCTCTCCCCACCCTGCCCCCACTGTTCTGGCCCTTTCAGCCACATGACGGACTGGAGTGTTGCATGTGCCTGTCACAACATATACCAAACACAGTCTGACTTGATGCCCCATCATTTTCATGATCACATGGTAGAAATGGCACAGGCAGGTGGTTGGATGTTGCCCTGATTCTGGGTAGGTGGGTCTGATGTAACAGCACCTCCTGCTACAGGGAGTGGGACAAGAGGTGGTTGGAGCATGTGACATTCTCTATCCCTTTGGCCCCGTGGGCACATAGTGTGCTGCCATCCTCATCCCCTGACCCCCTTTTTCTTGGTTCTGACCTGTGGATGTAACATGGGCACGTGTTAGCAGCAGTACAAACTTTTTGAGGAGGTTTTGGCAGCCAGGGCAGAGGGCTGAGTGCTTACCCTAGAGGGGCACCTTCTTGAGGATACCTCTTCTCCCCATTCCCCCCTTTCCTACAGAAGTCAAGTGTCTTCCAGCCTCCCCTGCGAACACAATTTCTCCTCCTTTCTCCAGCAGTATTTCCTTCCCCTAATTAAAAACTGAACTGGGGGCTCTTCTTCCCCTGTGGCTGCTGGCATTTGAAGAGAACCACCTTAACCATTAAACAGTTAACCGTCTGTGTGAGACAGAGGGTCCATCTAGCCCAGGATCCTGTCTTCCGACAGTGGCCAATGCCAGGTGCCCCAGAGGGAATGAACAGAACAGGTAATCATCAAATGATCCATCCCCTGTCACCCATTCCCAGCTTCTGGCAAAAGAGACCCCATTGCACACAGCAGTTCAACCCCACTGGAAAGGTGGGAGTTGTGGATCTGTGCAATGGGAGTTGTGGGATGGTGGGTCTGTGCAATGGGTTGTGTATCCCAGACCCACTATCAGCATCCCAGACTTCCCTGCAGGGGCCACCCACCTGTAGCTTCTAACACTGAGAGTTGCATTTGCATGTGGAGTTGCTTGTACATCTGTGTGTGTGTGTGTGTGTGTGTATGTTTGTTTGTGAGTCCCAGTAGGGGTGTGCATTAGGGATGTAAATACCATTTAAAAAGCTAACCATTTAAATTGTTAAAATATATTTTGTTTAGTCAGTTAACTGTTTAAGTGGCTGGGGCCCATCCGGCCGGCACAGCTAGGGCTGGAGCTGCTCTGGCTGGGCCTGCTCTGGCCGGACGGTGCTGCTTTGGCTGGGCGCCGTGGCTGGGCCCGCTGGCCCAGGGGTTAACGGTTAAGGTGGTTAGCTGGTAAGACTGTGCTCACCAGTTAACCGGTTAACATTTTACATCCGTAGTGTGCATGGAGGTGCGTATATGTTTGTGAGCATGTTTGGAGGGGTGCATGAATGTGTTATTGCTTTGCTAGTTGTAGTTTGCAGCCTAATATATTGGACGGCTCAGGGAACTCTCTCTTCCAAGACTTAATGTGCTGCCTGCTTTCCCTCCCACAGAGCTATGCAGCTGCCCTGCCATCCTGTTAGATTTTTAGTCCAGCCTGACAAGCCCTTGATTTGGCTTCCCGATGAGGGTAGCCCAGGCAGATAGCCTGACAGGCACTGAAGCCTCCAGGGTTTTCCCTAGATCCAAGCAAGACACATGGATTGGAGCACATGGGCGCACCCAGGTGAGGAAGGGCCATGGAATCAGGTCTCGGAGCAAAGGGCAGACTGCACGTGGGAAGAGCGGAGAACTTGGAGAAGATGTGAATTCTACTCCTCCAGAGCCCACCATCTACCTCTTCCCAGTTCGGCATGCCGTTGCATGTACTGACTATGTTGGGATACACCCTCCCCATCCCTGTGGGAGATGACAGCTCCATCAGTTACACACTCAGCTCACGCCTTACACCGAGGTGAGATGCCCCAAGCCCCCATGGTGGGAAGGGCCTTTAGCTAATGTCCCTGTTGTGGAAGGAAAGCACTGTTTGGCTGTGGTGTGGAGGCCTTAGACACAGAACCTGTGGGGTGAACCCAGGGTCTTGTTCCAAGGCAGCATGTGGGTGGGGCAGAGACCACAGTGCTACTGCCACACGAGGTTGGATGCCAGGAGAGCGTAACCATGATAAGCTGATTGCTGGAGGTTCCCTGTGAAGAGAAGCTGGAGCGCTAGGGGTGGGAGGGAGGGAACCGGAGTCTGGGTGTGGTGCTGTAAGCAGAGTCCTCCTCTGGGGATGGGAACCTCACAGAGATGATGCTGCTAGGATGGGAAGGCTCCTGGCATCCTCTCTCTAAGGCTCTGTCTGACTGACTGTCTCTCACTCATAAAGCTCCCAGGTTGGTACAGAACCAGCAGCAACGTGGATTCACTTTGAGGTTCCCGGTGCATTAGCACTCAGTGTGGTCTCTCAGCTGCCTTGGGCTTAAACTGTCTTCAGTCTTGCGACCTCCTCTCAAACTATCCAAGAAGGTCACTCTGGCTCCTGAGAATGGGGTCATGAAGCTGATAGTATAGGAGGAATCCAGGCTCCAGAAAGGTAGCTGGTTACGGTGCCTGCTGCTCTTCTTTTCATATGAGAAGTGTGTGTGGGGAAAGAATAGGGGGACAAGTACACTAAACTCTGTCCTGGCTGTGTGGAGACTGGCCACCTTGCACACAGGTTCTATGCACTGCTGCCGTCATCCTCCTGAACATGCTGTGACACACAGAACATCCTACCCTGCCCATTTGCAGGAGAAGGATTTTCTTAGAAGTGATGCAGCAGACACTGTCTCTGCTCTGCTGTCCATGCCTTTGTTGAATGCTGGAGCGGTTCCTCTGGTGGTTCCACAGCAGGGAGTCTTGCCCACTGTTGGGGAGGTTGGATGTATTGCAGCCTCCCTGTTAATTAAGGCACCTCATTTGTCTCTACATCACCCTCTTTCAGCCCTAGTTGTGAGTTCTCTGGCTATTGCACTCAGACCCTTGCATGCTGTGCTGCTCAGTGCAGCTCACCTCATCTGTCTCAAGGGCACAGCCCAGGGAAGGGCAGCAGCCCAGACTGGTGGCACCCAGGGGTCGGATTCCCACCGGGGGGGATACATTACAAAGATGAGGACTAGCAGAGTAATTGGAGACGGAAGAGTGGCCTGTAATCTAAAAGGTGAGATGGAGCCAATCCATGGGGCTCATGTTTACCCTGGGTCATAGAGAGACAGAAATAAGGAAGCAACACTACACTGATATGTGTAACCCTGTGGCGCTAGAGACAAATCTGTCCTCTCCACCTTTGCACCCCCCAGCTGTTGCTCCCTCCCCCAAGCAGAATGGACCCTTCCAGTCTCCATCAACCTTGCTGGATCAGTCCCCCAGTCACTCACCTCTCCATTGTCAGCAGGGACTGTGCTCCTTTCCCACCGGCTGCTGGCTCAGCCTCCCCAGCTCTATACCAGTAGCTTCCTGTCTCTGCCTCCCATTGGTTCCCAGCCTGAGGGGAAGGTTGGGAATCGCAGGGAGTTGTGCAGAGAAGGTGAGTCCTATCAGGAGGATAGGCCTTTGGAAACAGCCAGCCTCTTGGTGACATACACCTGGAAGTTAACTGTTTTCCTAGGGTTAAAAAAGGGTGTAAGGAATTGGCTCTGGAACTTACTGTCACAGGACATTTGAGGCTAATAGTTTAGTGAGGTTCAAAAAAAGGTTAGAAACACGTCCAGATAAGAACAGCACTGGCAATGACACTAGCTAGGCTGAAATCACAAGGACTGTCCATTCTCATGCTTCATGATTCTGGTTGCCAGCTTTGGCCCAGAAGGAATACCACCCTGGCAGAATATTGCACATTTAGACACATAACGTGGGGAGGAGTGTGTTACACTTCCAGCTCTGTAGCATTCAGTCCTGGCCGCTATTGAACAGACATCAGATAGAAGGAACATTGGTCTGTGCTGGTGTGGACTTGATGGACCATTGTCCTGCTTCTGCATGGCAGGAGATGGGATACTGGATGGACAGGGCACTGGTTAGCTCCAATACATATTGGATGGAAAGTTGATCTGCTGTGATTTGGCAGGAGATAGAAAGGGGGATTGGGCTTCTCCCACTTCCTATGTTCCTAACCTAGGTCACCCCACTGACATCATTGGACCCTGTTTTGATGTATGTTGACCTACAATCGAATCAGTGACCTTCTGAGATACCGAAAGGAGACGGCCCAGGTCTGTTTGAAAGCTGGGATATTCAGGGATTGCTGGGGTTCCTCCATGCTGTTTGAGTGCTGCCTATTTTCACAGGGCTCTTTGCTGGTCTGTTCAGTGGGGATATCACAGATGTCTTTCCCAGTGCACTGGGCTGAGTACTCAGCACCCACCAGATTTTGTTGGGACAGGGCTGGGATGCCAGGGCCCGCCCTGCATGGAGCGATGGCCCTGCCACAGCCCAGACTGGCAGTTAGCACGTGCAGTCACTCCCAGCAGTATCAGAGGGAGTGTTGCTGGCATCGTAGCAGGTGATTGCACAATCACACACTTCTTTTTTTCTTCCTTTTGGCTGGAAGTGCTGGAGGGTGTGTATATGTGAAGGCAGGTTTGGACAAGGTCAGGCAGGCACTGAACTGCTAGTCATGTGAGGCCACTTGCAATCTTGTTACAACCGACTAACACTTTGGTAATGTTCATTACAACACCAAATGCCTGTACTCTCACCCAGAACTAGTTGCTCCGTTAACCCATGCCAGGACATTAAAGCATAGCAACGGTTGAAAGACAAGGGGAAGGTATGGCTTTTTGGGCTATTGGATGGCCTCTTCTGCTGGGCTATAGTCCGTCACTCCATTGAATGGTAGTCCAGGTATCCTAGTCTGATCTTGAGAGGGCAGAGCTCTGCTCCTAAAGTTGTTTTCTGTGGGACTAATGTCTTGCAGTTCCTGTTGATAGTACCATTTATACAGGGTTTGTTATGTTCAAAGCACTTCCATGGCAATACCCACTAAATGGTCTTAACTCCCCAGGAGGTAGGTCAGTATTGCGCCAGTGTTGCCGGTGGGGCAGGGTGAGTTACACAGAGGAGAAGGCATTTGGCGAAGGTGTGGAGGGTAGTTGGCTTTGGTGCTGGAGTGAAGACTTGAGAGCAGAGCTGTGCAAATAATTGATTTTTTGGTTCACTGACAATTCTGAAAAATTGAAGGAAAAAAAAAAAAAGGTTTCGGATTGACCTGAAAACAAAATTTTTCAAAAATTCTTTCAGGTTGAACAAACATTTCACTTTGATTTTGAGCATTTTAAAAAGGTTTTAAAATTATTTTAAATACAATTGAAGGAAATTTCAACATGAAAAGTCATTTTGAATAGGAATATCCAAACATTTAGGCTTTTTTTTTTTTTTTTTTTTTTTTTAAAGATGAACAATTCAGCAAAAGAAACAGGAATCCATGAAATGTTTTGGTGTTGCTGAATCTGCATTTTTTCTAAAAAAGATTGTCAGTTGAAAATGTTTGCCCACTCTGTCTGGGAGTTCCTGAACCCCTGCGTTGTACTGAGACTCTGAATTTATTTAGCGCCCCTCATTTGAAGGAGCCAGCCATGCATTGGAGACTGGCACCTAAACAATATATGGGGTTCACCACAGCCAGCACTGATATGCAGCCACTCCTGGGATCGAATGCAGCAGCCCTGCTGCATGGCAGTTGAGGCAGAAAGTGAAGAGGAATCCTGCCTAGCAGGAGAATGTAGGTGAGCAAGATGTAGGCACCCAGGTTAGAAGTTTGTTGAGGCGGCTCTCCCCCAGCTACACCGGTGTGACCACTGGAACAGGGTTACACATGAGAGCTAGAATTATCCCAAGGATATGTGCTGACTTTCCTTTGGGAAGCAGCCCATAAATGCTGGAACTAGGAGTGCTGGGGATGTGGCCGCATCCCCTGGCTTGAAGTGGTTTCCATTATATACAGGGTTCACAGTTTGATTCAATGGTTCCCAGCCGCCGCCCCATTATACAAATTGTTCCAGCACCCCTGAAGCAACCTGTTGTATGACTGCACTGTTACCCTTTACCCTGTTCATCCTCCTCTGCATGCCCATCCAGTCTGCCTTCAGGAACTGTCTCTTGCTTCTGAGCGGTCAGATGTGGAGAATGCTCCTGGCTGTTCACCCAGGAAGGCTCCAGATGTTGACGCTGACGGAATGAATGTTGTTGGGGGTCCTTGCCGGTATAATTTAAATGGAGCCAGGCGGCTTTTCAGGGTGTAACTGACACCGGGAGTTACAGATGGCAAAAGCCCACGTACACTCTCTCCTGGGTGACCCTGGAGCAGCGTGAACCCTGGAGGGTTAATTCTCCTGCTGCAGCTACACAGCCATCTTAGCACAGCTGGGGCCTTAGCCAGTCCGTCCCTGTTCCCGCTCCTTTTACAGTATGGGCTTGCTGGCGAAGGAAGCCCCGTAATCTCCTCTGTCCTGCTTCTTTCCTTCTTTGGTCGTCCTCCCTGCTCTGTGCACCACCACCCGCTCCCTCCCTCGTTCTTTCCAGAGCCCATGTCTATGTCTGTTGCCTCACATTGAAGCAGACAGAAAACTAGCAAGAGCAGAAATGGTCCCTGACATCTGGTTGTCTACAGTGAAGCCTGGCGGGTCCCCTCATGTTGATTGTGGCCAGTATGGAGGCAGTTTTGCAGAGGTTTCTCGTGTATCAATCCTCAATCAGTCTCTGGCAGAATTCAAGATGGATGCCAACCGGCTTTCCAGGCTTATAGTGCTTAGCACTTAGAAAGCCCTTCACAGCTGCAAAGCCCTTTACAGCCATTTACTAATTCATCCTCCTGGTGGGAGGTCAGGATCATTAGCCTCATGGTATGGATAGGGAAACTGAGGCACGACAAATGAAAGTGAAGCATTCAGGGTCATAGAGTGAGTCAGTGGCTGAGCTACTCATGTGGTGTCTCCAACACTTGTGGATCAGGATCAGAACTTGGAGCATTCCAGCTCCCACTCCCATTCCTTGTCCACTCTCTCATGCTGGTCTCTTGACTGGGCATGCTCCCTGCCGGGGATCTTCCTTGAACGGAGAGGAGATATTCCTTGATTGTTAACGGTGGCAATGTCTTTCAGGCCAGCAGCCAATAATATGTGAGACTGATACAGACAGAGATACTCCACTGGAGCAGCATCAGTGAGCCTTGAGCATAGATTCGTATATTCCAAGGCCAGACGGGATCACTAGGATCATGTAGTCTGACCTCCTGTATCACACAGGCCATAAAACTTCTCAAAATAATTCCTAGAGCAGATTCTTAGGGAAAAAAAAATCATATCTTGCCAGTGATGGAGAATCCACCATAACGCTTGGTAAATTGCTCTAGTGGTAATTACTCTCACTGTTAAAAATTTACACCGTATTTCCAGTCTGAATTTATCTAGCTTCAACTTCAAGCCATTGGATCGTGTTATACCTTTGTCAGCTAGATGCAAGAGCCCATTATCAAATATATGTTCCCTATGCAAGTACTTACAGACTGTAATCAAGTCACTCCTTAACCTTTTCTTTGTTAAACTAAATAGATTGAGCTCCTTGAGTCTGTCACTGTAAGGCATGTTTTCTAATAATTTAATGCTTCTCACGACTCTTCTCTGAACCCTCTCCAATTTATCAACATCTGTCTTGAACTGTGGACACCAGAACTGGGCACAGTATTCCAGCAGCCAAATACAGAGGTGAAATATCCTCTCTGCTCCTATTCGAAATTCCATTTATGCCTCCAAGGAACGCATTAGTCCTTTTGGCCACAGTGTCGCATGGGGAGGTGGAACGGAGCTGACCAGAGCTGTAAACATTGTTTGTCCTTGGACTGACATCTAGAGCCAGTTGAAACTCAGAATTTCTGGTTCATGGGAAATTTCGACATATTGAAATGTGTTTTTGAAATTTATCCAAATTAGACGCTTTATGTCAAAGTATCAAACTATTTCATTACAACACAAAAAGAGACACTTTGATCTAGAAAAGAAGATGAATGTTTCAATAAGTACCAACTGCCTTTAATTATTTTTAAAATAAAAATAATAGAATATTTCAACTAGTATATTGTGTTATATTATGGCAGGAGCCTCACATTATGCACCACAACTACTGGCATATTATAAAGCAATGTACAAATAATTAAAATAATATAAAAATTGAAAAACAATAAAATATTGGAATTTCCCCGAAACTAATGATTTTTATGAATTTCGAAATATTTTTTTGGGCAGGAATGTTTATAGAAATCAAAAGACATTTTCCTAAATTTTTCAGTGTGTGTGAAAATGGCATATTGCATTAAAAAAAATAATCTATTTTGATGAAACATTTCCAGCTGGCTCTGCCTGCAGCACGTTGTCCAGCAGCAGGGCTGCAGCCCAGTGAGAGTCGCCCCGGAACGCCTGGCCCTGGGCTGGCCCGAGCATGACACTAATGCGGAGGTGAAACCAGTATAAACACTGACGGTGAGCAAAGCCTGAGTCACTTTGCAGGGGGTCAGTCCAAGCCCAGCAGCTCCACAGAGCAGGCCTCTGGGCAGCGGTGCGGGGAGAGGCGGAAGGTGTCCTTTCAGCTAGGATGAAGCAGAGCTCAGGCTTCAGCCTGCAAATGTCACTGTCTGAAATAAACAAAGGTCAAGATGAGCTCTCAACATGAAAACAGTTTCTCTGGGTGGGGTTAAGCCCCCCACAGCCCCAGCCTAGGGGAATTAGTGCCAAGGCTTAGAGGTGTCCCAGCACAGGAAGGTCCGAATCACAGACCCTTCCTGGGACTGCACCATGAGCCTGGAGCTGTGTTCTCTCTATCTGCCCCCTCTTTCCCCTTTCCCCCTTCTGCCGCCCTGATTCTTCCCCAGCACTCCTCCACGTCTCCCCAGACAGCTGGATCCCTGAGTGTCCCCGGGATGTTTACTTGCTGACCGACCGTGGGAGAGTTTCTGGAGCATGCGCTGCTGCTGCTTGAGCTGCCGAAGGAGGAGTGGAAATGCCGGACGGGTGGCCATGCAGCTGCACTCCGATTCCAGTCCCGTTCCCATCCTGGCCTCGCTGGTCCCAGTGTGCTACCCATTTCTGAGCCTTTTCCTGGACAAACCTGCATGCCTTGAGGGTCAGAAGCAGGAAGGAAGGGAGCCTACGGGTGGGTAGGGGGAGTTAGGACCCCAGGGGGTGGGTGTGGGGAAAGTGGCTGTGGGGTGAGCACAGGAATATAAGCTCATGGCTCAGACCCTGCCTGTCTCTTTTAAGGGAGCCAAATCTCCCTTTCTCATCCCCTCCTGCTCCGAGCGTCTCCCTCAGTCACTGCCAAGCCTGGCTAGGCTCCTGCCAACTCTTATTTTAGTGCATTGTTTCTCCCTGGCTGGTGTCTCAGTGGACTTACCCAAATACACTGCCACAAGGGTTTCTCTCCCCGTAAATGAGTGGAAATTGGGGCAAAGGCCTCAGGGGGAGGAGGGGAGGGAATGCTGGCCACATTCCCGGTTGCAGTGCCTGGGTCCTGTGTGCTGATCCTTCCCATACCCTTATTGCTACCCCAGCACCATTCAGTTGTGGGACCTAGTAGCCGCCTGTGAGGCCAGGTGTGTTAGTTTGTGTGTGAGGGGTGCAGGGCCCCTGGCTGCCCTGGCCATGGAGCTGGGCTCAGAGAAGGCTTTTTTGTCCTGGGTTGGGTGTGCTGTTGTGATCACGTGTCCACATGCGTGTGCCTGCTCATGTGTGATTTACTGCATGGGCCATAGATTTAAACACTTCTCTCTGTGTGACAGAGCTTTACAAGAGAAGGCTAGTGAGGGAGGCATTGTCTGGTGGTCTGAGCGTGGGATGGCGAAGGAGTAACTCTCCTGAGATACAGCCCTGTCTGTGTTAGAGATCCTTCTGAACCCATGGGCCCATCACTGCTTTGTGCCTCAGTTATCCCCCTCTAAAACCACAAAGACACTGCCATCCCAGAGCTGGCTGAGAAATGGGGGGAGGAATTTTTGTGGCCCCCCCCCCCTTTTTTTTTTTAAATCCACTCCCTTCCTCACCCTCATATTTTAAAAAAGCAATTTAGTATTTTGAAATGTTGTTAAAATTTGAAAAATGAAGAGCTGGGTGGTAGAAACGCAGGGAGGAAATTCAGGAAAAAGAAATCATCCTTCAACATTTTTTCCTTTTTTAAAAAAAAGTCTAAAATTAGAAATTTCAGCTGAATTTCAAAACTGGAAAATTGGTGCCCGTCTGTGCAGTCTCTGTGCCATGCAGGGGTGTTCTGAGCATGAGATAGGCGTATTGTTTGTCAGTGCTGATGGTATTTTCAGCCTTGTGCAATGCACAGAAGCACAGACAGTCTCCACCTCTAGACACTGACAGTGTAAAAGGTGGATGCGCAGAAGAAGGGACTTGCTGGGAAACTAGATTGTATATCACTTTGGACACATAAAGGGATCTCTTCCATCACCATTGTAATGTAGCCGCCTCGGCGGTGGAGTGTGGCACCTGTAAAACAGTGAACAGCAACACTACACAACAGTATAGGCTGGAAAGAGAAGCAGAATTCTGCATCCTGCTGACATCCAAGGGGACTGTTGGGAGGCAGAATGGAATCATGTACCTGTGTGATCCTTGGGAGGGGTGAGAGGGTGGGCCAGACTGGGAGGGGACAGGGCAGATGATCCTTGGCTGGTACAATGGTTCCTATGGTACAACTGCAGCCATTATCCAGCGACCTGAATGTCTCCCATTTGGGCCAGGATCAGTGAAACAGAACGTAGCTTAAGCCATCTTTCCTCCCGCTCTCCTTAGCTTAGCTAGATCAATCAATGTCGCATAGGGGTGTGAAAAATTCACACCCTGGGGCACTGAAGTTAAATCCACCAAACCCTGGAGTAGACATGCGGGTGGGTCAGACTTTTAGCGGGTGCAGTTACCTTCTTTTCCCATGGCCATTGTGAACACTGCGTGGAGTGGAACGTGGCCATTGTGAACATTGTGTGGAGTGGAACATGGCCCCGGCGCCGGGGCGTTTCAGAGAGAGAACATTCTGCATCAGGTAGCTTCCCTGTCCCACCTATGCTGCAGCACAGACATTGCTACAGACCCTTGGGATTGCGTTTATTGATACAGTGCACCACTCGAGCATGCCCAAAATAAAGTTAGGAGGGAGAGACCGCTGTCCCGACATAGGCTCCCAAGCGCTGCTGTGGAGCTGTTTCTCAACACCAGTATCCTTCCACCAGGGAAAGTAATGCTTGCATGGCACTGGGCTACTTCATTAGTAGCTAACCATTACCTCTGAGAGAACAATACCGTGCCCTGACTTTCAGCTCTCAAAGGTACTGTCGTGTGCAGCACTGAGGCCGTTGTTGGCATTTTAGAAACAACAGGGACCTGCCAGCTGGTTTGCAGCTTTAGTGTAGGTGCTGGGATTCAGTGAGTCTCAACAGGGCAGGAATTGCTCTTCCATGCATGTCTCTGGACTCAGATATATTTTCTTTAACTCTGTGTTTATTTACGTAGGAAGTATTAACAGGTTCACAGATTCTTGCCATGTAAATATCAGAAACGAAACAATCACGGCAACAGTGAGCTTTTGTTTAACTAGACACTATCCAGGAATATACTCATCAGACCTTTCTGTTTAACAGGGTGTTACCATATAGCATCATTCCAACACCTGTAATATGTCGTTTCTAGTGGTTTTAATAATCTGAGTGAAATCTCTCTCTGTACGTTTTTAACAGATCTGGCATGTCTATTGAATGTTAATATTCCAAAATATTGGACAGGTGTGCTGTGTTTTTGCAGGTGAATGTGCTTTGGGACTCAGATATTTTTAGCGCAGATGATTAATTGTTTAGCACCTTCTCCTGTGTCCCTTTGGCTTTGACCATTGGTTGGATGCATTGCTTGGGGGCGTTCCTCTTGGCTGGCCCCACAGTCACAAGGCAGGAATATTCTGAGTGGAGATGTTGCCATGGAGTAGCAGCACTGCTGGAGTCTGCCAGCCAATTGGAGCACAGGGCCACTTGGACCTCCTGTATAGCAGGTGTCCCAAAGTGAACCAACGTTCTGGAAGCCCTGGCATTAGGAGGCAGGATGACTGGTGTTTCCATGCTCCTTGGCCCTGAGTCAATGAGACTGCATGCCAAGAGCAATGGGATGCTTACTCTAAACATCCAGCAGAGCGTCTTCCCATCCAGGCTTCCGAAGTTGAGCAGCATTGCAGAGGCAGCAGCTAATTTCCAGTGATGTTCCCTGTTTTTACCCACCAGTTGGAATGACCAATGTAGAAAGAGTTCAGCTCACCTGGCCACAGTCCCACATGGCTCAGGAAGAATGTGAACCCAAGGTTCTTTACTTTATAAACACAAAGGCCCAGATCCTCAAAGGTATTTAGGCTCCTAACTTCCACTGATTTCAGTGGGAGTTAGGAACCTCAGTAGCTTTGAGGATCTGGGCCTAGATGTCTGGGCTTCCTTTCTGTGACAGGTGGGTTTTCTCTGGGTGTGCTGGGTAGCAGAGAAGGGATTTAGGACATCTTTTTGGCTTCCCCATATTCCTGACCAACCATTTTGAGGACCACTTTCCTCTCTGAGGTCACATGTAGGGTGAAGGCCATTTTTATGAAGGCCCCTCCATGTTGTAGGGCATCTGGCAAAGAGTCCTTATTCAGCCTAAAGGAAACTGTGCGGGACAAACCACGTGTGAGAAGCCAGATTACAGATACTCCTAGAGGGCGTGAACCTGGTTAGTGCTAACACAGACAAGAAAGACTTGGAGAATCCAGGTAGAACCATAATGAGATTCAGTCACATTGTGACCAAAATGGAGAATGTTTCCTACCCGCTCTGCACTGCGAAGGGAACAGGCTGAGGGGAGATAGTCCGGCTGCTGAGACTCAGGATGGGGTTCAGAATGTACAGTCACTCTCCGTAGTGCCCAGCCTATGGGGTACGGGGTGCCTCCCTCAAGGTACTGAGCACTGACAACACCCTGTGAGTGGGCTCATAGGGTGCTGAGCACCTGGCATTTCTCTGCATCCTGAGGAGAGGCTGCCTTGCCCTGGTTTTCAGCTCCCTCTCTTTGTCTTGGCCAAGGGTTAGCTGCTTACCCTGGGAACTGGCTGGAAGCAGACGTGGGTGAGGGGAGTTTCATGGCTTGATCTGTAGTTAGTTGTATTTCTCTTGTATTTCTTATGGGCCAGGGGATGCCCATGCTCCCGTGCTTTGACAGGGCTCTAGATATACAGCTCAAGGTCTCCAATTTAGGTACCCTGCCCCCCTGCTCAACAGCACCACCCATCACTGCAGCCCACTGTGTTCAGGTAGCTTTGGCTCTGCCTGGGCATTGGGCTCACACCGTGCAGCTGCCAGGGGTTCACTCTCTGGCCTTCCCTGTTTTAGAGGCAGGGCGGTATGCCCAGGTTGCTGAGGCCTAGCGGTGGTTGTGTAACTGACAATGGTATGTAACCTGTGCCCTCAGGCCCAGAGCCCCAGGAACCACCACAGCTAGCTGAGAAAGGGCAGGGGTCTCTCCTCCCCCAGGATGAGGAAGATCAGTGGGATTTCCTGCTACGTGCTGGATCAGACCGCAGGCTGAGAGTCCCAGGGAATGAGGTGTAAGTGGCCCCAGGTTCACTTCTCCACAGCATCCTCCTTCTCACTCCGGTGACACTGGGGCTCCCTTCCGGCTCAGCCACCCCCAAAAAGACAGTGAAACTGAGCTGATAAATCTAGAGGCCATTCTCCTGTGGCTATAGGAAAGGGCAGAGTTAGAATTACACTCGTGGCTCAGACCTGCCTTTAATTTCCCCCACAGCAAGAGGCAGAATGGACCCTTCTATTGTTAGAACAGATTTGGTCAGTGATAGCAAGAAAACTCCCTGTCTTTTCCTCCTTCCCTCCCAAACACAGAGAGCTGAGGGACCCTCTGGTAAAGGCCCCATCAGACAATCTGCTCTCACTGACAGGAAGGAATAGACAAGTACAGCTGGGCCCATGTGGGGCAGGGTCACCTGAGAGATGATCCCTATTGGAAGTTCAGTGGCCACCTCCCTGTGTTCTCACTGTCTTTTGTCTCCAAAGTGCGTGGTTTCAGTTTGGTCTTCTCTAGAGTGTCAGTGAGTGATGTGTGACCACCCCCTCGTCTGTCCTCCCACAGGGGAGATGTGAACATTCACCTGCAACATGAATTTGTTGCTGCTGCGAGGAAGCTCTGCGCTAGAACCGGAGGAGAGGAGGCTGTGAGTCATGACTAAGGTGTATCAGCAGAGCCGGGGGCTAGGGATTGAACAGCAGGGCATGATGCAGGTTAGGAGTGAGCAGAGTTGGGGCATTCATCTAGGATGTGTTAGCTGGGGTGTCACAGGTCAGGAGTAAGGGGCACTGTCAGAGCTGTGTCAGGGGAGCCCTGGATTGGAATAGCCTTGGGTGCTGCAGATCCGCTCCAAGGAGCTAGCAGAGCTGGGGAGCGGGGTGTGTTTGGGCAGTTTACAGAGTGCCTGCCTCTTGAGCTCAAGCCAGTGATATGTAAATTTCCCCACCCTCCTTCCTCCACAGGCTCATCACTTCTGGAGTCAGACAAGCACATCCCTGGCTTGGAAATTCCCCCAGGTTGCTTTAGGCATCCTTTCCCTAGCAGCCTGAGTTGCTGTAAAGATGATGTTGCCCAGGTACAGAGGCTGGACCCTCCTTCAGTACATTGTGTTTCCTTCCTGGGTTGTTTCTCTGGGGAGGAGGTTGTGCATGAAACAGCCTCACTCCCTCCCTCCCTCCCTCCCAGGGTTTGGAACTGGTTGTAGCATGGAACGTGCCTCCAGCAGAGCTGAACAGGTGCCCAATGCAGCTGAGAAGGATGCTCTGCTGTAGGGAGGATTTGATGGGAAAGGCCTTTATGCAGCACATGTCGAGGATGATGTTTGTTTTAACCCGTTGTGCCCACTTCTGGCAACTCCATCCAGATAGGCTCTGCAGAACCACGCCTGACTTTTGTGTGTTGTTGCTGTGAACGCCTGTAACTTGGCTTTGTGCCATCTCATTTTGTTACTTCCTGGGGAATGGCCAATCCCTGTGTACTTCCTGTTACCCCCAGGGGAGGCAGGCACCACGTCTCTGTGCCTTTGGCTCTCTTGCGGTTGGGTGTGGGACACAGCAGTAACTCGTCTCACCTGCTGCTGCTAAGTTTTAGGTGTCCTGAGTGTCATGGAACTCTGCCACTGCAGCAGGGTAGTGGTTTCTGCCGCTCAGAACTTGCCTGCAGTGAGTCTGATCAGGAATCCGGCTGTTTCCTGATTGGTGCTAGGGTTCTGCCCATTTTCAGCTTCCCCCGCCCTGTTCCCAACCTCCTCCCAGGTGAGAATGGTGTGGGTCAAAGGGTTTGGCACTTTAGGGCATATCTACACGGAAAAAAAACTTGGCTCAAAACAGCAGTGAAGACACGGCAGCTTGGCTTTAACTTGATTTGGTCAGTGATAGCAAGAAAACTCCCTGTCTTTTCCTCCCTTCCCTCCCAAACACAGATTGCTGAGGGATCCTCAGGGTTAGCAGTTTGACTTCAATCCTAGGCTGCCCTATAGGTTGACCTTGAGCTGCTGACCTGAGTTAGAAGCCGAATTACCCTGTCTCCACTGTTACTTGAACCTGAGTTAGCTAAGCTGAGGTAAGAACACCCCATTATTTTGCAGCGCAGACATACCCGTTGATGGCAGGGAGGCAGCTTTGCTCTCTTACCGGGTGCGAATGAGCCACGCGGTTTGCCTCATGGTGACTCATTGAGCCAAATGATTAGTGCAGTTACCCATGCATATTTATTTCTGATCTGTTACATATTATCTTGGAAATCAATAGCGAAGCTCAGTCCCAACCCAGCGCAGGGGCGTCTCTTTTGTTCCCAGGCCAGGGTCTCCCACACCCTCCAGATCCAGTCTCAGATCTGCATCAAGAACCACTTTGACCTCCCTTTCTCTGCTGCAGCAACACAGATCTCGGCCTGTGGCTGACAGATCATTATGGAGGGTGTAGGATGATGCCAGCCCATCTTCTCAGTCTGTCAAATTTGAGAATTGCCCCCTTCTGCCTCCCACATCAGGACTTGCCCTGGAACTTTGAAGAGGCCTAAGACAGCCAGTGAGCAAAAATTAACCCAGTGATTGCGAGTATCATGATGGAAGAAAACCCAGGAAGGAAGTCCCCTTAAAAATGCAGTTCACATTTTCTCTCTTACTGTGGGATCTGAGATGTAGAAACAAAATTATTGCGTGACTTGAGCAATCCTAGGAATTTGGCATAAATGATTCCTAGCTCCACGTCCTGGATGGACGGCTGATTCCATCAGATTGACCCCTGGTATCCTGGCTTTTTGGATTGTGAAATGTACCAAGGTGCCAAACCTCATCAGCAGAAAACAACATAAAACGGGTCTCTGGGGGCGCTGGCCCAGGCTGGTTAGCTAGCGTCTCCTGGTCCTTAGCTGCTCTGCTCTCACAAACGGTAAAGGGAATCCCCTTTCCCTGCTACTTCCAATGCCTCTGAGGTGGTAAATGGCCAAGTGCTGTTCTGAGATATGGAGATGGGGTTCATTCTCTTGGAAGATGCCTACAGTGCGAAGCATCAGGGTTAAATCTACAGCTCTGGGGCCTTCTTTAAAATGCTGCAAGTGCCAGGGGGAGACCCCCAAAGAGTTTACACTGTCCAAACAACTATGTTTAGTACCTGCGCTTAAGCAGGACAGTTTAGTGCACTTGTGGTCAAACTGGATCATAACTGCAGTTCTGGGCAGGGCCAAAGCAAGTTGTATCCCAGCGTGAGGTTTTAGGCTGGGCTATGTACCTGGTTCTCTCCCATCTACACTGGCAAGACCAAGTTGTATTGTCACTATGTGGGGGAACACTCCTGTCCCCCAGCAGGCTGGTTTTTATAGCCTTGATCTGTGTTTATAAGTGGGACCATATTTAACATTTTGTGCTCTTTGCATCACTGTCCCTCTCTCAGAGCAGTGGGGACCCTAGATGGGGTGCTGAATGCAGAACCAGTAGACAGTGTTTTCCCCCTGTTCAGCTTTGACTAATCCCAACGCTGCCCACTGTTTATTTTTATACTGATGAATAATGAGGTTTTTCTTGCTGCTGCTACACTTGTTCCTGGCTGTTTCCAGTTAGTTTAGATCACTTAACGATTGTCCGAGTGGCTAACAGACAGCAGGTTCTAGACACGCACAGACATGGGTGGTATTTTAAAGACAGACTAACCAGTGAATCGCAGAATGCCTTGAAGCTTTTATATGGCCTTTCCGATCATTCTGGTGTATTAAATGAAAGTGTGAGACCAATCAGAACTCTCCGTAGCTACACACAGGTTGATTTTTTCTCTTTAGGGACAGATTTTTGATGTGCCGCCAAAAATACATACAACTACTCTAAAGGCCCCAGCACAAGTACCTGGTTTTCACACACCAATATGTCCGGCTGATTGCATACTCTGCACCAGAGTATCTGAGCACCCTGCACCCTCCAATCTGAAGAGGTCTATCCTACAATTACATGTGTAGATGAATATTGTTGGCATGTAGTTAGTGGCTCCTTGAGACTTCGGCCTTTGATTTGTGCAGGCAGCACTGTATTGGAAGGTGTGGCCGAAGGGGGATGCTGGGGCCAGACACACACCACTACCTTCCTTCTAGCTCTCCCTTCCTCCCCTGCCCGCCCGTCTTTGGTGGCTTTTGTGTTCCTGGCATAGCAGCTCGCTCCTCAGTGAGACTGCCAGAGAGCAATGCAGCGTGTCAGTGCCTGTCCCCATGCACGTGGCTGATTGCTCCCACTGGCCAAGGGCTGACGGAGGGCAGGGAGGTGTTGTCACAGGCGCCCTGGCTCCGCTTGTACCGAATCCAGCAGGAGGCCCAGTAATAAATGAGGATGCTATATTTAGAGGCGCAGTCTGGAGGAGCATCACATTGTTGCCAGCAGATTTACTACACAACACAAGCAGGTTTCCCTGCCTGGCTGCTGCTACTTCTCTCTCACTCAATATCACCTTTCCAGAAGGATTTTATGGGAGATCCAGCACCAGCTGGAAAAAAACACACCTAGGGTTTAGTGCCCAGTCAAGGATGGTCAGAGCAGGATCCGCTCCAAGGAGCTCTGGGAGGCGTGACGTGGCCAGGAGCCCATTTGCTTTTGCAAAAGCCTCATTTACTTGCACGGAAGTTTAGTAGCAAAGAAACATATTCCTGGGACAGATCCATCTTCTGTGTCACACTCGCCTGGTGGTCATCCTGCTTTCCTGGCACGTTCGGTAACTCAGCCAGGCGGGAATCCTCCTGCCCTTCTTCCACCATGGCCCTCGCTGATCGATTTCTATTCCTCTTACAAAGGGCCGCGCAAACGCCTGCATTACTGCTGCCCACAGCCTTGTGCAGAGCTCTCAGCATAAGTTCAGCACAGGGGAAATTCTACACTAGGCAAAAATAAAATTTCCCTCCATTGCTACTGTGGGTCCAGCAACTCTGGGAGCTTCTAGTGCAGATGGGCTGCAGGATTCCGCTGCCATTTCTGCATTGTGTCATCTAACCCAGCACAGGCTAGTCTGTAGGGGGCTTACAACGCTGGCAGCAGCCCATGTCTCCAGCGTGGCTCACAATGAACTGGGGTGAGCAACAGGGAGATGTTTTGGCAGCATTTCCTTTGTATAGCCAGGGCCATAGAGGATTCTGCTAACCAGAATGCTAAACGCCCTGCAGTCTGTGGTAACAAGCAGATAAAGCGGGTGGAGAGGAGTAATTCATAGCGGGAGCGCTCAGCTGCTACCCCCCCCCCCCCCCGTGTCTCCAACTCACATCCCACACAGCAGATCTCCAATGGAGTCATTCTGGGGTCCAGTTAGGACAATACCACCAAAGGCTTTGGTCATGCTGTAGGATGAATCCAGGGACCCGCAATGGATGGACACCCCTTTAATGCTCAGTTACTTGTTCGTTTCACATCCCGACAGGGATCGTTTAGAACAAACACTGTCCAGATATTAGCTTGTTTCTCTCCTCTCCTCCACCACCTTTCTCTTAAGAATCTGCATCAGTTTTTCAAGTCAAAGGTTGAGGCCAGGTGTAAACTACAGTGTTTTGCCAGCCTAGCTCTGTCTGTTAGGAGTGTGATACTATCCTGCCCAAAGAACTTCTTTGGCTGGTATACACTGCGTCTCCTGGAGGGAGCTTTGCTGGCATAGGTGTACCAGCAAAGCCTTCACAATGTAGCCTAGCCCTGAGATTTTTCCAGGCACTGCAGATCTTCCAGTTGGCCTATGCACTGCTTTGGAAATCTCAACACAACAGCATTGCCTTAATGCAGGCAGGCGTCCTCACCCAGCTCTGCCTGTGGAGCTTAGTCCTGACCTGCAGCATTCATAACTAATCTAGCTCTGTGCTTCCCACACACAGCTCTGGCGAGGACCTCAGTCGTGACCTACAGCGCCTCTTGCTATTTGTTTTCTTCCTCACCTCTGCTCTACCAATGCACCTCTGTTTGCATCATGTTCCGTTATTCCAGTATTGAACCTCTCCAGAGCAGCTATCCAGTGGTTCATTTCCCAGCAGTTTGGTGGTGTACACAAGTGTCCTCTAAGGTCTCTGATTAGATTACTGAACATGTTTTGCTAGGAGTCCAAACATAGATGTGAACCTGGGTCCTCAGTGATGCAGTCAGTGAGTTGAGAGCCCCTGCAGAGCAGGTTGCCTGGAGCTGGTGGTGCATGGATGCTGCTGTTTTGTGTTGTCATGGAGTGAACACCCCAATGCAGCCATCTCTCCTCTCTGAAGCTAAGAGGCCCCTCATGATACTCCCCATCTCTATGGCATAAGAACATAAGAATGGCCACACTGGGTCAGACCAAAGGTCCATCCAGCCCAGTATCCTGTCTACTGACGGTGGCCAGTGCCAGGTGCGCTAGAGGGAGTGAACCTAATGGGTAATGATCAAATGGTCTCTCTCCTGCCATCCATCTCCACTGTCTGACAAACAGAGGCTAGGGACACCATTCCTTACCCTTCCTGGCTAATAGCCGTTAATGGACTTAACCTCCATGAATTTATCCAGTTCTCTTTTAAACCCTGTTTTAGTCCTAACCTTCACAACCTCCTCAGGCAATGAGTTCCACAGGTTGACTGTGCGCTGAGTGAAGAAGAACTTCCTTTTATTTGTTTTAAAACAGCTACCCATTAATTTCATTTGGTGGCCCCTAGTTCTTATATTATGGGAACAAGTAGATAACTTTTCCTTATTCACTTTCTCCACACCACTCATGATTTTATATCCCTCTATCATATCCCCCCTTAATCTCCTCTTTTCCAAGCTGAAAAGTCCTAGCCTCTTTAATCTCTCCTCATATGGGACCCGTTCCAAACCCCTAATCATTTTAGTTGCCCTTTTCTGAACCTTTTCTAATGCCAGTATATCTTTTTTGACATGAGGGGACCCACATCTGTACGCAGTATTCAAGATGTGGGCTTACCATGGATTTATATAAGGGCAATAAGATATTCTCCATCTTATTCTCTGTCCCTTTTTTAATGATTCCTAACATCCTGTTTGCTTTTTTGTCTGCCGCTGCACACTGCGTGGACGTCTTCAGAGAACTATCCACAATGCCTCCAAGATCCTTCTCCTGATTAGTTGTAGCTAAATTAGCCCCCATCATATTGAATGTATAGTTGGGGTTATTTTTTCCAATGTGCATTACTTTACATTTATCCACATTAAATTTCATTTGCCATTTTGTTGCCCCATCACTTAGTTTTGTGAGATCTTTTTGAAGTTCTTCACAGTCTGCTTTGGTCTTACTATCTTGATCAGTTTAGTATCATCTGCAAACTTTGCCACCTCACTGTTTACCCCTTTCTCCAGATCATTTATGAATAAGTTGAAAAGGATTGGTCCTAGGACTGATCCTTGGGGAACACCACTAGTTACCCCTCTCCATTCTGAAAATTTACCATTTATTCCTACCCTTTTGTTCCCGGTCTTTTAACCAGTTCTCAATCCATGAAAGGATCTTCCCTCTTATCCCGTGACAACTTAATTTACGTAAGAGCCTTTGGTGAGGGACCCTATCAAAGGCTTTCTGGAAATCTAAGTACACTATGACACATGGATCTGTATCCCCAGCTAGGAGCGGTGGGGCCACTTCACTATCAGCCGTTCGTGCACAGCAGCACGGTCTTTCCTCCAATCACCCTTGGCGGCACACTGCTCGCATCATCAATACCGTAAAGCTCGAGGACACCTCAAGGTCTGAGAAACCTGCTGACAGGGCTGGTTTCCAGCTGCCTCACTCCGTGCCTCCTACCTTTCATAATACCGTGCAAAAAGCAGAGTGCTGCCACGGGGCACCAAGCTGCTCCTGACACTGCGAAGAGTGTTGCAGAGAGAGCATCTTTATAGCAGTAGAGAGAAACTGTGGAACAGTGGTTCCCAGCCACTGCTACATGCCACATGGTTGTGTCCAAGCACGAAGGTGTATCAGGGAAAGTAGGGAAGCCTGTGCAGTGATAACGGAAGAGGCTCTGCAGTGCCCATTCAGCACAGAGGACAGCAGCATCCAGGGGTGGGGGGAGGAAGAGCCTGGTTATCCCAGGAGAGACCATTTCAGGAGAGGGGGGAAGTGCCCACCTGACGGAAAGGCAGAAGCCCAACTAATTCATATGGTTACAGTTGCCTCTGTTTACTGTAAATACTGATACAATTAAACCAGCCCCTAGCGGTTATGACAGTTCAGATCCTCCAGGTGGTCCATGATTTGAAACAGAATTTCAGAACTTTGGGGCCCGATCGTAAGCCAAGTTGCCCAGGGTAGGTGCAGCCACATCGCTGGAGAAATGTGCTGGCTTCCTATGTGCTGCAGGAGAAGCTTTCGGCTGGGCAGGGACATGCATCCAAGACCAGAACCTACGGCCCCTGATTTGGCTGCAGGATCACCACTGGGCACAAGCCTGATATGTCCTGGCACTTGAATTCACAGCCTCGGAGTTCAGTCTGTTCTCCACCTGCATTGCTTGCCTGGCAGGCAGAGCGGGGGCTATAGATGATCCCACCGGTGTGTCCCTGAACGGTAGCAGGGCCTGATCACTGTTCCTGTCGCTCTTGCTTTCTCTGAGCAAAGCTGGGAGTAAAGCACAGAGCTCTCTTTATCTCCTCCCTACTCCCCCCTCCCCTTTTCTCCAAAGTTTGCATTGCAGCGTTTCTTTCCAAGGTGACATTGGAGGCGAAACTGCCCATTCAAGGGCACCCAGCTGCATTCTGAGTCCAGCCGCCCCCTGACACAGAAAGCGGAGGCAGTGGAGAGAGACTGATGGCTTCCTTTGAGTGGGGAGATGGATCTGATAAAAGCCAGGCTGCACGATTGGGTGCCGGGTAACTGGAGCTGCTCACGTGACTCGCAAGCAGCTTTCCCTGATGCCTTTCAAAGTTCTTGAAGGTGGCATGTTGAACAGCCACCTTAACCCCTTATAGTGTTGGTCGAGGTGACCAGGCATGTCAGGAACTGGTCTCCTCCAGTGCAGACCTCATTGCCAGGCCTATACACTGTGTTGGTGCCTTTGCTTCCAATTCACTCAAGCCAGAGATGGGCCCACGCTGCAAAGACTGGATCTAGATTGAAACTTCTTCAGAGTACGTGGATCCAGGTTTTAGGTTTGTGCCATTATAGATAAAGGGGCCAAGGGCAGAGTTTGGATCAGGGTCCTATCTGTTCCAATGCCTGTGGCTCTGAGGTTTGATCCATCTCTGATTTAACTGGACATGATGTCAAAACCTGCTGTTGGGGGACCTGTGCTTTTGGGTGGCTGTGAAGAGGCTAGGTCAGGAGCCAGGGTCGGAGCTGGGAAGATGGAGGGGTACCCCTGTTTGGGAGCCCATGCCTCGCTCCAGCTCAGCATGCAGCAGCTAGGGCGGGTTACGTGGGTATGGATTTGTCTCAATTCTGGGATGCGGCGTGCACTGTGCTGCCAGCTGGGTTAGCACTTGAAGCCACATGTGCTGTATTCCGGACTTCCATCAGCTCCCACTGGATTTCTGCTTTGCAAACAATGGCAGCACCCAGGGCGTGGAGACACAGCTCAGCACCATTGGGGCTGACCCCGCTGGGAGAGAGGAATGTGCTTTGCGTTCTGTGGAGGTGTTACACACTACACTAGCATGGATGGATGGAAGGATCACTCGATGATGACCTGTTCTGTTCATTCCCTCTGGGGCAGCTGGCATTGGACACTGTCAGAAGACAGGATACTGGGCTAGATGGACCTTTGGTCTGACCTGGTATGGCAGTTCTTATGTTATGTAGCATCTAGCCCAGTAGTGGTTACTCACTATGTCTACCTGCCATCCCGTACCATCCCCTAGAGAGGGGGCCCCTCATCGCCCTTCAGCCCCACTCCCCAGATCCACAAGCCTCAGTCATATTTCTGGACTATGCTGTAGCCTGTTGTCTTGTCAACAGTCAGTGGAAGCCAGTATCCCTTATCTAGGCAGTTGCAGCAAGAAACCAGCTTTGGACACAACTAGCAGGTCTTCACCTTAGATTTCTTTCCTTTTAGGCTCTTCAGATTTGTGGGGAGTTGTTTGTTTTTAGGTTTATATGGATTCCTGCAGGAGGGTAATTTTGAATGGAGGGGAGCTCTGGGGACCTGTGTGTGTCTCGTTTTACATAGAATTATAATAATAAATGAACATTTGACCCTGATAGTGATTTTCCATCTGTAGATCTCTAAGCACTTTCCTAAGCCGGGTCAGTGTCAGTGAGGTGGGAGCGAGGCAGGAAGATTACAGGATCCCAGAGCATTCAGAGGTACCTAGCTCCGGCTCCCACTCCCAGGCCAGAATACACCACTGTCTAGTCCTGTAACCATACCAGTAGCAGGAGCAGCTGGATGAATGGCCAAAGCCGCCGATCCCTAGTTGCTGTGCAGACTCCTTCTCCCCAAGGCTTGGCCCAGAATACATGGCAGCCTAGTTCTAGCCAGTCTTTGCTTTCCCCCACCACCTTCCTATCCCTGTGCATTGTTATCCTGCCTGCAGTGCCAGTCACTCAAGTGCTGGGTATTGAAGGGCAAATAAAAGGTTTTACCACATAATGTAATCATCCAGGTAAATGGATGGAATGAGAAGGGTGTTTATGTATAAACAGATCAAAGGAATTCCCATGAAACCGGATTATTGTCTCCTTAAACCTAGACAACCGCCCATTCATTCCACCAACTCCTATGGAGTCCAGACATGGCTGCGAGTTTGGGAACCTGGCAGCAGATCAAACTATAATGTCTGGTCTCCTGCCTCCAGCATGGCCATTTGTGCTGGGCACACGGGCACACATCTGTTCTGACCCCTAAGGTGAGCAGCTGGTGCCCTGAGGCATGACTTTGGATTGTCCCCGTCTTAGCTATGTTACTGCAAGTAATGGTCAGATATCCATCCTTTAAAAAAATCTAACCACAGCATTTGTCATGCCCTTTCCTCTATAGTGTTTGAGCCATAGCTACCTAGTGTGGACAGGTGTGAGTGGGGAATCATAGAAGACAGTGGCACTGTCACACAGGGGCCATGGAGAGGGGTACAGTCTCGGCACCTAAATGGAACAGCCTGGGGAATGGGTGCTGTTAGTCTCAGTGGCTAATTCCAGTGGGCTCCCACTCCTCGGCCAGGGCTGAGAAGAGGCTAGTCAGGCACTAGGCTGGGCGTTGTCTGTTGCGTGAAGCACTCTCGGTCATGTTTCCTGGAGATTCTGTGTCATGCTGAAGCAGAGTGGAGCAATAACCACTCCGGCTGGTCACGTGTCTGCTTGTGCCACGACATCTCCAGGGGCTTTGCAGAAGATGGACACTAATTTGATGAGAAAGACTGCAGTGCCGAGCTAATGAGGGAAACCACAGGGGGAAACAAGGGAGTCTTCAGCTTTGATTGAAAGAGGGTCTGCTGTCCAGATTCCTCTGCACTGGGAGCTGCAGAGAGAAGCGACTGTCCCACTGCTCACCCCCGGCGTGTGGTATATTGAGACCACATAGTGCGATAGGCAGGGGCACTGCTGCCGAGGCAGAGCCTCCCTTGCAGTGGAAAGTGACCTGAGCTGTTAGCTCAGAGAGAGGTGTTTTCCCCTGGCATTATGCGGAGTAGAGTGCCGGAGCCGACAGCAGGCAGCTCCCAATATGGTGCCAGGTTTTCTCCGGAGCAGTGGAGGTGAATGTGATGTGGCACTTGCAGTGTTGTCCTTGGCAATTGGTCATCCAGGGAACAGCACTTCTGTGTGCCTCATAGTCAAAAATGGGGATGGCATGAGCAGGGCTTTGTTTAGGCTTGTACCGATGAATAGGCCTCCATAGGAATACCCTGCAGGGAGAGATGGGATGCGGGGGTGGAGGGGCACAAAAAGATGCCAGTATTTTTCCCTTGCAGCTCAGCCCTCAGTTGTAATGGTGCAACGGACTTTAATCCCGAGACGTCTTGTGACTCGGTCCCTAACAACGCCCTTTAACGTGGGAGCTCTGCACAGCTCAGGATCCTCTGGAGCCGCACACCTGGGAGTGGGGGCGGGGGCAGTGCCTTCTCAGGAGCTCTGGCACGCCAGTTCGCCTTTGTCATTTGTCTTCCAACAATACCTGCTTTTTAAGGCTTGCGAACTGTTCAGCCTTTTCTCAGGAGGCACCTGGGGAGGGGAGCAGGGAAGGGAGCGGGGTTCAGAGCATGACAGAAGAAATCATGCCAGTTCTGAGGTCATCATGCTTCTGGGCCCCGGGGGTGTGTGTTGGAGGGGCTAGCTCAGCCCTCGCCAGACAAGTGCTCTGTTCTCCTGTGGAAATGGTGGACGAGCCCCCAGAGTACCTGTGCCCATGCAGTGCGTGTGGAACTGAGTGCTCCCATTGTGCGATTGGAGCCAGCTCTGAGACAGTGTGTTTTCTGCATTATACTCCGAGTGGAGGTGTCATCACGGGGCTCCGTCTCCCGGTAGCCTGCCTTGTGCAACTAGTTCTCCCCAGCTTGGGTGGGTTCCTGCTCAGAGGCCGCAGGCCTCTCGTGGAAATGGACAGGGCCAAGCAGAACACTGAACTGGAGACTGTAAAGCTGATTGCAGCAGATACCGTTCAGTAGCCTAATAAAGGGGTCTTGCACTTACAGAGAATGGGAGAAACACTCCCCCTTCTTCCCTGTTTCCTTTCTGCCTCCTTCCATCGATGTCATAGGAGGGATCCCTTGGAGGCTGGGGGAAGACAAAAATGAAAGAGTGGACCAAAGCCTAAGGGGAGATGAGTGAGCAGGGACACTGTAACACTGCCAGGCAGGGCTGACCTGTGGGGGGAGAGAATGGGGAAGTGGGTGGGCTCCTGTTTCGCTGCCCAGTAGGGCTGATCCGGGGAGTGGAATTTGTGGGGAGCTGTGGGGCAGCGGTGAGCTTTGCAGCTCTGGTTCATTCAGCTGTTCACAATAATTCTTCTCCCTCCTTCCTTGCTTCCAAAATTTTCCATTTCCTGCTTTTGGCATTTGTATATTTTTTCCTATGGGGGAAAATGGCCAGATTCCAGCTCCCTTCTACTCTGGGAGAAGGAGGAGGAAAGAAGACAGAAAGCTAGGAATTGGCTGGATTTAGATCTGTTGGGGCTCGTGCCTGGTGCTGCTAGCCAGGACCTGGCCAGATTGCCCAGCTACCAAAGAGGATCATGTTTTGCTGTAAACACGCCAGGTTTCTCTCTGTTCCTGGATCTCGGCCACAATCACTGCTTTGCATTGCAGCTGCAGGGTACATCCGATGGACCTGTGGGTACTTATAGCACCAGGTGCATTGGGGTTTTCATCCCGTTGGAGGTCACGCTAATGCTAGGAAGGACAGAAGATGCTAAGATATTTCTTGTGCTTTCTTAACCCGAGTGCGAACCTTCTTTGTCTCGTTGCTTGTCCTGATTAGCACTAAGGAGACAGTGCTCCATTTCTTTATCTCTCAGGTGATGACACTCAATGAATGCAGGGCTCCGTATTTTATTCTGGACAGTGAGGGGACTTTAGAAACCTGGTACCTGACCACAAATGACACAGGCAGCCAGGAGAGATGCTCTTCCTTACCAGTCATCAAACTTTCCAGCCCATGTGCTACCAGTGCTTCAGGAGTGAGGCAGGCTAGGGGAGAGCATGGTCTAAATGCACAGATAGATACTGGTCTGGGTTTAAGGGAATGCAAGATTTGAGAAGGTGCAGGCTGCTTTGGGAAGTTAAAGGAATCCACGAGATTATGGACCATAGTCCTAACAAAGTGGTAGTGCAGCTTTTGTTGTACAGCTGCAGGCGGCTTATCAGATGTATGCAAAGGGCCTGGATTTGCAGCCTGGTCTCAACCTAGTCTCCCTGTCTGTGCTGCTGGTGTGCTGATTCAGAGACTGTTCCATATGGAAAAATCCCAGAGAATTTAAAGGAGAATTATAACCTTTCCCTATGGTTGTAATGGACAGAGAATTAGGGTTGTGTGCTGAACTGTTATACCCCTTTATTGGGATGTTGCCCATAAAGTCCTGTGCTAAGTTTCCCAAACCGGAGTAGAACTATATATAAATAACGTTAGCACCTCCTATCGTTCCTCAGTCGAAGATGGAGATGCCAGGCATCCCGCAATCTGCATTTAGACTGTGATTCTCTGGTTCCCCCTCTTTTTCTAGGCCACCTGCGGGAGTGAGAAGCTGGGCAGGATACAGAACTGTTGGCATTGCAGGCACAACTTTTCCAGCCTCACTTTGGAATGGGATTTATAGGGAAGAAATCACATAGCATGATAAGACAAGACTGTGCTTCTGGAGGAAACACACACACACACACACATGTAGCATATGCTTGGGAATCTGACTCCCAGTGACATTCACATTTTGGTATTTCCTGGCTACTCACCCAGGACCTCAGGCATTTCTTCAAACTCAGAGGAATTGCACAAGCACACCAAGAATAGGAATCTCCCCCCACCCTTCATGTGGTTATTGCAGCGTCCCTGGTGTGAGGGTGTATATAATCCCTCGCAGAAGGGCCACACTGAAAATTGGTAAGTGTGATAAGTGATGTCTTCTAACCACACTCC
Source organism: Natator depressus (assembly GCF_965152275.1). Taxonomy (NCBI): domain Eukaryota; kingdom Metazoa; phylum Chordata; order Testudines; family Cheloniidae; genus Natator; species Natator depressus. The sequence continues at coordinate 22,060,753 of NC_134241.1, forward strand.
CTGGGGAAACATCACCCGTTTCCCACAAACACGTGCTCTGGTTCAGCTCCACCAGTGGTAGTGTTGTTAGGCACCGTAGCGTTGCGTGCCTGCTGCCTTCTGGCACCGTTTTACACACCATTGATTTGGCCATCTGGGAGCAAGGTTAGAAACCCAGGGTTACAGTGTCAGAGACCTGTCTATTCCAGGGCTCTCAACACTGCCGCTGAACTGGTGTGAGCCGGGGGAGAGGGGAAAAGAGATTTTTGCTAAACACTGTAGACAGGGCCCTGGATGACAATACAGCTCCCATGACCTCCACGGTCATGGAGGGGCCTGCAGTCCAGTGCATTTGCACTGTGCTGGCAGGGTAGTGAGCCTCACAGAGCACAGCTCCTCAGCGGCTCCCTGTACCACATGGCAGAAGGGTCATGGACAGCAGGTATAATAGGCCGGGGAGGTTAAGCCCCCCCAAACAGCCGCAGACCCGCCACCTTTGAGAGTGCAGATGCCTGGGCTGTGGCCCCACCTGCACTCTGCCTCGAGGCCCCACTCCCATTCTTCCCCTGTGGCCCTGCCCGCGCTGCTCCAGCCTCCCCAAATGCCGGAGCCATGTGCCACTCATGAGGGGTAGTTTGGAAGCAGTGACCCAATGACCAAACCCCACCATGGAAGGCAGGAGGGGGCTAGTATGGTGCCTGCAATAACGTGAGCAGGGCCAGCAATTTCCCCTTGCCCTGCCGGTTGGCTAGCCCCTCTCCGCCCACAGTTATCATGTGGCCATTTGCTCCAAGACGGTCAGATGAGGAAGGTCTTAAAATATTTCTCCAGTCATTTGTTCCTTTCAAAACAAGGGAGATGCTTGGGTGGGGGAATTTCTGTGACAGATGAGCCTGGCTAATAGCTCCTGCATGAGTCAGACATTTGCCCCCTCATCCACGGGGCTAGTCAGGCTCAGCTCCCTGCCTCTGGCAGAGCTGCGGAGATGCAGTGAAAGCTCTCCCAGCTCTGGCTGGGCGCTGGGGCTGGCTGGGGACTCAGATGCCGTTATCTTGTTTGGTTTTATTCCCCTCCAATCTGCTGCTGCTCCAGCTGGAGCTTTCTCTGGAGCTTTACAGATGTGCGGGCTGGATCTGTGAATAGGGCTGGCGTCGTCCATCACTCACGCAGGTGCAAGAGAGAACCTGGTCTGCTGCTTGGGAAGGAGTTGTCCTGATAAAACAGGCCCAGCTTCCTCTCATCTTTGGAGCGGCCAACGGAAGGGTGCTGGGCAGCCAAGGCTATCAGCCCCAGCATGGGGATGGTGACATCTCTCTGACTTTTTCCTCACTCAGCACCGATTGTGTGCATGGTGCTGTGTTAGCCAAAAGAATCAGGTGGACAGTTCCTGCTCAGGGAGCTGCAGGAAGGGCCTTGGAGGAGGAGCTGGCTTTAAAACCGGGGTAGCATGAGGCATGGCATCCTCCTGGCTACCTCAAGAACACAGAGCACTGTCCCCTGGCCCAGCAAGGGCAGGCCAATTGTGAAAGGTTCAGGCAAGGGATGGGCAGAAGCTTTGGCTGATTGGTTTTAACCTGGCTCCCTATCGTGGGATTCCTGGCTTCCAGCCTCTGGGGTGGTCTCAAGGGGGATCTGCCTACCCAGCAGCCTCAGCCTTGGAGCCAGGAAGCTCTGCTCTTGAGTCACCGTGGGAAAGCCTAAGGGTGGAGAGCCCTGCTAGGCTGAGCACAGGGCACCAGCTGGGCTTGGGAGTCACTAATCACGTCAGACATGTCTTCAGTTTAAAGATTCAGTCCAAAATAGGCTGGATCCCGGGGGCCTTCTTCTGTGTTTATACAGACTTCACTTAGCTAGATACTGGCTGGCATTAATGGGGTTTTGCCTGAGTCCAGGTCCTCATTCAGGACTCATCTCTACAGAAATCATGCATTCAGAGCTTCTGTCTTTCAAAAAACAAAACCTGATCTGCTTGCGTCACTTCCTTCATCCCTCCCTTCTCCCCGGGGTGTCTCAGCCGTGGACAGTCTATGCATCCTTACTGGAGAAAGGCCACGCAAAGGGCTGAGTCTTGCACTGGAACAGAAGAGTTGGATCTCCGTCTCTGCTCTGTTTCCAGGGCTAGTGTATTCTGCAGCTGTGGGCTCTCGGCTGAGAGATCTTTGTCCCTGGCTCTTGAAAGTTTACCCTGGAGACAATCAAGCCTAATGGGTAGGAAAGAGATCCCTTGTTGGACAGATTCCCCTGACCACATCTGATTATTTCCCAGATCTACCAGTGTCTTCTCTCCTTACCCGCTCATACCCAAAACCTGTTGCTGCTGCAGGGCTTGGCTGCCTGAGCCAATTTGCTCCTGTTTGAGGTTCCAGTTTGCACTTGCATTTTTGTGCCTTACCCAGCACATACTTACTGTTATTGCTCTTTATTTATCCTGCTTTCTTTTGTGTGGCTGATAGCAAGGGATTTATTAGAAAATACCATTAGGGCTCAGAGGCATGTCTGGGAATCTCAGCAATTCGATCTCAGGACTGGCCCCCTTTGCAGTGCGTTTTTGTCAGTATGGGTGGAATGGACTCTGACCAATGGAGCTGTGCCAGTCACACTTGGATTGCGATCACAAGTTGCCTCCTGCCTGAGGGATAGAACTGGCATGTCACATTAGCACAGCAAGGTTTGTGTCTGAGTGCATGCAGTGCTCCCCTCGCTGGGGGAGATCAGGCCTGCACGAGTGTCTGAATGCATTCAGAGAGAGGGGATGCTGCTCTCCAGCACGCTGAGGAGCAGCTGTCGTTATTAGCCTGCAGTTACACCTAGGGCTGAGTGTGTTGCTGGTTTTCTGCAGTGCTAGGCTACTGTTGTATTTTTCCCCCATGCAGGCTGGATAAAAAGTCATCCTGTGTAGCCAACGTAAGCCAAACTCACTTCTAGTGGAAGCCCCCAGACCTCAGGGGGAAGCATTTGGCCTTTTGTCTTCCTGGTGCGCTTGCCCATCTTTGACAGTGTATTGTATTTCTTTGAATGCGCTCATTCTGCCTGGATGGCCTGTTCCCTCAGTGCTGCATATCCTGTGGAAATCAGGGCAGAGCCAGCAGCAAGCTTCCCCCCGCAAAAGCAATAGGTCTAATTTCCATATGCTGCTGTTCAGACTCCTGCTTTGGGAATGTCCTTTTCACAGTTACATTCTACCTGACTCACTCCTGCGGTCTCCTCGCTCTCTGTCCGAATGTGCTGTGCAGCATTGCCGCGTGCCGTTAAGCAACTGCCACATTCCACTGCAGAAGTGGCTGCGTCTCAGTGCTGGGTGAATTGAGCCCCGAGCGTAGTCTGATCTGTATATCGGTTTGGGTTTGTAAAGCAGGTTGGGATCCTCTGGGATGAAAGGTGCTAAACAAACATAACTGTATTATTACTTCTCTATGTTAGTCAGGTCTTTGCTGGGGGGAAGTCAGGAGGGGCTGTGGGTTTTGTCACCAGTAACCTTGGGTATACCTCATCTCTTTAACTGTGGGTGTCATTGTTCACACAGCGAAACAGAGAGGAAAGTGTGATGTGGAAAAATATGAATAAATGGAAGTTTAAATCCCTGTAGTAATAAAATGGGGCTGTTTAATCTGTGACAAAATATACTTTCCTTCAACCCTTCCCAAATTCAACACACCTTTGTTTAGAAATGGTCTTCTTCACCTTTGCTTATTCAGCATGTTTTACCAGTATTTTAAGCCCTGTTTTTTTACTTTCTGAGATACATGGTATGACTCAGGGATGCTCTAGTGCAATTATTTCCATCTTTCCTCCATGTCAAAGATAGAACTATAAAAAAAAATACTTTGCCAGGTAAAGTTAATGTTTAATATTTTCTATTGCTCATATCTTGTGGTACTTTTCAGTGTTGTCTTTTTCTATATAAGGCAAAAGCCAGTACACAAGGACATTGTATGTGTTTGTGTGAGTTGTACTATGGGCGAAAGCACAGGGCTGAGAGTCAGATTTGGGGTCTGTTTCCAGCTTTGCCACTGATCCATTATGGGACCTTAGGCAAGTCACATAATCTCACTCTATGCCTCAGTTTCCCTGTCTGTAAAACACAGCTAACCTGACAATATGTTGTGAGGCTTAGTGTTCAGTTAGGCAGTTTGTGTGTTAAGACCACGGGCCATCATACTGACGACCGTCGGTTCCTTGTGCTCCCCATCTGTCTGTCTTTCTCCATCTCTTCCTTGTTTTATATTTAGGTTTTGAGTTTGTTGGGGCAGGGACTGTTTTTGTGTTCTGTGTTTGTACAAAGGGGCCTGGTCCATGTCTAGGGCTCCTGGCTGCTATGATCATATAAATGATAGCAATAATAAGAAATGATATTTGAGATCCTCAGAAGGAAAGCACTAAGAGGGGTAAAGCATTATCATGTATTTGCGTAGGCCCTACATAATGTGGTAGTATTTTTCCTGGTAAGCAATTTGAATCTTTAAAATAAATTATTATTTAATTAAAAACAGTGAAAATGCACGGGTCCAACCTCCCCAGATTCTAACAGGGAAGTCTGATCCTGGAAATCCCTGTATGTAAATATAGGAAGCTGGGAATTCTGGCTGCTCCTTCCACATTAGCCTAAGGGCGAGAAGATCCATGTGTGCGTGGGAGTTAGCATCCTCTCCTCTCACACTGTGCTTCCTGCACCACCACTTTCGTTGCTTTGAGCCTCTCCTTTCATGTCCCCTCTTGGCTGGAGGGTGGGAACTTAGTGCAGGCCTAATGAGAGAGCTCCCTGCTCACCGGCCTCTCGCATTTACAGATCAAAACCCCATGGGGGCTCCTGGCCCAGTCTCCAGTTGGCAGGTTTGCATTCTGCCAGGAGAGGGGCACAGCGGAAGCCCTCAGCGGTGGGCTCGCTCCACACCAAGGGAACCCGTCTCTTCTTTCCGGAGCCCAGCAGGGCAGCATTCCTGCTGCCTCCGCCCCCCCCACCCCCCGCGTCAAATATTTATGTTTGCGAGTGGTGCAGGCTGGGTCTACGGCTCCTATCGCTGCCTCTCCAGGAGGAATGACTGCCCTTGGTGTTTGAGACTTCAGCTATAAATATCCCACCGTCAAGAGGGGCAGCCTGACAAAAGACACAATCCGACACCACGGCTACCCATTCGGAGTGACATTTTGTCAAATGCCATCGCGGGGCTTTACTTATCTGTGGGCACATGCCGCGGTGACCTTCATGGCTCCGGCTGGGTGCCTTCTCTCCCTATTTACATGTATTTATAACTTACTTTTCCATCTCCAGGGCTACCCTGCACCAGTCACTCCTCTCCTCCACCCCCCACTTCCCAACACCATATTCTGACTCAACCAGAGAAGGGTGCAGGAGTGGGACAGCTATGTCCTTGCCAAACGATGGCCCCTTTTCTGGAGCCAGGGAGGAGGAGGAGGCCTGGGCCTGAATCCCACTTGGGGTGGCTGATAACAAGGCTCACAGCCCAGGAACCCTGAAGATGCCAGCAGTCCATGGAAGCCCAGCAGAGTTCTGCTGAAAGCAGCTTTTCCCTGGACTGGCTGATGGGGGCTGGCAAGAGTGGGGCTCTGGACATGTGAGACAGGCCTTCAGTTAGGTAGGGTTGAAATCACTTCTCTCTAACGCAGGGGTCGGCAACCTTTCAGAAGTGGTGTGCCGAGTCTTCATTTATTCACTTTTAATTTAAGGTTTTGCGTGCCAGTAATACATTTTAACATTTTTTAGAAGGTCTCTCTCTGTAAGTTTATATATTATATAACTAAACTATTGTTGTATGTAAAGTAAACAAGGTTTTCAAAATGTTTAAGAAGCTTCATTTAAAATTAAATTAAAATGCTGATCATACGCCGCCGGCCCGCTCAGCCCGCTGCCAGCCTGGGGTTCCTTTCACCTAGGCCAGCAGTGGGCTGAGCGGGGCCTGCAGCCGGGACCCCGGCTGGCAAGGAGCCGGCAGCCAGAACCCCAGACCGGCAGCGGGCTGAGCGGCGCCGGCGGCCAGGACCCCAGACTGGCAGTGGGCTGAGCAGCTCAGCCCGCTGCCACTCAGCCCGCTGCTGGTCTGGGGTTCAGTCTGCTGGCTCCTGCCAGCCAGGGTCCTGGCTGCCGGCCCTGCTCAGCCCACTGCTGGTCTGGGATCCTGGCCCTGCCCACATAGAGTGGGTACCTGCCTTCTCCCTGGTTCTAGCCCATTCTCTTCCTCTCTCTCTGCACTGAGCTGAGGGTGGGAGTGCACTGAGCACAGGGCTGGGGGTGAAGGAGCAGGCTGGGGCTTGGGGGGAAGGGTCTGGCCAGGAGCTAGAAGGAGGGAGGGGACTCAGGGTTGGGGCAGGAGGTTTGGGTGTGGGGTGCTTACTAGGGCAGCTCCCATTTGGTGCGAGGGGTGCAGGTGGGAATGTGGGGGGGGGTTCAGGAGCTCCTGTTTGGTGCTCAGGTTGGGGGTGAGAATGTGGGGGGTGCAAGAGTCAGGACATGGGGTGAGGGGGCTGGGCATGGGGTGTGGGGGGTGCAGGAGTCAAGGCGGGGGGGCTTGGGGGCGGGGGGGTGCAGGGATCAGGGTAGAGGGCTGGGTCATGGGGGGGCAGGGCAGGAGGCTGGGGGGTGCAAGGGTGAGGGCAGAGGGCTGGGTGTGTGTGAGGTCAGGAGTCAGGGCAGAGGGCTGGGGGGGTGGGCTAGGGTCGTGGGGGTGCTCCCAACCCGCGGTCCAGAGCGGTTCACGGCAGGGGGCTGTAGGGGATATGCCCTGATTCCACCCCCTTCCCCAAGACCCCGTCCCCACCTCTTCTCCACCTCCTCCCCGCCGGCTCCGCTTCTCCCCCTCCCTTGCTTCTCCTCCTCCGTCTTAAGGGCCATCAGCTGATCGGGGGGGGGGGGGGGGGGAGGAGGAGGAGGAGGAGGGGCAGGAACCCAGCAGGCTGGAGGAAGAGGCGGGGGAGGGGGAGCTTGCCTGCCCTGTAGCAGCGGCCCAGCAGGACCAAGCTTCTTCACCCTGCCCCCGTAGCTGGGGGGGGCGGGGGGGGGCGGCGACAGGCAGGATTCTTAATGGCATGCTGCTGCCTGCCGGGGTCCGGCCGCCGGCCCTGTTCAGCCCGCTGCCGGCCTGGGTTTGGCAGTGGGCTGAGCGGGGCCGGCGGCTGGGACCCGGCAGGCAGCAGCGTGCCATTAAAAATGGGTTTGTGAGCCATCTTTGGCACATGTGCCATACGTTGCCAACCCCTGCTCTAACGGATTAGGAGGGTTTTGCAAGCTCTTTCTCTCCTAGCAAATGTGCAAGTCATCAGGGTGGGAAAGCCTTGGACAGAGGGAAAGGAGGACAGTAAGGTTTCTCTCCTGTCTATATGGCTGTGGCCCTGTACAAGCTCCTCTCTTTTATAACGCAGCTTCAGTGAGGCTGGGCCTATTCAATTCCCAGCTTGGGACACCTTGCACATTCTAGATGTGCAAAAGCCACAGACTTCTCCAGTGCCTCTTGGTTGTGCTCTAACATGGCATGGCTGTTTTGGCTGCCCTTAGCTTTTCCCCAACACTCCTGGGCTCTTCACTGCAGTGGATGAGGAGGAGACAGACCCAGCTCTGACATTAGTCTGCGAACGCTGCTCTGAGCCCCAGGAAGAGGTGACCACTCAGGGGTGACACAAGGTGCTCCCCCGCGCCGGGCTACGCTGGCTAGCTCTGTGAAGCTCCCAGTCCCTGCTGCCCCAGGGAACGTGGGCCTCAGATATAACCCTTCAGGAGGGGTACAGACTAATCAGGCCAAGTTCAGTGCTGGTCTGAGCGTGGGCTCACTTTGACTGTAGTGAGAACTGGGTACACTTACTCCGGAGCTGAGATTGGCCCACTGTGTCCATTGAAGGGCCCCGTTTCCAGACTCATCACACTCCTTGTGTGCACAAACCCCTGCAGCCGCATGCACATGTCAGATCCCCAAGTGTACTAGCCACACACTTACTCTGGTCACTTCGCGCCCCGTTCCTCCCCACCTTCACCAGGGCTAAACATCTACTTCTCGAAAGCAAACCCATTCAGCAGAGCAGCCCTAGGAAGGTATGGAGGCCCCGCGGCTCCCATCTCAGCCAGTGGGGCACTCAGCACATCTTGGGGTCAGATATGTGGGCTGGAAGCATCACACGAGAGCTCATCCTGATAGCTGGGTCAGAAGTTCATCAGAGTGAAACAATCTCTGTGTCTGTCTCCCTGGATGTCCGTAATCCGCATTTCAAACTGTCGGTAATTACGGATTTCCCTGGTAAGCCCAGACGGCTCTCGCCAAAACCCCTGCACAAGGATTTTCTGTCCTTTTTAGAAACAATCCAGAGTGGGGCCAAAGCTCCCCTGCCTTTCAGACACACAGACATTAACCTGCACCCGCGTGTGCAACCCTTCCGGTGCTGTTTCCAGCCCTTGGGCTCTGAGTGCGTCACTGAAGGAGCCCTGCGTGGTCCGTGTATTTGGTCACCTTGTGTCAGTTTGTGACCCAACTAAAACGCTACTGGCTAATTTGGGGCTCTCTCCTGAGTGCTAATGTATATTTCTCTCTTAATGCTTCAAGTAGGCACTTAGTCATGAGAGGACGGCTCTGGGTGGGATGAGTCACCGCAGAAGCTGCAGCTCTTTGTGAGTAGATGGCTGCTTGTTTCTGGCTGGGGTTATTGCTTCCTACAGCCTCTCCGGGGTACGGTCACTTTTCTTCCTTTTTCTTGCCTAGAGAGCCGCAAAGCGGCGTTTGAATGACAAGCCTATTGCAAAGCATCCTGGGGACATTTATGCAAATGACAATGTAAATCTGGCCTTCGAGGCTTAAACTGGATTAAGTTATTGAGAAGCTGTTGCAGTCAGTCCAGCAGCATTTTAGCAGCGGCAGACTTAGAAGCTTAAACTTTTGCAGCCTCGCTAAACCTGAGCGCAATTTGCATGTGATTACCCAGGGCACTTTGAGCTGTACTGCAAAGTACTTTGCCGTGATTTAAGGTGCTAGAATTAGGGGTTTCCTGGACTAGGGAAATTTGCACCAGTGTAACTGTAATGATATTGAGATTAACAGACCCACTGCACACTAGTGCAGTGGGATTTGTGCAGCATATCAACACGGGGTAGCTACATGGGAGCAGGAAATCCCGGTGTAGGCAAGACTTACATGCACCTTGTTCCGCTAGATCCCTCAATGCAGTGTAGATAATAATACACTATAGATTCAGCTGTCCTCATGGTTGTTTTATACACCTCGCTCTGAGAGGCAAGGCTTTTTTCCTGGTAGTAAGCATTTTCAGAGGCTAAAAGCTCAGGTAAGCATTAACATGGGGAGAAATTGAACACTGATTGCCCAGTGGGTTCCAGCAGCAGGCAGAGCAGCTGGCTCGATGCTCCTGAAATGCTGGCCTGCACTATTTTAGCTGCCCACGTGGTAGCAGAGTTACAATTCTTCAGAGATCATGTAGAAATAGTACGGGAATTGTGTTTCTTTCCAAGAAAGTGCACAGATTACAGACCGGGGCCTGCGTGCAGATACCGTCTTGGAGAGGCGCTGGGTTAAAGCTTGCCTTCTGCAGTCTGCCTTCGGTAAAATGAAAAAGTGCTTGTCTTGAAGGCTGCAGGATGGGTGGTTTGCTTCCAGATGGCTGGACTCCCTGCTTCCCCTCCACCTCCATTCAACTCTAAGCCTTGCAGGCAAAGGCCAATTTATATCCTCTGAGCATGTGCCATCATCTGTTCCCTGGAGCTGGCTGATGGGGTAGAAATGAGCTAGGCTTCCTGTCTCTGATAGAGGTCCCTCCTGAGCTGTAGCAAGGAGGCTGCAGGCCCAGTTTTTCTTACTGATCCCAGCCTGGTTTGAAGGAGCCAGCACATTCAAAGCCCCTGGATATAGGCCCAAAGCCTAGCACACTCCAAATAAGAGGGAGGCCTTTGTGGAGCTGCCTAATCTAAAGAGCCCAAGTGCACATTTAGTTTTGAAAGAAGGGAAAACATTGTTAATCCAATCCCTTGTTAATCCAATATTTGAATTGCAGTTGGTCTCAGGGAGACACTTCACTTAGCTTTCGAGAAAAGGCCTCCCACATGGTAACACGTGGGTTAAACAGCTCCAGAAGGAGAACATTCAGAGACTTCGGGCTTTCCAGATAAATGTCCTGTTCCAGCCCTGTGACCAGGATGGCGAAGAGAACTGAGACCTACTCTTCCCGTTGTAACCAGGGTAGAGTTTGGGTCAAAGCTCTGCTGAATCAGGGACTTCTTGGGGCATAGCCCTGATCAAAGGGGCATGTCTGCCACAAGCCAAAGAATTCAGCAATCAAGTAACTTGGCCTGTCAGAGCAGCGCAGGCTGCATTTCTCAGCCCTGTTCTCTCTGTTGTAACAGCCCACAGCAATTATGTCAAATATTGTTTTTCTCTTTAACAACATTCAAAATTGCTGCTGGCGGGCTGTGCTGATGAGTGCTGCCAGGCGGGGAACTAACCTCGCCACTGGCTTCTCCTCCTGCCCTGCTTCTAGGAAGCCAATAGGATAGTTGGCACTAGCTAGTTTCTTAGACAGTTCAGCACCAGAGTGCACATGGGGGTGGGGGGTGGAGAGGGAAGGGGTCAGAGGGAATCACCGGCTAGAGAGAGATATTACCCAAATAATTAAAAGTGAGGGCCAGATCTTCCTTTGGCGTCAGCGGAGCTGTGTCAGTTTACATCAGCTGGGCATCCAGCCCACACTCTTTATTTGGCTCCCCTGAGAAATGGAAAGAAACGTCTACCTCTCTAGTTCTAGAACTGGCTCTGTCCTGGCCTTGGACGCATGAGCCTCTCTTCATTCATCTCTCTTTAAAGATAATACCGGCTAAGCCCCGGGCAGTTCATATGTCACAGCCTTAAAGGAGGCGTGGGCACGCTCTCTGGGTCATGCACATAAGGGGCACTCGTGCAGCAGAACTCTGGTTTTGAAATCCTTCCCCGGAGCCCACCTCAGTCTGTGGAGCCCAAGTCCACGTATAAGTCCACATTTAATTCTGAAAGAAGGGAAAACACTTCCTGCCTTGTGAATCCACTATTTGAATTGTTTGTCTGTGTGTGGCATTAGCTGTTCCCTGGAGCAGGCTGGTGGGGTAAAAGAAGAGCTTGGCTCTCTGCTGCAGATAGAGGGGGCCATCGTGGGCTGTTACCCACTGGTAAGAATTAAAAAAACAAACACAAAATGCCCTAGGACAGAGGCTGCCTCTGTGTCTGTCAGGGCATTCTGTGTCGTCGTCTATTTAAGTTATAAGCTCCTCACAGCAGGGAGCCTGCTCCTGGTGCTTAACAGTAAATTAATAATAGTTTCAGTGCTCTGTCCATCCGGTAACCAGAGTCTCTGTTGAAGTAAAGCTCTTTGCAATGCGTATCCGACTGTCGGCAGCTTCTCTGTCCTACTTTAGTCAATAACCGAGATCTTTTCTCCCTGAAAGGAGCGTGCAGGAAACTCATGATTTCAGGAAAGCCATGGAAGCCATCTTAAAGTCACTGTCATGTAAGCCACCGAAAATTGCATGTCTGGTATTCTTGACAGGCTGCTGGGTGCTCTGCGGTAGCCTTGATCCTCACGTGCCAGTCAATCATGGCTAGGGTCATCCTATATGATCTTGAATTTGACAAGCACAAAGCCAGCCCTCCCCCCTCAAAACCCCTCTATTAGGTGAGAAATGGAAACACCAACGTATATATTTCTGAGTTACCTTCGAAGTTTTGCTTCTGCCTTCACCTCTCCACCTTTGTGGTCATGTGGTTACTGCCCTCGTGATACCTACACAGTGCTGACAATGGCAGCATTGTGAGCACTCCTGCTGGCTGTTACCCCCATTCCCAGAGGGTTGTAAGAATCTGGAGTAATTTCCAAAATGAAGTGAATCCCACTGTGCATTGGTTCCCAGTCCCAAAGTCAGGTGAGTTTTCCCCATGGATCTGGAGTGGTGATCGGTTGATTCTCAAATCCCCTGGGCAAGTCTCTGAACTTTGCTGAGCTCCAGTGCACACGAATCAGTTGTCTCGAGTGACAGATGGCTCAGAATTTTCACATCTCTCTCCATGGGTGTTTGCTGGCCACACACCAAGAACCAACGGGCTGTTTTCCCTATAAACTCCTGAGTGAAATTAGAACAAAGTTTGTTCCTCCCCAAGCCAGCAGGAAGGGCACAGACTGGGAAAAGGGAAAGCTGGACCAGCCCAGATCCAGTCTCCGTGGTCAGTAGACCCAGCATAGCCAAGTCCTACCTACCATTCCCCTACCCCTGACTAGGATAGGGGGAGGGGAAGAATTGAAAATACTATCACCTGCCCTCCTGCCAAGTGCCTTTATTCTATTTCTCCATGGCAGGCAGCCAACATGGGATTCTTTCCTCATTGCTGAAGTGAACTTTGTGCTGGGCAAAAGTGCTGGGATTGATAAATCCCCTGGAGACAAGTTCTTCCTTGACAGAGCTGATACCACACTGGCAGCGCTATCTTCTTTCTACCCCACCTCAAGTGTGGCCTGGATAATACGGTGTCACAGCAGGGAGCTCATTCAGTCCTTGGTTTCCATGTGGCGATTGCCAGCCAAGGCGCGAGCTGTGGTGGTGGTTTGTGCTGTCCGTCTGCTAGGAACTGAACTAAGGCTCTCCCCACTTTTCACATATGGGGTCCCTCCATCCAGCAGTCAGATGGGGATGACTTTTGGCCACTACCAACCTGAGCTGGATACGAAGTTATTGTGGTTCCTATTAGCCTGAGCTGGCCAGTCCCTCAAGCAGCAGCATGGCAGTACCAAGACACTGATTTCATTCTCTCCCCCTGCCCCCTTCGAGTGCCAGCTGGGCAGCTCAGCATTCCAAGGAGGCATTAGGTTGCAGGAGTTTATTTTTACACCGCTCTGTTAGGAATGGGTACGTGTCGCATCTGTAGAGATGATCAAAAGATGTCCCAAGTGCAGGTGTCAGCTGCTCCTTGTGATCTCAACACCAGGATCTTTTTCCTTGTGGCATATCAAAGGGAACAGGAGAATCAGACTGTTGCTTTTTTAATTGAAAATATATCTAAAACGGGGGTTTCTAAAAATAAAAACCATTGCCTCTGTTCCCATGGGAAGAATTGGGGGACAGAGGGAGCCAGAGCAATTGCTGGAAACAGACATTTTTGGGGATAGACACAAGAAACACGTAAGGAAATCAGGACCACACTGTAACAGGCGATGAGGGAATCTGAAGGCCCAAAGGGCACCAGTGCCCCAGAGCTAACCCATATCCATTCGAGAGCAGATGCAGAAAGGGGAGGATAAAGGCAGGAAACTGTATCCCTGTATGTCTACAATGGGTTGGCTTAGGGGAAATCCGAAGCTTCTGGTTTGAAATCCTCCGATTCCCTGGTCCCACAGGTTTGACTTGACTCTTCGTCCTAAATGAATTCGGGCCATTTACAGCATGGGAGGTCAGCCGGGTGAGGAGTTAAAAGTCAAAGCCCCAGCAGGCCTGGGTAAACTTGAAAGATCCTGCAGCCCTTCATGGGTTTGCCCTGGTGTCCTTGTCAGCATTTCTCCTTCCCATTCTCTTATGCAGTTTGCTTCTGGCACTTGGCTGTCCCTCTTGATGCGATGGTGCATTCCAGAGATCTAGCAATGGGCCCAATCCTGTTTGCCTTACTTGCTTGAATCAGACTTATTGGCACCACTGGGGTGGCAAGGCAAGTAGATGTTGGCCCTGTAACTGTAAAAAACTTCTGGGATCCTTTGACATGAGCGTGCTTCCTACATACAGAAACACACATTGTAATGCAGCCTTGCCAGTGGGAAAGACGATGGAGAACATGCTTTCAGAGCCATTGCTTGTTTGAAACCAGGTTCTGTGCTGCTTGTTGGAATTTTGCCCTGTGTTGAGCAGGATGAGTGCAGCTGTCTGAAAGTACTTAGAGCCTTGTTATAGTGCTCGGTGAGGATCTGTCTCTCTGTAAGGCTCTGGTGCCTCAGCTCCCAGACACATGAAACCCACTCAGAATGCTCCTCGTGGTTGCCTCGCCTTGCAACCACCCTCCAGACAAGTTGCCCTTTCTTTCGCCTTCCCCGAGGGTGGTGTTGATAAAGAGAGAAGGAAGCTGGGGGGCTTAATGTTCACTCCTTGTGGAACAGTGTCCTAAACCAGCCTGGAAAATAGGGACAGGACACACAGTCCCATTCCCTGAGTCTCAGGAAACTAGACCAGTTATCCCAGATAATCCCAATTAAAAAAAACAAAACAAAAAAAAAACGAGTGAAACTGTCTATTCCATTCCTGTAACTTCTTGTGAAGTCGATTTTACTTCCACTTGTTGAATCCTGAAAAGATTATTTAGGGCACTTTAATGCAGCTCCTGGGATGTTTTTTCTCTCTTCACAGCCTCTCGGATGCTCAAATGTTTGTCTGATCTGAAATGCAGTCACTATATAAATAAACTTGCTTCCCCATTCATCAGAAAACACCCACGAATTGGCCAGTAACAGCAAGAATTGTGTCACACCTTTCGCCTCCAGATTCAAATCCTGCCCCGGCCATTAGTAGAGGCAGACAAACTATGAACCAGTTAATGACTTGTGGTGAGTGACATGAAAGGAGTTGGTGACCTCAGCTCAGAAGGGAAGAACTGAGAGCCTGCTCCGTTGAAGTCAGTGGGAGTTGGGCCCTCGACTTTAGAAGAGGCAGGATCAGAGTATGAATGGGCCATGGAGTCTGACAGACACTCACCCCAGTGTAGGAGGGAGACCTGTTTGCATGGGCAGTGTGTGTGGGACTCTCAGCTTTCCACTAGGGGGCTATGCGTGCTCTGTGCGCAGAGATGAGGCCTTCAGCCTTCAGGGCTGTCAAACGAAGTGCTGATTTCAAACCAACCCTGTATTAGCCAGCCAGGCTTTTTTGCAACCACAGCGGGAATAGGACCCTGTCTGGGGCTCTGTGTGTGTGTGTTGCAGCTGGAACAGAAGAGGGTCAGGAATGAAGAGACTCCTCTCTGTACTCAATAATTAGAGCACATTGACTGAGACACCCAAACTGTTTGACACACTTTCAAATTAGCATTTGCCTGGGGATCACTTTTTGCTTTAAACAAATCCCCCCCTTCACATTCATTCCTGGCCCCCACAGCCAGTACCTTTCACATACCCATGCTCTCTGGTTGGCAGGGCATTGGCATAATGTCAATGGGGGCCTTGCCCTTGGCCATTTTTGCGTCCGTGGTGCCGGTGTGTAACGCAGTCGTATGTTCTGCCCCTCAGAGAGCCGTGTGGCTTTGCAGCAAGGCAGCCATCGGGAAGGAGGTGGAAACGGGGCAGGTCTCAGCTGCTTTTCATGATTACATGGATATTTTTAGCTCTGTTCCTAGAGCTTAAATTGGCCTGGGTGCGCCAGGAATTGATTCCTCTCTACACTAGGTTTTTTGAGAGAGTGTGTGTGTGTGCACGCGCGTGCTGCGTTGGACACAATGGAAAGAGAGATGGGGAATTAAGAATCT
Source organism: Natator depressus (assembly GCF_965152275.1). NCBI lineage: Eukaryota > Metazoa > Chordata > Testudines > Cheloniidae > Natator > Natator depressus. Next base: position 22,076,193 of record NC_134241.1, read on the forward strand.
GTGTTGCCTTCCTCAGTGATTCAGCCGCAGGGGGAATGTGAAACTGACTCGACAGGATTGTCACTGGAGGTTGGATAATTTGGAGGTGATACAGTGATGGCTGGGGTTACAGCGTTTGAGTCACGTGACAGGTGGGAGGATGTGGAAGAGCAGAGGGGCCAGAAGATGGGTTTGGGAGATGGAAGGGCTGGCTTGTCTAGCTGTGAAACCACCCACTCAAAAGTCTTGCCCAGAGCAGGGCTGTCTTATGTGCCCTGTAAGCCTCTTGCTCTCCTCTCTAGTTGCTGACTTATCAGGGCAGTGGGATTAGCCCTGGCTGTCTGCAGGATGTCACCAAAGGCTGGAGTGGCTTAAGTTTCCCTGAAGAGCACGGACTGCTGCTTTGCCAGCATCTGGCCTGTATGGTTTTGAGCTTGTGCTTGCTAGAGGAGACCAAGGTATTCCCTTGCAAAAGCACCCTGTTGTGACACTGGCAGAACCTGCGCTGGAGCTTCTGACACACGGATACGGATACCGTGTTCTGACACACGGAACACAGTTTTGTGGCAGTTTTTGAATTGCAGCCTTGTAGGGCAGCTTTCCAAAGTTTCTGATGTGAACTTGAAATGATGTGGGCACTCCCAGTTGAGTGGCAAAGTTCACAATGAAGAGAATCCCCTGTGCTACCTCACTGCCATGTAATTGTTCCAAACTTGGCCATATGCCAGTAAGCTGCTCCTGGGGTAAATATGACCCATAATACTCAGTAGTGCTTCCCTCTGCTGCTCTCAACTTTAATATTGGGGGTAGCGCATCAATACTACAGCTCCCAGTGTGCAATGCTCTGTCTTTATATCAGCCCCTTGACTAGAGATGGAGCAGTGCATGCTGGGAGCTGAAGTCTGCAGGCCACATCTCTACATTCAAGTTGAAGTCTGTTGAAATCTGCTCATTTTAAGCAGATGTGGTTTGGTTTTTGGGCTCCTGTAAGTTGCCAATGAGGCCCGTGGTTGGGCAATGTTTCGGTACCCTGAGTCAGGTGCAACTCAACCCGCATGTAACAGACAGGCATTTTATGAGACCCTGGGCTTTGGCTGCTGTATCAGGCTTTTCTGGCGCTGGCAGGTGGAGGAGAAGATGGCCGGGCTCACCCCCTCTCGTCTCTTCACAGTATGAGGTGTCTGGCGAGGAGCACCTTTACTCTGATTTCCCTGAGATTGACCTGTCCCCGTTGGACGCCAGTGACTTTGACTCTGCCAGCTGCTTCAGCGAGCTGCAGTGGTGTGCCGAGCACTCAGAGACCGAGTCCAGCCAGTACAGCACGGACGACTCCGAGCTCCTTCAGGTACCGTGTGCCATGCAGCTCCCTGGCCCAAGGCAGAGGCCACCAAGCGGCGCTTTCACTCTGGGGCGAATCTTTCCTCCTGGTCTCCCTCTCCTCCCCTGCCCCCCACCTACAAGTAGAGGGCATTGATGTTGTCCCTTCAGCCCACTGAAAGGAGGAAGCCACCTCTGGGAAGGGGCAGGGAATGCTGTGTTGTCCCCTAGCCTAGCCAAAGAAGAGCAGTAAAGACTGAGCGATCTGGGGTTAGTCTGTCCTGGCCATTCACTATGGACCCTATCCAGGTCCCACTGATGTCAGTGGAAAGCCCCCCATTTATTCCAGGGGGCTTTGGAGCAGGTTCTCTCTGAGGAGCGCGGTCACCGAGAACAGATTTCCCACTCCCCGAACTGCCCTCCAGCCCCTGCCAGTCAAGAACAATGCAAACCGTGTTGAACTGCAGGGAGGCGGCTGTGCTGGACTGCAGCACACCCCTCCCTCCACCCTCCCCACCCCCAAACACACATTCCCCTGCAGCACGGGGAGCCAGCACAGGGCACCCAGCCCATGTGCACACACCTCACTACACGGACGCACAAAGTCACTGCCCAGTGCTGCATATCCAGCCCATTGAAGCCAAGGCAGCTGAGGTTCAGGACGGGGCCTCCTGTGGGCTTCTCCCCAGGTAACATCGCCTCATCTCCTTCCTTTTCCTAGATCAGCATGGGGAAGCAGAGGACAGGTGGCGGGATGAGGAGGGGAGGGGGTCCGGGCTATTAGTCTCTCTTCCCCAGCTGATTAGCGCTCCATTAATTGGCACTCAGTTTCTAAATGGGGCAAGCGGAGTAAGGCTATAATGAGGTGGTGGAAGAATAGAAGAGGGCTGCTGAACCAACTCTCCTGTGATGTATTATTAAAAGGAAATTACAGCGGAGTGCCTGGTGCGTCCTGTTTGATTTTAGGGCTGACAGGTTGTGCTGGGGTGGGTGGCAGCTGTGGTTCCTAAGAGGCTCAGCAGCAGCACGGAGCGGAGTGGCACAGGAATGTTAATTTCCAGCATGCAGAAGACAGCTTCCCTTTTATCTGACTCTCCAGCTTCAGCATCACCTCTGCATTCTGCGCACACGTTTATTTATAGCAGAGACTCCCTCTCAATGAATTGCGCTCTGAACAGACATGCGAGCATCATGCTCATAGCTGATCTGCATTTGGGGGGAGGCGCTCTGGATTGTCTAATGAGCAAGTAGGAAGTGGCCCACTCAGGCCACTCATGGGTCACACACAGGATGTTAGTTCACCCTCTCTTCCCCACAGCACTGTCACTCCAGACTCCGCTCCACTATTGTGCAGTCAGGAGGCAGCGTGGCAGTGGATGGGAGGGACATGGGGCTGGGAGTCAGGAGATGTGGTTGTGCAGCCCAGCTGTGCCACTGGCTTCCTATGTGACCTTAGGCCAGCAGCTTTTCCCTGCCTCAGTCTCTCCATCTGAAACATGGGGAAGATGAAGGGTGTTCCCCATCCAGAAGGCTTTGAGGTCTATTGTTGGGCAACGCAGTATTAGTGCTAAGCTTTATCATTGTCCCTGTGTGTGTCTGTGCCTGTGTGTATATAAACGGGGGTTAGGTGGGTAGATTACCAGGCGCACCAGCCTGATGGTTGTAAACAAACACCTTGCTTACAAAGTAGAGCTGGACCCAAGTCACCAAGTTTGGATCCAGAATCAGATCCAAATCCAGACTTCACTGACATTTGAGGTGCTTCTTACAGACACACAAATTCATCTCTGGATCTGATCTTCCAGTGCAAGGGGCATGCTGGTCCAGCGTCCTGCTTCTGGTCTCTCTAGTGCATATACACTAGTTTGCAATAGAAAAAACAGAGTTGGTGCTTTTAAAACAAGTCAGTGGGGTGGCCCCTTTAACAGGCAGGGAATTTGCATGTGAGAGTCACAGAAAGCCATAGAGTCAATTGCTGGATTTAAAAAAAAAAAGAATGGATTGTTTTTGTCATCAGCCCTGACATTTGCAGTGACGTGCTAAGAAAAGGTACTCAAACCTCATTCGGCAGGGCGTCTAGTAATCGACACAAGAGGTGGGAAGGAATCACAGGACTGCATGGAGTAAGGGCACTTTTTCCTGAAGCATCAGAGATTGCCACTGCTGGAGGTGGGACAAGAGACCAGCTGGCCCATTGGTTGGATCTGGTGTGTAGGCTCCACGTAGCTAGAGGGGGATTGTGAGCTCTTTGGACACACTGGCTGTGTCTCCCGCAGAAGCATCTGGCACCACCGCAGGCAGCACCTCTAGGCACTTTAGGAGGAACATGATGGTAGGTTACAAGTGCTAACAGAATGGGGGGAAAGGCAGAAATGGGCAGCAGGTCCCCTCCCTTCTGTAAATACCTGTCTGTCTATCTAGATAGCTAAGGTACTTATATGGTCCCCATTACCAAAGTATCTGAGCGCCTCCCCAAACCCCTGAGACTTAGGGCAGGGCTATTATCTCCATTGTAGGGAGGGGGAACTGAGGCACAGAGAGACTAAGGGACTTGCCCAAGGTCACCCAGGGAGTCTGTGGTTGAGCAGGGAATTAAACTTGGGGCTTCCAAGTCCTAGGCTAATGCTCTAACTGCTGGACCATCCTTCATAGAATCATAGAATATCAGGGTTGGAAGGGACCTCAGGAGGTCATCTAGTCCAACCCCCTGCTCAAAGCAGGACCAATCCCCAATTAAATCATCCCAGCCAGGGCTTTGTCAAGCCTGACCTTAAAAACTTCTAAGGAAGGAGATTCCACCACCTCCCTAGGTAACGCATTCCAGTGTTTCACCACCCTCCTAGTGAAAAAGTTTTTCCTAATATCCAACCTAAACCTCCCCCACTGCAACTTGAGACCATTACTCCTTGTTCTGTCATCAGCTACCACTGAGAACAGTCTAGAGGCATCCTCTTTGGAACCCCCTTTCAGGTAGTTGAAAGCAGCTATCAAATCCCCCCTCATTCTTCTCTTCCGCAGACTAAACATCCCCAGTTCCCTCAGCCTCTCCTCATAACTCGTGTTGCAGTCCCCTAATCGTTTTTGTTGCCCTTCGCTGCACTCTTTCCAATTTTTCCACATCCTTCTTGTAGTGTGGGGCCCAAAACGGGACACAGTACTCCAGATGAGGCCTCACCAATGTCGAATAGAGGGGAATGATCACGTCCCTCGATCTGCTGGCAATGTCCCTACTTATACATCCCAAAATGCCATTGGCCTTCTTGGCAACAAGGGCACACTGTTGACTCATATCCAACTTCTCGTCCACTGTAACCCCTAGGTCCTTTTCCGCAGAACTGCTGCCTAGCCATTCGGTCCCTAGTCTGTAGCGGTGCATTGGATTCTTCCGTCCTAAGTGCAGGACTCTGCACTTGTCCTTGTTGAACCTCATCAGATTTCTTTTGGCCCAATCCTCCAATTTGTCTAGGTCCCTCTGTATCCTATCCCTACCCTCCAGCGTATCTACTTCTCCTCCCAGTTTAGCGTCATCTGCAAACTTGCTGAGGGTGCAATCCACACCATCCTCCAGATCATTTATGAAGATATTGAACAAAACCGGCCCCAGGACCGACCCTTGGGGCACTCCACTTGATACCGGCTGCCAACTAGACATGGAGCCATTGATCACTACCCGTTGAGCCCGACAATCTAGCCAGCTTTCTATCCACCTTATAGTCCATTCATCCAGCCCATACTTCTTTAACTTGCTGGCAAGAATACTGAATACATGTCAAGGCCACAGCTTCCTCTTGTAGCTGTGGCCTTGACATGCCCCATCCCCGCTGGACTGGCAAGGAAGTGTCCCCTTTCCCCTAGGTGATGGTCGCACACAGAGAGAAGCCTTGACTCTTCTTCTGCCACTTAGCGACGGGCCTACATTGGAGTCCAGCTCACTGGTGCCTGTTAGCAGCCAGTTGTGGATCTTGGCACTGGTTACATTTTTTGGAGACTTTTAAAAAGCCCCAATATTTCTGAACTGAACCAGAACAATGCTAACATTCTGGCCTTTAAACTGCGCTTCTGCTGTGCTTGAAAAGGCTCCAGTGCAGCTGACAGACCTTCATCACGAGATGCATATTTTCCGCTGAACTTCCTGGGGAAAAGATAAACAGAACAGAAATATAAGAGACAGGCCCGTTAGCAGTGAGCAGGACACAGTGAAATGTATCCCACTGAACTTCTATGCACAGCAGCCCAAAATGGAGCATCCTGATGCCTTTTCCCTGGGTCTTGGTGTAGAAACTTCTAACAGGGTTAGCGGGTTGAAGAAAAGAGTGTTTTAATTCTCGTTAGCAGGTGCTAACATACATTTGGGCCTCATTGTAGACCCAGATTTATCCCTGTGCTACATGCAGAGCTGCAGTTATCCTACTTATTACTGCCAGTTATTTATATCAGGAATGCTACAGTAAATAATCCCATGGAAATGAATCCTCCTGAAGAAGTAAATCCGGGTCACTGCACTTATTCCTTTTCTTATGTCCAGCATTCTAAGGTTTTGCCCCAATTTTGGCCTTTGGCAATATGGTTGAAATGATGGTAGTTACAACAGGGCAGGGGCATCAGCAGAGCTGTGTGGGGAGTCCAGACTGGAATAGTTGGGGGTCGAGGCTGTAGGTTGGGATTGAGGTGCATCAGCGGAGTGGAGTGTGGGAGTTCAGGTCTGGAATAGCAGGTCAGGACTAAGGTGTCTCAGCAGAGCTGTGGTGGAAAAGTCTGCGGCCCTATCAGGTCTCTTGTGCAGATCAGGTCAGAGTTTAATAGGCTTGCCCTCTTCGTTTCCCTAGAGCCAGTGACAGCATCTTTCTCTTCAAAATATCTGCATGCAGTGTGACACAGTGTCATGACATGTGACAGTACAGCCTCAAGTCAATCCCGGTATTACCACCCCCAGGCATTCAGAAATCATGAGGCAGGAGCCAAAAGCATGAGAGTGGCTTAAAAATCTTGAGTTTACAAAATAATAATACATGTTGGGTTCTTTCTCCTTGCTTTCTGATTTCTGAGCCTTTAGCATTCATGCCAGTCTCATTTTCAACCTTTTTCTGCAACCGCAAAGGCTAGAAACTGCCTTAGTTTTCATTAAAAGCTGAGAGACTCTGATTCCACTCATCGGGGCTTTAAGAATTAAACAGCGCTTACCAAAAAGGCCAGCAGTAGCAATGCTGCCATCATGCAAGTGCCATTCCTACGCTCCCCCGGATCCGAGGGGAGGGGGTCACAGACTCCCTTCCATTGCACAGCCCTGAGCCTAAGCCCTCCACATACCCTTCCCGCATTTGGCTGTGTGCTCCTCCTCCCCACCCCTCTGAGCTCCGGTGCTGGTCGGAAGCAAGAGAGCGAGTCAGGTGGAAATTGTGGTCACAGTTTCATGCCAGCTGCCCACAAATTGAGGAAAGAACACATCACTGTGTGTCCTTCTCTGTTTTCAGAGTGTCTAAAATACACCCAAAACGGGAAGGGTGGAAGTTAGTTGGAGAGGAAGCTGCTGCTGGGGATCCACTTCAGCAGCTGCTGATTTAAAGGGGGGATTGAGTTGGGCGGTGGGTTTTTTTGTAAAGACACTTGTGCAAGTTTGATTCGGAAGGATACAGCGAAGCTCTTGCAACTTAAACAACATCCCCTCACCCCCAGTAGAGAAATAATACGCCTGTTCAGAGATGTGCAGTGAATCGAGAAAGAATGCATCAGTCTGTTCAAGGAGTGAGCTTTCCTTGCACCAAGCCCAAGTAAATTAATCTAACACTAATCTAATTCACTTGGAAGTGAGTGTTCACTGATGGTTGAGTAGGCCAGGGCCTCTCAAACTGGCTACTGTAGGGCACCTACACTTGGAGCTGCTGAGGCCAGCCGTGGCAACTTGCTGGGAATCGGAAGGGCACCGTAAATTGGCATAAAATGGACCAGATTCCAGCCGCTCTTGGGCCTGATTCTGCTTGCACCCTGGGGTAAATTGGGAGCAGTCTTGCTGAAGTCAGTGGAGTAGGACAGATGCAAATCTGGCATCAGCGCGGGAAGAATGAGACCCCTTTAAATAATACGGTGGGGCAGCTTGTGGGAGCTGTAGTTACGCCCCCTCGAGGTAGCCTGTAATGGAAATGTCTGCTGGCTCTCACTGCTATGTGCAAATCTCTCTTGCTTTTCAGATAATAGACAGTGAGAATGAAGCACTGCTGGCAGCCCTCACCGAAACACTGGATGAAATACAGGAAGATGACATGGGCCTGGCTGCCTTCCGCACTATGGAAGAAAGGGACGTGCCCAACCACACCTGTGCCTCGCCAGCCCCTTCCCCCAAACCAGTCGCCCCCACCCCGGGGGGGCCACCTTTGGCCCCTGAGGTTGATGAGCTGTCTCTAGTAAGAACCCACTTCCTACTGTTTAAGGTGGATTTGGATGAGCCTCTGATAAGCCGGCTGCATGGGTATGATAGGAAGCAAAGGTCTGAATCTTTTCATTATAGGCTTAAAACTCTTAACCGTCGATACAAAGCATATACCTGTATTGTATACGTATACATGTGCCGTGCCATCACCGTCACCTCCATCACCATCCTCATGGGAACAAGCTGATTGCTGCTGTGTGCAAAGGGCAGTGGGTGTTAGCAGATGGGCATAATCCATTTTCCAGCTCCCCAAACCAGGGGGGATTTGGACTGGGGCCTCACTTTATGTGAACCCCACCACGGTTGGGCTAACGGGATCTCATTGTGGCTCATTCCTGCCTCCACTCCATCCCAGAGCTCCCCATCATTCCACTGCATCCCAGTAGAGCACCTGGGAGCAGTACCCAGCCATTTCCCCTGATCCCAAACCTCCATCCATAGCCTGGTATTTCTCCCTCCCTTTCAGGGTGTGGGCTGAACACGCCTGCCCTAAAGGAGGCCTCTCTGTGGCTTTGTGAGGTTTCTGGGTTCCAGTCCCACCTCCGAGTCTTTTCCATGAATCCTGTGCTTTATGCTTCCACTCCTTGGAACCCTGCTTCACTCACAGCTTGAGCAGGAGAGCCCTGGCATTGCCGCCAGGTGGTACAAGGCTTGCTGGGCCATATATAAGAGCATCCCTGCTGGTCTGATATAACCGAGCTGTGTCTGTAGCTCACTCACCAGCCAGAGCAGTCAGTCCATGGGGGGGACCCCCCTACCTCTCTGCTGTGTAATGACGGAAAGGCATGGTTTATATAAAAGTGCATTGCGGCATCTAGTGGTGAAAGCGTGCATTTCCACTTCACACTAAAGTGCGTGTGTGGGGGTGTATATATCACACACAATGTGTATGTGTATATATAGGATGTATACGTTGCAGGGGGAGAGCACTTATACTTATTATAAATGGGAAGTGCACAGTTAAGCCACTGGGCAACCCCTGTTGCAATTTCACTGCAGAACCCAACCAAGATAGCAGAAATGCTGTTGTGTGAACCTCCCACTTCAATAACCATTGTCATGGGCCTGGTCTTAAAGGGGGCCTCTAAATTTGCAGGCCATCTTTGAAGACCAAACCCTAGATATTGCACTTCTGTACGTTCCCACAGAGCCTAAGCAGTCGCCTTGCTATTGATCTAAGCTTCAGCACTAGCGCTATGCGTGTGGAACAGGGAATGTTTTTTAAAAAATGTTTTGAACAGAAGAATATGCTAACCCTGTGATCCGAAATGAGTATGCCATGATGCTGTGTGACCTAAGGAAATTCCAGCTCAGCTGTTGTCACCAGACCCTCTTGATGGGATTACAGTGGAATTCACATCAGGGTCACCTTGGAGGAGATCCCCAATAAATACTTGACACGTACACAGAGCTTTTACACAGCTTCAAAACACTTTGCAAGCTGATTGATTCATTCAAGCCCCTTTGGATCGTTACTGCCAAATAATCCTTGCATGAGGACTCATGTGAGCTGCCCAAATCAGATGCATACATAGAACTAAAATCACCACCTGAAAAGGACAAAATTGTTTTGGTGGGTTATTTAAATGCCCCGGCAGTCTGAGTGACTATAATAGGAGGTGGCATGGTGTACAATGCAGTGTGGTTTTGGGCAAGCAAATTCACCTCTTTGGGCAGCCTTTCCCCGTCTTGCATAGCTACAGGGGTGTTATCAGCAGCAATGTGTCAATGCTTGGAAAGTGTTCTGAAGACATAAAGCACTTTCATAGGCTATAACATTCTTTACCTGCAGCCAAGTTGCATGCAGAGAGGCGTGAAATTCTTTCTTTCTTGGTTCTATGATCCTTACAGCTGGCATCCCCAGCCTGAGCCAAGAGCAGATGCAGGCACACCAATGGTTTGTGGCTCTTGGCTTCAGAGGTTGGATATCACTCAACCCACCTCACATGTGTGCAGTAGAGGTTAGCACGCGATCGATCGCTGTTCGCGCTGGAATTCCCATTCTTTTTCTCAACACTTCTCTTTTTTAGCTGAAGAAGTTGCTTCTTTCTCCATCCCACGTGCCTCCAAGCTGTGAGGCTCAGAGAGAAGGGAGAGCACGACGCCAGGGGCCCCCAAAATCCAGACCCCAGCGACCCTGCACAAAGGTATTTCCCATCCCAGCTGCCATGGCCCCGTCCCAGCAGGGAGTGCCTGGGATGCCCCTGCCTGCCCATCTCCTCATTACCCAATCTCAAGACTGGCATTCAGAAAACAAGCCAGCCAAATGATGGTTCCATGGAGGGATAAATAACCTCTGAGTGAAGCTACTGGGGGATAATGAGCCCTGGGGATGAAGCTGGTGGAAAACACACTTGGTCTAAGAGTGTCACGATCTGAAGGGGAAGGGAAAGTGCTGTGCATGGGGAAATAGTCTGTCTCAATGTGGTCTGTCTAACCCCGAAAAGGTTCTGGAGAGACCCTAACTACCCCTTCTGTGCATTTGGGGCAGCTTGTTTGCAGCAGGGCTGAGGGTGAAAGCCTCTCACAGTTTCCCTGAGGTCAGTTCTTTGGAGTTCTGATTTATAAAATCCCCCCCTCCTTCCCAATAAATTATAGTAGAATTTGCTCTTGGTTGAGTTGACTTATCCTGGGGAGAGCTGCAATCAAAATTGCAGAGCCCAAACCAATCATTCAAGCTAATCCTCTGAAATTCAACACAAGCCACCATCAAAGATTTTCCATTTGGATAATGGAAATTGTGTAGTGCATTAGATAGGTGGACTTAGATTGCCTGGGAAAGGTAGAAAAATTTCTGCCAGTGCATTGTTCCATATCAGCTGCAATGGGGGAAGGACTGCTGTAAAAAGAAAGAGCTGGTGTTGTCACGGACCCCAGCTACAGCGATCACCTGTGTCTGACGGAATCCATGTAACCTGCCTATCTAGCGGATCTCTCTAATAGGTTTCCATCGTACCTGCACTATTTTCTGCCACATAAACTGAAGGGTGAGAACTGACTCTGCTCAGAGGCCCAAGAAGAGCAACCACAGCGTGTGAATGTGTTACCGGGGCTCAGAGAGACGAGGTGCGTGAGGTAATCTCTTTTATCAGTCTAACTTCTGTTGGTGAGAGAGACGAGCTTTCAAGCTACACAGAGCTCTTCCTCCCTGTAGCTCGAAAGCTCGTTTCTCTCACCAAGAGAAGTTGATCCAATAAAAGATATTACCTCACCCACCATATCTGTCTAATATCCTGGGGCTGACACAGCTACACCACCACGGCAGACACAGTTGGGCTGGTTGGACTGAGTCGGTGACAAGAGATGCTAGTCACCCCTCTGGAGTCAAGTGAGTGCTTTAGGGCTTTAGCTGCCATGCTAGCCCTGCTGCAGGGTGAGGGAGATGCAGAGAGCCTGAATGGTGCAGGAAGGAGGCTCTGTATCCCAGTGCCTTTCTCCTCTAGGTAGCTGGTGCAAACTCAGCCCAGGTCAGTTGTAACCAAAAGCCAGTTCCATCTGCCGGCTCTTGGGCAGCTTGAATGAAACAAATTTTGGAGCGGGATGCTCAGTCTGTTCAGACCAGAGAGACCACCATGTCAGTGATGGGCAGCTTGACAACAAAGTCAAGCATGGAAGGGCTATGAAGATGGAGCTCCCTCATTCAGAGAGGTGCTCTTAGAAGGCTGAGGTTTGCCCTGCGTCTGACTAGATATGACATTCCAGGGTGCAGTTCAGACCAGAGAGGGGCTGTGCTAAACTGCAGATTTGCCTGGTCTCTTGGCTGTCTCAAGACTTTATATGTAAATTGAGATAGGCACACATTCCTTTGTTTAAGATAGGCCTGCTTGACAAGTTTTGCCTAATCAGGACTACGTGAGTTTGAACATGTGCCACTGTCAGCATTCAGGGGGAACTCATAACTTTGCATATAATTGCTACACACATTTCACCATGATATTACTGACCAGCAAGTTACTAGTTTTCAAATGATATCTTACAAGGCATATTTTGTACAAAGACTATTACAGTAGTAAGAAAAGGAGTACTTGTGGCACATGTTAGTTAGAGACTAACCAATTTATTTGAGCATGAGCTTTCGTGAGCTACAGCTCACTTCATCGGATGCATACTGTGGAAAGTACAGAAGATCTTTTTATACACACAAACCATGAAAAAATGGGTGTTTACCACTACAAAAGGTTTTCTCTCCCCCTACCCCACTCTCCTGCTGGTAATAGCTTATCTAAAGTGATCACTCTCCTTACAATGTGTATGATAATCAAGGTGGGCCATTTCCAGCACAAATCCAGGGTTTAACAAGAACGTCTGGGGGCGGGGGGGGGGGACAAGGGGAAATAGGTTACCTTGCATAATGACTTAGCCACTCCCAGTCTCTATTCAAGCCTAAGTTAATTGTATCCAATTTGCAAATGAATTCCAATTCAGCAGTCTCTCGCTGGAGGCTAGTTTTGAAGTTTTTCTGTTGTAATATCGCAACTTTCATGTCTGTAATCGCGTGACCAGAGAGATTGAAGTGTTCTCTGACTGGTTTATGAATGTTATAATTCTTGACATCTGATTTGTGTCCATTTATTCTTTTACGTAGAGACTGTCCAGTTTGACCAATGTAGTGTACAGGGTGTGAATACAGGGGTGCATTCCGTCACATTAAGCCACCCCAGTTCTCTGGCTAACGAAAAGCTTGTGGTTTACAAGATGGGCAGGCTAGCACCAGTGACCATGATGAATTGGGATCAAGGCACTATGGGTGTGTCTACACTGCAGCTGGGAGGTGTGATTCCCAGCATGGGCAGACAGACTTGCACTAGCTCAGCTTGAGCTAGCATGGTAAAAAATTGTGGCCTGTGCCCGAGTTCAGAATCAGGCCATTGGGTGGGCCTGGATTCAAGCAACCAATCCAACCTGCCACTGGTGCTGCAACATCCACGCTGCTATTTTTAGTGCACTAGTTCGAACGGAGCTAGTGCAAGTCTGTCTGCCTGGGCTGGAAATCACGCCTCTCAGCTGTAGTGTAGACATACTCTCTTAAGCCAAGTCCGTTCCCTCATCCGTTTGCAGCCAGTTCTCATAATCCTCCCAGAGGCATCACTCAAAAGCTGTTCATCATCCCTGTCTGTTCCAAAGAAGGAAAGCAACCTTCATCCACTCTCCCCAAAGAGCAAAGGCTCCTTGGTGCACTGCCTTGCCCGACCCATGGTCTCAGCTCAGCAGTAGGGGCCCAGGCAGCAGATGAAGGAACCGTTGTTATGAAACGTTCACGTGTCTCCAGTGAGATATAATGAGATGTGATTCGGCCCACTCAGCTGGCTGTGATGAAGTAGACATACCTAGGGCAGAGATCTCCATAACCACCTTGAGGACAGATCCCAGTAGACTACTGATGCCAGATGCGCCTTTCTTCACTGCTAACAAACAACCCCTGAAACACTGCATTGTTTGCCAGTTCTTTGCAGGGATGACTGAGCCTGCCTTAGTAACGGTGCGCTTACCATGTTTGGAAGGGCCTGGGGCTGGAGAGCTGGTCTCACTAAAAATTACTCAGCCCTGGTTTAAAAGTGACCTTGTGAAGCCTGCCTAATGGTAGAGCATGCCTGGGTGTGTGTGGGGCAGAGGGTACGGGAAGCCACTGCAAATGACTGCATTTAGAGCAAGGATAATACACGGAGCGCCAAGTATCCTCAGCCCTTTCATTATCACAAGGACAGCGCAGGTTAATTATTTACAATTGTTCAGCATGTCCTAACAAATGTTGTATCCTGTCTAAATCTGGAAACATGGGAACTCGCTGCAGCCTCTGCAGTGGAGACTTTGCTGAGAGCCGAGGCTGGCAGCCTGTGCCATTAGGGAGGTCCTGCTGTCACTCGGTGCTAGCCTGGTTCTAAAGACGTTCAGTGAAGCAACTGCTCTGTCCATGTAAGCAGGCAGTGCAAACAGCGGCTCCTCACACCGAGGGCTCAGAAACAGGCCCTGCTCCCCAGAGAGGGCCCACTTCCTTACGCTGCTGGGTGAGAAAATGGGCCCAGGGTCTATTTCCCCCGTAGCATTGTTCAGTGAAATAACTGGACCTGGCACGTGTCCCTAGTGGGTTTGTGGCTCCCACAGAGTGTATTTCTGTAGGTGGGGAGTCTTGTGGTGCACTAGTTAGACAGCCACATTTTAAGGCTCGGGGGCTAAGTCTGTTCTCACTGGGGCATCTCTCTTCTGTCTCTGAAGGTGGAGGGTCCCCGGGACAGAAAGTTGAGCTCTCTCCAGGCTCAAAGTCGGAGCTGCACAGAGCTGCACAAGCACCTCACCTCCACCGCACGCTGCCCACAGACCAAAGCCACCTGGCCGCCAGACGAGCACCAAGGCAGCAGCAGCCGCTCCCCTCTGAGTCACTCTGCAAACAGTGGAGACGACAGCGACTCGAGTGAAGACTCACTGAGCTCCAGTGAGGACCTGGTAATGCCTCGTTCCTCCAAGGATGGCACCAGCGATCAATTGGCCAGCGAGAAGGCCATGCACACAGTGGTGAAGCTTATCCGCTACATGCATACCTATTGCCTTCCTCCGAGGAAGCTGCCTCTCAGAGACCCTGCAGATGTGAAGCACCAGCCCTGTAACAGCCCCTACAAGAGAGCAAAGCCAGACTGCCCTTTGCAGATACCTCCCCTTTGCAGCCAGGAGAGCCGGACAGCCTGCACCTTGCAAACAACAGCCGGCTGCAAGAAGCCTAGAGCCACATGGCCTGAGTTCTCCATCCTGAAGGAGCTACTGGCCCGGGACCTGCTGTGTGACGTGAGCAAGCCATACAGATTGGCCAAACCCGTGTATGCTTCCTTGGTCAGGCCTCATGGCTCCAGGTCTCCTGGAGCATCTGCTCAGGAGGCTGAGGGCTCTCCTGGGAGATATCAGTCCAGAGCCAAAATGCCTCTGGAGAAAACAGAGCTAAGGCAAAGCCCCAAGGCCGAGTGCGAAGCCAAGAGAGAGACCAGCAGCCCAGAGGATGCCATTGGGAACCATGTGGCTCTCCCAGCCCAGCAAACCTCAGGGAAAGTGGTACGGAAGCAGGAGAGCACTATTTATGCTGTCCGGCGCTCCAAGAGACTCAACCCTGAGCTCGGCCACTGGCTGTCATTTCTTGATGAGCCGCCCCCAGAGCCATCTGTCCCCAGAGAGGCAGCAGAGAGCCGGGCGAAGGATGCTCTTGCCTCTCGGGAGCCCGCATTGTGCCCAGCCCTGGAGAACTTCAATGCAGAAGAGCCAGCGGCAGAGGTGGAGGTGGGCGGTACAGACGAGGGGGACAGCAGGTGTCAGAACCACCCAGAGACCCGGACCCCCCCGCTTGGGAGCCCAGTTGAGGGGGAAGGATGTGAGGTGGATGAGAGCCAGCACTGCACCCCGTTGCATGAAACAGGTAAGGAGGAGAGAGAGTACAGGGGCCTAGAAGTGAATTAACCCCAGCATTGACCTGGCATTGCCAGAACTAATGCTCAAAGGTACTCCTGCTGACTCCGTTCTTCCCAGGCCGTCAGCGCATGAGGGGCTTAGCACAGGCTGAGCTGGTCTGTGGTGTTCTAAGCGCTAGCCCTGCATGTCAGACCCTGTGCGCTCGCTGGGCGGTGAGTTACTTGTAGCAGTGCTGCTGCCTGGCTGACGTAGGAAGCATTTGTGCATGTGCCCGTGAATGGCCGTGCACTGCAGACCCCAGAGCCAGTGGGGCAAACACCAAACTTCTCCAGTGCTTTTGGGTTTTCTCTGTGCAACTTGTGGGGTGCATAGTCCAGTGGGCAGGGCGAGGGCTGAGAGACCAGCTCTGCTATTGGATCAGTGTGCCCTTGGGCAAGCTGTTTCCCCTCTCTGTGCCTCAGTTTCTCCATCTTTAAAATGGGGTAAGGACCCAGATCCTCCTTTGTGAAGGACGTTGAGATCTATGGCTGAGATCTGTGGCAAAATAAGCGTCAAGTAGTATGTGTTCATCAAAAGACACTGTCTACTGAGTGAATCACTGCAAAACCACCCGTGAAGGATCTCCCCATTTTCTCATCCTATAGAATACTTCCCCTCCAGCTGAGGAGCGGGCCGGAGCTCCCCCTGGAGCCCCTTGTAATACTATTAATTATTAGCAGCACCTTAGCATGTGCATGTTGAAAGCGCTGTACAAATGTTATGTGATTAACCCTCACAACGCAGGCAGGTATTATCCCGTTTGGTAGATGGGGAAACCAAATCACAGAGAGGCAAAGTCACTTGCCTAGTCACAGCAAGCCGTGGCCAAACTAGGTCCAGAATTCAGAGCTCCTGGCGTCCAAGCCCTCACCTAATCTGCTAGCCCACGCTGCCTTCTCTTTCTGGGTGTGATGCAATCAATCAGTCTGAAGGGAATGCAGCCTGTTCGGTAATTCTGCTTCTCTCCGTGTCTTTCAGAAACACCCACGTGTCTCACGCTGTCCTTGGCACAAACGTAAGTGTAAAATAAAATACCAGCAATTTAAACCGAACCCGGTGGCAGTCTGGGCCAGCATGACTGCCAGGTGGCCTGTAGTTTTGCCTGGATGGACACTCATTTTAAATTTCAAAGTTAAAACAGCCAGCCAGGCAAAACTTCAGGACTTTTACCAATCAGACGAAGACGAGGTGCAGCAGGGAGGAGACATTTGACTAGCTGTGGCTTGTGTTTGAAGCACAGTGTCTTGGACTGGGATCCTAAATGCAAGTGATAGCATAGCTCCAGGCCCTCAAATTCAGGGCAGGTTATGCCTATGGATTTCTCTGCTGAAGTGCCATATGCTGGAGAGAAGATAGCGGGGGCACTTCTCTGACTCCTTTCCCTGAAAATAAGGACTTGGAGCTCTGGCTGTGAGGGATACATTTCTGCTGGAGTGTCTCTCTAGCTGCCTGTTCCTCTGTCTCAGCTGGGAGGGAAAATGGAAAAGCTTCAGAGGCTTGGATTTTGGGGCCCCCTACCCCCATCATGTACTATCCTTGGTGCCACAGAGAGTCGGAGAGGGACACAGTAGGCATCCTGTATAGGTGACATCTCCTCTTCCTGTTCCCCCTTTGGTCGTGGTCTCTGTGCTGCTCTTTCAGCAGTACTCTCAGTCTCTGATGTTCATATAAACACCTCCCCGCTCCTCTAATGTTCTTCTCCTCTCCAGTGATCCTACGTTTGGGAAGAGGAACTTTGAGCAGGTGCTGACTGTAGAGCTGTGTGGGACTGCCGGTAAGCCACTCATGTAAAGTGCTCCCTTCCTCTGTTGTTGGGATTCTCTCTGTGTACATTGGAAGGTGAGGGGAAACAATACCAAAAATTCAGTGTGAAGTAGTCTAGCGCTAACCGCTTCTAGATATGGTGGGGATGGTGGTAATCTGAGGAATTATTTAAACAGTGTAAATATAATGGATTTTAGTAATAAAAACCTACATTTCTGTAGTGCCTTTCATCTGAAAGGACACCTCAGCACTTTAAAGGTACTTATTTAAGCAATTCAGATACCACTGAAATGCAACCACCTCCGGGGTGGAACATAGCAGCTGTTCAATGGTGCACAGCAACACTGCACAACAGATCCATCCAGGAAGTGAGAAGGAATCCTGTATTGAACTGAAACTATGGAAAATACAAGGAGCCAGATTGTACATTCTCCTCTTGAATTTGGTCAGAATCCCAAGGATAAAGTTAACTGTTAATGGGAGCATTTCCATTGACTTTAGTAGGGGTTGGATTAGGCCTCAAATCCTTGCTTTTCCAAAAATTGCTATAGGATTGACAAAGACTATGGGAACTGGGCTCACGACTGGTCTGCTGTTGAGGGCATTTGCCAGGGAAGTCTCCCTTCCAAGCACTGCCCAGGTCCAGATCTGCTTAGCAATCTAGATGTAATGATACGCAACAACTACAGGCTAAATGTATGATGTAACAAGCGCCTGGGCTAATTTTCAGAGGTGCAGCGTGCCTGCTGACCTCCACTGCTTCATGGGTGCCCAGCTCCTCTGACAATCCAGTCAAAGGCCTTTCTCACCAATGTGTTTTGAGGAGGAGGCAGGAAGGGGATCCTGTGGGCCTCTCTATCTGCAAACCACTGTGGTGTTGCAATGACCCTCTTCTGAAGACAGGAGGCTAGTAGTAACTATCAGGGAGCCCCTCGCTACAGAGTAGAGGGTTGGTGACTCTCCGTAGAGTTACCCAGACCTAGCTCCTTTTGCCATGACCAGTTGTGGTAAGAGTGGGAAAGCTCTGCCCAAAGAGTTTCACTCTTGTGGTTTGTTGTGGGGGGGGGGTCTAGGTCTCACACCGCCTACCACTCCTCCGTACAAGCCTGCTGAGGAGGACCTGTATAAGCCGGACATTCCCCATGGGTCAGTAAAGGAGGAAGCCACCATCACCTCCTCCATCCCGGGGCCAAGAACCTCAACAGTGGCAGTCGACGTGTCAGCCTCCAGGAAACTCATGAAGAAGCACCCAGAGCGAACAGAGCTTTACGCACACCTGAGCCGAGCTGCCGTGCGCCCTTCCTCCTCGGAGCAGCAGGGGGTGCTGAAGCGGCCATTTTCTCGCTCTTTCGGGGACCATGACTACTGCCAGGTGCTGAAACCCGAGGCCATGCTCCAGAGGAAAGTGCTGAAATCCTGGGAGCCCCAGAGCCACACGGAGGGTGAGCACAAACGAAGAGTGCCAGATGCACACTATCAGGGGTCGGGCCAGGGCAGCAAGGAGGGGAAGGGTGAGGTCCTGTGGAAGGAGTGCAGCAAACAGCTCAGAGACCAGGAGATCAGAGCCAGCTTAACCAAGCACTTCGGCTTCCTGGACAGTGCCCTTGAAGATGAGGACACGGCCTTCTGCAAGACCCCCGAATATGACACTGTCTTCGAAGATAGCTGCAGTGAGAGCAGCTCCCCCGTGGAGGAGGAGGAGGAGGAGGAGGAAGACGAAGAACATTGCGAGCGTCCATTGGAATCCAAGCTTTGTTTGCGCAGGAACCCACTTGCCAGGTCCAGTTTGCACCACTGTTCCCGGAGCAGATCCAGTTCTGGGTCTTCGTGCTGCAGGTCCAGGTCTCCAGCAAACAGACGGACATTCAGGTATAGTTGGGCAGCTGGCAGGAGGGGAAGGGTGGGACTGATGAGTCCCAGCCTGCAACCACATCTCAAGCAAAATAAGTTCCTGGGGGTTTATACTGGCGGTATAAGAGAGGCAGGTGAACAGAGCAGTGGCCTGGGCTCTGCCACCAAATCCTTGTGTAACCTTGAGCAAGTCACTTCTCCATCTCCCTGGGCCTCATTTTCCCCATCTGTCAAATGAGGATACATTTGTTTTCCTCTGTGAAGCACTGTGAGATGCCAGGACAAAAAGCCGGTGCTAGAGACGTGCCAAGTGATGTTCTCGTGTCAGTGTGACGAACACAAGGACCCCAAAGTGAAGCCGAGGTGGTCCCCCCGACTCCCAGGGATACATCCAAGCATTCAATCCCAAAGATCACTCAGGTGTTAAGCTTCAGGTGTCAGCCCTGACACACCGTACAGTGCAGAGTTAACACTGAACACCTCCACAGAGCACAGGCACCGACGCCGTGGGTGCTCCAGGGCTGGAGTACCCAGGGAACAAAAATAGTGGGTGCTCAGCACCCACCAGCAGCCCTGCGGATCACCTTCTCCCTCTCCCCCACAGTGCCTCCCACCTGCTGGCGGGCTCTGGTGATCAGCTCCTCTCCCTCCCTCACAGCGCCTCCCACCCGCCATGATCAGCTGTGCAGCGGTGTGCAGTGGGGAGGAGCAGGGCTGGGGTGTGCTCAGTGGAGGGGGCAGAACGGGGATGGAGTGGGCACGGGAAGAGGCAGAGCAGGGGCAGGAAGACACAGGGCAGAGGTGGGGTCTTGGGGAAAGGGGTGGAGTGGTGGTCAAGCACCCGCTGGCAAATCGCAAAGCCAGCGCCTCTGCCACAGAGCATGGGTGTGCAGAGCACCTAGTCTGCGCATGGCATACACTGCATATCAATCCCAGGCCCTTCCAACCATCCAGCCCAGCAGGGGAGAGTTCTGATGAAATCGTCTCCAGTCATTTATTTAGTTCATTAAAAGTAAGTGATAATACACCAGTGGCTGCTTGGCACTGGTCAGTCAGGCAATGCTTGACCTGTCTGAGGGTGGGTTTCTCTGGTGGTACAAGGAGGAGAATTGGGGAGGCGCCAGGAGCTCCTTGAGAAGGGGAGAGCTACAAGGAGATAGGGAGCCACATCAAGTATCTGTAAAGAATGATTTCCCTTGCGGCTTAAGTCCCGGAACCAGGCCTAAAGCGGTTTGGTTTGGGAAGCCAGGCTCTTCTCTGGAGGATCCACACCTGGCATCAGTGGAGCCTACTCACCAGGAGTCTCTTGGGTTAGAGATTTTTTAAAAGCTTGTGCCAGACACGGCAACTTGATTGTGCCTCCACGTCCTTTTGACTGCCAAAGCTCCCCCTGCAGGATCCCTTGCTCCGCACTGAACTCCTCTCTCGTGCTTGCTTACAAACAGATGTGAATACAGCGAGCAATGTCAAGGGGGAAACGCGAGCTGGGACCAGATTGAGAAGAGACGCAACAAGGCCATTGTAAGTGATCTGCAGGCTCCACGGGGGTGCTGTGCTGAACGAGGTGGGAGCAGATGGTTTCATCCTGCTGAAGCCCGTTTAAATCTTGGGACAAAGCAATTCGCAGCCCCTCAATTCATCTCCCACTCCAGAAAGGAGATGGTGGAGTGTATTGGTCCTGGCTGTGGCATTCCTGGGGGTGGGGCCAATTTTAAACAAGGGCATGGGGAAAAGATAAAGAGCAAGCTATTGACGCTGGCAATATTCAGAATCCCTGGCACTGGAGGAATTCAGAGCACCCTACATCCACTGCACTCGGAATTAGCAATTAGGGCTGGGAATTCGGGGAATACCTGGAATTGCTAAGAGATTATTGAGCTGAGCCTCACTGCATATAAAAAGCAACAGATATACATAGAAAGCCTCTGTGTGTGTAGTGGTAGTACTTTATTGGTCTTCTGTGTTGCCTTGTACACCCCCATACATCTCTGGCATTTTTAACTCAGCACAAGCTGAGTTCCACAGACAGGAATTCTCAGTAACGTTCTTACAGTTACACTTCCACAAGGAGAACGCTGCAAAAGCTGAAAGGATGCAGTAGAAGGATAAAGGAAAGAAAATGTGCATGAAAAGAAATCAGCTGTTTGAGGTTGCTCAGAGAGCTGTTTGCGCAGGGGGGCCGGATCTTTGCTTTGCATGTGCTTAGAGGCTTGGGGGCATTGTCCAGCAGTGGGATTCCCCAATGGGTAATGCCAGGGGAGCAGCAGGGAGGCCTGGTAAGAGGGCAGGCCTGAGCTGCATTGGTTGTGCTTGTACAGGGTGAAGGCCGGGTGGTGTACATCAGAAACCTCTCCAGCAGCATGAGCTCCAGTGAACTGAAGAAACGCTTCGAAGTGTTTGGGGAGATCGTCGAGTGTCGGGTTCTGACCAGGAATAACAGGTGTGTTGAGCGCGAGCTCAGGCCCACACCTGGCAAAGCAATGGGAATTCTCATAGGGCTTTTCGGACATAGGACATGTGCTGGCTAACTCATCCTCATCTTTTAATGGGACGAATGGGGATGGCCTTAAAACAGCACAGTCCCCTGGTGTACATCGCATCCCAGGGCTCACAAGGTTCAGAGGAGCTGTCTGTAAATTCCCCCTTGGGCCAAGGTGGGTGTGGGAGGCCTGTAGAACTGTTAAGATACCACAGGTGCAAGCGAGATGCACTGTACAATTCCTGCATGTGCCCTCCGTAAACCAAGCTACACGGTATGTGGCTCTCAGTCCCTTAGGAGATAAGGCTCATCAGATCCCTCTCCCTGGTCAGTCACCTCTTGATTCCTCTCTTTGGCTGCTCAGGGGGGATAAATACGGCTTCATCACCTACCGGTGTTCGGAACACGCCGCCTTATCGCTGAAGAACGGCGCCTCGCTGAGGAAGAGGAACGAGCCCTCATTCCAGCTGAGCTATGGTGGCCTTGGCAACTTGTGGACCAGATACACTGACTTGGGTGAGAAAGCAGGCGGGCCCCACTGGTGAGCCAGGCTCTCATTTCCTTACGGCAGAGGGAGTTTTATGGCCCTCTGTGAACGCTGAGGCCCAAACCTCTCAACGGGGCGCTGCAGCTCTTCAGCTCAGTGTCCCCTGGTGAAGTCACGTGGGAGGCACTTGCCTTATCCATTAAACCCTCGTGGGTCTGGATTCTTCTTGACTGGGAGTTTCCTTTAGTAATGTGCCACAGGGGGGTCATTTAATCGCCACAGCTTGGAGGTGCAGCAGCGCTGGGAAATCTCTGAACATCAGGGAGCACAAGGGGAAGTGCAGCAACAGAGCTGCAAGGCATGCCTTTCCCAGGCTAGTTGGGGGGAAGCGTTTAGTCTTCAGAGTGGAGGAAAAAACAAGGTGCCCGTAGCCCACACTCCAGCTGCTCCTGCTAAGTGCTGCAGAGCTGCAGGCCAGTCCATGGCAGCCAGCAGGGAAAATGGCAGGAATAGATAGACACATACGCCTGTGGAAAGGGCTTTCCCTGGGAGCTGCTTTGTGAAGAGTGGCCACATTATCCTGGCATAACTGTAATAGCACATTGCACTTTCCAACTCATTTCATCCCGGGACCGCAAACCACTTTACAGACATTAATTAAAGTCTCACAACTCCCATGTGACGTGAATAGTTATTAGCCCAGTTTCACATACTGGGAAACTGAGGCACAGAGAGGCAAAATGACCTGCCCAAGGACACAGAGTTAGTCTGTAGTAGAATCAGGATCAGAAACAGGAATTACTGAGCCTTCGTCCCAGGAACTAACCACTTGATCACATATCTTTCATCTAAGTTATATGTAGCAACTGGAAACCTCCCCCGTCCCATGATTGTGTGATGCATCTGGCAGTGTCTGATTCAGAGGTGTTCCAGGCCAAGTATTTGTGCAGTCATATTCCACACACTTTATGTGTATGTTTAATCCAAAAAAAAAGTTGTTAAAAGACCATGAAGGTCGCAAAGCCAGTCACTCAAAAATTAGCTCAGCCCCTTGGTGTGTCTGAATTATGATACAATCTTTAATTACCTGATCACAGACTATTTTCACCACAGGATCCCTGCCTCATTCAGTGAATGAGTAGTTCTTCAATATTTCTTTTTATCCTCTTCATTCAGTCTATGGGTCCCAGTCTTATTTAGTGCACACCATTTGAACTCCGCATGAATACAGAATTATTAATATCCCTCTGGGCATTTCTGTGGTCCTTATTGCTATAGTGGTGGAGTGCATCACAAATTTTAATGCATTCTTTTCACAGCCCCCCTCTGAGGGGAGAGGCCAGGGAGCATTGCTACGCAGGGAACCGAGGCACAGAGATTAAAGCCAAAACTATCAAAGCAGCAATGAATTTGGGCTTGAGGTGCCCAGAGCCCGATTTTTCAGAGCACGATAGAGGTCCAGAGGAGAGCTCCCCTCGACCTGAGTTGCTGCTGTGAGTGCTCAGGGCTTCTGTAAATCAGATCCCAGGGTATCAAGTCCAGCCCCCAGAAAATGAGGAGCACACAGTGGCCATTGGTGAAAATATTGGTGTACGTGACTTGCTCACATCACACAGGAACTCTGTGGCAGAGGCAGGGATAGAACCCCGTTCTCTAGGCCAGCATTCAACTGCTTTAATCGTGAGACCATCCTGTCTCTTCCTTCAGTCCCCTGCCTCATCCACTGAACAGCTTCCAACTTCTGTACTGAGTGACGCAGGGGCCCTGTAGGCCAGAGGCTCTCAACCAGCTGGGGCTCAGGAGTCATTTGTAAACGTTGATAGCCCGTTGTGACTTAGTAAAAAAGGCCGGGGGAGAGGGCTGGGTACTGCCGCTGCAGCAGGCGGGAGGCCCTGGGGGGCATTGCAAAGCCCGCCCTGCATTCACCCCACAAAATTTGGCCTGGCTGGCCCCCCATCATCATGACGGAGAGGCAGCTGGGCCAAACCTGAGTGCCACTATGACCTGGGAGGTTGCAATGTCCAGAGCAGGTAACTGAGCCCAGCCAGCCCTACGGGACCAGAGCCTCTGGAGCGGCCACACAGCCCTTTAAAACATACTGGTGACCCAATTTTGAGTCGCGACTCATGGGTTGAGAAACCCTGCTGTAAACAACAGCCTCATTCACCCGTGACCACCGTCCGTCCTGTGAACTGAATGATGCAGGGCTCTTGTGCAAAAAATAGTATGTAATCGAAGACTATATCATAATGCATACACAGGAGTGGACTGAATTAAGGGGGCAGGGACAACTTTAATTCTGGCATTTCCTAACTTTTGGAAGCTTGGCTTTGCAACCTCAATGTTCTTTTAGTGTAGGGTGTTTGGGTTTTTTAAAGTAATCTCCTACATTGATTAAAAACTTAAAAAATTTAAAAAACAAACTTCATCCTGTGGACATATTGAACCCCATATAGGGCATCAGCGAGGGCTGGAGTTTTAGATCCCCAGCACAGTTCTCCATCACTAAGGCTAATGGAGTAACTGGTAGCAGTAGAAGGCTATTAATGTCCCTCAGGGCCTGCCACTACCAGGGATGGAGATGTACTTTGCCAGTGAGTTTCACAGCTATTTGCTAGCAGCAAAGGAATGTTAAGACAGAGGAATCCTGGGTTGTCCAGGTTTTATAGGAGAGTGTGTTCTAGTGGTTACAGACCCTCTGTCCTGCCTCAGCCTCTCCTGGTCCCCTCTTCTCTTATTCCACCATTTTCCCCTCTCCCATTCAAGTCAGGCGGCTTCTTCCTTCTCTTCCATGCTGCACAGGAGAGAGAGTTTCCCTCCTCTTAGTTTCAGTCGCCTGGCGCCACAGAGGAGCAATTGCTTTCTGTAGCAGCCAGGATGAGCAATTATCGGGAAAGCCCTGTTCAGCCCTTCCATCGCTGAGCTGGAGCATGCTCGGTCAGGCCGGTTGGCACAGAGGAGCCATGACGGGACAGAGATATTCAGTGCAGATGGAATCTTCAGAGAACTTAGCTGCCAAACTCTAACCAAACTGTACTGATCATGTCTGAAGTGAATTTTTTCAGAGGCTCAGACCTCGCCCAAATTTGGGCACATTTCCATAGGGATGGGGAAGGGTATGGCCCTGACACCAGGGTAACTCCCCTGTTCAAGCCCTCGCTCCAAAGCATGGAGCTGTGAGCGCTTCTTAATGAATCAGCCGTAAGAATTTTTTTAACCTGGGCAAAACAGTGTATTTTTTCCTTAGTCTCATTCTCAGAGATGGCTGGACTGTTTTAGCTGAAACTTTTCAAAAAAAATTTAGCTTGAGTCAGACACCCAGCACGGGAAGTTTCAGACTCAAGTTTGGCAAAGTTAGAATCAATTGGAAACAGTTTCTTATAATGGGAAGCATTGAGCAATCTTAGCTATAGGGTCTGCTACGAGTTCTGCCTACAACAGAAAACAGGTAATTGCCCAGGATTTTGATGGAGAAATCCCTCTCTGCTCCGTTGAAAAGAGAAGGCTTTTCTCTGAGATGGAGGGGAAAAACACTGCACACTCCACTGCATTAGAGCTAAGAGAAAGTGAGCTCATCTACTGCCAGATTTGTTCGGGTGCTCAGTCAGGTGGGGACAGATTGCTGTTGGGAGTGAGAGTCACGGTCTAATTTACATCTAATTAAACAGAAAACCCAAACCCACTTTTTTGACGAGGCAGCATGGACTGATTATTTGACTAGAACCCTGGAATTCCTGAGTTCTAATTCCAGCTGCTACTACTAATTCACTGGAAGCCAGTTTGATCTAGTGGGTGGGGCAGTGGCTGGGCCTCTGGAGAGCTTGGTTCTGTTCCTGACTTGCTGTGTGAACTTGATCAAATCACTTCACCTGCTTTCCCTCTCAACCTTTGTCCTATCTAAACTGTAAGCTTTTTGCTGCAGGAACGGTCTCTCACTATGTGTTTGTACAAATACTTAGCACAGAAGGCCCCAGTGGCTGAGGCCTAAAGGTCCTACTTTAACACATCATCATAATAATGTGAGAAAGAGCAAGTCAGAACACCGCTCTGTGCCTCAGTTTCCCCATTTGTTAAATGGGGACAATTCCTGCCTTATGAGGGAGAGTGCAGATTAATTTGTCCACCCATGTGAAGTGCTTTATAAGTCTTAAGTATAATTAAGTAGCTATACTGATCTTCAAAGAGAAGCATGTTACGAATTACACCTGGTAGGACACGCACACAAGTGCTACGAATTACACCTGGTAGGACACGCACACAAGTGCTGCGAATTATACCTGATAGATCACGCACAGTTCGAATCTAGGCTGAGGCACAGAAATAAAGTCCACAACTGCAGAGTTCCCAAAAGACACTAAGTTTATTACGCTCGAGCGTGGTGCCCCCCTGCTAGCCAGGAGGGGACCCTGACTGCAAATTATACAAAGGTTATATACTTTTTAGCAAAGCATGTTGCCCTCGTGCATCGGAAACCTTAGCCAATAAACAAACCCTTGTCTTATCTACCACCTATCCCTGCTTGGTGCATTCCTCGTGCTATACCAGTATGTTAATTACACAGCATGGTCCTAAAGCCATGCATCAGTAACTTTTATTATCAGGATGGGAGGCCTCACATCAAGGCCAAAAGACAGGGAGTTAGAGACTGACAAAAACCAGATACTGCAAATCAAGGCAGGCTGGAGACAAGGAGGAGGATTTTCACATGGATTCAGTATCTAAGGATTACTCCTCCTGGTGTATGATATGCTGGCATTTAAACAATGGTGGGTCCCAAACCAAAATGGAGTCACATGTGCTAACTTTTCCTTAACAAGCAGGATGTCAGTGCTTTGTGACCCCAGCAGATGTCCTGCACCCTGACTATCTCATACTCTGTCCTTGCCTTTACCAGATTCCAATGTGGAGGAGTCATCCCCGGCTCCAGTGAAAAGCAAGTACGAGACCATGGATTTTGACAGCTTGCTGCAGGAGGCCCAGCGAAGCCTGCATCGATAACAGCCTTAACCTTGGAGGAACACCTCAATACCTCAGTCAAGGCACTTCCAATATGTTTACGTTTTCAAAGAAATTATTACGTATATGAAAAAAGAGAGAGAGATTGAGAGAGACTGCTGTCCCTTTAAATTGATGTTTACATTGAACAAAGCTGCTTCTGTCTGTGAGTCCCCATGGTGTTGATGTTCCACTGCCACACATTAGTATCCTTGCTTCTGACTGGTTGTTTTGGAGTGAGCCTTCTCTTCCCCCTGCCTTCCCCGGGTCCCCCAACATCCACCCACGCTCCCGGAGTGGAGTTGCAGCTGTGTTCACCATAACATTTTTTGTCCGTAGTGTGTGATGATGAAACCGTTAATTGTGAATAGAATCAGGACTATAAACTAATTTTTAATAGAAGAAAAAAGTATATACTTAAAAATGTATTTATGGCTCAGATGTACTGTAATTCAGATTTATTGTATCGCTTCCTTGATTTTTAACTATGCACTGTAATGAGGCACTAGCCACTGAGCAGATGGGGGTCAGTCCGGGAGGGCATCCTGGATTAATCACTGAACCAGAGTTTGCCCCTTCAGCTGTGGAGTGAGCCAGCCCGGGCCCCAGCCCCTGGTGAACTGGAACAGAATAGGGTTGGAGTTTGGCACTCCAGTGTGTTGGAAAAGCCATTTTTCCTGCTTGCATGGCTGAAAGTCCTGGGTCTCCAGCTATCAATCTCGGGCTGCCTGAGACTGAACATGCTGGAAAGCGATGAGTTTAGTGGTTTGGCACTGGCTGGTCCGGAGCTGGCGCGTTGTACAGTGGTGCAGCTTTGTGGGACCGGGGCAAGGGGAGTTATAAGGATGTAGTGTTAGGACACTATCAAACTGGGCACCATGGGAGTTAATCGCTGCCGGCCGCTTTGGTGATGGAATCAGTCACCATCCAGTGAAGCTGCTGTCCTGCCTTGAGAGCCTGGGAGAGAGTGAATTCTAAAAGCCCCCAAAGGGCCATCCCTGTTCATCCCCCCCCAGTACACAGGCAGGTGCATTGGTCTTGCAGTAGGTGAGGATCACAGCTCCACTTAGATGATCAGCTAAAGCCTCTGTGAGATGCTGCTGGGCCCTCCCCAGCTCCATCCGTTGGCTGGCTCAGCTGGAGCAAAGCGACGGGCTGGGTGCGTCGCGCACAGCTACTTCCACACCATGCAGGGGAATTGGGTGAGAAAAGTCTCCTTTCACTCAGACTGGCAGCTAGGTGGCATGGCAGCATGCCACCCTTCCTTTGAGTGGTGTCTGATAAGCTATAGACCTACCCCGTCCCACTAGGAAGTTAGCAAATCCCATCTCCCTCTTGACCCCTCTTGGGCTATCACAGTCTCTCCAGTGGTCCTCATCTCTCCAGGCTGCTGAGTAGCAGAATGCCAGTGATGGAGGCACTGCAGCCCTGGTGGGTGTTTGCCTGCTGCTGTCACCTCATTGCCTGCTGGGTAGCACTAACCCTGGCCTGCCTCTCGCTGGTTCCCAGAGATCCCCAATCACGGGGGAGGTCCTTGCAAAGCCCATCAGCAGGGCTGGGTTTAAGGCACACAGTCAGTATGGTCAGCAGCTTCACTGGAGAGTTGACCTAAAAACTTTAAAGCCATTCCACATCTGAGCCGGGGAGAGACCGGGCAGTCAGAGAAGAAACAAGCCAGAAACCGTGTTTAACAGTGGGGACTAAACAACCTTGCTGACGCCACAACCTGCCCCCACATTTTCAGTTTGTTTTTCACACACAGGTGAGACCGCAGGGATTGAGCCATCCCTTGTAGATAGAATAATAGCCTTAAATTCTGCCAATAGATAGATTAGATTCCCTTAAGGTCTCCCCTAGTACATGGCACTGACATACTGTGATGGTATTACTTCACCATATGGGGCACATATGACCAGAAACTAATTCCACGGGACTAGATTCTAAGACTCTAATTCCTGCTGAATTGTACTGTGCTCCATTGACGCCAATGGTATCGCTTGTGATGTAAGATACTATTCAAAGGGGGAAGGGTGCTGGCTCTGTGTGACCCTAGGACACTTATCTGATTAGTTGTCTTATAACGTGGAGCTCAGGGTTCTAAAAATATCCAGTTACATGGTAATTACCTATGAGCTACCTGGTGACTTAAACGACACTTCCCAAAACCTTCATTTAATGGGTTTATTATTGAGCACTTACATGGCATATTCCTCATGCTACTTCAGTCTTGTTCCAGAGTAGTTACCTGATTGCGTCCCTACTGTAAAACAGAATCATGGGCTTTTCCTCTCCCAAGCTAAATTACACAAGTAATTCTGACCTAGACTGAGCATCTGCTATTGGCAGTCGCCTCATTGTAGCTTTGCCTTTTTCTGTCCTAGTATTTCCTCACAACAATGATGTTTACATGTGATTGCTATAGAGCTTACTGTAGAATGTATATAGCGACACATTTAGGGTGAGTAGTACTGTCCTGTGCTGTGCTGATGTTTTTCAGAAAACGATCAATCAAAACCGATACGTGTAATTCTTCCATCTCCTTGCTCAAGACAAGGATGGATCAAAGCTCACAACGCTGGCTTTGGTCAGAGATGGAAAATGCATCAAATGTTAAGAATGTGAAAGGGTTGAATGCAGCTATAGGGAGAACTTCCTGGCACCTGGAAGGAGCCTCCTTCAGTGTGAATCACTCACTCGCTTCACAAACTTTGATTTCAGTACACCCAGTTTTAAATCTCGTATTGCTTTCATGAGGCTGGACTTCCTGTGTTGGCCATTGGCCAATGACAGTTGCAGAACGTCAGCGCATCAAGTGAGATACTCTTGAAGAGGAAGGAAGATCCCGTGATGCACAGGGTCAATCAGTACTGCAATCCTAGGATAGGAAGAGATGCAATAAGTGGTCTTCGTGTTGCCTGAAGCCTATAAATTATTTTTGCAAGAAGTGTCTCCAGGACTTATGCAATTAGCACTCAGGTGCACAAACGCACACACCTATGGTTATGGCCTGGGCTGGGCAATGAGCTCCTGTTTGTGCTGCTGGTGACCACATACGCAGTGAAGCCAGTATTGCTGAATGTAAAGCCAGGGGGGGCTATGGTTTGGAATATACGCACAGTTTACGCAGGTTAGCTCAGACCAGTACCTCTTAGTGGCTGCCGAGGGTTGGATGTTCAACCTGAGAAGCATAGCCATGAATATTCGCTTTGTTTATGTCACTCACACTAGGTCTAGTGTAAAAATTGTACCCTTTGGACTGTGGCTTTTTTAAAGCTCCCCTTGGCTTGCAGTGCTACACTCTGCAGCAGGAGATTCTAGGGGAGGGAGGAGTTATATAGTACGGTGTTCTGGATGGGAATGCTCTTTGCCAATAGAGTGTGGATCCTTTCCTGGCTTTGATAGGGGAATGATTGCTCAGAGGCCAGCCACAATCAAAGAATGCAGTTTGATTCCTAGTATGCTACTGATCAAGGCTCAATCCAGGGAGGTGCTGAAGTCACCCAGAGTTGGGGGCACTCCCCATCTTTGAAGGATTGTGTCCTAAATTTGGAGCCACATATTTTCCTTGGGATGGGAGAGGGTTATTCTGAGAATGTGGCTTCAACTCGAGGAGAGGAAAATAGCAGTCTGAAAGGAATAGCATTAAGTCCCACGGAGCCGGCACTCTACAGAGAGGGAGAGAGTCTCTGTGGGCGTTACACCATTCAGCTGAGCAGAGGCTATGGCACATTCACCGACGCTTCCCATACAGAGTGGCACAGTGCATACCAGCCAAAGAAGGGACTCCTCCCCAGCAACACCCCTCCTTGTCTTCTCCGCCCTTCTCTGCGCACAGTCCCACATTCTACAGGAACACTCTCCCACTTTCCCCCACATTTGCTTTTCAGGGTCCATGTATCTCTCTCTTCCTCCCCCGCCCCCAGTAATAACTACAGTGCAGCAATAACGCCAACATGCAGAAGAAGCCATGCATCTATGAGGGAAGCAGAGACTTATATAAGGAAAGAATTTAGTTTCTGCATGAGGGTGGGAGTAAAAATGGTGTGTTAAAATAGGCAATCAGGAAGGGGCATTTAGTTTTTTAATTAATTATGTGTGTGCACAGAAAATCCCTTGATGGTTTCCATTTGCTATCAGGTACAAAACCTGACATGCAGAGTAAATGATAAAGCCCCAGTCCCCTTTTCTCATCCACTGACCCATTAAATCTCATTGTTTTGCATGAGATACAGTTCTTTGTGGCAGAATCTAGTGCATTCCCATGACCTCTCAAGATGAGGATTGTTTCTGAATGTCTGGACTGGGGAGGGACAGCTGGGGAATGCAGGGTTTCAGAGCTGATGTTGCCCATGGGAAATATCTATCCCCAGTTCCTACTCAGTGCAACTTTGAGCTGCATTATCTGCACAAAGCGTAAGCAGCCGCTCAAGTCCCTGTGTTGCAGTGTTTGCATTAGATTTCCGTACTGGTCCATGTAAAGAAGATTTACAGAACCAGCTTTATTTTTTTTGTACTAATATTCTTTTGGGAAATCTCTTGAATTCTTAATATATCATTATGTGTAGCTGAGCCTTGACGTGATAGTCCATCCTTGACAATTTTGAGCAATACAGAACCAAGTAAAGCTTTCAGGTTTCCATTGCTCTTCCTATATAGATTCTGTAATCAGGTAGTGGCTTAGAAAGTCTGGTTGCAATACACCAGGTGGCACTGCAAGGGGCATTATTTATCAGAGAGCTGAACAAGGTTAATCTAATAATCAGGTGTGTGTATGTGAATGAGCGAGAAGGATTAAATTGATGCATTTCTTGAGGAAGGTGTAAGAATTTCACCTAAAAAGGGGCACATCTGCTTTGTTATTTATAATAAAAGCTAAATTCTACTTTTTGTTTAAAAAAGGAAACTGCTAATAACTCTTAAGGACTCAATTTTGCCACCCTGCTCGTGCTGAGTAAGTAGCACCTTA
The DNA here is from genome assembly GCF_965152275.1 of Natator depressus. Lineage (NCBI taxonomy): Eukaryota > Metazoa > Chordata > Testudines > Cheloniidae > Natator > Natator depressus. The sequence continues at coordinate 22,107,883 of NC_134241.1, forward strand.
CTCCTGGAGTAAGTAAAAGTAGCAGAATTGATCCCTTTGTGATTAAGAATCAAGGTTTTAGTTGACTGCATTTTTTGTTTTAAATTGGTAGAGGTTTTTTATATTTCACTTAATTTCTTTCCCAGTTGTGTTCCGTTGTGTCCTTATTTATGTAATATACTTTAACCTTAAAAATGGCATGGATTCTTATGCCTTTCCTTTATTCTTATTTTTAAAAAGAGATTTATTTCTAGTGTGATTTAACTGTCTAAACGAGAGAACGTTTTCTTGTATTTTTACATTGTCAGATTCTATAGTTTCATAGATAATTTAACCAAATCGCTCAATGTATTATCTATATCTATCCGGTGGGTATAAAAGTTCTATTTTAAATTGTGTAAATACTTCAGAACTGGCTTCTTTTTCCAGACTCCCCTTGCTGCGGAGTTACTTGTTTACATCACAAAGACTGTAGAATCTCTACGCTCATGTACTGTAAATAGTGAAGTGATCTGCCTATAAATAAACTATAACAAATACACTATAACGTAAAAAAACCCAACTCTGTCCTGATAATGCTTCAGTTTATTAGTGCAAACCCATTTATACATGTTCAGGGAGAAGGTGACTTTTGTTGCAAAGAAATGCTTTCCTCCATCTTTCAGACTTTGAAGAATGATTAATTACAGAGCAAAATATATATGCCCCTTCACAAACAGGTGTTTCCTATGGCCACCCACTCATTTTAGGACTTGAGTATTTGCAGTAAAAGCGATAAAGGGTAATTCCTTCACTTGGTGTTGCTAATGGAAGGAATTGTACATTCTGCCAAGAGTGGTTCTTTATGGAATTGATTGATTTTTGTTGCTTTTTGCCTTTTGTTACACAGAAGTTGCACTTCTTTAAATTGGGAGTTTAAATTGATTTTGTTATAAACCAGTACAAACCCCTGTGTAAGAGTTGCTTATTTCAGTTTAGGTGAATCCATTTTATTTGCTGTATTAAGCTACATCGAAATAAGCCACTCTTACTGCAGAATAAGAAGGTCTGTATGCCATCTTTTACTGGTTTAAGGCACATTGGCTGAGCGCACAGGACAGTTGCCCTGCTACTACCTGTTTCGTGGGCTTTGATTGGTAGGCATGTCAGATGGACACATTTCACCAGCACTAAATTATCTACGATTTGGTAAGAAACAGTTGAACTTGCCCATGCTAGGATAGAGAACAACTCTCCTCTCCCCCCTCAAAAGCCTCCTACACTCCAGCTGATGTATGTTTTTACACTAGCAGAAGGGAAAGGGAAACATCACGATAAAAATGGGAAATATCTGGAGCTTATCCAATATGTAATATTCACATTGACCTACATTTTCTGTCCACACTCATAGCAGTGTGAACCAGGAGTAGCCCGACAAAGTCAATGCAGCTGGAACCAGTGTGAGGTCAGGATCAGGTCCTTTACAACTAAGTACCTGGCCTGCACATATGTTTTGGAGTCTTCTCATGTCAGCAGTCCTGCTGACTCCAATGAGACTACATAGGTGAGAAAAAATTGCTCAGTGAGTAAATTGTTCGCAGGATCGGTCCCTCCTTTGGAGTATTCCTTTCTAAAACAAACAAACCGCATCCATCCTGATAAGCGAATGGAAATATTCACAAATAATTTGTGACATCTCACTGATGGGAGAAAAATATTTGTGTCAAGTACGTTTTTTGTTGACTGTCTGGCCATCGACTGAGTTGATTAAAGAATGAGAAGAAATGGTTTGTGAATAATGTATTTAACAACATCAATTGGTGAGATAAATTATTTGCAACAAATATCTCCATCAGTTTCATTTGTTCCCATTGAAATTAAAATAATGGAGTTTCCCTATGCTGGTTGCAGTTTCTATTTAGTAAAATATCAATTTATTGCACACCTAGAGGCCTTTTCTGTTAGTTCATATATTTTTCACCTCCTGCATTAGTCAGTGCTCTCTCTGTTCCCTTCAGCATAGAGATAGATTGACACATTTCTGTTGGGTGATGGGAAGAAAAGGCAGGAGTTTGTTTTTCTGACTGGGGACAGTTTTTACAGCTGACTTGGACTTGTGCCACACTGCCTCCATGTCTTTGCCTACAGCAGGGACAAGTGAGGTCTTGGTTGAAAATAACCAACTGCTCCCTGGTACTTTTCGTAGTGGCGAGCGTGTGTGCTGTACTGCTGTCTGTGCACATTAGCTGAGCAGGTAGTGCGGTTTTACAGAGCTACAATGCCCACACTTTTTGGATGACTGTGCTCGTTTATCAGGCCAACACCTCGGCAGCACCAGCTGCCTCCCATTCAGTTGTACAGGATCTAGTCTGCCATAGTCAGTGCCAGATTTACAATGGCTCCAGTGGCTCCATGGAGCTGGGCCCATGCTCAGAAGGGGCCCTGGCCTGCTCCGCTTGCACTGCACCCCGAGACCCCGTTGGCTCCCCCAACCCACCACTTGCTCCTCTTGGCCTGCCTGCCAGCTGGCTGAGAGTTCCTCTCCGCCCCCTGGCCCCACTCCAGGCTGCTCCTCTCAGCCCTCTCGCTGGACCCCAGTGCACCTCCGGTTCCGGGCAATCTCTGCTTCCCACCACCTGTGGGGCCCCGCCTGTCTCTCCGGAGCTGAGCCACCTGGGACTGGTGCAGAAGCCTGGCCAGTCTCAGCCAGGTATGTGTGGGGGGAACAGTGTGGAGGGCTTGGCTGGGCCCCTCCAGGCAAGTGCATCTAGAGGGACCCCGGCCGGAGCAGGTCCTGGCTTGGCACTAGGGAGTGGGGGTTCTGTGTGGGGGGTGCTGGGCATAGGGAGACGGGAGGTGTTGGTTGGGGGAGGCTGTGTGGTGTGACATGGGCCTGCCCCTGAGGGGAAGAGGCATGCTGGCAGCACAGGGACGGGCAGGCCACTGTGCGCCTGGCAACTGGCGGTCTGTAAATAGTGCCCTCGCGTTAGCCCCTGCCATGCCATGCCCATTGCCTCTGGCTGGCCCCTTGCTCCGGGGACTGACCTCCCCGTGCCATGCTCCATTGCCTCCATGGGGGCCCACAAATATATTTGGTGCCAGGCCCACAAAAGGTTAATCCGGCCCTGGCCATATTGCTTGGGTGGCTTCTGCTTTCATGACTCTGAACTTTGGAGCAGTCCCAGGCATGTTAAAATCTATAGGACTGTACAGGAGATGAGGGGTTGTAGTGCAAAGGGAACCTGGCCTGGAGACTTCTCATTAAGGCCTTGCTTAGAGTTCCTGCCCAGAAAACGTGAAGTACAATGGAAGGAGGAGGCAAATGGGGTTCACATGCAGAAGAAGTTGAAGTTCTTACCAGGAGCCTCTCCACCTCCTAATTGAACGTCTCCTGCAGAAATTGAAGGCCTTGTGTGTAGAGGCTGGGGCCAGACTGGACACGGGAAAGCTGAAGTTTGCCATTTCGGGGCCAACAAATGGAGGATAATGTCAGAGAATGGTGAGAGAGAAAGAGAGAGAGAGAAACATAAATGGCTCATTAACCCTCCCTGCAAGAGAGAGACACTTAAACTGCACCTTTAAAGTGGAAGCAGGATGAGGGTGCTGCCGCTGGGAAGGGTGCACATGTCCTGAAAAGCAAGGCTCCCCAGTAGAATACACTTATCCTAAGTTTAGTACCATGACGTTTCACTGAAAGGTGTGCTGCAAAGAGCTACCCCCTCAGAACATGCCTCTGCAAAGCTCCAGCCCTCAGATCTAACTCAAAGCCTGGCAAGAATTTGTCCAATAAACTCTTGTGATTTAATCTGTAGCAGAGCATGATCCTCTCCTGCCTTCTTGCCACAGAAACTTGCTCAGACTCCACTGGCTGGATCTCCACAACACGCTGTTCATTCATGTTCCCTCCACCAACACCTTTACAGTTTTGTGTAGCAATGCAGTGTCCCTTGTATCTTCAGCCCTTTTCCCAGGGTCCAGGAGGAGGAGAAGCCTCCCTTCCTGGAGATCCCTCTGACTCTGGGCTCAGCCAACCCTGCTCCTCTCCCTTCCTGTGTTTTTCTTAACAATCCTGAGCTCACCCAGCCGCCTAACCCACCATACCTGATTAGATAATTAACTGCAATACTCAGGTTGGTCTTCGGGGGGGAGGGGCATGGACAGAATTGGACTATGTGGTGGCAGAGTGATCAGGGTGCAGGCTCACCTGTTAACTCCCTGCACTGTCACACGATCCATTTGCATTTTGAAAATGTGGCCGCTTCGCAGCAAGGTTTGCGTGGGGTATGTTGTGAGCTGCACACAAAAGATATACTCACGTGCTCACTTTACAGCAATGCAGGGAACAAGAGGACTAGAAGATGTATGGTTTTAACCCTTGCCTCCACAGATCCACTTTTCTTTGCAACTTTAAACCCCTTTTAATTCTGAGAATGTTCCATTAAAACAACTCCGTGAAAAAGGGTCTGATCCTCCAAACGGAGTGGATCTTCTGTTAAAAACTACTGACCTGGCATGTCTCAGAGCTCAGATGTGGACATCCCTATCTTCTAAAGATCAGGGGGAATTGCACAGTGTTTTCACTCACAAGTATCTCCTGTTGCTGCAGATTCACTCACCAACAGACTGTACAATCTTTTTTTCATTATTTGGGAATAAGGCAGAGGCCAGCTAGTTTCCTGCACAGACATCCTTTATGAGTCTCTGCTGCATATGAAGTGGGATTCCTGTTGATCCCAGAATTGTTGAACACATTCAGTCTACGACTCTGGTAAATACCGATTTTTTTGGCTGAGTTTTTATTTCAGCTTCTTTCTCTCAGAATTCCTCCAGGTCTGGCCTCTTAGCTTAAAGTTATATCAAGTGTCTTAGGCCAAGATGTCCTAAGTCTAATTCCCACCTGAAGTTTTGCCAAGCATAGTTCTGAGGCTCTGCTCACCAAAATGCCCAGACTGCTTTATAGGTTTACTCCTGCTCTCCATTGCTCAGGGAATGATATGGGTACTAGTGCAGTATTTAAAATCAAAGCCTTGATGCTTTAAATTGAGGTCAGAAGAACTTCAGGTCTCCACGTCTTGGAAATACTAATTTTAGCTTCTACTTGACATAAATTCCAGTTGATGAGGTCTCTGAAAGCTTTGCCAACTCAAGGCATGTAGAAGTCTGGAGAGAAATCAATTACGACAATGTGTGCGCGTCCCCATTCCAGTATAAATCAATCCTTGCTGGCTGCCAGGAGCAGACAGGTAACTGCAGGGAGCAAGGCATGTTGGTTTCTTCCTTTTGTGAGGGCTCTCTACTCGGCCTTCAATTTGCCTGTCCAATCTGAGCCACCATGCTGATTTCTGTGCCCTTGTCACACCCAGAAGGTGCTGTTCCTTCAGGGCCCCACTGTTTTTTTAAGGAAAACGAACCAATTTGCTCCTCTCCCTACAAGGCAGTAGAAATGCCTGCTTCTATTGTTGCTGCTATATTGGCTATATTATTGGTTGCTATAGAGATGGGTTCTCTCTGTGCCTGTGCAGCCAGCCCTGGATCTCCATCTTACTTCCCTTCATGGTTTATTCAGTCCCCGGTTGTACTTTTTCCCCCTTCATGGCTCCTGCCCAGGCTCCTTCTCACATTCAGACTTAGATTCCTGGTTTCCTCTCAGCAAGTTTCCAGAGGTCAGGAGGGAGCTTTCCCCCCTCCGTTTCTTCTTCTGAGAATCTCCATCATTTCCAGCTACTTTTGTGTCCACCACTGTGCTAACTCCCTCTTCCATCTCTCCTTAACTTTTCTAACTTTCCTCACTGACTAGCCCCGTCTCCTAGACCAAGTGAAGGTTTCTGTTTCTTTAAATTCCTCAGGTCTTTGCCACTCATCTTTCATTTCTTGTAGGGGAAGAGGGTTCCCTTGTGACATTGTACGGACTGCATTCCCCAAGGCTATAAGTTCACTAACTTCAATCGCACCAGGGATGAATTTGGCCCCCACATCTTGTGTGCTGCTACAGCTAAGTCACTAGCAATGGGCCAAAGTACATGTACAGGGACCCTGGTTTGTATCCACATTCAACACAGTTAGATGTCACGTTGCAACCATGCTCAGAAGCTGGGGAGCCTCAAGCATACTTTTAGGCCAACAGGGTTATCTGGAACAAAGCCCTGCCCATGTAGGAGTTCCAGACCACGCTAGCTGTTTGATAATAATCACTATATTAAGCAGAACCAGGCGTGGCAGCTGCCTCTGGATACACCTGCAGCTCGTAGGGATTTGGTGTCCCAGCCTGGACAAGACTTTAGGGAGGCAGGTGTTAATATACAAACTAGGTAGTGGCCCTGCTGGCATATTCACAACTCGCTCTGTGCAATCAGCATTAAGATGTTCTGCTTCCTTTTCAGCTTTGCTTCACTGCGGCTCAGTGGGGAGCATTTCTGGAGCCAGGGAAGAGGCAGCAACAGAAAGCTTTGAAGAGGAGTGCAATTACTCCCTGAGCCTTGACATCTACAAGGACCCCATGTCTCTGAGTTGTGGCCACACCTTCTGCAAGGAGTGCATCCAAGAGGTGATCAATACAAATCAGCAGAAGCCCTGGGACACCTACTCCCACTCCATCTGCCAAGTCAACCTCCTACCCTTCCCAAAGCTGCAGAAGAACTTCCAGCTGTGCCGCATTGCGGAGAAGTTCCTGGCCCCACCTTCCAAGGAGGACTGCTGGCCGGAGTTGAAGCCAGCAGCACCCAGGCAGGAGGAAGGTATCCCCTGTGATTTCTGCCTGGGGCAGCCTCAGCACGCAGTAAGGAACTGCCTGAACTGCGAGGCATCATTCTGCCAGGACCACTTGAGGAAACAGCATCAAGACTGCCCAGTAAAGCCATGTCCAGTGGAGCCTCATGACTTGAGCTATCTATTGTAATGAATGTTAGCAGCTACTGCTTCCCTTGTTTTATGTGCAGCAGTGTGAGTCTGCCACATTGTCTGAAAGTGGCTAAGGGACCAGAAACAAAGGGCAATGCAAAGCAGCCATGTTATCTGATTTGGGAGTAGCCTATAGTGAAGTACAGCAGGGATCAGTTCCACTTTTACTTAACATCTGTGTTAATAATCTGAAATTGGACAATAGCAGCACAGTCATTACATATGCAGATGATATTGCACCAGGAGATGTCGCAGACACCGGTGAGGACAAGGGAGTGTATACAAGGGGACACAGAATAGGCATAAGAAAAGGAAATACAATATTCAACCTGGAAATCATTTAAATCCTTTTTGGGTGGGGGAGAAGGAGGAAGAGATCAGCGGATGCATCATACCAGACTGGATTGATGGCTTGTTACTATCTATAAGAAAATGGATTTGTCTGCTGGATAAAAAAAGTTAAACTCCATATTCAAGGAGTCCTGGAGTCCTTGTCTGGACACAGACTCAGGACTCTTTATTGACAGAACCAGTCCCAATCTGCTAAACTCTCAGGACTAGACAAAGGAGGTAATCAACTCTATTCTTTGCAAGTGGATCACAAACAGCAACACCTTCCATTAGAAGGGTATTGTGGTCTCAGTAGGAAACCTCTTTGTGCTGCAATAATACCTAGCTCTTATGACAATATTATTAGGAAACCTTTGTACGTAGCACCATAGGCGTGCCAGGCACTTCAAAGAGAGTGTTTACAATCTAACTTCTGTGCCACACAGAACTATGAGGAGAAATGATCGCAGGCAAAGGGGAAGGGAAAGAGGGAGTAACACAAAGGATTGCAGACAAAGGCGGGGTGATGTTCTCTGGACTTATAACTAAAACTAAACCAAAACAGTGTAACAAGAAAAGCCAATGTAGTTGTCAGATCGATAATAGAGCTGGGTGGAAAATTAAAACCAAAAATGTTGGGGTTTGATTTTTTTGCCAAAAAGCCCAAAATTTCCATGGGAAGCAGAAACTTCTCATGAAAAATACCATTTAATGGAAAAAACTCAAATCAGCTCTACTCCATAAGCCAAGGCATCACGTCTCTGTCCAGAGCAGTGTTCGTCCCCATCTCTGTGTAGCTCTGGTAAGAACATAGCTACAACACTGCTTTCAGTTTGGGGAGCCAGAAACAAATTGAGATACTGGAAGTTATTCAGAGAGGAATAACTTCAGTGATGAAGGAGCTGCAGAACCTGAGTTATGACACTGCACTGGGTCAGACCTAGCTGGTTACCTAGTGCACCTTCCTGCCTATATAAGAGTTTTACTGTAGTGCAGGGGTTCTCAGACTCCATTGCACTGCAACCCCCTTCTGACAACAAAAATTACTTCACGATCCCAGGAGGGGGGACCGAAGCCTGAGCCTGCCCAAGCCCCACTGCCCTGGGTGGGTGGGAGGGAGGTGAGGGGCCAAAGCCTGAGTCCCACTCTGGGCAAGGAGGCCAAAGCTGAAACTCAAGGGCTTTAGGCCCAGGCAGGGGGCCTGCAACCTGAGTCCTGCTGCCCAGGGCTGAAGCCCTCGTGCTTTGGCTTCGGGCCTTGGTAGTGGGGCTCAGGCCCCAGGAAGTGTAAGCCAGCCCTAGTGACCCCATTCAAAGGGGGTCATGACCCACTTTGGGGTCCCGACCCAGAGTCTGAGAACCGCTGCCTTAGTGTATGATTTCTAGTTCTTTGCCTGGCCAATCTTTAAATGTCTCACACACTGAGACTGTTCCAAAGCCTATATCCTAATATTCACCTACTTTTTTCATCTCTTTTTAAATTTAATGCCATTTTTCCTAGTTTTCTGCTCCTGCATTGCCCTAAATCAATCATCTCCCTGCTGGGGCTTTCCACCTTTCAAATGTTCAGCTGCTATTATGTTTCCTTCCACACGCATACACTAATTGCTCAGCCAAGCTACATGTGTTTGGATCTTCTCATAAACCCACCAGCTTGTGTTGCTCTTCTCTGGACTCCCTTCACTTGGTTTATGTCTTTCAAGTACTGAGTGCTCAGGACTGCAAGCAAAAGACTCTGACTATACCATGATAAGACATCTCTGTAGACGTATCCCAAAACTGCATTGACCCTGCGTTTATGGATAGTTTGTTGATCGCCATCAGCCATACAGTTCCTTTGGCATCACTGCTTGTTTTCCCCCCCCATTCCACAGCTGTGGTTTGGATTATGTTCCTCCAGATAAATTAGTTCACAATTTCTCTAAAATGAATCCTATTCTCACCTATCTGTGTTTCTAATCTCTGTAGTCTTTCCCACTAGTCTTTCCTGTCTTCACTAGTATTTGCAAATCCCTGCAGTTGAATATCATCTGCTCATTTCTTTAACATGTCAGTAGAGACTAGAAAAAGACTGAGTATACCTAAGCTTAGGGAGACCAGTCAGGGAGCCCCACCGAGAAGGGAACCTCTACAATTTGGGCTTCCTGAATTCCACCTGAATGCAAAGGCCAAGGACAAAAGTACAGCTATAAAAACAAAACTCAGCAGGAGCCTGTCCCTGAAACAGTTTTAAAAAAAGTCAAACCAAGGAAAAGGGGAACCACTGTTTCCTATAGTATCAGGAGAATCTAGCCGCTAAACCTGGCAAAAGTTCAGTACCCTAAAGCACTCACCTCTTTTAGTTCCCTGGAGGAAGTAACTCATAACCCCCAGCTGGGCTGGTTCTCCAGCAATCCCTGCTGAGGGCAGGCAGCTGTGGCATCTTGCCCTGCTCAGGAGGAGAATATTAACCCTTTCCCTGCTTCCATCAGAGCCCCATACAGAGGCCCATTATATCTGTTCAAAGGGGAGCATCTATTATTGTATGTAATTATTTTGAATTATGTCTCTGTGTTAAAGAGCCCTAGAAACCCTGACACAATTTCTAAAAACAATATAAATAACTAGCATTTAGCCTCACCACAGGCAGCAAAATTCAGCCGTCTGCAGAACTCCTCCAAAACTCTGCACCCTCAGAGGCCTCCCTCTGCAGCAGCCTGAGCAAGCAGCTGGACCTTCCAGCAAGCCCATGTTCTTTTGGACCAAGAGGGCCGGAGTCATAAGTGCCGACTCTGTGGGTGCTCTGGGACTCAAGCACCCACCGAAAAGAAAAATAGGGGCTGCTCAGCACCCCCCAGCCACAGTGGCTCCAGGCCCCGGCGGCTGGCTGCCAATTAGCTGTTCGGTGGGGCCCTCAGGCTGGCCCCCGATCAGTACTAAAAACAAAGCTTTTCCATCTCTGGGTAGTTTCTCAGATCTTTTCTGGGTTTCTTCTTAAAGGTGGGTGAAACGGCTTCACTCAGATGTTTAGGTACATTTTCAGTTTCCAAAGATCTCCTGCACTTTAGAGCTCATGTTGCATTTGACCACCCTATCACTCTACGTATTTAAACAACTACCATACCCCTGTGAGGTAGCTAAGTATTGTCTTAATTTAAAGTTGGGAAACTGAGGCACAGAAAAGTTAGGTGACTTGCCCCAGGCCACACGGGAGTCAAATCCTATACTCCAGAGTCCTGGTCCAGTGCTTTAACCATAAAACCAGTCCTCCAGACAAGGAAAGCTGTCTGTAACCTCCCCTGTTGTCCATCAGTGCCCCTCTTAAATTTGCCCTGGGGCTCACTGGAGAAGCAATCGGAGTCATACCCACCCTTCCCCAGGTGAAGAGGCAGAGTGTAGAATTTTTAGTTTCCCAGCAGCCATATTTCATATGGGAACTATCCAGCTAGCGTTCAGTGTCATGCATCTGATGCACACATTCCTGGATATAATCTGTATCTAACTGCAGTGGAGATGCTGGTGATCATTAAATGTGCATTGGCAGGCCTACCATGGGAGATGATAGGGATCCTAGTCCTTAAGATGTACACCAAAGTATTAGTCCTGTTCCCCACTCCCTCACCAACCAGGAGTTGCAACCAGCCCTAAAAGTGGTCAGGGTGGGGCTAGATTGTGAAAGAAACTTGGTGTTATTTTATGACATGTCTGACCAGAAGAAGTTCCCTGCAAAGAATCCTATACATATAAAAACTTCAAGCATTTGTTTGAAACAGAAACACCCTGTCCATGCGTTAGTCTTTCTAATGGCTCTCAGACACTCTTGTAGTGATATTAGTGAGGCCATTACGTATGTTGTTGGATCTTAGTCATATATGAGTAGGGCCCTACCAAATTCACGGCCATGAAAAACACGTCACGGACTGTGAAATCTGGTCTCCCACCGTGAAATATGGCCTTTTGTGTGCTTTTAGCCTATACTGTACAGATTTCATGGGGGAGACCAAACTGGGGGTTCTGACCCAAAAGGAGTTACAGGGGGATCACAAGGTTATTTTATGGGGGTCGTGGTATTCCCACCCTTATTTCTGTGCTGCCTTTGGAGCTGAGTGGCTGTAGGCCAGGTGCCCAGCTCTGAAGGCAGTGCCCCACCAGCAGCAGAGCAGAAGTAAGGGTGGCAATACCATACCATGCCACTCTTACTTCTGCGCTGCGGCTGGCAGCGGCTCTGCCTTCAGGGGTGGGATCCTGGCCAGCAGCCGCTGCTCTCCAGCTGCCCAGCTCTGAAGCCAATGCCACCGCCAGCAGCAGCGCAGAAGTAAGGGTAGCTGTACTGCACCCCCCCACACACAATAACCTTGCGACCCCCCCCACCGCTCCTTTTTGGGTCAGGACCCTTACACTTACAACACCATAAAATTTCAGATTTAAATAGCTGAAATCATGAAATTTATGATTTCTTAAATCCTATGACTGTGAAATTGACCAAAATGGGTTGTGAATTTGGTAGGGCCCTATATATGAGCAAACCCACTGCTATGCAAAAGCTCTAAGCTGACTTGAAGTATTTGAAATAGAAGCTTGGGGTCAGAGTGGATTGCAGCCTGCTAAGGCCCTGATATAACCCTGTGGCAGATATCTAGCTGGGAGCTATAGGGAGGCACCTGCTGTTGCAAGTGTATCAGACTGAAATGGAGGACAAAAATGTGTGTGCGGGGGAGAAGATGGGAGAAGTGTATTGTGGAAATAGACCGCCAATCATTTTAATGTGCCTTTCTTTTGGTGCACAGCAAAGAATGCACAGGAACTTTAACAGCAATATCTGTTACATATACAACACAAACATTCACAGTTTTCTATGACTGTAGATCTATGTGAAAGTTAAATGGTCGTGGACTATATTATAACACTACACAACTCGCTAAAATCATCCCCATTTATTTAATGTGCCAGTCTTTAAGGAAATATTTTTACTGTCTGATGTATTTGCTTGGTGGCATAAACTGCTGTGTTGGGTGTACATTTTGAAATTATTTAGTTTACAGTTCAAAAAGATGCTTGCAGGTGCCATGAGTTTACAAATGTACAGCCACGGTCTGCTCAGATTAACCGCTATGGGAGGAGCAAAGCTGATTTTAAACCTCCAGCCTCTCACTCCTGGACGGTGCCTCTTGTGAGCATCAGCACAGAACCCTGGCGTCCAGCTAGCCTAGTGGCGAAAGCAGGAGCCAGACACTGAGCCAGGACACCTGGGTTTCTTTCCTTGCTCTGACACTAGTTGTCTGCGTGAAGCCTTAGGCATGTCACTTCACCTCCCTTTTTCCTCAGTTTTCATCTCAGGCATAAAAACAAGGCCGATGATGATCTCATCCAGCCTTACCAAGTGCTCTGAGAGCCTCTGTTGTAGAAACAGGAAGTGTCATGGCTCTGTTTTGTACACCTTATGGCGCTTTTGTCTTTGGCCCCACCCTGCAATTTTCTACACGACAGCCAGATGAGGCACCGTGTTGTCTGTAGGAATTGTTTAGTTATTTTTGGCATTTGTTTTAATTCTTTATTTAATTGTTTTTCCTGTTCAAAGCAAAGTTTACACAAAGCATTTAATGCACACTGCAAAAGTGAAGGAGTTCAGATGGTGCCAGGTCCCCAGATTGACTCAGTTTCACACAAGAATATATAGCAATAACCCCTGCAAAGGGAAGGAAAGGAATGTTAATATCTAAGCAACTTCCCTTTGGATAGCTCCCTTCTGCACTACACCTGTGGGGAAGAGCTTAGAAGGAAGAAATCTCCGCGAGGATCCCCTTGCAGAGTTCCTCCTCGCTGATTATTCCATTCGGGGGGCAGGGTTTGCTGCACTGCAGATTGGTCACTGGGACCTATCCCCAATCCCTTTAGGTCCTGAGGGATCAGAAGGAGGCCAAGGGTCATCTGTGCAGAGGCCCTGTTGCTTTACACCAGCTTTGTGCTGGTCAGGCTTGCCCCCTCCTGGCAGCTCTGATGGAGCAGCACACTCCTATGGACTTTTCCTTGGCCCCAGGATTTCCCCTTAAAGGGAGACCTCCGTGAAGCCGGAGACTCCACCACAGTCCTCTTTCCTGGCTAAGCTCCATGGTGCCAGAAAGGAGAGATTACGTCAGGGATCGGCAACCTTTGACCCGCGGCCCGCCAGGGTAAGCCCCCTGGAGGGCCAGGCTGGTTTGTTTACCTGCCGTGTCCGCAGGTTCGGCTGATCGCAGCTCCCACTGGCCACGGTTCACCGCTCCAGGCCAATGGGGTTGCAGGAAGCGGCGCGGGCTGAGGCACGTACTGGCTGCTGCTTCCCACAGCCCCCATTGGCCTGGAGTGGCGAACCACAGCCACTGGGAGCCGCAATCAGCTGAACCTGCGGAAGCAGCAGGTAAACAAACTGGCCCGGCCCTCCAGGGGGCTTACCCTGGCGGGCCGCGTGCCAAAGATTGCCGATCCCTGGATTACATATATGCCCCTGACCCTTATCTGTGAGGATACATGCACCGTCCCTTTAAAACGGAAGCGAGACACTGGGCAGGAGGGGGCGTGGAAAGGATCTAGGTAGAAGCTCCAGAGCTAAGCCAAAGGAGAGGATGGATTATACTGTTTGCATAGTCCAATAAAGTTCCTTGTTCAGTGTTAGAAAATTGTGGCTGTGTTTGCTCTTTACACAACAAAAGACTATGAAGAAACCACCTGGGCATAGTTGGGTCCCAAATACCCTTGTTTTCTAACTGTACTGTACACAAACATACCACGCTTTGTCACATAGGTGCGTGCACACACACACACTAACTCAGGGGTTCTCAAACTGGGGGTCAGGACTCCTGCTGGGCAGTGCGGTGCTGTGGCTGGCTCCGGCGGGGCTGCGAGCTCCTGCTGCTCTGAGCAGCATGGTAAGGGGGCGGAGAGCTGGGGGGGGTTGGATAAGGGCAGGGGGTCCCGGGGGCAGCCAGGGGACAGGGGGGGGTTGGATGGGTCGTGAGTTCTGAGGGGGGTGGGAAGTGGGAGGGGGCGGATAGGGGGCAGCGGCCAGGCTGTTTGGGGAGGCACAGCCTTCCCTACCCGGCCCTCCATGCAGTTTTGCAACGCTGATGTGGCCCTCGGGCCAAAAAGTTTGCCCACCCCTGCCTCAGGGGGTCACATGGTTATTACCGGGGGGGGGGGGTCACGAGCTGTCAGCCTCCACCCCAAGCCCCGCTTTGCCTCCAGCATTTATAATGGTGTTAAATATATAAAAAAAGTGTTTTTAATTTATTAGGGGGGTTGCACTCAGAGGCTTGCTATGTGAAAGGGGTCATCAGTACAAAAGTTTGAGAACCATTGCACTAACTGTTGTTGACTAGTTTCACGCAGCTTACACAACACAGAAAGCACCACTAGAGGGCTCACAAACTATATAAAGCAGGGGTGGGCAAACTTTTTGGACCGAGGGCCACATCCGCATTGTGAAACTATATGGAGGGCCGGATAGGGAAGGCTGTGCCTCCCCAAATAGCCTGGCCCCTGCCCCCTATCCGCCCCCTCCCAACTCATGACCCATCCAACCCCCCCCCCCCGACTGCCCTGACCCCTATCCACACCCCCACCTTCAGACAGGCCCCCCCGGGACTCCCATGCCTATCCAACCCTCCCCAGAATCTCTGCCCCATCCAACCTCCCCCTGCTTCCTGTCCCCTGACTCCCCCAATGCCTGTCTACACCCCCGCCCCCTGACAGCCCCCCCGGGACTCTGCCTATCCAACTCCCCCTGCTCGCTGTCCCTTGACTGCCCCCGGGACCCCCTGCCCCTTATCCAACCACCCCCCTCCCCGCCCCCTTACCATGCTGCTCAGAGCAGCAGGCGCTCTCAGCCCCGCCCAAGCCAGCTGCGCTGCCTGGCAGGAGTGGTGGGCCGGAGCGCCGGCAGCGCAGCGCACTGAGGCTGCGGCAGACAGGGGCAAGCCTCCCGAGGCGGGGGCTCAGCTGACTGTCCTGTCAGCCCTGATAGTCATTTTAAGGACGTGTCAGAGGGAGAGAGACAGAGAGAGACGAAAAGGTCCAAAGCCGCAGATACCACCAAAGCAACCGGCACAAAGAAAGTGGCAAATCTGTTTGCTTGTGGGAGGAGGAGCCAGAGAACAGATAGCTCAGAGGGTGGGTGTCTCAGCCTATAAGGGTGGAGAGGGGAGGTCCTTACAGACTTTGGCATGGTTTTGCTGTTGTGTGCCTCTCTCTGCAGTTGGCACTAAGCCCAGCAGCTTCCTGTTTAGTTTAGTTTCATTTCTCGCAGACTGGCTAGGAGGGTGTTGTTTCTGAAGCCATGGCAGAGGCAGAGGAAGAATTCAGAGCAGCTGCTGACCTGGAAGATGAGCTCAGCTGCCCTATCTGCCTGTGCTTCTACAGGAACCCGGTCTCCCTGAGCTGCCATCACAGCTTCTGCAAGGAGTGCATCCAGAAAGCACTGGCTGCCCAGCAGCAAGCCAAGGCCACCTACTCCTGTCCTATGTGCAAGGTCCAGCTGGGGCCCTTTCTGGAGCTGCATAAGAACTTCCAGCTCTGCAGCATAGTGGAGAAGTTCCAGACCACCTCTTCAAAGGGAAAGCAGGGCAAGGAGAAGGCCTCTCCACAAGGGAAGGAGATAATCCTCTGTGATTTCTGTCTGGACCAGCCTCACACAGCAGTGAAAACCTGTCTGACCTGTGAGGCATCTCTGTGTCAGGCCCACCTGAGCAAACACAGTGCCAAGGCTGCACAGAAGGATCATGTCCTGGTAGAACCCAGTGACAACAGCTCCCTGCAGGAGAGGAAGTGTGGCGAACATGGCAAGCTGCTAGAGTGCTACTGTGAAGATGACCTGGTCTTTGTCTGCATGATGTGCTCTATCACAGACTCCCACAAGGGCCACAACATCATCACCCTGAAGGAGGAGTACGACAAGAAGCTGGTAAGGGGCTTTCTGCATCTCTGCTTGATGGGCACAAATTCCAAAGGAGATCTTTATGTACAGCCCCTTATAGAGCTACGGTCAGTGTGATAGTTCAGTTCAGGGTGGAAGTGCTAGGCAGGTAAGGGAAGGATTCCCCAGGTAATTCAGGACAGGGGGTAAAGGAGGAGGGCGGTGACTCATGAACTGGTCTTAATGTTCACCCCCAAAGTGAGAAAATTGTAGTAATCAGCAGGAAATTGTCCTTGATTGCTCCTTTTTTATGCTGTGTCAGACTCAGTTAAAGGCAGGAGGCAGATTTCAGTTCAAGTAATGATGTGTGAGGGTCAAAAGTATAGAAGTCCATTGTGGGCCCGTGTGGACACTGCTAGAGTGCAGTGATAGTCCCAGATAGCATACAGGGAAAGCTCTGCAGTTCAGCATACTGAGCTTTGAAGCAGTAGTACGTTTAGCTGCACTCTAGGACTTTCAGTGCAGCGTAGCAGTGTCCACACCTGACATTACCGTGTGCCAGGCCAGTGTGCTGGAGATTGACACCTTGGCTTGCTGTGCAGTCACTTGCCACGCAGATAAGTCCGGAGAGAGGTTTGGGATAAATATCCATTATTGCTACCTTATGTTCAGATCCTGCAAATGGTATAATAGGACTATTCACCTAGGTAAAGTTATGTACGTGTATAAGTGTTTGCAAGATCAGGTATTAAGTGATAAGATAAACTTGTACAACTTCTCTTTTTAACCTACCCGGTCACTGTGTGTCTAATGAATATGGGACTGTCTTTTTGTTCTGTGTTTGCACAGCACTTAGCACAATGGGGTCCTGGTCCATCCCTGGGGCTCCTGGGTGCTATGATAATGCAAATGATCAATTTCTAGGTAAAATTTAAAATCAGTTCTGCTTAAGGATTCCAAGAAAGTTTCCATTTTCCAACTCCTTCATGGTCTTACGCCTTTCGAGGAGGGTTGCAGGAGGCGAGAAGCACACAACTTATTATGTGGCTCACTTGAAACAAATGGGTGCACGTATTTGTTGAGAGGGGATCGATAAAAGGGTCGCTTGTTCATTTCATCAGCTCCATAAAAGCCATCAGTGTTGCTTTCCCGTTATAATGTTTAATGCTGGTTTTCCTTTAACTAGGTTGTTCTCTCTCACACTGTGAAACTGATGCAGGAAAACAAAAGTGCCATGAATAAAACCTTAGGGGAGCTTCAGAAGAGTGAGAATCAGCTCCAGGTTTGTCCCTGGATTATTCAAAGTATCTTTCTTTAATGGCATGTAAGGAAAAAAAAAAGATGGCATTCTGATCAATGTTCTCTAGCAACCCCTTCTGACTGTGAAGATGACATAATAATAAATCTGTATTAATAATACCCCACTATGGGGCTCTGCAGGTCATGGGACTGCAACTTAAAAAACAACCACCACCCATGTGAAGAAAAATGACAGAGGCAAAGAATATTTGTTTGCATTCTGTAGTGTCTTTCTTCCACAGATCTCCAAATACTTTGGGGCTGAATGTGCAACCCTAATTCACATTTGTGAGCAGTTACTCACTTAAGTAGTCCCACTGAAGAAGGCTAGCCATTTGCAATCAATAATTAATTTTCACAATGCTCCCAATGTAAGTTAGCTGCTTATTATTATTCTTATCCCCATTATTCTTATCCCTCATTTAAGAATGAGTAAACTGAGGAACAGAGAGGTTAAGTGTCTTAGGCAAAATCACACAACCAAGTCAGAAATAGAACCCAGGATTCTGGCTCCCAGCTCCCTTGTCAAATCACTACACACACTTAATCAATCCCATTGCTTTGTTCTTAAAGCTCTCTTTCTCTGTTAAAAGAGGAGCTGTACGTAAGTATGGGATTTTCAGAGTAAACCAATGCAATTCTCAGTCTATAATGACCTATTTGAACTTTCTCTGCTTTATTCCCTCTCATCACACCCAGATAATTTTCAGATTACGCTGATTACTTGGCTGTGCCGAGGAAAAGTGAAACATACTTATTGTCTACTTCATTCTTAAATCTGGTATTGCAAAATGTTGGGTATAATAATGATAATAAATAAATAAACACACTAACCTGTGGTACTGAATTCCTGAGCCAGCACCTTATTTCTTACCTGTTCTTTTAGTTGAATAAGAAAACTTTGAATGCTCAGCTGTCAAACCTCTTCAAAGAGATCAAGGCGGAGGTGGATCAGAAGGAGAAGCAGATCCTGGCTAACATACAATCCAGTGAGAAAAAGCAGCTGTCAGACATTGCCACGCTGAAGAAGCAAACAGAAAAGAAGAGAGATGAGGCTGTGAAGGGTCTTCAGAACCTGCAGATGCTGAGTGCGCAAACAGACCCTTTCCGCTTCCTCAGAGTAAGCAGCAACATTTAGCTCTGATTTAATAAATGAACATTCAAGCGGTTGCCCTTGCCCTGCATTGCACTAAAACTATTTTTTAAAATATTTTTATAGGAATTTAAACTGGCACAAGACAGGTAAGTTCTCCCCCAAAAGGTTTGTCTTATTCCTCGGCACAGTAGGGAGCTGGCAACTCTAAAAACTCGAAAGACTTCTCTGTGTCCGTAGTCTTCATTCTGTGTCCCAATGCCCCTCAAATCAAGGCCTGGTCTTGAGTCAGAATTCACCACTCCCAAAATATGGATGGATAGTGATTCACCTGTAACTTCAATAGTGCCCCATTAGTTTTCAATGTCCTAAGCCACTGCCTTGATTACCCACCTCTAAGGGAAGCCACTGGAGCTTATTAGCTCATAGTTGTATTTTCCAGAGATGAGCACAGCGTAGGGTTCAATTGTATTGAGAGTGATGCTTTGTCATGTGTATGCAGCTTTGTATAATGTGCTTGGGCAAAACTACTGCACTTAGAAGCAGGTACAAGGCTCCATTTTTGGGTTGGGGTTAACTGTCTCATTTGGCTCAGTTTGGGGTCTCATCGCTCTGCTTGAGGATGGTCATAGTAGTTTTAGTGTTGTTGATGCCTCCTGTTGCAAGTGGCACAGGTGGTTAGTAAATTTCTTATTGGCACACCTATCTGTTACGGTTATCAGTACAAAAAACTAATAATCATCTGAGCGATATCACAGGCTTGTTGTGGTGATAAAAAGTCCCCTTGAGGGTCACGTAACAATTTGGCTTTAACGTTGATTTGGATTTTAAAATGTCACCTTTGCACCTTGTAAGAATCAGGGTTAGACTGTGACTTGGACTATGTTTTCTGTTTGTTTATGCCGCTTCCAAAGTGACTTAAGCTACACCAGAAAGAGCACTTTTTATATCAGGATAAGAGTATCTACATGGAGAATATAACTATAACGGTACAATTATACCAGTATAGTAGTGTCAGTAAATTTCCCCATGTAGACAAGCCCTGATAGGGTATGAATTGTAGCACTGAGTCACAATGCTCTCCACGGCTACCTTTGGGACAGTGCACCTTACACACCTCAGAGCTCACAGCTGTATCCAAAATAAAAAGTCTAACCTTTAGAGAAGGTCATTTCCCGGAAGCTTGATGCAGTTTAATATGTCTGGCATTTTTCTTTCGTCACATTGGTGGCTACGCAGCTGTAATAATAATATTCAGTAATGTTTAGAAAAAAGGTGGTCCTATTTTTCATCAGACAGTTTCAAAATCTGAATGTTTCCCCCCAGTGGTAATCAATAGCAATACATAACGTTACTAATAATAACTGTAAGAGTTATCGTAATGCAAAACACTTCTTTTGTACTTTATGTTGCCGAAGCGCTCTCCTCTCTGTATATTCTCTGCTAATTACTACGTACCTACCTAACTTTAGAGATAGCCAACTTTACAATTGTTAATTGGTGATCACTGATTAAATGACTGTCTGGGTATTCTAGGATTAATAATCAGGATTTCAGCACTGACAGTATGGAAGTATTAGCATTGCAGCTGGATCAGGCAACAATTGCAGGTGTCAGAAGCTGGACACAGCAGTATATCTCAAACCTAGATTCACTGATGCAAGTGATGCACAGTAAGTAAACTACCCAAACTAGTAACAGAACATTACTGGTCTGTAGTGGAAAATGGCCATCTTTTATCAAGAATTGTGCAGTAACTCCCTGATTTATTCAACTGAGCATTGCTTGTGTGCTGCAAATTTTGATCCTTCTCCATAGGGGCCAGGGTGTGGATGTATGCCATCTGTCATGGCACCCTGTCCCCTCAGCCCCTCCCCCAACCAGTTTCCAGCTGCCCCAGCATTCCAAACCTCACCCTTTGTCAGACCTTTAGGGAACCACCCCATTTGTTTGCTCAGTGGACCCATATTTGCAAAGCTGCCTCTGATAATGGGATCAAGACCCCACAGCAACACATTCCAAATTACTGTTTATATTGCAAATACACTGGCAGCTTTCTAAGACATTCTCTCAATCCTTGCAGGTCAATTCATTAACCAAACACAGAGGAACAGGTAAATCCCTTTCTTCTCTTCACTTTTGAAATATTTACTGCAAATGCCACTAATCAGCCTTTGTATTTTCCAGAAGTTCACAGCTCTTCATTGCGAGGCCATTATGTATTGGGCTAAAGGGACAGAGATTTCACTGCTTTTATCCTCCTTCAGAACTGGAGCTGCACTGATGCTGGAAACATTCCCCACAAACATTTGTTCACGTTGTTAAACAGATTTGCTTTGAGTGTGTCTGTGCCTCTTTGCTTTTCCCAAATATGCTAGCAAAGGGGTTTGCCAGCAGAAGTGCTCCCCCAAACAGCACACTTTAATTCATACAGCAGAGTATTTGTGGAAAGTCGAGTGTGAATGCAAAAAGTGAGAATTCACTATGGCCACCTAATTCTAAGACTTACTGTCTGGAGTGGTTCATGACACTGAGTGCCAGCCTTAGGGCAGACTGTCTTAAAGCAGGGTAGACACCCCAGGCTGGCTATATGTGCTATAATTAGATTTCACCAACCCAGAAACAACTACTACAACTGGAGTCACAGACAGCCCCCTTGGCGCTCCAGTCTATCTTGCCACCCAGTCACGCTGGGCTTAGTGATAAATGGTCACTTACATCAAAGATCACAAAAGATTCAGGTTTCTCCCAGTCCCAAGAGACCAGTCACTTACCCCATGTCAATTTGTTCCTCAGATCTCACACCAAAGACAATGCTTGCAGCCAGTCCTATACTTAACTAACTAAGGATTTATTAACTAGGAAAAAGAAATGAGAGAGTTGTTTGCGGGATAAAGCAGGCAACATATACACACATATGAGGTACAGTCTATGGCTCCAAAAGGTGGCAGAGCTGTAGTAATCTGTCAGCACCGAATGTCTTTTAGGGCTAACCCAGATCTACCCTGGGGATCTCCACTTTTACTTCTTCGCGCCAGCCCTGTGAGAGTCCAAACAGCAAAGAGATGAAGAATTTTCATGTCAGTTATCTTTATTTCCTGTCTTTGTATTGTGATGGTTCACAGTGGCCCTTAGTATTGATAGTCCTCCTTGATGGGCTGGGGAACCACTCCTCCTGCCTGAGTTCACAAGTTCGGAGCAAGCATTTTTACAATTATAAAGCAAAACTTACATATGACCTTATTAGAGAGACCAGGTGGGGGAAGTAATATGTTTTACTTCTGTTGGTGAGAGAGACAAGCTTTTGAGCTTACGAAGCTTGTCTCTCACCAATAGAGGTTGGTCAAATTAAAGATATTACTTCACCCACCTTGTCTCTCTAGAATCCTGGGACCAACATGGCTACAAGAACCCTGCATACATGTTACTTTATAGCATGGGATACAGATATTACAAGTAAGATTAACGCATGCACAACTTACAAGCATTTTATAGAGTCTAAAACACATCCTGACAAGTCTAATATCTATCTTTGAACAATACTAATTGTGGCAAATTGCCAGCACTACTATGATTGGTCTCACGCTTTCTCTTCTGAGAGGGGGGGCATTCAGGGCACCATTTCTTGCCCCTGAACTGGGGTATTAACTGCCCCACTAGTGTCCTAGAGGAGGGGAATGGAGAGGGAGGGACCCAGGCCCACCCTCTACTCCAGGTCCCAGCCCAGGGTCCCTAGGGATAGCGGTAAACCACTTGAACTAGCAGTTCCTTCCCCTGGGCTACTTCCCTCTCCTGCCCTTCAGCTTGTGGGGCTTCCTGCCCTCCCTCTGCACAAACCAGGTGTCCCTTTACCTAGGGTCTTGGTCATTTTAGCCCACCGCAGCACTTCTCTAAACTCTCCTCTGCTTCCCTCCAAACTGCTCTCTGCTCCACCGCCAATCCGCTCTGCTTCAACTCCTCCAAACTGCTCTCTGCTCCACCGCCAATCCGCTCTGCTTCAACTCCTCCAAACTGCTCTCTGCTCCACCGCCAATCCGCTCTGCTTCAACTCCTCCAAACTGCTCTCTGCTCCACCGCCAATCCGCTCTGCTTCAACTCCTCCAAACTGCTCTCTGCTCCACCGCCAATCCGCTCTGCTTCAACTCCTCCAAACTGCTCTCTGCTCCACCGCCAGTCCGCTCTGCTTCAACTCCTCCAAACTGCTCTCTTCTCCACCGCCAGTCCGCTCTGCTTCAACTCCTCCAAACTGCTCTCTTCTCCACCGCCAGTCCGCTCTGCTTCAACTCCTCCAAACTGCTCTCTGCTCCAACTCCTCCAAACTGCTCTCTGCTCCAACGCCAGTCCGCTCTGTTTCAACTCCTCCAAACTGCTCTCTGCTCCAACGCCAGTCCGCTCTGTTTCAACTCCTCCAAACTGCTCTCTGCTCCAACGCCAGTCCACTTTGCTTCAACTCTTCCAAACTGCTCTCTGCTCCAACACCAGTCTACTCTGCTTCAACTCCTCCTCTTGTCTGATTGAAGCAGGGGATTTTTATCATGTGACTGGCTTCAGGTGGTTTAATTTGCTTCAGGTGCTTTAATTAATCTATAGCAAACTTTCTTCCCTCTACAGGGAATAAGCCTCCCTTCTAACACTCTCCTGCTCGCGGAGCCCCTGCTACACAACCCCCAGCTCCTTGTGCAGGCGGCAGAGTCCCGCTCGGTGCGCCAGAGTTTGGTCCTGGCGGAAGTCACGAGAGTCGGAGACCTCCTGGACTACGACTGGGGAGACTGGCTGGATCCCCTGACGCTCGCTCGGCGCATGGGGCTCTCCAGACCCCGTACCCCCGGCGCGTACTTCAGGAGGTGAAGGCCTCCTTGACACCCGCTGCTCGGGCTTATCTCAACCGAGCCCTGCGCGAGGGTGCACCCCGCCCACCCTCTACCCCAGGCCCGCCGGACCTTTCAATTGGGCCCCTACCCCGTAGATCCCAACAAACCCCTCACCCTTTCACTGCGAGCTGGCTGCATGAACTGCAGCCGGTCAGCTTCCAAATCGCGCCACGGAAATATCTATACACACTCACGCTTCACACCCTTCACGCCCACACCCTGGTGTCCCGCCCCGATACAAAGTGGCGGGACCTCCTGCCACCTTTAGAGGGTGAGCAACCCCGGTGGGCCAGCCTGTATTCCACCTTGGTCCTGAGGCCCGTCAGGGACATTAGTTGGCGGCTCCTTCATGGAGCTGTGAGTATGGGCGTGTTTTTGAAACGGTTCACCCCCATCCCGGATACTTGCCCTTTTTGCAATGTGAGGGAAACCCTGGCGCATGTATATTTGGAGTGTGCCAGGCTGCAGCCCCTTTTCCAGCTCCTCACAAATATTTTATTACGCTTTTGGCTACACTTTTCCCCTCACCTTTTTATCTACACACTCCCCATCCGTGGCCCCACAAAATCGCGAGATCTCCTGGTTAACCTCCTCCTAGCCCTAGCTAAAACAGCCATTTATAAAACCAGAGAGAGGAGGTTGGCTAATGAAGCGTCCTGCGATTGTAGGGCCGTTTTCCGATCCTCAGTACATTCACGTATCCAGGCGGAGTTCCTCTGGGCGGCGTCCACCGACTCCCTTGACACCTTCGAGGAGCGGTGGGCGCTGTCTGAGGTTCTCTGCTCGGTGACCCCATCCGGTTCCCTCCGTCTGACCCTTTGATTGAGGGGAAGAGCGAGAGACCCCAGCCCCAGCCGTTGCCGCTGTGGATACCATCATCACTGTCACCTAGGAGGGGTCCTATCACACGTGGTGTACGTCCCCCCCACCCCCAAACCGCCCACCCCGCAGCCGTGCCCATCTTGTCGGGCACTCTCAGGAGAGGAATAATTGGTGACACTGGGCGTGGCACTAGGTAACTCGAGGGGGTGGAAGACCATGAGTGTCGAGGAAGCCCCCCCGCTCTAGGCCACCAGGTAACTCAGGAGGGTGGAAGACCATGAGTGTCGAGGAAGCCCCCCCGCTCTGGGCCCAGGCTAGCCTGAACACTTCTCCCTCCTGAAGGCTGCTGTGTTATACCTTGTGTTTGCTTTTGTTTTGTTGCATAGTTTTGCTTTATCCTTTTTGGTGATTCCTTGTAAGTGTTACACAAATAGAATTTTTTTCTGCTTAAAAAAAAACAAAACAAAACACACTCCTGCTGTCCTCTGGCCAGGCTGTATCACATAACATACAGGTGAGCTGGTCTGGTTTCCAGCTAGGAATTTATCCATGCTCAGCTGGCACCTACAGCCTCGGGAATAGCTGGCACCTGGTCCACTGGTGTCACAGTTACATTCCTCCAACCAGACTAATCCATTGGCTTCAACAAGGGTAGGAACAGGCCCTAGGAGGTTGTTCTTCTTTTCAAAATAATGGGCTTTGCGTGTCTCTGTCTCTTAATGAATTTATTTCATACCCAACTCTGTCCCCAAAGTGCAACTTGTGTTTTAATGGGCACTAATATTCAGTGTTGTCTCCTGACATACAGAGCAGCTCCAGACTTCAGAGATCATTTCCATTATCAAGGTAAGGGTTCCAAAATTTTGTTGTTGCTCTTAAAGACTCTGGTCCGTATCTCCTCTCTCCAGGGAAAGTATCTCACCTGCATTTTGTATTGTGAAGCTCTGTCAGATCTTCCTGTCAGAGGCGAGACCAGTGGGAATGCAGAGGACAGGTACAGGGCATGGTCCTCAAAATCTGCACCAGGCTGACATCTGCTAGAAAACACACAGGAGACATCCTGGAATTTAGGCCTTAGGGAGGGATTCTTCTGCTTCAGTGCTCCTTCGGGGCCTGATCTAGCTCCCAGGAAGGACTAGGCAGACTCCCTTTGACTATAACAGAAGGTGGATGAAGTCTGTAAGGATCAGGCCTGGTTACTGGGTTGCCACTGAATAGTAATGTGGGTGGGAATATAGGCTCAGATTTCAAAAAGCGTCTGTGCATTTGCATGCCTACTTGATGTGCAAAATTATTACTATAACTGCCTTTTCTCTTTCAGTGGTTTTACTGCAAAGTGAATGAGGCAGTGCTGCTATCTTCCCTCATTCAGTGAGCACCTTAACAGCTTCTCAGTGATTGAGGCATTTCTCCTCCCTCCCCATTACACAGCTAAGTTAGCCATCCACATGGATGTTCAGTGCAGCCTTCTTTTCTTTAGCTACTCCCATGAGGTTCTGCTCACTAGTGGGAGTAAAAGATTTTTACTGTATTGCCCTTTATGCTTCAGAAAATACAGGAGTGACTTCAGATTGACTCTTGTAAAGGAGATGAGTCTAATCCAATGTTTCATAAAAAACAAAAGCTAAGTAGCAAAATGTTAACTCAAGCATATAAAGATCTTGGTGAAATGCTGGTCCCAGTGAAGCCAGGGGGGGCTTTACCATTGACTTCAATGAGGCCAAAATTTCACCCCCTGATCTTACATCCATGCTACTTTGTGCTGTTATTTTTGTCAAAATTTATAAATTTAGCAGGATTAAGCCTACTAGATAGGAGACTTCGAAGAAAAACCTAAGGGCTGCGGGCCATGATGTCGGTGACTCGTAGCATTCTCTTTCAGTTGTTACTAATCCAATGCCCAAACAGTGCAGCTGGTTGGAAAATAGTGAGTTGTTTCTGTAAAAATTTTTGCAAAAAAAAATTATTTTTACGGATGTTTTCCAGGTGTGGGGCAAAAAATAGAAACTGGAAGCCTTTTCAGTTTTCTAACAATGTTTCATTGAAAACCCAGAACGTTTAAAAAAGAAATGAAAATTTTCCTCAAAAATTTTGGTTTAGGGGAAAAAAAGTCATTTCCTATCCAAACCTGTTTCTGATGGAAAAATGTCAGCCAGTTCTACTCGACAGGGTGGTGGTAACATTTTATTTCAAGGGGCTACGTGTATGATAGCTGCTCACCAGTGGGAGGAAGGGTTCACAAACTAGTCATAAGTATGATTACATTTCCCTGAAATATTTGGTTGTTTTGCCAGGTAATCCGAACACTTTTTTCTTTAACACAAATTCGATGTTTTCTGGAACTTCCCCATTTTCATGGAAATAGACTGGGAACACAAGGCAGTGAATGCAGGTAAGGTACTAAGAGGAATTTATTAATTACACAGAGTAATTAAACAGTATCCCTGTCCTCTCTTTAGCATCCACCCTGCCGCAGACATGATAGTAAGTGTTTAAAACAGCTTGCCATATTTCTCTAAGACACTATTTTATCAAAACCCTATTTATCAGCTGAGCATTTTAACACAATAGTCTTGTGTAATTAACTGTCTTAAAGAAAGCCTTAGCTCATTATTAGGGCTCTGTGTTTATAATGTAGGTTTGGTTATGAGACAAGTTTTCTGTTGGTGTCAAACGAAATGTTCCATACAGAACAAGAACCTAACTGAAATGAGAAAGCAGGAGAAAACACTGGACAGGATGAAATGCTAAATAGCCCTTAAGAAATATTGCTAACATACTAATACAAATATAATTCATTATTGAGGGTGACAAAGTTAATCTTCTCAATCTTTTATATTTCTAGAACATACAACGAAAGGAAAGGATGTGGTGTCTGAAATAGTGGTTCCAGCAAGGTGCATGATTCCCAGAAGTAATAAAGAGACATGAAAAAGTTGGGGAAACTGAGACAAAGAGATTAAGTTCAACATTTGCAAAAATGCCCATTAATTCTGGGTACTTTTCAAGTGTCCCTGCCAGAAAAACTTCCTGCAGCAAATAAAAATGTAGAATATGAATGCAAAGAATTAAAATGAATGCAGTAAAAAAACCATGTTGCTTGGCCTTCTCCCTTTCTCACCAACACATGGAATGGCTTGTTTCAGAGTATTTATCCACCAAGCTATAGTCCTGTCACCACTGATGTCTGACTAAATAGTGGCTGTATGTGTGTAAGCTTTTGACTTCTGTTCAATGTGTTTTGAAGTAATCAAATAAATGATTAAAAACTTGTAAAGTCAGTGCTATAGTAGTTCATGCCATTAAGCAGATTTCTAGTATTCAAGACATGTCTACTTACAGTTGACTACAGTAAACAAGGCAGGACTTCAGGAAGCTGTGCAGTTCAGTACCATATAGTAATCCTATTAAGAAAATTTTGTAAAGGGACTCATCAGTTCACAAGAAGCATACTTCACTTACAGTACTGCAGGCTGGGAACGTGCTGCTTTATTTAACTATATACAAAAACAGGATTGTGGGGGGGACCACAGGAAATGAGGGGTGGAGCATGGCCCAAACCATAATACTCTACCCAGTTAACCCATGGATGACCATGGTACTACATCCCTCTCTTCTGAATTTACAGCCCAAATGTAGTCTTTTAAACAACCAGGGGCTCTTCTCTCTCTCACGGAATAGCGTCTCTCTGGGGCAGCTCAGGCAGACGGGGAACCTGCTGCTTTATTCAACTATATGTAAACGGGTGTGGGGAAAACACACACTAATTAAACAGGAATTAAGGGAATAGGGGAGCATGGCTCGAACCTATAATACTCTGAGTAACCCAATTAACCCCTAGATGCCCACTGTATTAGAGAAAATATTTTGAAAACTTGCCATAAAGAGTGATTATTAGCTCATGTTCACTTTAGAGCATCATAATTGTTTTTATATCAAAGCCTACAGAATGGGAACACACTGGAGCTTAGGCAGCCTCCAAACCAATCTTTAACACTATTGCTACAGACGAGTCAAAGAGCCAGCAGCAAATAAGGGGAATGTACCAAAAAGAACTGCTCTACCAGAGGTTTTCTTCTGGTCTGACATGCTAAAATGCCACTGTATTTCCTTCACAATCCGGCCCCACCTTGATTCCTTGAGAAGCATTCCGCATTTCAGTAGAAGTAACTGCTGCATTATTTGTAAGAATGTCTAGATAGTGCCCATTTAGTTCCAGGTAGGAGCTATATGAGTTTCTTTTTAGACATCAGAACAAAGCATGAAATTACTCCAAGACCCCTATTAAGTCCATGTTTAGTGTTCATGTCCCAGTAATGCCAGCCTGAAGAGAAAATGTGAACTGAGAATCCCCTTCAATTTGCCCAAACTGTACCTCTTCCTAGTAACTGTTGTCCGATTGTTTGAGATGGTGAGTCCTGGCTCTTGTTCCTTACTTCCAAAAGTCAGGTCAACACCAGCTGTAGAAGGAAAAGTAAATCTATTTTTTACCACTAGTCCACTCTGCTTTATTTGTTTAATATCAGATCTAGAATTAGGAAAAAAGTATGGGGAAAAATGAACAAACACAAATCTCCCATCTTAGGTTTGTAAAATACAGTCTTTGGGCCTGCTCCTCTGCTGGTGTGAACTGGTGGAGTTGCTTCCCAGCCGAGGCAGAGAAGGGATAGCAGCTGCTCAGAGCACTCCTGGCTCCCGCTGGAGCTGCTCCTGAAGTAGGGGCACAGGCGAGGTGGTGGGACAGCTGGGGAGGCAACAACCCTTTCCTCTTCCCCATAGTTATAGGGCTGATTCAGACACAACAGTATAAAAGCCACACTGCACAGATCAGGGACACGATTTCAATTCATAATCAAATACACAATTTCTTCCCACGCCATCACCTTTGAGGACCACAATTTAGAGCCTTGAGAGCTACAAATATTCCCCAGGCCACAGGTTGGACACTCTTGACCTAGTGGGAAATTCACCCCAGTGCAGAAGAAGGTCTATGCCCCATCTAAGTGCCAGTTAAGCCCTATTTTGGTTAAATTGATTCCTAGCTCTGTTAGCTACATGTGTGTTCATTTTGACTGAAATGGCTCGAGAGTTTATCTGAGTTCCAGAAATAGGCCACCTATCGAGAGATGTTACCAAATAATCGTGTAAACAATCAGGACTCTTGAGCAGGGCTAATGAAGGAACAGATTAAGATGTGTGCATGCCAGCAGAGATGCTAGTATAGAGTGCAGCAAGGTGACTCATTCTCTTACCAAGCATGTGGCACAAGCATGTTACAATTCCATCAAATAAAGCCAGATAAGGTGCTTCATGACCTCAGATCAGACCCTGGCCTCCATCGCTTCTTGACTAGGCTAGTGCATGGCATGCTGCCTGCGAGAGACTGTGAAGGTTGCACTGAGATGAACTAGCCCAGCATGCTGCTGTCTACTACTGCCTGAGTGGAATGAGCCAGAGAGAGAACATCACATGGGTTGCTGTATGCTCTGTGCTCCCTATCCAGTCTGAAGCCAATTCAAAGTTTTGTTCTTGATTTTTCAAGGCCATTAATGGATAGGCTCAGGCGATTTTGGGTGACCACCTTTCGCTGGATGACATACCATGGCTGCTGTAATCACATGGGCTGTCCTCCATAGTGACGTTCACAGAGGCTGGGGACATAGTGTTCTCAGTAATGTTCTTCTGGCCTGTGGAACTCCCTCCCAAATATTCAATAAAGACCCACCTCTTTGTGCTGGTCTAGTCCCAATGATACAGTTACAGAATGACTGAGGCGTTGAAGAAGTAGGGTGGGAAAGTTTGCCTTTGGAGACAGAATCAATGTGTTTCCTTTTTTTTATGGCACTTAGTGCAGAGTTAGTTGTGCTGGAAATGAAATGCGCACATAGGCAGAGAGACAGCTCATAACTGGATTACCTTTTGTTACATTTTAATTGTTTTAGGACACTAATTAATTATCTCAATCTTCTAATCATTTTAAAATGTAGATAATTATTTAACTATTTAGGACACCAAAGAACTGGGTTAATTTGTTCTACAACTTGCATGGTAGTCTTCAAATGAGATTTGACAGAGGCCCAACCACTCAAGATTAAGAGACAAGACATTTTCTGCCTTGGTGTTTTGAACCCTGCTGTGCTCTTTCCTCCTGCAAGCCTGTTACTATGCCTCCACAGCTGAATTCACAGACTCCAACAGCTCTGTTCACATTTTGGTCTGGATTCAACGGGCCACGTTCTTTGGAAAGTTTGTATAACAAGCAGGCTCACAACTGGGTATTGCTTCTTCTCAAAACCTGCCAAGTGACATGTTGAAAAACAAAAGAAAATAACATCTCCAAAACAAGATTGTGAAGAAATATTCCTCAGGATTGTCAATGGAACAATTGTTCAGAATTTAGTTTCTAGGGTTGATGTTTGCAGCCTTTATGTTAACCTCGTGCCATTCTCATTAAATTAGGGTTCAGGGACTAAACTACCATACAGAAAGCAAATTAACTGAATAATGCCTTATAGAACATGCTCAAAAATGTAAATAGAGAGTTATAAAGAGAGATTCCAGTCATTTTTCACACCCTCTTCATGAAGTCAACTTTGTTTTGTAACCGCTTTGGCATGAAATGTATTGAGCAGTTGAAATCAAAGCTGCAGATTTTCCAGCGACCCCACATGTCTCTGAATCACTACAGCAATTTCCTTAATTAAACTGAGATTGTAAAACCCAAAGTCCGGAAAAGGCCCCACAACTCATGCAGTAGTTTCCCTATCTATAAATGGGGGGCAGGGATACTGTCTTACCTCCCTCAAGGTTGTGACAATTATCTGGTCAATATTTGTACTGCCCCTTGCACCATGGGAAATGCTATCTCAGTGTTAAGTACGATCATTAGCAGCAATAAAAATAGTGACTGCTTTTTAATAGTCAAAGTGCTCTACAAAAGACAAATAAACATCATAACATCTCTACGAGGCAGACATTATTCATTTATTTGTACTACTGTAGTATTTAGGGGCCCTAGTCATAGACTAGGATTCCATTGCGTTAGGTGCTGTACAAACCCAGAAAAAGAACACAGTCTCTGCCCCAAGGGGCTTACAGTAAAGTATAAGACAAAAGATGGAGGCAGACAGACAGGCAGGCTGGGCATTACAAGGAAACAATGAGACGATATTACTCATCAGGTTAAAAAGTGATAGGGATTATCCCAACTTTACAGAGCAGGGAGGTTTAAGCGTTTGCCTGTGGTGACAGAGGAAGTCACTGATAAGAACTCTGCGGTTCCTGACTCCCTGTCCTATGCTCAGGCCATACCTACTGCCTTTCTTCAGATACTTCTCTTTGTGTTTATTGCCCTCCCCCTCTCCTCCTTGCCCATTTGTAATAATCCTCCTTGTGCCTGTGTGGCAATAGGCAGGGCCTACATAAATCCAAACTATCACTGCAAATACTAGAAAATGGACAGGTGGCCTCAAATGCAGCCCTGGAAAGTGCAAGGGTTTCTTTGACAGCATGTAGCTCAGTCAGATTTTACCAAGGTGCAAATTCATAAAACCTTAGCACACCCTTACTTCCTCTTATTTGTCCCTTGTTTTTTTAACCTTTAAAAATAACAGATAATTTAATGCTGGGGAAAGGTGCAGAACTGGCATCTCTTAGGAACAGGTACAGAGCAGCAGCTGCACTGCAAGCTCATACACTATCCCAACATGACTCAGACTTGACCTTGAAACATCACTTCAAAGGGAGATGTGTCTCTGGCCTATTCAGTCCTTAGCTTCTCTACTGAAATGAAACAATTTGTATCAGTGTGATGGTGGATTCTGTGGTGTGGAGGCTTGGCCACTGAGAGCAGAAGTAAGACCTCTGACTCATTCTCTGACTATAGGTCACGTCATCACACGTTTTCTTCTCGTGGAAGGGGAAAGGGAGGTCCTATGGGATCTCCCAACCTATGTTCCCTTGTTGCATGCTGTGCTCGCAGCACAGAGCCCTCTCTCTGCCTAAAACAGGCTGGGTTTGTTTCCTTCCAGAACTCTGCTAAGCCTCTGCAACCAGTGGCCAGAAGGGGTCACTCAAGTGCCATCTAAGACCACCTCATCGCAGCTTCTCAGGGACAGCCATCCCAGGGCATCTCCCATCCCAGGGTCAACGCACTCTTCTCCACTGAGTGATTGGGGGGAGTAACTGTAGTGAGGTTTAATGTTCAATTTGATGATCCAAGATCACTTCCAAATTACTCTATTCCTAGCCTGATACCAAGGATCCAGCCTCAGCTGCACCCCCAGGGACCCACAAATGCCATCTTCCAACAAACAAAATATGCAACAAAGAGGAAAAAGGGAGTGGCAAACTCCCAGAAGAGCAGACAGGATTTGCCCAGCAAGCTGACAGGGTATGAATTATGTGTAATAAAACCCTTTAGCATAAAGAAAATGCAGTGAGGCACATCAGAAATAAAACTCACTCTGCACTGCAGAAGGCCCAGGGGAAAGAAACCGGTAAATGCATCTGGTCTTCTTGGTGAGCTGCTATTACAGACATAGCATTACTGGTTCTCTTTTAGTGGGGTTTTTAAACACTGTGTATTGGGAGTGTCTTTGGAAGGGAGAGATGGTACACCTCTCTTTTATCACTTGCAGGAATCAATGTGCACCTAGAGTGAGGATTCAAACCAGTAACCTCAACAGAGCTGTCTTTGAGATTTCAAAAAATATTTCCCTTCTCAGCATAAACCGACAAGCCAAAGTCTGATAGATCCCCAGCCTTTGCTCTGCTGCGCCTATCAGTCTTCAATATAACACACTTTGCGGCTAGGCTTGGGAGTTCAGGAGTCGGTCAAGGTGATCTACCTACTCTCCTTATCACCACTCTAACTTTGGGTCCAAGCCAGCAGGATATGGATAACAGCTGCTTTCAACCACTCAAAAGAAACCAGCCTGGCCTTGTTCACTTTTATTCCCCAGTGTGTTTTCTGATTGTAAAATAGCCTGTTGTTTTCACCCAAAGCAAAGAAGCTATGGCCGGCAGATGCAATCTGGTGCCGCAGTCACAGGCAGCCACTTTACTGCAAACCAGTTCAGATGGTAAGGTGTTTTCTCAGAGTGCTACTTTAAATGCCACCATACTGTCCTAGGTGGAGCAAGGGTGAATCTTCGCGATGAATCAGCATCTCTACATACTCCACTGAAGTGCTAATTTGTCACTCTATTGCGACAGCACTTGGTAATTCACAACACGTTTCCTTCACCTCCAGCGGCAGCAAGACGCTGTAGGAGAATGAGGATCTATTTTCTTCTTTCTCCAGCAGTGGAACAGCCCCAGCATCACAAAAGGCTGTGCTAATTCTGGGCCCTGGGAAGGGGTGAGCAGTTATGTGGCCGCTTGGGGAAGATGTATTGTTGCACCACAAAGCATTGCCCCTGTGCTATGAAAATGCCCAACCTGTCTGTTGTCTAAGGTTTGGTTTCACTGAAAGCTCCCTTGCAAGGGACTCTGAGCTCAATGCAGCAAGGTGCTGAGATTTATTCTTCTGCTTTCACAGGGATATGACCCTGTTCTGCATATTGCAGGTGTAGGCCCTGTATTTGGCAGCTTCTTTTCTTAACCTCTGTTGGTGTCACTGCCAGAGAAGTGGCAGCAAACTTTTCTTCCCAAGATGAGGGGTTTGGGATGAGGGATTTAGGGAGTTTACCTCCCGCTTAATGCCAACATGCAATAGCATTTGGCTCCACCACAGTTCCCCGCATCTCTGAACCCCTGCTAGAAACGTCTGAAACTGGCTTAGAGAAGATTTCCCCTGACACCACTCAAATAGGTGGCAGTCTGATTCTTATGTGCCTCCTTTAGCCATTTGGAAGCAATGGAAGGTATATTCACACTTTATGCAGGCTGGGTATAGGTGTCCCTGCTGTGATGGAGACCTCTATAGCCCTAACTAGACAGTTCTAAAGCTGTCTCTGAAATATGACCAAAGACAATACAACATCCCGTTGCACAACTAAAACACTTGACAGTATTGCAAAGAACTGAAACCTGAAATTACTGGGCTATAATGAGCAAAATTGAGAGGATAATTACCTAGGTGAGACCTTCCCATCTTTGCTAGACTATAATCTAGAAGAAAAGATGAACATTTCTCCACATTGGTACAACCTTCCTTATTCTAGTAGAATTTGTGGGGGATGCAATACGTTGCCAAACTGTGTGTGGAGGGGGAGTGGGGTGCGGTACCCACATTGTTGGCTAATTTAGCTGTGATTGTGGGAGAAAAGGATTTTGTCATTCCTGCTGTATGGCAGGTGAACTAGATACACAGATCTCCTAATACTGCCTAAGGTGAAAGAGGCTTGCAGGTGAAAATTAATATCTAGGAAGGCAGCTTTCTCTGATGTGGATACTAAGTTGACACTGCAGTTTTATTTCCAGGTTACATTTTGTCTGTTATAAAATGAGAAAATATGAGTTTGAGACTACTTCTATTTTTAATGCCACCTACTTGTGCCTTGGGGGAGGAGGGAAAGGACAAAGGTGATTAGATGAAGATGTTATGAGGAAATATGCCTGAGCCCAGTGATTTTTTAAGAATTCAATCCTATGAGAATTTTAATACCAGCTTAGCTGTTGACTCTAGGAGGACCCAATAGTGCACCATACTGTATACTCAGAATATAACAATTTTGGATAGCTATTTGTGGACTGAGCTGTCTGTCTGTGAGGCCTGATAGGAACTGATGTGTGAGTTATGCATTCCCAATGCATGCTCAGTGTTATTTAATGTCGATAGTTCCATGGCTCTGAGTTACTGCGGCTGTGTTCATTGTTATGTCCTCTTCCCTCCATTCACTTTGTTTCTGTTTGCTGTTTTTCCCATCTTTGATTGAAATCTTCAGTAGGGTGGAGAGAGGAGAAGGCAATTTTGCTGCTTCCACCATGAGTTGCATCAAGAGTGAGGTGTGGCTGCAGTTACACTAACGAGAGGCATAAATAAGATGCTTTTAAGAAGCCAGGGCACTGACCCTGTTTGCATTTACATTCCTGGGCAGCAAAGTCATTGGGCGCAAAGTGACTCCTTTCACAAAACTAAGTGATTGGACAACAAAATGGCAATGAAATTTAATGTGGATAAATGTAAAGTAATGCACATTGGAAAAAATAACCCCAACTATACATTCAATATGATGGGGGCTAATTTAGCTACAACTAATCAAGAGAAAGATCTTGGAGTCATTGTGGATAGTTCTCTGAAGACATCCACGCAGTGTGCAGCGGCAGTCAAAAAAGCAAACAGGATGTTAGGAATCATTAAAAAAGATAGAGGATAAGATGGAGAATATCTTATTGCCCTTATATAAATCCATGTTACACCACATGTTACAACAGCACATCATTTTCTTCGACAATCCTACTAATGAACAATCATTTGTGGCCTCCCCCATCCTACTTCCCCTCCCCTCTATTTTTTGAGTGAAAAAACCAAAACCAGTTCGTATACAATGAGCATGCATGTTTGCACCTGCTATAAACACAACCTGTGTACTTGATTCAGTGAACAGCAAGCCACGCATGCCCTTGTGCATGCAGTTCCTAGCCTCCAGCCCTACATATCAGCTGATGTCCCATCTTGTAGCATTGGCTGATGTACTTCCTAAGATGGGTGACTGACACAAATTGGAACTTCAACCTTTTGAAATACCTTCCCTCATTTTACAGCAAGGCTCATTTTGCTCCACCCTAATGATATCTAGGTATGAGGGAGCTGCTTCAGATAAAACAAGCTGAACCTTCACCCCCAATTAAAACTGAATAGAGCCCAACCCTGCAGTTTTCGTGTGGGTTCAGGCAATATTTTCATTCTGTTTTAAAATGCATATGTACCTCTTCCCTTTCTGCAGTTGCAGTTACTGCAAACAGAAATACTATAAGAAAGGTGATTACCAAAGTACCTGGGCTGCAGCCAAAACCAGGAGCTCGCATCAGAATGAGCCAAGGTCCAGAGCCAAGAGGTTCTGATACATTAGCTTTGAATAGGCATCCAAAATGAATCTCTGGACCACCTAAAACACCCACCATGCTGGGTTGGCAAAAGAAATGGGAAATAGGCATTTTGAGTGTCACACAAAGGTGATCTTGTAAAGGGTGATGATTGTCATGGGGTCACTGGATGAAACCAGGTACACTAATAGCCTGGAAGTTCTGTCCTTTAGGAACATTTTGGTATGGCCTAGCTGATATTTAAGAGGCAATTAATACATGCTGTTAAATGGGGTTTCTCCTCTCCCGCTTTTGCCTCCCCAAAATCCCACAGTGGTTTAAATACAATAAGCCCCAATAGTTTGGGCATGACAGATGCTATTTAATATCAGTAAGTGTTCCCAAAAAGAGTGCACAAATAGTATTATAGGAGAAGAGCATGGGGGAGAGAGAAGGGACCTGTGCATCTGTAACGCTGACAGACCCCAGTCATCATCAGACATGATCGAACTGGGGACCTCTGCAGCTTAATGCATGAGCCTCTACTGCATGAACGAAAAGCCAACTGGCTGCTAGCTAAGGCTGTAGAGCAGACTCATTTTATCTCTCTCTTTAAGTGGCCTCAGTGCCACTAGATGGGACAGAACACCACACTCAAGAGGTGTGTGGGTTACACATCAACATATCCTGGATCAAATACTGAAGACTACAGCTGCACGGCACTAAAATGTAAGAAAAGTAACCAGATCTACCCTGGGACAAAAGTCCTGTTAACACACAGGTACATTAACTATAGAACCTGATACCATACAGTGCTGCTGAAGGAAAAACAGATGGAGGCTAATTGCCTAATCTTTAAAGATTTACTTTGTGTTTTTCATCAAATATAAAAACACATACAGCAGAAAGGAAAAACAACCAGAATTCAAAACATTCAGTCTGGAGAATTTTTTGTTTGTTTGTTTGCTTTGCAATTCCAGCAAATATTATTTCCGTATTCCTCTTTAGCTGACGCATTGGTTAATATGCCAAATTCCTCTATAGTTAACCTCTCTAGGGAGAAGATGAAAATGCTGTAGTAATTGTTTCTTTGCTTTGTTGTTTCTCATTTGGGTTTTGTAGAGTTACTCCATAACGACAGGTTTCAGAGTAGCAGCCGTGTTAGTCTGTATTCGCAAAAAGAAAAGGAGTACTAGTGGCACCTTAGAGACTAACAAATTTATTTGAGCATAAGCTTTCGTGAGCTACAGCTCACTTCATCGGATTGTTAATATAAATTTGTTAGTGTCTAAGGTGCCACAAGTACTTCTTTTCTTTTTTCCATAAAGATCTATCTCTCTAGTGCTTTTATAATAGCTGCCACTCTTTACTGGGATTGACCTACCAGTCTTGGATAGAGCTGGGCAAAATGTTTTGGTTGAAACATTTTTTGGTGAAACATTCAGATTATGGGTCGACCAACACATCATTTTGCGAATTTGTGTCAATTTTGCCAAATTGTTTCAGTTGAAAAAAATAAACCCAACTAAAAAAAAAGTTCTGAAATAACTGAAATGTTTCATTTTTTCCTTTTAGAAATGAAATATTGTGATTTTTCCATTTGAAATGAATTGGTTTGAAATTTCCTTCAGTTTTATTTAAAAAGTCAAAACAAAACAAAACATAATATTTCATGGAACTGAAAACATTTTTTAACTTTTTGATTTGCTGAGTATTTAAAATAAATTGTTTGGGGTTGGTCTAAAATGAACTTTTTTTCTAATTTTTCAGACCTGCCACCAAACCAAAAAATCTCTTATTCTCACAGCTCTAGTCTTGGAGTCCCCATACACTTCATGCTCAGTTAAAACCCAGATGAAAATCACCAGCAGGACCAGTCTCCAGGAGGAACCAGCAATAGTGCTGCTGCTGATGCCATTAAATGAGGGAGGGAGATGCAACATTACAGCTTTTAAATGCACTGAAGTCAGGAAATTCAAAGATAGTTTTCCCCTATAGACCTGATGTAACAGTTTGTATTACTGTATGCAGTGTTGATTATTAATTCTTACTGCAGTGTGGCCAAATGATAGTGGTGGCAGGTGTTTTCCTGATTTTTAGGGCTCAGCCATAACTATTCAAGCCAGAATTTAAGGACGCAGCCATAACATTGCATTAATAAGTGCACAAAACAGGTGTGTCCAACTCATTGTAGCAGTCTTTCTGGCATCATTTCTAATCTGTATAGCCACATCATTTCCCATAGCTGTATTTCCTTATACCTAATAGGTAGCATTTCCCCAAATCTATTTTAATCCCCTCATTTTCCAGTTCATTATCCCTTTTATTGGCTTTGTCAGCATTGGGGTCTAGTGCAGTGCTTAATTTGTGCCAGGACTTCCCAAGGCTGAGCCCTGGCACCTCTAGGCTTGGTAGTTCATAGCCCCGGCACCTCTGGGTCTGCCGTGTCAGTTATGAAAGTAAAAAAATTGCTTGAGCTCCAGCACCTAATTGCTTGAGCCCCAACACCTAATTGCTTCAGCCCCAGCACCTCTTTCAATACCAATTAAGCATTGGTCTAATGTAATGGTAGCCACTAACTCAGTGCTCAATTTTCCTCTACCGCAAGTGGACTTAGGCTCTCACCTTTTCATGTGAAAGGTGTGTCTAGAGGGCTCTTCAATGAACTGTCCTTTATTACCTAATCATAGAAGTGTAGGGCTGAAAGGAACCTCAATGGGTCATCTAGTCCAGTCTCCTTCACTCAAAGCAGGACTAAGTAATAACTAGTTCATTCCTGACAGTGTTTTCTAACCTGGTCTTAAAAACCTCTAGTGACAGGGATTCCACAATGCCCCCAGGTAATTTATTCCAGTGTTTAACTACCCTGATAGGAAGTTTTTCCTAATGTCCAACTTAAACCGCCCTTGCTGCATTTTACCCCCTTGCTTCTTGACCTATCTTCAGAGGTTAATGAGAACAATTTTCACCCTCCTCCTTGTAACAACCTTTTATGTACTTGAAAACTGTTATCATGTTGCCCCTCAGTCTTGTCTTCTCTTCTCCAGACTAAACAAACCCAGATTTTTCAATCTTTCCTCATAGGTCATATTTTCTAGAACTTTAATCATTTTTGTTGCTCTTATCTAGACTTTCTCCAAATTGTTTATATCTTTCCTGAAATGTGGCACCCAGAACTGGACACAGTACTCCAGTTGAGACTTTATCAACATTGTACAGTAAACAATCAAGGCAGTATATTAAACATCTATCACTCAAAGAAATAATCAGCACATTTCATCTTTATTTATTTTTGGTCAAGAGTGAAAAATCTGGTCAGACACCTTTTTCTCTGCCACTGCGACACAACTATCAATTACCATTATGCATGTTTAGAGCCTTAGGAAAGGATAATATTAAATGTATCATTTTAATCTGTACAGTTAAGCAAAAGTGGATCTTTCAGCCCATGTATAATATCACAAAACAAGACATGGGCGGTGAGTCAGTAGACCTAGAGTTGTTGGCACCTTCCTTATTCTTGCACATTGAATGCGACTGATCTTTGTCAGTTCAAGGCTGCATCTGAAAAACAAATATTAGGCAACATTCAGTTTCAGGGATTGCATTTCCGCCTTTCAATGCAAACCCAGCCGAAAAGGTAACTGTGGCTGAATTCAGCCCAAACATTCTAAACCACGGAATACTAGAAGACTAGTGGTTTTGAATGTGTAAAATGTCAAAGATTCTCTGTGATTTGGCTTGGAAGCATTTGATTTTTATTGGTTAATGTCAATTTCACACAAACTGATGAAAAAGTATTTCCATCTATAATAACAGAAATTTATAGACAGCAAAGTAAGAAAAATGCTGCCTGAGAACGTATAAGTTTGATTTAAAAATATTTAGTTTTTATATTTTGACATGTGATGTCGATAGTTTGTGTTAGCACTTATAAAGTTTTAACTTTTTAATTTCAGTGTCTACTATTATTAAATAATTATTGTTGGACCCCCCCTTCCATAATTTTGTGCAACTGTGAACATTTAAAGTGTTAAAAATAAAAAGAATGCTTAAAAACTAACATTGATATTACCTATTAAACTTATAAAAAAATAATAATTGAATTATGCCCTGCCTATCTCTGGTTCATGGTTAGGAGGGACAAGGAGAAAAAATAGAATGTTTTCAAGATAGTTCAATGACACTGAGGCAAATAGCTTTGTAAGATTTCAAAAGGCATTTGACATTTCTGAATATTTGTGCTATCCTAGTGCAAAATGAGACAATTTTCTCTTTAAGGAATTACTGAAGTATCTTTAAATGTGACAGATATGGGAAAATTTTAGATTCTTTTGTCTGTTAGCGACAAAGATTAAACTTATAAATTAAAAGGATTGGGATGATTTAGTTGGTTCTCAAATTTGAATTAATCAGTTCAGAAAGATTAGTGCCAATGCATCACTCTTTGTATGAGAATTTTTCAGCCCTCATGGGTGTCCAAGACATGCTAGGAAGTAATCATACTTGAAAGTTAAAGCTGAAAGTATTATTATTACCTCTGCAGTGGGCCAAATCTTGAGCACTCTCAGTTCCTTTTGATATCAGTGAGGGATGCAAGTGCTTTGCAGATACTCACTTGTTTTCAGGATTTGGCCCAGACTTATGAAATGTTGTGATCAGCTCCATGTGCCAATTCTTCTTGCATACCATGGCTGGTTTATTGGAAGCTGAGATGTTTTTTGTCAGCCCATGTCTCACCCAAGCAGTAGTGTGTTACTCTGCAGTGTTGGTTTTCAGTTTTTTGCCTACTCCTTCTTCTGCAAACCTAGTAATTGTTTCCTTTGTAATCCTCTGTTCTCTTGTCTTCCTCTTTTATTCTGGTCCACTGGTCATTCTTCTGCAATGTCTGTTGGCAGTTAAGAAACCATCTGCATGAGGCAGAACTCTGTCATACATTCTGTTACACTCTGTTCCCGTCCTACACCTAAAACTTATGTCAAACTAGCTATGTTGCTCACACCCCTAAGACATGTAGTTAAACCAACCACTAGGTTGATGGAAGAATTCTTCTGTTGACCCAGCTACTGCCTCTTAATGAGGTGGATTTACTACAGCAATGGAAAACCCCCTTCTGTCCATGTAGCAAGTGTCTACAGTACAGCAGTTGCATAGCTGCAGTAGTGCTTTGTAATATAGACATACCCTAGGAGACAATGGGCATGTGATCTCAGAGTCCCAACCATTCCCCAGAAATTCTCTCATTTGACACGATTTGGGGTTAGTTACCATTACAATCTGTATTGCTCTACTTTAGCACCCCATTAATTGTTACTTATTTGAGGTGAACAAGGTTTCTTCCTGTCCATATTGCATTTGGGACAAGGAGGATAGTTAGAATGATGTAGTTCAAAAGACCCTGTGATGACACAGTGTCCAGTTTTTCTACACACACGGCATGAAGCGTACCATGAAGCAAACCAGCAATGGTCTAATCTAATACAACACATCCTCTGATTCTCTGGTGTGCACCCTAGAACTAATGCCAAAGGGTTTGTGTGTGTTGGGACTAAAGATTCAGCTTTGGCCCAAACACTGAATTTGCTGGCAAGAGGTGTTGGTTTGTATCTCACCCTTAGACTAGGTCTACACGAGAAACTTTTGCCAGTTTAGGGGTGTGATTTTTTAAACAACATTTCTATATTAACAGTTATAGTAACATACAAGTTCTTTTGCTGGTACAGATTATTTCACGTGGGGAACAGGTGCAGAAGCACTCTTTTGCCAGTATAAGATTTGTTTCCACTAGGAGGGTTTGCCGGTAAGGCTATACCAGTATGGCTACACCAACAATACGTTTCTGCTGCAGCCCTGGCCTTAGTGTTATGTACAGGATAGGTTTCAGAGTAGCAGCCGTGTTAGTCTGTATTCGCAAAAAGAAAAGGAGGACTTGTGGCACCTTAGAGACTAACCAATTTATCTGAGCGTAAGCTTTCGTGAGCTACAGCTCACTTCATCGGATGCATTCAGTGGAAAAACTGAATGCATCCACTGAATGCATCCGATGAAGTGAGCTGTAGCTCACGAAAGCTCATGCTCAAATAAATTGGTTAGTCTCTAAGGTGCCACTAGTACTCCTTTTCCTTCTGTACAGGATAGGGCTCCCCAGTGTAATGACAGACAGACAGGCCTATCTCCCCCTCCCCACCACTCCTTCCATTGTGAGTGACAAAGTGGCACATGACGAGTGTCGCTTAGGTCAATCCAGGGGGCCTGAAAGCCAGGCCTGGGGCTGGGGTTGTGACAGGGGTTTCTCACCATGGGCCCTCTTGGTGCCCCTGCCCGTGGCACTGTGTGATCCCTTCCCTTCTCCCAAGGTGCCACTTCCCTGCCTGTCACGGGGGAAGGAAGGGGTGTGGGCTTTGGCTATTCCCAGGAGAAACTGCTCCCCCTGACCCCATCGGGCCAGGAAGGGATCCCTAAAGGGGAACAACCGCTCCTCCTCCCCGCTCTGCCCCACCCCCTGCTGCCCTGCCCCCTTCTTCTCCTCCTCTGCCCTCTTCTGCCCTGCCCCTTTCACTCCCCCCCTGCTCTGCCCCCCCCTCCTCCCTGCCCCCCCTTCCTCTTCTGCCCTGCCCCCTGCCCCTCTTCTTTCTTCCTCTTCCCTCCCCGCCCTCGCTCAGGGCGCTGCGCCGGCGGGGGCGGGAGGAGGAGGCGGGGCTTGCGGCCGGGCCCGCCCCCTCAGCTCCGGGCCGGCAGTTGAGCTCGGCGTGGCCGGGATCCGAGTTTATCTCTCGGCGGTGGGAGCGGGGCGGACGGGTGAGTGACCTCTGCTGGGAGCGGGGCGCGCGGGCGGCCTAGCGAGGGCGCTCCGGCGGGGGCCGCCCCGGGGGAGAGCGGGGGTCCCGGAAGGGTGGGTCGTGCTCCGGTGGGAGCGGGGAGACTCGGTGCAGGGGTGGGCGCCCCGGGGAGAGCGTCGGGACAGGGATCCTGGTGGGGTGCGTGAGCCCCCGGGAGAGCAGCGGGAGGGGGA
Organism: Natator depressus; assembly: GCF_965152275.1. Classification (NCBI taxonomy): domain Eukaryota; kingdom Metazoa; phylum Chordata; order Testudines; family Cheloniidae; genus Natator; species Natator depressus. Next base: position 22,151,000 of record NC_134241.1, read on the forward strand.
GTCCTGGGGAGTGGGAAAGGGAGACACCCCCGGGGGGAATGTGGGGCCAGGGGTCCCCCTGGTAATGGGGAAACACCCTGAGAAGGGGGCTGCTGGTGAGGAGGGTGCGGTGTTGCACCCCAAGGAGAGCGGGCTGGGGGGTCCTGTTGGGGATGTGGGCGATGCACTCCGGGGAGAGCTGGGCTCACTCTCAATTATTTTCAGACTTCTCAATTAACTTTGTCAGCGCTTCTATAACTAAGCCTCCAAATCTGCTCTGTCCAAAAATCCTCCCTGCCTTGTTCTCCTTCAGCCTCCCTGTGCCGTATACACAGAGCCTCCCTTCACTGCCAGAACTGCTTGCTGTCCCAGCTCGTCTCATCCCTGCGTTGTCTAACCCACTTATAAACTTCTGCCAGGTGTCTTACTCTGCCTGTATCACATTAAATAACTGATAAAAATCCTGAATGGTGTTTTTCCCCCTCTCAGCACCATTTTGATTGGTCAGCTCCAGGCTGGGGTGAAATTAGGAGGGGCAGTAGTATTTAAAGATTATTATTATAGATTTAAACTCACATGAGTAAACCAAACAGCCCAGTTTTTCTTAGAGATATGAAATCTGGAGTTTAAGATTGTTGAAATTTATGATATTGGTGCTGACTCATCACTAGTTTTGAATAGAACTTGACTCATCTGGTTAGTGCATCTTTATTAAAGACTTTATCCCAAAACACCTTCCAGTGCTAAATAAGAAATAACAGCAGAAACATCTCAGTTTGAGAGAGACAGGCAAGAGAGAATAAATGTATAGGTGAGACTTGAAATAGATGGGAGTATCACAGAGGCAGACTGAGTGCTTGGAGCTATAGTGGGACTGATAAGTACTGGATTTGGAGAGAAGGGAAGATGCAGAAGGCACCAGTCCCTTCCTGTTTTAGACCCTGGTCAGTTAAATTCTGATATTTAAGTGGGAAAAGATCAAAGTGGTGATTTAAAAAGAAATAATTTCACTGTTGGTAGGAACTGCAATGTCATACCTGATAAAAAAAGGTAGGGCTGAGGCTCTTAATAAAATTGCTGCAAAATTGTCAAACCCTGTAAATAAACATGGGATTTCTGTTTTTTCTGCTGTACATGCATTATAAAAAAACATTCCTTTTTAAAAAGGGAGTATTAAACTGAATTCTGCAGATATATTCTGTAGGAGGCAATGTGGCCTGAGTCTAATGAGACCTGGGTTTTATTCCCAGCTCTGCCACAGCTTGCTGGACCTGGGTCACTTCCCTTTCAGCCAGAGTTTCCCCCATCTGTAGAGTGAGGATAATGATACTGACTTCCTTGTTTAAATGCTTTGAGATCTACTGAGGAAGGTGGTATAAGAGCTAGGTGGTATTATAACCTAATTGTTATTTACTGTCATCTTGAAAAATTTAAATAATCTAGTGATAAATTTGTATTGGCTTCTAAAATGTCCCACAGCCCTAGTGTATTAGGATGAGACACTGTCTCAAAGAGAGTATGGCTGTGACCGTGGAGAGAAGACTTTTAAGCTTAAGAAAAAAAAAGTGTTTGGATTTTTTGTTTGATCTGTTTCACTTCTCACCATGTTTATTTGCCCTCACTTATCCTTTATCCAAGGTAAATGCTGGCTTTCTGTGTGCTCGTCTGTTCAGTTCAATGTCTGGCAGGATTCATTTAGAGATGTCTTCTGTTCATGTGAAAACCAAACAGTTTCTCTTTTTCTGGTGGAGCTAGGAAGTTCCCGGCATTTAGTCAGAGAGAGCCATGTGATGTGAGCTGGCCTTAAACGCTCTAGGAAATTTCTTTGGGGAGAACCTCCCCTGCTGGTGTTTTATGCAGAATCTGCACATGACTGTAGCACTGTGTATCTGTTTCACTTGCCTGACTAACAGTGGGCCAGAGAGAGAGGCCCTATTTAAGGGATGAATTGCCGCTTTTCCTTCCCTGGTCCATACAAAAACTTTTGTTTTAGTTAGAAATGTTTCTTTTAGATCATAGCAAGCTTGGTGATTAAAAGATCTAGACTGACAGTCCTGTAGAGTAAACGCCAACATCTGCGGAATAAATCCAGCTCAGGTCTGACAGGGCAGTCATCTCTGTCCATGCTATATGTACTGCCATGTTCTCATAGATGAGCCATCCGGTTACTGTATAAGATACAGAGGAAGACACTGTTCACCCAGATCACCCTTTAATATTACATTTGAAATAGACAAAAGACCAGACACACACACCCCACTCACTCTCATGCTCGGTGCTAATTTAGAGCTTTTTTTGCTGTCATGGATAAGTGTCTGTGAGCATCATGGACGTAGTGAAACATTGCCTGAATTCAGCTCCTAAATTTATTGCTGAAATGTCATATTGTTACTGGGACAACACAGAGATGCCTATTTATGGCCCTAATTCAGAATTCAATAGAACTACACATTTGCCTAAAGTTAGACATATGTTTAAGTATGTTGCTGAATCTGAGCCTCTTATCTCTTCTGAGTGGTCTAACCAGCACAGAATTAGGGTTACTGATCAAAAAAGTAACTGGCATACTTCATAGGAGAATGTCATGTTTGTTTGATTTTTTGCAAGAATTTGAGCTCAATCTTATCCACATGTGATCTTTATATTGGTTCTGGAATGTTACTGCAGTAGCTGTCTCATTATTTCAGTGACACTGGATTCCCCCAGTCCCTCTACAGTTGTGGATGGACTCAGGCCCGCTGATGCGGGGGGCAAAGGGGACAATTGCCCAGGGGCCCAGGCGATTTAAAAGGGCCCGGGGCTCCCGGACCCTTTTAAATCACCTGGGTGGGCTGCAGGGCTCCTAGGCACGTGCACGGTGGTACCGGAGGCGGTGAAGGCAGCTGGGCGGGCATTTGGAAGCCCTGGCCATGCTGGAAGAGCGCAGCCAGCAGCTCGCTGGGCACCAGTAGTGCAGGCACAGCACCACCCAAATGTCAGGCGGACCGTGTGGGCGTAGGCATGGCTTGTGCATGTGTGCGTGCTCCAGCCGCCACATGTGGTCCAGCTCTGCCCCCATGTGGTGACTCCACACTGGGCCTGGGGGCCCAATGACTGTTCTGCCCTGGGGCCTCGAATTGCTGATGGCGGGCCTGGATGGACTGTTTGGTACAGGGTAGTTTTTGCCTCCAATAACCACAGGTGAAAGGGCATGTTTTCCAAAGTATTGCTTTTACACTTAGACATTTAGGCTGGATTTTCCAGAGAGCCTAAAATTGTTAGGCCGTAACTCCTAATTAATTTCAATAGGACTTGGGAGCCTTTGAAAATCCAAACTTCTCTTTAGAAAGTTTGCTTGTGCACTCAGGGCTCTTATTCTGGAATAAGTGTGTCTACAAACTGAGTTATACAGGAATAGCTACTGAACTTTAAATTCACACCATGCATTAATCAGAAAGAACTTTCAAGTATAAATTAGCTTTTAGTGTTTAAAAGTGGCTGCATAAAACTGCACAACTGTTGGTGCACAAAACTGGGTATTTGCACATTTACGTGGGTGTTTGCGCACATATAGTTTAGGTAGCCAGTCTTGACATCTGGAGTCTGTATTTTGGAAAGCAAGCAGGATTTTCTTACTGCTTGTAAGTACAAACTTGACTTGAATTTAAAGTTGTAATGAATTGTTTGAGCACATAAGTGAGTTAAAATTCCCATTACTGTTCTCTCACTGTCCAAGTGACCATGTTCTGGGACGGTTACATGGAAATCCATGCCAGCAGAGACCTCTTGTGCAGTTCCTGGTTCCATGAGGCTAGACTACTAGGCAGATTGCAGCTAATGGTTCAGTAAAAGGGAAAATGAATCCCCTGTCTTTTTAAACTGACTTATATGTAATCTGGATATTGTACAAATTTTAAGCTTGCATAACTTGAATACGTCCCCTTATCTGATTTTAAGACAGGTCCTTGTGGTAAATGTCTCATGACAGAGGGATATCTGTGACCGTTTCTCTTACTTCACAGCATTTGTAATGGAGCTGAAGCAATTAAGCACTCCTCAAAGACCATATTCAGGCTGAAAGGAACTGGTAAGACTGAATTCTGGGCATGGAAATTGGTCGTATAAAAATAACGTCTTCTCAAAATAAACAGACTTTGGAAACTCCTTTTCTGAAATTAAATGCTGTGCTCGCTGTACTTAACTGAAGTTTTTTCATCCTCTATCCCTGAATGGAAAGAATCCAAGTTTTATGCTAGTTGGCTTGGGCTGTCTGCTTACAGAAATAATACAAAGCGGCATTTTTGGTCAGAAATGAGTGTAACTGAATGAAAATTCTGCCACTACCTAGTGTCCTTTCACCCTTACAGGCAATGCCTGTCTTTTTGATGAAAGATCCTTTTCACACCACATAAGGAAGGCTGTTATACAGATGCATATAAAGACTTTGTGTAAGTGAGTCCACTAGTATGACCACAACTTACTAGCAAAATCATTTTCCCTTAGACCATGATTCTGCTGTCTAGACATTCACTTAGGACGTCTGAATCCAAGAATACCAAACAGGAATAAATAATATAGCTGGCTGTCATTTCAGAATTTTCTGACAGAAATTAAGAATAACTCCAAGGTTTCTGCGAGCCCTCTGTGATTTTTGGAGAAGATGGGGTCAGAAAGATTTAGATTACTGTAATGTAGGAAAATAGTGAACCTGTTTAAGAAGTTTGTAACAGTTACAAGTAGTTTGGAGATTAAATTGAAAAACAAAATGTCAGCATTTTACTGTACTCATTCATACAAGGGTTTTGGTAGAATGATTCTTGGTTCATAATCGTGGACAGATACATTGAAAAAAAAGGCTTAAATCATAAATACAGTGTGCGCTTATAGTGCATACTGTAGATATATGCACCGTTTATCCTTGAAGTATTGACTTGAAGTATTTGTTTTATATGCACACGCTATAAATAACAGCCAACTAGAATTTTGCAATACCATCTGGGAGGGCACATTATCAAGTGAGTGCTGGAAGAGGCAAGGGTCATGAATTCGAAGATCTCTTTTGGAACTGACTTGCTGTGTGACCATGGGTAACTTATTCTGTAAATTTCCCTGTTGAAAAATAGGGATCAGAATACATTCTTCACAGAGCTGTTGTGAGGCTTAATTAATCAATGTTTATAAAGTGTTATAGTTCTATATGGTAATGACATAATCTTAGTTGTATCCTGCCAGATATGAGACTAGCATAAGAGAGAAGTTCAGAATCATTAGGGATTTATTAGATCTGTACAGTAGTGATACTATAGTTTAGATGGAGATTTAATAGACTCTGGTTTGTGGATTTACACTTGTAGAGTGATTAAGAGGGGATGCCCTCATGTTAAGTGTAAGATGGATGTATATTTGGGTCTAAAATGAAGCACACCCCAGCCAGCTAATGTGGGCAGGGCTGCTGGAACCGTTTGTATAGTGGGGATGCTGAGACGCATTGAACCAAAGTGTAAACCCTCTATTTGATGGAAACCACTTCAAGCCAGGGAGTGCAGCAGCACCCCCAGCACCTCTAATTCCAACAGCTGTGAATGTGGAACCTAAATTTGGATTCCCCGTGTTAGAGCATATAGTGCTGTCACTGGACACTGTGCTGGGCAGGTGTTTGTTTTTATAATAGTTAATTGAAAAGAAAGCCTTTGTAACAAACAAAGTTGCACTGTAGTCTTCTTCAGAAATGGACTTGTATTGGGTTTCATTTAGTCATAAATGAGCTATTGTTTTCCTCTTTGTCTCATTACTTGGAACATTTTGAAACTAGACCTGGCAAAATGTTAAAAAATAGAGAACAATCCTGAAATGGTAGGGATGTAACCTAGACAGGGCATTTTGCCTCAGTGGGCTACAGGACCTAATAGGTATTTTCTATTTCTGGATGCAATGATTGTTCATAAAAGATCAGGCTTTTTTGTAAGCTGCACTTTCATGAATCAATTCATTTCTGATTGACCAAAATTCATCTACTAATCTAACTGGTTGACACAGATTTGATTGACTATAATAATAATAGTATTTGTGGTGAATTGTCTGTGTCTTCCTAGGCATTTTTCTTAAAATTACCCACCATTGCACTAGCCCTGGTAAGCTGTACTGGTGGTAGAATTGTGGCTGGCTAGTATAGACTAGCTGTTGGTGTTTTTACCATTGTTTCTAACCTCCTCACTGCTGCATCAGTGCTAAGTGGAAGATTTGAAGAAAAATATAATTGGAGACAGTTTCCCCCAATTCTGTTGCCAAAGAAAGGGTCATGTGTGCTTTCAGATGCACAAAAACCTATATTCTGTTTGATTAGCGATTAGCAAACCAGCTTTGCAACTCATGTAATTTGCAAGAGGCCAAGAGTTATTTAATTTGTCATCTCATGTGACTAATGCTTAAATCTGCAATAATAATGAGTCACATGGTTACCATATTACATTAACTTCTAATTATCATGTTTATCTTCAGTAGTATTGTTCGGAGGATTTAAACAAATACAGGTATTTTATATAGCTGCGAACATTATAGTAAAGGCTACAGCTCAGCTTCCACAGTAATCCTCTTTTCATTCACAGCTTTCTCATATACCTTTTTGGGTTGAAACTTTCCATTCTTGGCCTCAGTCCAAAGGTGAGAGTCTCTTGAAAGCTTGAATTAAAATCCATTCAGCCATTTGAGTATGTGTATAAATGAGAGAAAACATACTTCCACTATTGTCTTTCTGTGCCTGCCCAAACAGCGAATGATGTATGCCTCCTGCTGATAGGTGGAAACAGGAAAACAAGCTACTTACAGCGTTGCCTTTGGTGCTACATAAAACGTTTGTTGATTGACATGCTCCCATGTGGGAGAAGCTCCTGCTAGTGGCTCTGATGCTCACAACATAAGAATGGCCATACTGGGTCACACCAGTGGTCCATCTAGCCCAGTATCCTGTCTTCTGATAGTGGCTGGTGCCAGATGCTTCAAAAGGAATGAACAGAACAGGGCAATTTATCGAGTGATCCATCGCCTATCTTCCAGTCCCAGCTTCTAGCAGTCAGAGGCTTAGACACACCCAGAGCATGGGGTCATGTTCCTGGCCATCTTGGTTAATAGATATTTATGGACCTATCCTCCAGGAATTTATCTAATTCTATTTTGAACGCAGTTAAATTTTGGCCTTCAGAACATCCCCTGGCAACAAGGTCCATAGGTTGACTGTGCATCATGTGAAGTATTTCCTTATGTTTGTTTTAAACCTGCCGTCTAGTAATTTCATTGGGTGACCCTTGGTTCTTGTATTATGTGAAGGGGTAAATAACACTTCCTTATTCACTTTCTCCACACCATTCATGATTTTATAGACCTCTATCATATCCCCTGTTTAGTTGTCTCTTTTCTAAGCTGAACAGTCCCAAGTCGTTTTAATCTCTCCTCATAGAGAAGCTGTTCTATACCCCTAATCATTTTTGTTGCCCTTGCCTGTACTTTTTCCAATTCTAATATATCTTTTTTTGAAATGGGGTGACCAGAACTGCATGCCGTTCAAGGTAGGTTATAGCATGGATTTATATAGTGGTGTAACAGGGTTGGCACCCACCTCTCACAAGTGTTTCCTTCTGGTTGGGCATGTCTGTGTTCTTTAGTTCTGGTGACCCCCTTTGGTGGTTCTCAGGTGGGTTTGTCAGTGACAGCGCTCTGGCTCAGTCACACTGTCTGCCTATTAACCAACACAAACCCCTTCCAGGGTAGGCCCCGGTGGACTGTATATCTCAGTGCCCCTCTGGTGGTGTCTCTCTCTAGCCCTCCCTGGGCTTTGGTCTTTAAGTAGTCCAGCCTTGTTATGGAGCTGTATCCCCAGGGCTTCCTCCCTGGAGACACTATCTTCCTGCAGCTCTCCCCAGACTCAGCAACCAGCTAGATGTTCAATGCCCTCAATGCTCCCCCGGTCCCTGCTAGCAAACCATCCATGGCCCTGCTGCTTTTTCAGGACTGCAGTCCTTTCTTCTCCTGCTCCTAGCAGCAACTAAACTGTTGCTCTGCGCTGCAACTCCTTTTATATGGCCCTCCTGGGCCCTGGTTGGCTGCTTCCCCTGCAGCCACTCTAGCCTGCTTGGAAAACCTCTCCACTGCTTCTTCCCTGGGATGGGTGTAGCAGAACCCTGAGGCCTCCAGCAGGGGGCCTTTGGGCCTAGTCCACCCCATCACAAGTGGCATTATGATATTTTCTGTTTTATTATCTATCCCTTCCTAATAGTTCCTAACATCCTATTAGCTTTTTTGACTGCTGCTGCACATTGAGCAGATATTTTCAAAGAACTATCCCAAGTGACTCCAAGATCTCTTTCTTGGGTGGAAACAGCTAATTTAGACCCCTTTATTTTGTATGTATAGTTCGGATTATATTTTCCAATGTACCTTATTTTCCAATTATCAACATTCAATTTCATCTGATATTTTGTTGCCCAGTCACCCAGTTTTGTGAGATCCCTATGTAACTCTTCGCAGTCAGCTTTGGACTTATCTTGAGTAATTTTGTCTCATCTGCAAACTTTGCCACCTCTCTGTTTACCCCTTTTTCTAGATCATTATTGAATATGTTGAACAGCACTAGTCCCAGTACAGATCCTTGGGGGACCCCACTATTTACCTCTCCACTGGGAAAACTGACCATTTATTCCTACCCTTTGTTTCCTATCTTTTAACTAGTTACTGATCCATTAGAGGACCTTCCCTCTTATCCTGTGTCTGCCTATTTTGCTTAAGAGTCTTTTGTGAGGAACCTTGTCAAAAGCTTTCACAAAGTCCAAGTATATTCTATCCACTTGATCACCCTTGTCCACATATTTGATGACCCCTTCAAAGAATTTTAATAGATTGGTGAGGCATGATCTCCCTCTATAAAAGCTGTGTTGACTCTTCCACAACATATTGTGTTCACCTGTGTGTCTGATAATTCTGCTCTGTGCTCTTTCAGTCAATTTGCCTGATACTGAAGTTAGGCTTACTGGCCTGTAATTGCCAGGATTGCCTCTGGAGCCTTTTAAAAAAAAGTCAGTATTACATTAGCTACCTACCAGTCATCTGGTACTTTGTATTTCTTTTTCTTGAAGTTGTTGTTCTCCCCTTTCCCTTTGTAAAAAAAGAAAAAACAAAACAGAAACAAACTAAATCAATATTAATGAATCATTAAGGCTGCATATTTAAACACAGTCAGGAAATGCAAAAATAAGCATTCTCACAGCAACATTAACTCATCCACACTGCACAGAAGCACTTTGGGATAATTACACTGTTCAGTGTATACCTTAAAATACAGCATGTGCAATGCAGATAGATTAATGTTGCTCCCAGAACCATATTTTTTCATTTCTATACATTTTTGTGTTTAAAATTGCAAACTTAACATTGCTTTAGCTAAGGGTTGTTGGGTTTTTTTGAGGTGTGTGTGGGGTTTTTTTGTTTCTGTTTTTGTTTCAATTTTATAATAATAGATGTAAAATGAAATCACTGGTGATGGACATTATTTAGGTCTGTTTGACTTTTGCAGGCAGTTAGTTCCATGTAATAAAGTCTTTGTTCACTGGGGTGTATCAGCAAGTACTAGATGTTCAGCAAGCTTACACAAGGAAGTGCTTGGATAGATGACTCTTTACATAAAATGGTCGTGAAATAATTTTTTTAACCAGTTGCAGTAATGACCACACTGATGAGTCTGTCTTTCTATTCCTAATATTTATGCTATGCTTACTATAGTTTATTCTGTCTTCCTTCTCTGTTATATTTCTCATGCACCTAGCATTGCAGGAAACACCATTTAAGTTTAAGAGTAGCAGCCGTATTAGTCTGTATCCGCAAAAAGAAAAGGAGGACTTGTGGCACCTTAGAGTCGAACAAATTTATTTGAGTATAAGCTTTCATAAGATATAGATCACTTCATCGGATGCATGCAGTGGAAAATACAGTAGGGGGATTTTATATACACAGAGAACGTGAAACAATGGGTGTTACCATACACACTGTAACGGGAGTGATCAGGTAAGGTGAGCTATTACCAGCAGGAGAGAAAAAAAACCTTTTGTAGTGATAATCAAGGTGGGTCATTTCCAGCAGTTGACAAGAACGGGAGAGGAACAGTAGGGGGGAAAATAAACATGGGGAAATAATTTTACTTTGTGTAATGACACATCCACTCCCAGTCTTTATTCAAGCCTAATTTAATGGTGTCCAGTTTGCAAATTAATTCCAATTCAGCAGTCTCTCGTTGGAGTCTGTTTTTGAAGTTTTTTTGTTGTAAGTTTGTAGGCTGTGGAGTTTGTGAAATCTTTTCAGTTTAACTTTACAGTCAGACTGATTGGAGTAAGTAAGCTCAAATTGGGCTGAGCTGCAGGCTGAATACATTGTGGTATTCACTGTCATAAGTGTGTGTGGGATGTTCCATTCAGAAGTGTGACTAGCCCAGTCTGTCAGTGACCTGGGTTCCTTCTTTCAATGAAGTATTTGTGGTTTTTCTGTGGGTGTGTTTCTCCTTCGTCTCCCTACCCCCTCCACTCCTTCCCTCTGCCCAAACCACCATACAGACACTTCATGCAGAAACCCAACCAGTACTCTTTATATGCAGAGAGGAAATTTACCAAATAGCTATTTCAGTTTCTCAATAATTCCAAATCTCTCTGTGAGGATTTAGTTGGCTGAGGCCTTTCCCTCACACCCTTTTTATTATGGCCTTGGCTTTTATTCGTCCTTTTGTCTTTGTTTTTATGTACAGAAAAAAAATCTGGTACTTTGAAAATATACCCCTAAAATTAGAATTGCATTGGACTCTGAGTGGATTAGTTCATTGGTTTCAGTGGGTGTCAGGTGGCTAAAATACTCTGCTCTCTAAGAACTTGAATGTATACTTGAAGGGAAGGGAGAATGACCCAGTTCAATATAATTGATCACAATATTATAACCTTCAATTGCTATTGAACAATGGAATAGCTCAAGTTTGGTGGTGCAATCACTGGAGGTTAATACAAAACAGAGGTTCCAAAGTGAAATATGTTGCAGTGTAATATGGAGTAACTGAACTAATAAGAATGTATTGATTCCTAATTGGAACTTCACTGTAGATGTGCATTGAATACTGCTAGTTGGAAATGGAGGCCACTTTGAAGATTAAATGCTGTCACGGGTTCTGGTGTGATGGGCAGGTTTCGGCAGTTCAAGAAAGCAGATACTTCACCATTTAAATTTCTTTGCATTGTCAAAATTATCACCCTAATCCTGCCTGAAGATCCTAGAGACAATTAGTCTGAGTTGTTTTTCTGCATTAACAGACTATTAAACACAACTGTGGACATGGATGATGATGACCATGACATCAGAGGCCAGTGGACTGCCTCCCCTGCTTAAGAGCCTTCCTACACAGAATGGAGAGGTGTAGATAATGCACCCTGTAAACTGAAATTAGTTCCACAGCTTGAACCATCTCCACAACTCCAAAGAGTGGTGTCTTGTAACAGACCATAGGAGAAGCAAGCTGTCTAAACTCCAAAGTCTGACTCCCGCTTCACCCACGTGTACACAGTTTCTAAGAGATTCATCCTGAAGTAGTAGTAGTAATAATAAACAATTTATAGCTCTTTGCAAAGTGTTAATTAGGTGAAAGAATTCCCAGTGAGAATCTTGCAGTATATTCTCAGCAAGCCTAGCTCAAATATGCTTCTGCTAATTAATTCAGAAGTTGACATTACGTAGAATATGAGTTCTGCATTCATTAATGTTTGAACTGCACATTGAAAGTGCAAATTGCTATATAAATGATAAATATTTTTGTTATTAGTAGAGCTGACCTGGTAAAGAGGTGAGATCTGGTTTTGAAGGTGGAGGACTGGGAACTACAAACTTCGAAGTTCTAATACCACCTCTGACTTTGACTCCTTTGTGGCCTTGAGCAAGTCAGTTTCTGGCTGAGTTTCACCCTATGTAAAATATGAGCTCATATTTATACGAGCTCCCTCATAAATATAAAGGGAAGGGTAAACACCTTTAAAATCTCTCCTGGCCAGAGGAAAAACCCTTTCACCTGTAAAGGGTTAAGAAGCTAGGATAACCTCGCTGGCACCTGACCAAAATGACCAATGAAGAGACAAGATACTTTCAAAAGCTGCAAGGGAGGGAGAAACAAAGCCTCTCTCTCTCTCTGTCTGTGTGATGCTTTTGCCGGGGACAGAACAGGAATGGAGTTTTAGAATTTAGTAAGTAATCTAACTAGATATGCGTTAGATTCTGATTTCTTTAAATGGCTGAGGAAATAAGCTGTGCTGAATGGAATGGAAATTCCTGTTTTTGTGTCTTTTTGTAACTTAAGGTTTTGCCTAGAGGGATTCTCTGTGTTTTGAATCTGATTACCCTGTAAGGTATTTACCATCCTGATTTTACAGAGGTGATTCTTTTTACTTTTTCTTCTATTAAAATTCTTCTTTTAAGAAACTGAATGCTTTTTCATTGTTCTTAAGATCCAAGGGTTTGGGTCTGTGGTCACCTATGCAAATTGGTGAGGATTTTTATGAAACCTTCCCCAGGAAAGAGGGGATAATGTTTGGGAGGATTTTGGGGGGAAAGACGTTTCCCAACGGACTCTTTCCTAATAAAATAATACCGGTTAGACGTTTGGTGGTGGCAGCGGGCAAAAGGTAAAATAGTTTGTACCTTTGGGGAAGTTTTAACCTAAGCTGGTAAAAGTAAGCTTAGGAGGTTTTTATGCAGGTCCCCACATCTGTACCCTAGCGTTCAGAGTGGGGAAGGAACCTGGACATGGTGGCAGAGTGGTGGGATTAACTTGAGATCAGTTTGAGATTTTTTGAACCAGAAGCACAGATTTGAAAAGGAATTTTTTTTTTCCTTTGGGCTGCTGAAAAGCAGGTTTTAAACTGAAAGCAGTTAGAGGTTTTTTTTTCTCTGCTTGGGGGCCAGAGCAGAGACAAAAGGGAATTGTCTTTTGTGAGCTGGAGTTTTCTCTACCTAAAGGCAGGGTAGTTAATCTCCTGCAGGGAAATTCACCAGTCTTCACAGACCTGAAGAAGTTTTTTTTTTACCTAAGAGCAACTAGAGGGGTTTTCTGCCTATTTGCCTGGAGACAAAGGTGTTAGGGGTTTTTTTTTGTTTTTTGTTTTGTTTGGGTTTTTTTTTGGATTTTTCTGTAGGCTGACCATCACTATCAGAGAATATAGGTATCATATTACAGCACAGCAAAATTTTACAAGCCAAGTTTTTTTTTTTTTTTTGGTTGTTTGTTTTATTTCTAACTCTCGGGTGTAAAGTTGGTTAAAAACGGAGAGGCAAAGATGACAGAAACCAAGACACAACACAGATTGGGTTAGCAAGACTGGAGGCAGCAAAAGAGGCAGAAAAACCCCTAGAAGCTGCGCACAGGAGAGAAATGGAGGCAAAGGACAAAGAAATGGAGGCAGCAAAAGAGGCAGCAAAAAACCACGAGGCTGCCCACAGGAGAGCTATGGAGGCAAGGGCCAAAGAACTGGAGGAGAAGGAAAAAGAGAGGAAGCATGTGGAGGAGGAGAAGGAAAAAGAGAGGAAGCATGTACTGGAGATGGAGAAGGCAAAGGCTCAGCAGAATATACCAACAAACCCTAGCAATCCTTCTCCAGGTACCACTTCCCATCCCAGAAAGTTCCCCACCTACAAGGCAGGCGATGATACCGAGGCCTTCTTAGAAAACTTTGAAAGGGCCTGCCTTGGGTACAGCATCTCTACAGACCAATACATGGTGGAGCTGAGGCCGCAGCTCAGTGGACCCTTAGCTGAGGTGGCGGCTGAAATGCCTAAGGAACAAATGAACCAGTATGAACTGTTTTAAAGCAAGGCGAGAGTCAGAATGGGGCTAACACCCAAGCATTCCCGTCGGCGGTTCAGAGCCCTAAGGTGGAAACCAGACGTGTCATTTACCCGACATGCCTACCACATTGTGAAACATTGGGATGCCTGGATATCAGGAGCAAGTGTTAAATCTCCAGAAGACTTGCCCTTCCTAATGCAAATGGAGCAGTTCTTAGAAGGTGTTCCTGAGGAAATAGAAAGATACATCCTAGATGGGAAGCCCAAAACTGTAATCGAGGCGGGGAAGATTGGAGCCAAATGGGTGGAGGTGGCAGAAAAGAAAAAAACTGGTTGCAGTTGGAATGGATACCAGAAGGGACAACCTCAGACCACCCCCTACTACCGGGGGCCACCCAAGCCCCAACTACCCCCAAGGAACCCTCCAGACACCTTATCATCCCGCCACACCATTCTCCAGCAACCCACCTCGCCCCAGTGACCCGTCAGCTGGACGATGTTTTAAATGTAACAAGCCGGGGCATGTAAAGGCCAACTGCCCCAAGAACACAAACAGATGACAGTTCATTGCACTGGAATCACACCAGAGGTCCTCAAGCCCAGATACCTCCCAGATACCCTTGGAGCGGAGGGAAACTGTGAGTGTGGGCGGGAAGAAGGTCACCGCGTGGAGGGACACCAGAGCACAAGTGTCAGCTATCCATGCTTCCTTAGTGGACCCCAATTTAATCAATCCAGAGATCCAAGTGATGATACAACCCTTCAAGTCAAACTCTTTCAATTTGCCTACAGCCAAGTTGCCTGCCCAGTACAAGGGCTGGTCAGGAACGTGGACTTTTGCAGTCTATGATGATTATCCCATCTCCATGCTGTTCGGGGAAGACTTGGCCAATCATGTGAAGCGAGCCAAAAGGGTGGGAATGGTCACCCGCAGCCAGGCTAAACAAGCTGTCACGCCTAGCTCTGTTCCGGAAACTTCTACCAGGACCCGGTCAGAGGTGATGGACCCGGACCCCAGGCCAATGTCTACAACAGCAGTAGTGGATCCAGTCCCAGAGACCCAGACAGAGCCCAAACCGGAACCGGCGGAACAACTAGCACCAGACCAATTGCCAGCACTGAATACAGTACTTGCAACCCCAACACCAGAGGGCCCCACCGAACCTGAACCGGCAGCAGCCGATAACCCTACACAAGAGGCGCAGCCGGAGCCTGAACCCCAACCTAGTGCCCCAGCGGAGAGCGGTTCACAGTCAACGGAAACAGCCCCATCCCCTACATTGCTTCCAGAGGGACCAAGCATAGGTCCACAATCCAGTGAGGAACCTATATCTCCAGCATCAAGGGAACAGTTCCAGGCCGAACAGGAAGTAGATGAAAGCCTCCAGAGAGCTTGGACAGTGGCACGGAGCAACCCACCGCCTCTCAGCTCTTCTAATTGATCCAGGTTTGGATCTACAAAAAGTCTTCGAGCGCATAAGGGAGGCAGGACTAACTGTTAAGGCTAAGAAGTGTCAAATAGGCCTAAACAGAGTGACTTACCTTGGACACCAGGTGGGTGAAGGAACTATCAACCCCCTATAGGCCAAAGTGGATGCTATCCAAAAGCGGCCTGTCCCAAAGTCAAAGAAACAGGTTCAATCCTTCTTAGGCTTGGCCTGTTGTTATAGGCGATTTTTACCGCAATACAGCCAAATCGCCGCCCCACTGACAGACCTAACCAAAAAAAACCAGCCAAATGCCGTTCAGTAGACCGAAGAGTGTCAGAAGGCCTTTAACCAGCTTAAAGCGACACTCGTGTCTGACCCTGTACTAAGGGCCCCAGACTTTGACAAACCGTTCCTAGTAACCACAGAAGCATCCGAGCATGGTGTGGGAGCAGTTTTAATGCAGGAAGGACCGGATAAAGAATTCCACCCTGTAGTGTTTCTCAGCAAGAAGCTGTCTGAGAGGGAAAGCCACTGGTCAGTCAGTGAAAAAGAATGTTACGCCATTGTCTACGCTCTGGAAAAGCTACTCCCATATGTTTGGGGACGTCGTTTCCACCTGCAGACCGACCATGCTGCGCTACAATGGCTTCATACCGCCATGGGAAATAACAAAAAACTTATTCGGTGGAGTTTAGCTCTCCAAGATTTTGATTTCAACATCCAACACATCTCAGGAGCTTCTAACAAAGTGGCTGAAAATTTCCCAGAATCAACTGGTTAAAATCGTCCTTGAGATGTGGAAAATATTGTTAGTCTTTATATACTTGATAGTATATTTAGAGGTGCATGTGTCTTATTAACTCTGTTTTTTCCTAGAGCTCCAGGAAGAAATCCCAGCCAACGTTTCACTCTATCTGTGATTTGGGGGGCGTGTCATAAATATAAAGGGAAGGGTAAACACCTTTAAAATCCCTCCTGGCTAGAGGAAAAACCCTTTCACCTGTAAAGGGTTAAGAAGCTAGGATAACCTCGCTGGCACCTGACCAAAATGACCAATGAGAAGACAAGATACTTTCAAAAGCTGCAGGGGAGGGAGAAAAAAAGCCTCTCTCTCTGTCTGTGTGATGCTTTTGCCGGGGACAGAACAGGAATGGAGTCTTAGAACTTAGTAAGTAATCTAGCTAGATATGCGTTAAATTCTGATTTCTTTAAATGGCTGAGGAAATAAGCTGTGCTGAATGGAATGGAAATTCCTGTTTTTGTGTCTTTTTGTAACTTAAGGTTTTGCCTAGAGGGATTCTCTATGTTTTTAATCTAATTACCCTGTAAGGTATCTACCATCCTGCTCTTACAGAGGTGATTCTTTTTTCTTCTATTAAAATTCTTCTTTTAAGAAACTGAATGCTTTTTCATTGTTCTTAAGATCCAAGGGTTTGGGTCTGTGGTCACCTATGCAAATTGGTGAGGATTTTTATGAAACCTTCCCCAGGAAAGGGGGGGTAACGTTTGGGAGGATTTTGGGGGGAAAGATTTCCAAATGGACTCTTTCCTAATAAAATAATACCGGTTAGACGTTTGGTGGTGGCAGCGGGCAAAAGGTAAAATAGTCTGTACCTTTGGGGAAGTTTTAACCTAAGCTGGTAAAAGTAAGCTTAGGAGGTTTTTATGCAGGTCCCCACATCTGTACCCTAGCGTTCAGAGGGGAGAAGGAACCTTGACATGAGCGATAATATTTAATTCATCCTTGCTAGCCATCTGCAAAGGAAGTAATGTTTGCAAAAGACTCTGAAGCAGAAGACTGCCAAATTGCGTACATGTGTTAGAGATGTCTCTTTCAGGTTGTTTTTGATTTGCTTGTCTGCTCGGATATTTTGCTTTCACAAGTTGAGGAAGTAAGTTCTTATTATAAGAATGTTTTTTATTACAATCACCTTGCTCATATATCGTCTGCTGTTCAACCTACAGTAGGAGAAACCTGTTGGTGGGAGCATGTCATCTAGAACCCATATTTCCAGTTAAGATGCTTGTTTCTGTTCCTTTGGTTGGATATAATTTGCTTGAAATCCAAACTTTCTTCTTCTTTAAAAAAAATAATGGAAAAGTGCGTGCAGAGTGTTCCTGTTCTATATCACGTGCTGAAACAAAACCATTTGGATAAAGATTGCCGCTTTTTAGATAACAAGTAAGTTCCAGTATAACTGGCTGGCGTCCTAATTGCACTAGAAAGAAAACACTAATGAAAGACTTAGGCCTGGTCTACACTATGAGTTTGTCGGATTTAGCAGCGTTAAATCCGAATTAACCCTGCACCCGTCCACACAACGAAGCCATTTTTTCGACATAAAGGGCTCTTAAAACCGATTTCTGTACTCCTTCCCAACGAGGGGATTAGCCCTGAAATTGACATCGCCGTTTTGAATTCGGGTTAGTGTGGACGCAATTTGAAGGTATTGGCCTCCGGGAGCTATCCTACAGTGCACCATTGTGACTGCTCTGGACAGCACTCTGAACTCGGATTCACTGGCTAGGTGTACATGGAAAAACCCCGGGAACTTTTGAATCTCATTTCCTGTTTGGCCAGGCGAGCTCATCAGCACAGGTGACCATACAGTCCCAGAATTGAAAAAGAGCTCCAGCATGGAGCGAACGGGAGGTACTGGATCTGATCGCTGTATGGGGAGAGGAATCTGTGCTATCAGAACTACGTTCCAAAAGACAAAATGCTAAAACATTTCAAAAAATCTCCGAGGCCATGAGGGACAGAGGCTACATCAGGGACGCAACACAGTGCCGCGTGAAACTTAAGGAGCTCAGAGAAGCATACCAGAAAACCAAAGAATCAAATGGACACTCTGGGACAGAGCCCCAGACATGCTGCTTCTACGCTGAGCTGCATGCAATTCTAGGGGGGGCCGCCACCACTACCCCACCCCTGTCCATGGACTCCGGTGATGGGGTACTCTCCGCCATGCCTGATGATTTTGCAGATGGGGAAGATGAGGAGGAGAAGGACCAGCTTGGGGAGAGCACACAGGACACCATTCTCCCTGACAGCCAGGATCTTTTTATTACCCTCACTGACATACCCTCCCAACCCAAACAAGCCGGAGAAGGGACCTCTGGTGAGTGTACCTTTTAAAATATAATACATGTTTTAAAAGCAAGCGTTTTTTAATGATTAAGTAGCCCTGAGGACTTGGGATGCATTCGTGGCCAGTACTGCTACTGGCAAAGTCTGTTAACATGTCTAGGAATGGAGCGGAAATCCTCCAGGGACATCTCCATGAAGCTCTCCTGGAGACACTCTAAAAGCCTTTGCAGAAGGTTTCTGGGGAGAGCAGCCTTATTCCATCCTCCATGGTAGGACACTTTACCACGCCATGCTAGTAGCAAGTAATCTGGTATCACTGCATGACAAAGCCTGGCAGCGTCTGGTCCCTGTGTTTGCTGGCATTCAAGCAACATCCGTTCTTTATCTCTCTGTTTTATCCTCAGGAGAGTGATATTCACGGTAACCTGGTTGAAATAGGGGAATTTGATTAAGGGGACATTCAGAGGTGCCCGTTCCTACTGGATTGTTTGCCTGTGGCTGAAAAGAAATCCTCTCTGCAGTTAGCCAAGCGGTGGGGAGAGGGGCCATTGGCGTTGAGCTGTTCGCGTTTGGCTAGCAGGGATCTTCCCTGATACCAGCCAGGCGGTGGGGGGACGGGAAAAGCGATCATCCCAGAGAATTGGATGGGGGGAGGGGGTTAGTTTGGTTTCTGCTGTTGCATGTTAACAGGAAAACAGCCTGCAAGCTGAATTCTGTTGCCCAGCCCTGCATGTTTGATTTCTAACACCAAAGCCTCAGGCACTCAATATAAGATGCAAAATGCAACCTTATACCAAAATCACATGTGCTATGTAATGTGAATAGCGTTGTTCACCGTGAAAGAGTATAGCCATTGTTCTGTAAAATGTATCTTTTTAAATACTTCACTCCCTTTTTTTCCTCCAGCAGCTTCAAATGTTTCAAGCCTCCCTCCTCCGTACCAAAGGCTATCTCAGATAAGGCGGCGAAAAAAACGCACGCGCAAGGAAGTGTTTTTCATAGATTTCATAGAATATCAGGTTGGAAGGGACCTCAGGAGGTCATCTAGTCCAACCCCCTGCTCAAAGCAGGACCAATCCCCAATTTTTGCCCCAGTTCCCTAAATGGCCCCCTCAAGGATTGAACTCACAACCCTGGGTTTAGCAGGCCAATGCTCAAATCACTAAGCTATCCTGGAAATACTTAATTCTCTGAGCTCATGCAGTCGTCCGGCACTGACAGAGCTGTGTGGAGGGACACAATAGAAGAGTACAGGACGGTGGCCGATGAACGTGAGGAGAGGTAGCGGCAGGAAGATCAGAGAAGCATGAGGAAATGCTGGGGCTACTGCGGGATCATGCTCCAGTGTCTGGGGGAGGTTCAGGAACCGCAGCAGGATCACAGACTGCTGCTGTAGTCCCTGTTTAACCGCCCTCCCTCCTCCCCAAGTTCCATAGCCTCCTCACCCAGACGCCCAAGAACGCGGGGTGGGAGGCTCTGGGCACCCAACCACTCCGCTCCAGTGGACAGCCCAAGCAACAGAAGGCTGGCACTCAACAAGTTTTAAAGTGGCCTTTTCCTTCCCTCCTCCCACACCCCACCCCGGCTACCTTGTGAGTTATCTCCCTATTTTTATAATCAATTAATAAAGAATACATGGTTTTTAAATGATAGTGACTTTATTTCCTTTGCAAGCAAGCTGTGATCGGAGGCGGGAGGGCGGGTGGCTTACAGGGAATTAGAGTCAACCAAGGGGTCGGGTTTTCATCAAGGAGAAACAAACAGAAATGTCACACAGTACCCTGGCCAGTCATGAAACTGGTTTTCAAAGCTTCTCTGATGCGCACCACTTCCTGCTGTGTTCTTCTAACTGCCCTGGTGTCTGGCTGCGCATATTCAGCAGCCAGGCAATTTGCATCAACCTCCCATCCTGCCATAATTGTCTCCCCCTTACTCTCACAGAGATTGTGGAGCACACAGGAAGCAACAATAACAAATGGAATATTGGTTTCGCTGAGGTCTGAGCGAGTCAATAAACTGCGCCAGCGACCCTTTAAATGTCCAAATGCACACTCTACCACCATTCTGCACTTGCTCAGCCTGTAGTTGAACAGCTCCTTACTACTGTCCAGGGTGCCTGTGTACAGCTTCATGAGCCAGGGCATTAAGGGGTAGGCTGGGTCCCCAAGGATAACTATAGGCATTTCAACATCCCCAACAGTTATTTTCTGGTCTGGGAAGTAAATCCCTTCCTGCAGCCATTTAAACAGATCAGAGTTCCTGAAGACGCGAGCATCATGAACCTTTCCCAGCCATCCCACGTCAATGTTGGTGAAACGTCCCTTATGATCCACCAGTGCTTGCAGCACCATTGAAAAGTAACCCCTTGCAGTTTATTTACTGGCTGCCCTGGTGGTCCGGTCCCAATATAGGGATATGCGTTCCGTCTATAGCCCCACCACAGTTAGGGAATCCCATTGCAGCAAAGCCATCCACTATGACCTGCACATTTCCCAGAGTCACTACCTTTGATAGCAGCAGCTCAATGATTGCGTTGGCTACTTGCATCACAGTAACCCCCACAGTAGATTTGCCCACTCCAAATTGATTACCAACTGACCGGTAGCTTTCTGGCATTGCAAGCTTCCACAGGGCTATTGGCACTCGCTTGTGAACTGTGAGGGCTGCTCTCATCTTGGTATTCTTGTGCTTCAGGGCAGGGGAAAACAAATCACAAAGTTCCATGAAAGTTCCCTTACGCATGCGAAAGTTTCGGAGCCACTGGGAGTCATCCCAGACCTGCAACACTATGCGGTCCCACCACTCTGTGCTTGTTTTCCAGGCCCAGAATCGGCGTTCCATGGTATGAGCCTGCCCCATTAACACCATGATCTCCAAATTGTGGGGGAACGCGGTTTTAGAGAAAAGTGTGTTCATGTCCTCATCACCGCGCTGCCGTCGCCTCCTCACCTGGTTTTTCAGGTGCTAGTTCTGCATACACTGCATGATAATGCGCGAGGTGTTTACAATGGTCATAACTGCTGTGGTGAACTGAACGGGCTCCATGCTTGCTGTGCTATGGCGTCTGCTTCTGCTCAGGCAATCCAGGGAAAAGGGCGCGAAACGATTGTTTGCCATTGCTCTGGCGGAGGGAGGGGTGACTGACAACATGGCTTACAGGTTTGGCTTATAGGGAATTAAAATCAACAAAGGGGGTGGCTTTGCGAGAAACAGAATGGCCCCCTGAAGGATAGAACTCAAAACTGGGTTTAGCAGG
Organism: Natator depressus; assembly: GCF_965152275.1. Lineage (NCBI taxonomy): Eukaryota > Metazoa > Chordata > Testudines > Cheloniidae > Natator > Natator depressus. The sequence goes on from NC_134241.1 coordinate 22,172,586, forward strand.
CCGTTGATTTCACGGAGGGAGGGAGGAGAAAATGAATACAAAACAAATCTGGTCTGTTTCTTGTTTTGATCCACTTCATCTATCTTTATACATCTTGCTGGCAGCAGACTGTGCAGTATGACCGCTAGCCATCGTCATCTCCTGGATGCTCTGCAGAAGATCGTGCAGTATGACTGTTGGCCATCGTCTTCTGCTGGCTGCTGATTAAAAGACAGTGCACTGCCAGTAGGACTGAATTGCCATGACACGAAACTTAAAAGGGAATGACCTGGCTGAGTCACTCCCATGTTTGCCCAGGCGCCCCGACCTCATTGAGGTCGGTTAAAAGAGCACCCTGGACTACATCGATGACGGCTGCCAGTCATACTGCACTGTCTGCTGCCAAAAGGCAATAAACTGCTGCTGTGTAGCAATGCAATACCGCGTCTGCCAGCACCCAGGAGACATACAGTGACGGTTAGCTGAGCAGGCTCCATGCTTGCCGTGGTATGGCGTTTGCACAGGTAACTCAAGAAAAAAGGCACAAAATGATTGCCCTTGCTTTCGCGGAGGGAAGGAGGGAAGGGGGGGCCTGACGATATGTACCCAGAACCACCCGCGACAATGTTTTAGCCCCATCAGGCATTGGGATTTCTACCCAGAATTCAAATGGGTGGCGGAGACTGCGGGAACTGTGGGATAGCCACCCACCGTGCAACGCTTCGGAAGTCGACGGTTGCCTTGATACTGTGGGCACACTCTGCCGACTACATGCACTTAGAGTATTTGTGTGGGGACACACACAATCGACTGTATAAAAACGCTTTCTACAAAACCAACTTCTATAAATTCGACCTAATTTCATAGTGTAGACAAGGCCTTAGACCTCAACTGCTATTCCAAAAATTGAGTTGCAAGGGGTGTGTTTCACAAACTGAATTATAATGAATGTTCAGCTAGTACAGCCTACTCTTTCTATTTTTGCTGAATAGAATAGACCAGAAACAGTGAGTGGACTCATCAGGGAAGGTGCTCTAAGAAAAAGTGTCACTAGGGTGGTGTGCGTATATCACAATTGGGCTGATTACATGAAAAGAAGTATGTTCTCTTCTTGCAGTATGTGCGTAGCTATGATTTAATCAGAGTCATATTCATGGAGAGGCTCTGTCTGATAATAAACAAAGTTTATTTTAGTGACAATAAAAGGAAATAGATTAGGTTTATAAAGCCACATGTCTTGTGTGGTAATGAGAAAGCAGTAGCTTCAAAGATACAAAGCTGAGAAGTTAGGGGGTGCATTATGCTAGCTTTTAGTTCCTGAAGACATGGGTTCAAATCTTGACATAGGTCATAAGTGAAAATGAGTTTGGGGATGTTTTTCCATTCCATTTCACAATATAGTTGGACAGCACCAGCAGCCCATGCCTATGCCTGGCTGAGGACAGGAATAACAGCTGATGTTTATAGATTCATAGATACTAAGGTCAGAAGGGACCATTATGATCATCTAGTCTGACCTCCTGCACAACGCAGGCCACAGAATCTCACCCACCCATGTTGCTGGGCAAGATTGAGTTGTATCATAACATGTTTGTGTGGAACATTTGCAGAGACCTTGCTTGTACAATTGTTGACTTAAGCTAGTACTATTAGTCTTTGCCTTTCATGAGAATTAAATTAATTCCCATTAAAAAAAAAAAAGAAGTCTGGAATAATCTATAAATTAGTTTAAGGTTGTTAGGCAAGAGTTAAAAATTCAGTTAGCAGCTGAGACAGAAACCCACGTAACTAACAAGCAGAAATACAAGGGCAGTGGCAGCTGTAAACACTTGATAAACTTATATGGTCAGATGTCCGCCTAGTAACTTGGCCTCTCGGTAAGAAAGAACAGTTTCCCTCGCACAGCTTTCCGGATATCTGTGAACACTCACCCCCACCCCACCCTTCGCCTTAAGGATAGTCACAGATAAATGATGTAACTAGAATAGTTTCTATGCGTACGTCCTGCTCCTGGCACTATCATGTTAAATGTTCTCTCTCTCTCTCTCTCTGAAATAATGTTTGTCTCTGTAAGTACAAGGTAAATGCAAATGGATTGATAAGAAAAGATATATAATTGATCACTGTAACACTATACTTTCGAAGCTGTTTATCAGTCTTCCCAGTGCCGTGAATAAACCCCTTCAGTATTGCCTGTGCCTGCCTGATTCTTAGGGAAAAGAATCTCCTTGCTTCACAAGGTTAACTAACTTACCTGATAATGTTTGTGTTGGTAGGGAGCCTTCAGGATGGCGGCAGAAGTGGAACTCAGCCATGTCCAATCAGCATCTGAAATGGCAGAGGGAGAGAATGACACACACATTTTTCAACCCACGATGTTCCTGGAGCCTCAAGAGACGAGCATTGATATGAAGGCACTTCTGGTCAAGAAAGTGACGAAAACTTGCAGCTGCACCCCAACCGAAGTTAAAGACCTGATTTTCAGTTTTCTCCCTGTCTTGCAGTGGGTCCCCAAATATAAACTGAGAGAGTACCTCCTGGGAGATATAATGTCTGGTGTGATAGTGGGCATCCTGCTGGTCCCACAGTCCATTGCCTATTCCCTGTTGGCTGGCCAGGAACCTATATATGGTCTTTACACAGCCTTTTTTGCCAGCATTATTTATTTCCTATTTGGTACCTCTCGTCATATATCAGTTGGCATTTTTGGTGTGCTTTGCCTTATGGTGGGACAGGTGGTGGATCGTGAGGTACAGAGAGCTGGGTATGACATAGAGCCCAGTGTTCATAGTGGCCTTCAGAGAGATATGGTTCTTTACGTAAATACCACCACTTTGGCTGTGAACCAGACATCACAACCGCTGTTATGTGATAGAAGTTGCTATGCAATTACTGTGGGAGCCACGGTGACCTTCATAGCTGGAGTTTATCAGGTAAGAGGGGGCAGGGTAAATGGGTGTTCTGTGAAAATGCTTCTAATTCTCTTCCTCTCCTCTCTTAGCTATAGTTCAACTCTTTACTGAAGCCTTCTGAGACCAGCCTGAGAGACAGTGGTAGTGTTGTTTATAGCAGTAGTGTCCCATATTGCTGTTCTGGTTAAGGGTCCACCAACATTTCCCTTTATAAGGACCTGATTTTAAGCATTGCCAAAGACTCACCTCCCATTGATTTCACATTATCAGGTACTCAACACTTCTTACAGTCTGGCCCTAAACACTTCTTTTCATTGATTTGTATTTGGGCTTTAATTTTCACTGGGACAAAATTTGCAGCATCAGCTTTCAAATCCAGACCACTTTTTGTTTATTTCACATGTGATCAGCTGGTTTTTTTTCCACTGAAAGTTAATACAAATTGTAAAATAATTTACATGGTATTTGATGCTTTTATTTGGTGCTTGTAAAACTTGACGACTTTTTGTTCAAAGCCAGAACCCTACCATTATTTTAAAGGGATGCTACAAAGATAAAAATCATAATTGAAAAAAATCTGTTACTTAATACCTTAATTTATTAAAATGGAAACATTTAAAAATATAATATTTTTTAACTGTTATGCTTGTATTTCACTGTTTAGCTACTGAAATTAGATCAGCAAGCTTAATTTCTGGTTCTTGTGCATTAGCAAAATGCTGCTGTTTTGGGTTCCATAGCATTGTAGAGGAAGGCATACATCCAAAATCATACACCCTCATTTCTGGAGTGCCCACAACTGTATCATCTAACAGAACGTGGGGTAGAGAAAAAGAAAACATTTTTATGACATTCTAGACAATCCTCTTGGTATAAAACCTAAGACGTCATCTTGTTCTACCTGGCAGTGTTGAGTAATTGAGATAGAGTGGTGGTGGTGGGTTGGGTTTCTGTGAGGCAGTGGGGTTGTGGAGTTGTGGATTGCTGTTTGGTATTTGGCAAAACACTCTCTCTAGCTTCTTTACATAAACAAGTCAAGTTACTTTACCTGATTTAGATGTTATACATAGAACAGCAATTAGCTGTGTTTTGCCTGGGGTCTCTCTGCTTACCAGCCAATAGAACCTCACTTAAACTAAAATATTACTTATGTTATGTTTGCTCTTCAAAGCCCCAACCAAGAACAGGGTCCCTTTGTGCTAGGAACTACAGTAGAACCGCAGAGTTACGAACACCTCAGGAATGGAGGTTGTTCGTAACGCTGAACAAAACATTATGGTGGTTCTTTCAAAATTTTATAACTGAACATTGACTTAATACAGCTTTGAAACTGTACTATGCAGAAGAAAATGCTGCATTTAACCATCTTAATGTAAATGAAACGAGTACAGAAACAGTTCCCTTACTTTGTCAAATCTTTGTTTAAAACTTTCTCTTTATTTTTTAGTAGTTTACGTTTAAACTCAGTACTATATTGTATTTGCTTTTTTTTTTTGTTTTGGTCTCTGCTGCTGCCGGATTGTGTACTTCCGGTTCCAAATGAGGTGTATGGCTGACTGATTAGTTTGTAACTCTGGTGTTTGCAACTCTGAGGTTCTATTGTATACAGACACATAGTAAAAGACAAGCTCTGCCCCAAGGTTGCTTGCAGTCTAAGTACGCAAGAGAGATAAAGAGTGAGGGAGAGGAAGTATTGTTATCCTCATTTTATAGACAAGAAACTGAAGGAGGAGTCAAGTGACTTTTCCAGGGTTACACAGGGAGTCAGTGGTGGAGTCAGTGGTAGAGTCAGGAACTGAACTCAGCTCTCGAGTCCCAGTCCAGTGTCTAACCTCAAGACCATCCTTCTTCTCAGTAAATGTATGCAGTTCTTATGCGTTAGACCAGTTTTCAGCTATGCCTGTATTTTCTTTGTGTTGCCACCGCTAGCTGATGACATGTGTGACCAAGTGGGACTAGTTTGTTTGAGCCAAGAGGTGTAAAAGTACCATAGCTGGTAGCTTGGTGGATCCTGGCATGGCAGTTTCTAAGATGACAGCAGGGAAAAGGCCAGTTTGGCCAGTGAAAAGGGCTTTTAGTGCGGCGTTCAAAGGGAGAAATAACTGAACTTGGTTGTAAGGGAGGCCTGTGTTTAACTTACAGAAAGTTAAATGGGGAAGCAGGGACACTTAGCCACCACCACTGTGGCTGTGTAAATACAGGGGACTGCAGGAATCTGTACATCTGTCCAGCCCTTTCCATCATGAGCTAACTGTAGACAGCACTGAAGATTTAATTGGAACCAAAATTCATAAATATGAATAAAAAAAATACATTTAAAAATTTGCTTTTACTTGTGTAACCTGGGCATAGTGGGAGTTTCTGTACTCTTTTGCTGAATTAGACATGCCATGGGTTAGTTGTTAGTGAAAAGAGCAAGCTGGTATTTGACTGGGGTGATAACTTATTGCAGGCTACGAGGAGAAATGCAAGAGAGACTAGGGCATTGGTGCTGGGCTTCTGTAATGCCTAAAGGCAAGGGGGTTTCAAAAATTTGGGGGAAAAGCAACAAAATTTACCAAAAATGAAAAAAAGCTTTTTTCCTGTGCTTCCCCTCTTATCCTTTAAGGATGCTGTAAGCTGTTACTGAGAGTTGAAAGAAACAATGAACAAAAATATAAAAATGAGTTCAAAAAACGAAGACTTGTCTGAAAGCCAGTGCCTGATTAGCAATTATGCGTCCCATTTAAGGCTGATGCATCTTTAGTGGGTAGGGATTCTGGCTTGCATTTCTCTTCACTCATCAGATGGTGCAATATCCTGCAAAGTGACATATTGTGCTGTATTACCTATGTTATCTAACTTTCCTGCTAAATTCCGTAATGCTAAGATTTGTACTCTAATCTGTTGTGTGTGGTTGATTCCTTTAGGTTGCTATGGGCTTCTTTCAGGTGGGCTTTGTCTCAGTGTACCTCTCTGATTCCTTACTCGGCGGATTTGTGACAGGTGCCTCCTTTACTATCCTAACGTCCCAAGTGAAGTATCTTCTGGGCCTGGACATTCCACGCAGCAATGGCACTGGCTCCCTCATAACCACTTGGATAAACATCTTCAAAAACATTCACAAGACCAACATCTGCGACCTCATCACCAGCTTCTTGTGTCTCCTTGTCCTCATCCCAACCAAAGAGCTGAATGATCACTTTAAATCCAGGCTCAAGGCCCCCATACCCATTGAACTGGTCGTGGTTGTGGCAGCTACGCTGGCATCTCATTTTGGGAAGCTGAAGGAGAATTATGGCTCCAGTGTTGCTGGACACATTCCAACTGGGTTCCTGCCACCCCAGCCACCCAAATGGGATCTGATTTCTAGTGTGGCGGTGGATGCTGTTGCCATAGCCATTATTGGCTTCGCTATCACTGTGTCCCTCTCAGAGATGTTCGCCAAGAAGCATGGTTACACAGTTAAGGCCAATCAGGAAATGTACGCCATTGGCTTTTGCAACATTATTCCCTCTTTCTTCCACTGCTTCACAACTAGTGCAGCTCTTGCCAAGACTCTTGTCAAAGAGTCAACGGGCTGCAGAACTCAGATCTCCGGGGTGGTGACCGCATTGGTCATCCTATTAGTTCTGCTTTTGATTGCACCTCTCTTCTACTCCCTTCAGAAATGTGTCCTAGGGGTCATAACCATTGTGAACCTCAGAGGAGCCCTGCAGAAGTTCAGGGATCTGCCCAAAATGTGGCATCTGAGCAAAGTGGACACAGTGATCTGGTTAGTCACGATGGTCGCTTCGGCACTGCTAAGTACTGAAATTGGCCTGCTGATTGGTGTCTGCTTCTCAATGCTGTGCGTCATTGTGAGGACTCAGAGACCAGAGGCACCATTGCTTGGCTGGGTGGTAGAGACTGAAATGTATGAATCCCTGTCTGCCTACAAAAACCTGAAGACTAAGCCAGGCATTGTGGTTTTCCGTTTCGAAGCACCTCTCTACTATATCAACAAAGAATGCTTTAAATCCATGCTGTATAAGCGGACTGGAGTCAACCCAGCCGGGGTGAAGGCAGCCAAGAAAAGGGCAGCAAAGCGAATGCTTAAAGAGAAAATGGTGAATTCTGGTGGCAGCCAGGTGGATGTTGCAGTGCAGCTTGTCACTGAGCCATTGGTGTTTCACACCCTAGTGATTGACTGCTGCGCAATACAGTTCTTGGACACAGCCGGGATCCACACGCTTAAAGAGATCTGCAAAGATTATGGGGAGATAGGCATCCAAGTGCTGCTGGCCCAGTGCAATGCCTCTGTGAGGAGTTCCCTGCACCGGGGAGAATACTTTAAAAAAGAGGAACAGAACCTCCTCTTCCACAGTGTGCACCAGGCTGTGGACTTTGCATTGGCTGCACATAAGCAAAATGGGTGCTGGAAAGGTAACAACAATGTGTAGGATCAGGGGGGAAAATTGTGGATGTATATGTAATGTGCGTGCTCTCACACAGGTAAAATGCACCAAAGTACAGGGGTATTGTTCAAAAACTGTAGTGTAGAGCATATAGTGTGCTTTAATCTTGCCCAACTGGATAGGGTGATTAGGTAAGTAGTGCTGAATATAGGCATCCTCAATGTGATCATGATTAACTTGGTAAACCAATGTTTTTCATAATCCTCCTGTGTATTCCCTGTTCAGCTCTCCATATCCTAGTAATAACCCAACATTTAGATCTGCACCCCTGATGCCCTTATTACTGCCACCATCTTTCTGGATTGAACTTCCTTTGACAGCTGTCAGTACTTCCCCTTAGTGAATAGTTTGAGGCAACTACGCTTTTCCTCCCCAGTTCCCGGACTGGGCATGCTGCCTTCATATCACTTAGTCCTTGTGCTGGCCAAGGAATGAGTGAGCGGGAACAGATACCCAGCTCTGTTGGGTTGTTCTCTGACATGACAATGGAGAGAGTTTTCTGCTGGATGAGGACCTGGGCCTGACTTTCACAAAGAGTTACAATTTCACTCTGAGAAAAGGGAAGTGACAAGTAGATTCCTTGATGTATGTGACTTGTGCATGTTACATATGCAGCAGGTCAGGTACTGAAAGAACTTCAGGAATCGGAGTGATTTGAAATCAAGGCAACAAGTCTCAGAGCCCAGGTCTGCAGATTTGGGCTCACACTATGGTGCTAAAACCAGCAGTATAGATCTTCGAGTTCGGGCTGGAGCTCAGGCTCTGGAACCCCCTTGCCTTGGATTTCAGAGCCCAAGCTCCAGCCTGAGCTGGAACGTCTACATAGCTATTTTTAGTGTTCTAGCAAAAGCCCAAGTCTATAGACTCAGGCTCTGAGACTTGCTGCCTTGATTTGTTTGAGTTCAGGCTGAGTGCATGACCCTGAGGGTGTGAGTTTTCATCCCTAATGGGAAAGCATTACAGTTTATCTCACTGTCACATTCTATTGCTGTTATCAGAGGGATCTGCAGAGCAGGTACTCTGTAGGTTCAGGTTTCAGAGTAACAGCTGTGTTAGTCTGTATTCGCAAAAAGAAAAGGAGTACTTGTGGCACCTTAGAGACTAACCAATTTATTTGAGCATAAGCTTTCGTGAGCTACAGCTCACTTCATCGGATGCAGTGATCCGATGAAGTGAGCATAAGCTCACGAAAGCTTATGCTCAAATAAATTGGTTAGTCTCTAAGGTGCCACAAGTACTCCTTTTCTTTCTGTAGGTTCATACGCCTTTGATTACACCTCTGATTGCACAGAGTTTAAGCGTTTTCAGAAATACAACTTGATGCCTTTCTAGCTTGCATGGGTTGGGTATATATTATACAGGCAGTTCAGAATGAAATGCTTTAATAAATAACTCCTCATAACCACTTCTAATCAAAGATGCCTTGCCACCTACTCTCTGACCTTGCCACCTATTATTCTTATCTAGTAGATAAGGATGGAGCAATGGTTTTCTTATTTACACACATGGTTGTATATTTGTTGGGAAAATTTGTCTTTTTATGTTGAGTTCCTTTGGACAATCTTGACAGATTTTTATTTAAAGATTTTTAGAGTACAGTACCAGGAATGGATTATAGATTGGAAGCTGTAAGGCAGGCTAAGTGTAGCCCGACTCATGCTTGTATTTAATTATTTGCTTATATTCAGTTATTTGCCTAGCACTTAAGAGCAATAGCATGCTATACTACAGAATCATAGGAATTAGACCTAATCTATTATTTTCAGTAAAGGACTGCAGTCAATATTGTGTGTCATGCAGATTGAATCATATACGTTAGAAATTGAAAAGGTGGGTGAGGTAATATCTTTTATTGACCCAACTTCTATTGGTGAGAGACAAGCCACCCCAGCTTTTCTTTACCTTGTCTCTCTAATAGCCTGAGACCAACATAGCTACCACAATATTGGAAGCAGAAACGAAGAAGGCCTTTTAAATTATCCATCCAATCCCTAATTTTGCAACTTTAATGAAAACTTCATGTACTGTTCAGTAGAAATGAGTAACGTGTCCTTCACACATGCAAAGTAACTGTGTTTATGTAACAGGGAAGGGTTAATACAAAAGAAATGGAAACCAGTTAACAGATCTTCAGCTGAGTTCTGTTTACACACAGGATCGCCAACTCCAGACATTCAAAAATCGAGAGTCATGCCTTAAAAAAAAAAAATCATGACATTGGCTTAAAAATTAGGAGGTTAAATAAAAATACATTTTGTCTTCTGGTTTCTGAGCTGCTAGGGTATACTTGGACCATATTTTCAAACTTTTCTCTGCAACCATGAGGGGTTGAAACTTCTTTTTTTTAACATGAAAGTGAGACGATCGTGTAATCACTTGACTCTAAGAGCAGGAGCTTTAAGAAAACACCAAATATCACAAGACTTGTGATAGACTCACAAAACTTGGCAATGCTGGAACTCAGTCCTCAATCCTCAAATCTTCTGCAGTAGCATACAGGCATTTAGACAAGGTGTGAATGGATGAGGATTTTTCAGGTTCCTGAGTTAAGAGCTTTAGAACTGTTTAAAGTTTTTTTAAAAAAAAAAATATTTTTTCACAGAAATGTACTTGATTGACCAGAACATAAAATGCTATAGGTAAGTTCAGGAATACATGAAACATTAGATTATAATTATTTTATAATGCTAAGAGTACAAAAATGGATTCCAAAATAAACTACACTAAGCAAGTTCCTTTTTTCAGAGGATTTAAGTAGAATACAATTTGTGATCTTCCCACAAAGTTTACAATCCTGCACAGCTTTGAGAGAGGGAAATACAACCAAAATTCATCTGTTCTAAAGGCTTGAGCCTGTGGCTGTTTAGATAAGAAATTGCAATTGACCAGATCCTGCTGTCCCACCGTAGTTTCCATGGCCACGCTCTCCTCAAGTCAGTTTTTCATAAAGCTCCAGGAAAAACTTCCTTGGCAGTATAGAGCATTAGTTTTGCAACAAGAAACAGTAGGTCTTGTCTGAACATCAGTAGGAAAATGTTAAGCCTCCAGAGCGCTTAGTACCTAAGCATGCTTCTATAACTCACAACATTTAGGCTAATGTCAAGAGACAACAATTTTATCGTATGCACAATGACACTTGAAGACTTGAGACTGACAGGGCTATGTCTAAGTGTAAAAGCCTGTACATTCCAGCAGGGGGCTCTGCATGTTCACATATTGTAGGAAGAAAAAACCAGTATATATTGAGAAATGTAGAGGTTAAGCACTAGAGGAAGAACTAAGCATGAGAGTAAATGAAATGAATGAGCCGAGTATCAGCCAACGCAGTGTCTTGGCTGAATTGCTTTCATTATGATTGTTCACGGGACCATAAAGTGTGACTGGAACATTGATTTTATTCCTCCCCCTCCCCCCATTAAACTGTTAAACTGTTTAGTTTTAAATACTGATTAGCAACATATTTCAGGAGAACAGACTGATATTGGAGAAACATTGTCCTTTGCTATACTTTCACTTCCTAGTAAGTGTGGGCTTCCCACAAAATTGCAGAACACTTGTTCAAAGCTGTTCCATATTCACTTTCATAACAGAACCATAAAAACCCTCAGGAAATACAGTTTAGAGCTGTTAATGCAGCGTGATTAAGACACATCTAGAATTAATTTATGTTCAGCTAAAATGCATATTATTTGGACACAATAAGTGCTATTCTTCTACATGGACAACAATGGGTTTTTTCCTCTTGGTATACCCAAATACCATTAGAGACAAAACAAAAAACAACAGCTAAGCAGAAAAACACCCTTCTGAACAATTCTGTGTAATACAAAAGTGTCCTGAATGCCATAGCTTATGTGCAGGTTGTATATTAATACACACAACCCCACTCAGAGGTGTTCATAGATAAATGTCAAAAAAGGTAGAGAATTAGAACACTACAAATAATACATTTAAATGTACATGGGCACTAAATAAAGATTAGAGTTTACCATTTCACATGTTATTTACTGTACTTGTTGCACTACTGATGAGGAAGAAGGTCTAATGCACTAAAGTCCAGTTATATATGTGTGTGTGTGTGTGTTGGACTTTTAGTACTTTAGTGATACATAAAAGAAAAGAGGAAATCATTTGAGTTAGCATATTGGAATGCATACTCCACTCCAGATTGTAGCAATAATTGTAAATAATACTTCCAGAACTCTGGGTCAGATCCTCATTTGGTGTGAATTGACCTATATTCATTTGAACAGAGCAAGGCTGAGCTACACCCGCTGAGAATTTAGTACTCTGATACCAGAAATCCTTAATACAGCAATCATCAATATGAATGATGGATTATGAGATCATTAGCACATTAATTAATTTTAATGATATGGCATTATGGAAATTAATATTCACATAGTCTCAGTTATATACCTGACAAGTGACTTAATCTCTGCTTTTACTTAGAGCTGCTATTTATAGCAGTTTCAATTACTCTTAATGTAGGTATTGCACTAATAAATGCTTTAGTTGTTTAAAATGTTTTGAAACTCAAACAGTCTACTTATTAATAAAATCTACTCATTAATAACAAAGACAAATGTACTGCAGTGAGTTACATGGCACTAATTTTAATCCTGGATTTATGGCCACATCGTTAACCCTGGTCTTGTGCTTTGTAATGACCCCCAGTGGAATAATTTCCTTGTAAATCACTGCAGCTCCGTCCATTTTTTTTTTCTAATTCATTGCAAGATGTGAGCCGTAAGCCATTCTGGCATTTGTTTCCCATGTTTTATTGTAAAAAGACATAGCATATGACTGACTGTGAATAGGAGACCCATTGTCTTTGGAGATATGGCTTTTACCTTGTTTGCCAGAAGCTGGCACTTGATAATGACCTGTTCTGTTCATTCCCTCTGGGGCCCCTGGCATTTGCCACTGTTGGTAGACAGGATACTGGGCTAGATGGACCTTTGGTCTGACCCATTATGGCCATTCTTACGTTCTTATTTTCAATGCTAAATCTTTTGATACTGTGATCCAAAGCAGCCGGATGAAGAGTTTAAAAGAAGAAATGAATGACACCTGAAGAAAAGGGGGAGGAAATTATTGGGTGTTTGGGAGTTCAAAGCTCTAAACATACCATTATTCATAATTTCTCCCTATCTTTAGATCAGAGGGAATGCTTTGTACCCTCACACGGCAGCATAAGGATTTGAGAAATTTTGTAGACTATCACAAATAATATGTTACCCAGGAAAGTCAAATCATAAGTGTCTTTATTATGGGGGCTATTATGAAATTGGCTTCTCCATGTGTGCATAGCGCTGTGCCTTATTCCACAGTCAGTGTAGGAACAATGCAAGGTCCCGAGTAGTTGCTGTGGGTCACTGTGTCTCATTACATACGTGCTATGTACAGTAGGGTTGTTTGTTTTCAGGCTTATTTATTTGTGTATAATTCTGTATCCTCAGCTCTACCAGCCTAGACTGCTGGGCTTGCATTTCTCCTGCACTCTCTGTCAGGTTTCAGCAACTAATGGAAAGTTATACTCCAAGCCTTCCAAAGCGTCCAGTGGTGCCTCCATATCTACTTGTTGCTGCTGTCTGAGTTACTAACAAACCGTTTAAAACTCATTATATGATGCTGGTGAGTCTAACATGCTCAATCAAGACATCACAGGTGGCAAGGTACCTCTAAAAGGGTTTGGAACCCAAGGACTATGATTCAGTAAAAATCCTTTTGCCTTTCACTTGTGCTGAACTCCACTGTGAATTCTGGTTGCCTTGGATCCTAGATCTCCATTGTTTTTAGTGCTAGAAGAAGACCATAGAAATTTAAAGCAAGAAAAGATCCCTTAGGTCAGGGGTAGTCAATTATTTTTTGTCAAGGTATAGTCGAGGTCCAGACTCCAAGAAAATAATTAGAATAAATAAATAAATAACACTAAGTAAAAAGATTTTGGGGTCTGTTCAAGAGCATCTGGTGGTCTGGATTTGGCCTGTGGTCCACCTACTGACTACCCCTGCATTAGGTCATCGAGTGAATCCTCTCAGGCAATGTAGGCTTGTTCCTTTCAATGCATTTCCTAGAGCTTTTTTCTCTCTGCTTTTGGAGAGGCAATGAAATGATGACTAAGGCCAGGTCTACTCTAAAAAGTTAGGTCGACTCAGCTCAGAAGTTTGAAAAATCCACATCCCTGAGTGACATAGTCAAGCTGAGCGAATCCCCCGTGTAGACAGCGCTAGCTACTGCCTCTTTGGGAGGTGGATTAACTACTGTGGGAGAACCTGCACTTAAAAGGTTTTACTGGCATATCTATGTGAGGTATCATGAGGGGGGTCATTTTGTTATACTGATCTAGTTATGCCCTACTGTAGACACACATATTCTGGTGTAAGGCCCTTTTATATCAGTATAGAATATGCTATACTGGTATAAATGCTTTTATAATGGTATACTTGCATCCACACTAGGGGAGTTTTGCCACCTTCAACTACATTGGCATAGTTAAAGCAGCAAAACTTTAAAGTGTAAACAAGGCATTATGCATGTACTTTACTTTATACACTGTGAACAGTTCTCTGTTCCAATCAAACTCCAACCTGAGCAGGAAACTAATTTTTTGACTCAGTTATACTTTTGATGCCATGAAATAATAGAAAACTGGGCCTGGAGTCAGGTAAAATAACTGCTCTTTAAAACAAAGATATACTGTTTAATGACATGATGTGGTTAGTATCTTTGCACTTCATATTCTATAGATAATGTCAGACAGATGCCTGCCTCTCTAAACTGGGGGTATATAAAATGTTAGTGCATTTAAGAGGCTTGTATTAAGTAGATTTACTGCCAAAATTATCTCTTTTTTTTTTTTTTAATTAGCTAACTCCTAGCTTTAGGAAGAAAAACTTTTATGGGGGGAATATGGGCTGGGAAATGGTCAAAGGTAGCTAAAGCTTCATTGTGGAGACTGAAAGGCTTACCAGCTTCTTGGTTCATTGGACTCATCTTTTGGAATTTTGTATCACACAACAAATCAAAGCCACGTTTTCCTAAGTGGAAATGACAAGGTTTATCACTACCCTTTTCAAATTTTGGGATAAATTTAAGTAAACAAAAACTCAAGTAGCCAAATATTTCTCATTAGGAAGTAGATCTTCCCACTTTACAAAAATGTTTTATGTTTAACAAGAAGGTTTTGAACTGTACTGACCTATGAACCAAATAACTTTTTTTTTACCATGAACTATTTGCAAAATGGATGTTTTGATACTGACCTGATGATCTACAACATTTACCAGAAATCAAGGTTAGAAGAATTTAGATAGCTGGGGAGAGCCATTAAGTGATCTAATCTGACTGCATTCTGCACATGTAACTTGTTAACATAAACTATGCCTATGCATCAAAAGAGAGAAGAGACCTGGTGTTTGAACATCTTTCTTTTCACCAAAAAGCTGTACTAATTTACCAGTTTGTATACCAGTTTGTATAAGGCGGGTAGTATTTCGTCAGTCTCTCTATTTTGCCTTACTATAGAAAAAATGTTTGTGTTTGTTTGTAGAGTGTCAAACTCTTTCTATTATCTCCAGCTGTTAAACAGTACTGATAATATTGTTTTAATGCCAATGTGCCTTATGAAAAAGTGGCTGTGGAGAAACCATGAACACAAGAATTGTATCCGGTTTAGTAAACTTTTTTGTCCACATTTAAAAAGAGGATGTTTATAATTTTTCTGTTCTTGATGTTTAAGCTCTTTTCATCTGGGTATTAAGCAAGTACAGATACAAATGTTACATGAAGCACTGGTCCCTTATTCTTTAGACAACAATTTCCACCCAAACAAATTTGTCAGCGATGACATGTGCAGCTAATTTTTTCCTAAATTATTTAAAAATTTAGTAACAAAGTAACATTTTCATACTCAGACTGTAACAGCATAATCACCTATGTTTAATTGTGTATATATACACATGTACACACAGTTTGATATGAACATGAATCATGTTATACCAATAAAATAAAAACCAGCAGGATCTTATTAAAGGGACAAGGCAAAATGCCACATTTATTGTAAGTATAATAAAAAGAAATATAAAACTCGCACTGTCGTATTGTTACTTATTCCTTACTTAACTATATATATATATAAATATATATATATATATATATATTCATTCATTCATTCTTTCATACCAGTTCTGCATAGGGGTTATAGTTACCAGCCTAGAAGTTGCTCGTGACAGAGTACTGGCCAGGTAACCTGTACACGAGAGTGGAGCCGAGTCCGTGTCAGATGCGCATCCGATGCTCCTGAAGGGTAGTGGCAGAACTGGAGACTCTAAAGTTCTCAGTCCTTAGTGTCCATTTTTATAGGAATTTCTTCCTATGCCAGTCCGTGGAATTTGCTTTGTCATATTGTTAGTCATGACTGCTCCAGGATGGCTTTCAGGTGCTCATCAGCTTTCTTCATCCTTTGAATTGGTCGGGTGGATCCCAGTTTGCCCTCCGGTGGGGTTCTCTGGTTGTCTCCACCTGGCGTCTTCTTTGGCCAATTGATGTTAAATTCCTAGGCTGGCACTTCCCTGAGTATTCAAAACCCACCATTCATTCACATACATTCCTTACTTTAATAAAAACACATTTCTCATTTCACCGAGTATTGTTATTTTATTTGAGACTCCCTGTCTCTTAACATTCCTTCGGTATTGACTTTCTTTGATCATACAAAGGTGTTATTTATTTGAGACTCCCCGTTTTTTAACATTCCTGATCCAAACTATAGAGGGTGGGAGTCTCTATGTGACATTTCTATGAGCACCGCTCCAATTCGCAGCTCTTCACGGGTGTTACAAAAAAGCATGTCAATCTCCATCACAAAGTATCCGTTTGCAAAGTAGAGCCAATTGAACATAAAGTGAAGTTAGTTAAAAAGCATGTCAGTCTCCATCACAAAGTATCCGTTTGCAAAGTAAAGCCAATTGAACATAACCATTTGAGAAAGTAACGTTAATTGATTGGTTTACATTTATAAGCATCAATCTCAATTACAATCAATGGAAAGCGTCAATACAGAGAAAGCAGAATCAATTAAGCCATTTAGTTTTACAAGCGTCAATCTTAATAACAAGTGAGAAAGTATCAATTCAGAGTCAATGTGAGCGGTTTTAGTTTTACAAGCGTCCATCTTAATAGCTAGTGAGAGAAAGTATCAATTTAGAGAAAGCAGAGCCAATTGAGCGGTTTGCAAGGTACGGTTTGCAAGCTTTAATACAGAATTGTAAATCAATATTGCAGATTTACAATTATGTCAAATAGAAGAATTATAAATGCAGATTTACAAATATTATAAATCAATATGGCAGGTTTACAATTTATTATGAACAGAATCACAAATATTAAGAATATGCCTACAATCACAGTGTATTAGAAAGAGCTCATTGAAGGTGACTGGCTAATGCTGCATGGATAGAAGCAAGCTTTCCCCTCAGTCCAGGCTTCAGTGCTCCATGTTGCAATGCCACTATGCATCTCCTCTGCAGATATGGTCATTTATGACACATTGGGTGGTTGTTTTGCCAGGCTCAGATCTCCAAACTGGACCATAATTCACTGCAAGAGATGAGTGAGGAGTCGTCTTAGCATATGTGCAAGGTGCCTCAGGTGCATTCATCACCCAATTTGGTCCACTGGTTGGATCATTAGCTTCCCCAGCCTAGGCTGGGTACTTTCGGGGAGTGGGACGTGAATGCTGATCCATGCCCCCTGAGAAGTGAGTGGAATAGTGTTATCCAAATTTCTGAATACAAACGTATACTCACTTATAGGGTATAGTGCTTTTTAATTCTCACAATGTTACTGTGATGTAATTGGTATCCCGGAGTCTGTCTACCTTGCAAAACCCACCTTGGCTGGCCCGCGTCAGCTGGCTTGGGCTGTGGGGCTATAAAATTGCAGTGCTGGCTGGAGTTTTATAGACTTGCAGTCTGACCCCTGTGAGCACTAGTGACTAGTCAGCTGACACAGGCCAGCCAATGGTGTTTTACTGCCGTGTAGACATAGCCCCTGTTTTACAAATGGGGAAACTGAGACAGAGGGGATTAAGCAATTTGTTCAGTGCCACTCCCAACTCTGTATATATTCCAAGTATATTTTCTGTAAGCATTGTCTATAGAACCACACCTTATAGTTACACACATTAACAGAGTATTTGACCTTAACTGACACAACCTTTACCTTAAAATGCCTGGCTAGGAACTAATCATATGAGGGGCATTTTTTGCTGAAAAATTTTTGAATGAAAATTTTTTACCCGGAGCTAACGGGGAGATCTCCTGGATACATAATTAACTAAGTGACCTCCTGCTTCAAACATTTTTTTTTTTTAACTTTTTTATTCCCCAAGAACTTTGCAAATTTTTGGTTTTGGGTCAACCTGAAATATTTTTTTCCTTGATTTTCTTGGAATTGCCAGTGAGCTGAAAAAAATATCAGTAATAGGCACAGTGCTACTCACCATGGCTTTTTCCTGGTGTAGTTTTGGTATCATAAGTAAACCATCATGAGACTGAAATAGACTGGTATTGGCTCTCTACTGAACATACATTTTAAGGTATGTCTACATTTCAAACTGGGGGTTTGAGTCCCAGCTTAAGGAGACATACCCACACTAGCTCTGATTAAGCTAACGTGCTAAAAATAGCGTATAGCCTCAGGGGCATGAGCAGCAGGAGGGGCTAACTGCTCCAAGTATGTGCCTAGCATCGCGGATGCATACGTACTCAGGGTGGCTAGACCCTCCCGCCAGTGCAGCTCCACTATTTTTAGCATGGTAGCTGAATCAGAGCTACTGTAGGTGTATCTCCTCTAGCTGGGAATTATACCCCCAGCCCGAAGTGTAGATATATCCTGAGACATGCACCGTACGACTGCATTTTAACTGCAATGACTGCTTGTCATTTTGGTGTTACATCCTCACAAACTAGAACAAAAACAAAAAATTTAGAAAACTCAGTCTTATCCATTTGTTTTAAAAACAGTGGACCCAAGTATCTCAACCAAGACAACTCCATCTATCAAACAGGCAATATCCTGTCTTCTCTTGCATTGGTCAAGTTGGTACTGGCTGCTTCTCCACTCAAACCTGTCCCAGAATAGGGAATTGAATGAGTTTACGGTGTCAATAGAGAACAACTTTAAAAGATGGATCTGCAAATAAACATGTCATTTGAACCGGCCAATTTTGGTGACCTTTCCTCAGGTTGTGTTTACCGTCTCAGTCAGCTGAGTACCCCTAAGTCACATGATGTTTTGTTGTGGGTTTCTTTTTTAAGTTCTTTTATTGCTCTTGTCATAGAGCCAATGAAACAGGGATTCAGTCTCTACATCTCTTGAGCTCTTCATCTACCTGCTTCCCTGAAGCCTAAGACAGAGATGTACATGTGTGAACACTTTGAGCTAGCTCCTTAGTAGGTATGAATTATCATAGCTCCATTGGCCCTTTATCTGTGGAATAAAACCACTAGCTGTTCAGGGGGAAACTGCTTGCAATTACTGCTGGATTCCAAACCTGCCATTTACAGGGGGAAGGGGTTAGGACCAGCTTGTGATCCTTTTTGTTTTCTATTTACTTCAGAGATGGAGGGGAAGGAAGGGGCTGGGGAAGCTTTTGCTGGTGGGAGAAATTCACCAGCCTGCACCTTTCACTTCTTACATAATAAGAAACCATTATTTATTTTATACACAGTCATCTTTATGGAACAATGTTAATAAGCCCATTGATGGGGCACCAGGACACATGACACATTAAAAAACAAACATTAAATTAAGCCACCCACAACCAAGAATGCAAAAAGGCCCCCTCCCTAAAGTGTCCAATTCAACATAAACAAAACCTCTCCGGAGAGGAACCACAGTCAAACCAGTGATTGGCCAAAAAAGTGTGCCATGCACAGGAGGGTCCATGCACTGGGCTATTGGTTAGATCACATGACAGGGCACGTTTCACATTCATCCTTCAGAGAATGACCTGCATCCATCTTCCATCCTAGGATGGTAATCTTCCTCCTCATCCTCTCTTGGATGGGTGGAGGGCATCCTGCTGGTCTTTGTTCTTTCACCCTTACAGTCTTCTCTTTATACTTGCTCTCTTGATATCCCTGCTTTTCCCCATATCAGCTTGGCTGTTCAGTGATTTTGAATCAGGCTGTATGTGGCATGCCCAAGCACAGAACAAAGCTAGTGACATAGCCATAGAAACCCAGTCTCCAGACTGCCAGTCCTTTGTCTTAATCTACTGGACCATGCTACCTCCCCTCTGGGCATTATGAGAGACTAGCTGCAGTGAGGAAAGACTGGAAAGAGGCAATAGTGGGGCATGGAAAATATGAATAGAGTTGGGTACTGCAGGGAATGAAAGGTGTAGCATAAATTAAGCAGTGGGCCCAGATCACAAGAGGAGAAAGGACATTGCTAATATTTATGAAGCTGGCGTTTCTGTTCCCTGGGAAAAGCTGTCTCTGTCCTACTGATGCCATCTTCAAGTATAAGGACATGCTGATCTCTGAAGCCTGTATGTGAGCAGTACTGAAATGTTTATTTCAAAATCCCTTGTTGCTTATGACACAGTCACTAAAATACACATGCCAAATGCAGCTTCTCTTTCATGCACACCCCACCCACACATTCTTCTTCTCCCTAACTGCCCACAAAATACTCAAAGTCACCAGAGCTTTGCTTTCGGTGCAAATCTTCTTGTACAACCCTATCTGAAGGTGTGGCATTAATGACTCTGTACAGGTGAATAACTGGGGTCTGGTACACTCACTACTGGAGCAGCAGAGGTGTACTTTACAATTGGTGTTTGGTACATTGCCGGATTCTCATGGGTGTACTGTACTAGCTCTGTATAATGGGTGGCTGGCACTATGCTGTACTCAGAGGTGTACATACACCTGGATAGCACAGTTAGTGACTGCTATATTAGGCATTTTTACAGGTACCTATAGGATGAAATAAAGGTGAGCATGGAACTAGTCAGACAAAAGCTGCCCGCATATGAAAGGACTGCTCATGAGCAGCAAAGCCAGCTAAGAGGACTCCTTCAGCACTTGGAGGGAAGACACAGTAGGCGGTGGAGAGAGATTCCTTTGGCACAATTCCCCTTGTTTACCAAATAAAATCTTTTGATATCGGCAATGCTGCCATTTGCTAGGAGTATTTGTCTAAACCTTTCCAATCATCCTAATGGGCAGAACAAGTTTTCACTAAAATATCCCTCTTGAATGTTATTTGTTTTCAAAATACAAACTGTTTGGCTGGCTTCACAATTTTGATCAGGCAGAGCCAGATAAAAAGGACCAACAGCACGGGTGGATTATCTAGGTCTCTTCTCAATGGGAGCAAGATACAATCCAGGAAGAGGACCGGGAAACAGGTTTGAAACTTTTTGCCTCATGCATTCTCTTCTCTTTGCTCCTGTTTTGAGGTAAGATGGCTGCTGGGAAGCAGCTTGGGAGATGCAGAAGATCTCCCTTCAGGTAGCTCGTGGTCACAGAGATTTAGACACACTGTCTAGAGGGCAGTGTCATTTGGTTTCAGAAGTGCAGCCCTGCAATGTCTGGGTGCCAGGGGTAATTTGAGGAGCCCTAGCTCTGAATTTCCTGGCTTTGATTGGGTCAGACCGGCCGAACGACTAGAAAATATGAAAGCCTGTGTTTTCATATAAAGTAGCATTACTGCATGCAGCAGTGATAGATGCCTTAGGGAACCACAAAGAGGTTGTATTTCCATTTGAGCAAGTGAGACAGTTAGCTAAATACATCTCCCCTCTAAAACTGGAGCCTGCCATGGACCATTGTCCCCTGGTGACACTGCTCAAAAGGGCGTTTGCTAATCTTGTTGCCACTACCACACCAAGTGTGAGGCAGTATATCTGACTGCTGGGAAAGTACCAGACAGCAATACCCACCTCACCACAAAGCAGGATTTAGGGCTGGGCTACATGTGGAAGTTAATCCAGAAAAGGGTCGGATGTGACTTTAAAGCAAATTAACTATTCCTGATTAACTCCATGAGTGGCTGCTCATATTCTGAAGTAAGAGAGTCTTATTTACTAAGTGGATTAAACTAGATTAAGCTAATTCATAATAAGGGATTTATATTCTGGAATAAGGGCTTCCACACATGGAGTTAATCTGCAATAGTTGTTCGGGACTAACCCCTTGGGGGCTGGTGTGCTGTTTTTCTAGCCCCAAAATAAATCAGGGAAACAGCATTCAGTCCCTTTTCTCCGGGGACACCTTTATGGGAATTTATGAAGAGTCCAAAGAGAACAGAACAGCAGTCACAAAACACACACATCAGTTACAACCACAAGTCACACAGACCTGGGCAGGACTCTAGCTCACACTCAGCTGTTCCCCCTTCGGCTGCTTCTAGCGGTCAGGGCTAACTGGCTGCTGCATTAACCCTTTGGGGTTTGGGCTAGGCTAGCCTGTCACATTTCCATGTTATAGACCAAGGGCGGGCAAACTTTTTGGCCTGAGGGCCGCATTGGGTTTTGGAAATTGTATGGAGGGCCAGTTATGGGATGCTGTGCCTCCCCAAACAGTCAGGTGTGGCCTGGCTCCCGCCCCCTATCCCCCCCCACTTCTTGCCCCCTGATGGCCCCCCCAGACTCCCGCCCCATCTAACCCCCCCTGTTCCCTGACGGTCCCCCCGGGACCCCTGCCCCATCCACCCCCCCTACT
This sequence comes from Natator depressus, assembly GCF_965152275.1. Lineage (NCBI taxonomy): Eukaryota > Metazoa > Chordata > Testudines > Cheloniidae > Natator > Natator depressus. Next base: position 22,194,654 of record NC_134241.1, read on the forward strand.
CCTTGTCCCTTGACCACCCCAGTTCCCCCACCCCTGACTACCCCCTGCCACCCCATCCAACCCCCCCTTCCTGACTGCCCCCCCGGGATCCCTGCCCCCAAACCCTCCTGTTCCCCGCCCTCTGACCGCCCCGACGGTCATCCACACCTCCACCCCCTGACCACCACCCCGAACTCCCCTGCCCTCTATTCAACCCCTCCTGCTCCCTGCCCCCTTACCGCGCTACCTGGAGCACCGGTGGCTGGCGGCGCTACAGCTGCTCCCCCTGGCCGGAGCCAGCCATGCTCCGGGTCAGGCCGGGCTCTGCAGCTGCGCTGCCCCAGGAGCTCGCAGCCCTCCTGCCCAGAGTATGGCTCCGGCAGCTCAGGGAGCTGAGGCTGTGGGGGAGGGGGAACAGCAGGGGAGGGGCCGGGGGCTAGCCTCCCGGGCCTAGAGCTCAGTGGCCGGGCAGGAGAGTCCCGCGGGCCGGATGTGGCCCATGGGCCGTAGTTTGCCCACCTCTGTTATAGACAAACTCGGAGACTGCAAAAGGCATTTTAAAGAGTTCAGTCTTCGAGTTTACCCATCAGATGGTTATGCAGCTGTGCAAAGAATACCCCTCCTGCCCTTAGGATATTGAATGAATGTACATGCTTCCTAGAACTGCTTAGAATTTTTCTGTAGAAATGTAATTTCAATGAAATGCAGCTTCTGGAAAAATGAAAATTTTCACAGAAAAAAAAATCATTTTTGGTGGAATTTTCCTTTCTTTAAAAGCAGTGGCGGATTTAGAGTTAGTGGGACCCTGTGCGCAGCTTTATTTTTGGGGCTCCCCCCTCGGGACCCAGCCAAGAAAAAGAACATTCTCGCTTATCTCCACCCCCACCCCCATTTTTCATTCTTTTTTTCTTCATCCTCCTCCTGTATTATAAGTACTGGGAAATAAATGAAAATAAAGTGAGGTAACTTGATTAGGGCAGGAGGTTGGGGTGCAGGAGAGGGATGTGGGGGGGGGGCGGGCTCTGGGAGCAAGTTTGGGTGTGGGGTGCAGGCTCTGGGCTGGGGCAGGGGGTTGGCGTGTGGGAGGGGGGGTGGCTCCCAAAGTGACCGGCACACACATGCTTCTGGCAGCGGCTCCTAGGCAGGGGGTGGGAGGGCACGGAGTCTCCGTGTGCCGCTGCCCACAGGTGCCGCCCCTGCAGCTCCCATTGGCTGCAGTTCCTGGCCAATAGGGGCTGCAGAGTTGGCACTTGGGGTGGATGCAGCTCACGGAGACACACATACACTCCCCCCACGGGCCGCAGGGACATGCCGGCCGCTTCTGGGAGAAAAGCGGTGCGGAGGGAGGGAGGCAGAGCGGGCAGGGAGCCACCTTAGCCCTGCTGCTGGCATGTCTCTACGCACCCCTTGGAGCGAGGGGGGCAGTGGGTCTCCGTGTGCTGCTGGGGGCGGGGACAGTGCACGGAACTGCCTTCCCCCCACCACCAGGGGCATGCAGAGACCTGCCAGCAGCCAGCCGCCTCCGGGAGCGGCACGGGGCCACTGGCCACCACATGCAGTCAGCCTGCCTGCCTGAGCCCTGCTGCGCCGCTGGCCAGGACTTGGGGGCAGGTTGTCAGATATTTGTCCTGTATTTGGGGGGGGCGCCTGTTGTTGAGGGCCCTGTGCCACCGCACAAGTTTGTTTCACGTAAATCTGCTCCTGTTTAAAAGTTAAAAACCAAAAATCTTTTTTTTAACCAAAAGGGTTTTTTTTGAACACTCAGCGTTTTGGGGGTATTGGTGTTTTGTAGGGAAAAAATGGAAAAATTTTCCTAGGAAAATTTGATAAAAATGAAAAAAAAGTTTTCAAAATTTCCAGCAAAAATACTTGGCATGTTTTGATGAACTCCTGATTCATAATCAAACACCACAACCACTTCATTTCACCTGCTTGGACAGAAGGGGTCTCTCTTCCTTTGTTATAGAGGTTTGCTTGCTGCGAATTGATTTTTCTGGTGCTTACCTCTCCCTGGATGCTCAGGTAGTAGCAGCCAGGAGAGTGGAGCTGGTTGCATGGTTAACAAAAAACCCAATTTACAAATATTTATGCAAATAAAAACACCAGGGCCAGCTCAGTACAATTCATGGGTTCATATTATTTATCATATATGAATATTCAGATACTGCTGAACATTCATGACAAGGTTCACAAATCTCAAAAATTTCACTAATGTTATCACAATTCATAGCAAAACATCTTACTCACTATTCATTATTCTCCTTTTTAAAAACTCACTTACCCAATCAGGGAAGAGAAGCACAATAGCCCATGATTTAGGTAACCAATCATACAGCACAAATACCAAATAGCACCTAACAGGCTGTAAATTATTGGCCAAAACTAATACTACAAGTAATAAGCATCAACAGAAACCAGGTTTGGTTCACAAATGATTTGCTAACCAAGAAATGCATAGAGCCATGTGGAAACTGGAATTTCCAATTTGTTCTGCTCCGAATCAAAACAAAAACAAAGAATTTCAAAAATTTCCCATGAAATGAAATTTTTGACCAAAAAATCATTTTGGGACAGTTGAAACATTTTGTCTGGATTTTGACTTTTTTATTTTATTTTAATAGACTCATAGACTTTAAGATCAGAAGGGACCATTGTGATCACCTAGTCTGACGTGCATGTTGCAGGCCACAGAACCTCACTCACCCACGCCTATAATAGACACCTAACCTCTGGCTGAGTTGCTGAAGTCCTCAAATCATGGTTTAAAGACTTGATGTTACCGAGAATCCATCATTTACACTAGTTTAAACCTGCAAATGACCCATGTCCCATGCTGCAGAGGAAGGCAAAACTCTCCCTGCATGGGTGTCAGGTATCAAAGGCCAGAGAGAGCTAAATCTCCTCTAACCCAGCCCGTGGCCCTGCCCATGCTCTGTCCCGAGGCCCCTCCCTCTCACCCAAAGCCAGGGGAGGCTCATCTCCGGCCAGCGCCCTGGAGCTGGGACTTCGTTGCTGACCAGCAGGCAGCCCAGACCAGTGGGTGGCTCAGGGCTGGCTGGCAACCTGAGGCCGCTTGGGGCTGGCTGGCATGGCTGAGGAGTTTGGGGCCAACTGGCATGGCTGGGGGTCGGTCCAGCGCTTGGGGCCGGCCGGTGTAGCCCGGGGCTTGGGCCAGTTTGGCCGGGGCTCCTCCAGCTGGAGTGGATGGGAGGGGAGTGGTTCTCGTGAACGAGGTGGTGGAAGGAGTGGGGCCTCGGGTGGAAGGGGCGGGGCTGGGGGGACTAGCCTCCCCGAAGGGGTGGTTGCAGTGCCGCCCATACCATCCAGGGTCTCTGTCAATCTGACACAAGGGAAAATTCCTTCCCAATCCCAAATATGGTGATCAATTAGACCCTGAGCATGTGGGCAAGACCTACCAGCCAGATACCTGGGAAGTAATTCTCTGTAATAATTCAGAGCCCACCCCATCTAGTGTCCCGTCACTGGCCATTGATAAAAGAAAATTCTAGATGAAAAGTCTTTCGAAATGAAAAATCAAGATGCTCCATTCTGAACATGTTGACCATTATGTTTGGGTCTTATTGAAATGCTTCTTTTCAACTCCCCCCTCCCTCTCCCAACTAAATTTCCTCAAAATCGACACATTCCTACGAGAAATTTCAGTTTCAATGAAATGACATTTTCTCATGGAAAAATAAAATGTTGTACAAGCTCTGTTGCTATGTTTGCAACAAGAATTGGGCCTGATTCTCCATTGCCCTTCACCTTGGATAGTCATTTACACCAGCGTCTATTGCAGGGGTCGGCAACCTTTCAGAAGTGGTGTGCTGAGTCTTCATTTATTCACTTTAAATTAAGGTTTTGCATGCCAATAATACATTTTAACATTTTTTAGAAGGTCTCTCTCTATAAGTCTATATATTATATAACTAAACTATTGTTGTATGTAAACAAGGTTTTCAAAATGTTTAAGAAGCTTCATTTAAAATTAAATTAAAATGCTGATCTTACACCGCCGGCCCGCCCAGCCTGTTGCCGGCCTGGGGTTCCATTCACCTAGGCCGTCAGTGGGCTGAGCAAGGGGCTGGCAAGGGGCCGGCGGCTGGGACCCCAGACCGGCAGCGGGCTGAGCGGGGCCGGTGGCCGGGACCCCAGACTGGCAGTGGGCTGAGTGGCTCAGTCTGCTGCCACTCAGCCCTCTGCCAGTCTGGGGTTCTGTCTGCCGGCTCCTGCCAGCCAGGGTCCCGGCTGCCGGCCCCGCTCAGCCTGCTGCCAGTCTGGAGTCCTGGCCCTCCCCACATAGAGTGGGTACCTGCCTTCTCCCTGGTTCTAGCCCATTCTCTTCCTCTCTCTCTGCATTGAGATGAGGGTGGGAGTGTGCTGAGAACAGGGCTGGGGGTGAAGGAGCAGGCTGGGGGTTGGGGTGTAGGGTCTGGCCAGGAGCTAGAATGAGGGAGGGGGCTCAGGGTTGGGGCAGGAGATTTGGGTGCGGAGCGCTTACTTGGGCAGCTCCCATTTGGTGTGAGGGGTGCAGGTGGGAATGTGGGGGGTGGGGTGCAGGAGCTCCCGTTTGGGGCTCAGGGTGGGAGTGCGCATGTGGGGGGTGCAAGAGTCAGGGCATGGGGTGTGTGGAAGCTGGGTATGTGTGGGGGGTGCCGGAGTCAGGGCTGGGGTTGTGGGGGGGGGGTGCAGAGGTCAGAGCACTGGAATGGGGTGTGTGGGGGGTACAGGGGTGAGGGCAGAGGGCTGGATGTGTGTGAGGAGGGTGCAGGGGTCAGGACAGAGGGCTGGGGTGTGTGGGGGGGGTGCAGGGGTCAGGGCAGAGGGCTGGGGGGGTGGGCTGGGGTCATGGTGGTGCTCCCAGCCCCCTGCCCTGAGCAGCTCACGGCAGGGGGCTGGAGGGGATATACCCTGATTCCACCCCGCTTCTCCAAGGTCCCTGGAGCAGAGAGCGCACTGCGGCTCTGCTTTTACCTCTCCCCCACTTTTACCTCTCCCTCTCGGTAGCAAGGGCCATCAGCTGATTGGCCGCAGGGAGGGAGAGAAGGAGGGGCAGGAACCCAGCACACTGGGGGAAGAGGCGGAAAGAGCTTGCCTGCCCTGCAAGGAGAGAGCGGTGGGCAGGGGGCAGAAAGAGTGGGCCGGGCAGGATTTTTAGTGGCACGCTGCTTTCTGCCCGGGTCCGGCAGACAGCAGCGTGCCATTAAAAATTGGCTCGTGTGCTGTGTTTGGCACGCGTGCCATAGATTGCCAACCCCTGGTCTGTTGGATGTAAAATGCAACTATTTTGATGTGGTTGCATTTCAGATTGACTTTGCACTCATTTTGCACTGGTTTAAATGACTACACAAAGTGCAGTGGAGAATCAGGCCCATTATTCAGAATAAATAGATCAACCAGCTTCAGGGAAAGATGATTTTCTAACTGATTTATGTCAAATTGTTGCCTTGCAACTTGCATTTCTCTATTTGTGTGTTGTGCATGGCCCCTGAGTCCAGGCAGAGCATACTTATATATACTCCAAAATAAATACCTTAATGAGTATGCCTGCTGTCCTCTCTTAAGCTTCCTGGAGCAATGGAGACTGCCACAACACAGAAGTTTGAGCAGAGCATAGAAACACTGAGCTCCTCTGCACCACAAGATTCATCTTTTCATCACATACACATCAAATTAGAGGAGCATGAGCCCACAAGTCTTAGCACCAAGGAGCTCATCCTGAAGAAAGCCAAAGAAGCTTGCAAGTGGAATTGCCAAATTGTCATCACTTTCTTCCTCAAGCTGCTCCCAGTGCTGGAGTGGCTTCCCCGATACAGAATCAAGGAACAGTTGCTTGGGGATGTCATCTCTGGATTACTGGTTGGGATAGTTGCCATCCCACAAACAATCTCCTACTCCCCCTTATGAAGCCAGGACCCCATCTATGGACTGTACACCAACTTCTTCTGCTCCATCATCTACTTTGTCATGGCCACCTCGCGCCATAATGCTGTCGGGTCCTTTGGCGTCCTGTGCCTGATGATTGGGGAAACTGTGAACCGGCGGCTTCACCTAGCAGGGTATGGAGACGGTAATACTGGCTCTGCATCGTTAATGAATTCCACATTGCCCAGCAACGGGACAGTCATCTGTGACAGAAGCTGCTATACAATCACTGTGGCAATTTCCTTAACTTTCCTTGTTGGGCTTTACCAGGTATGGTTCTTTCATTATCATTCTATTCCTCACTGTGGTCTCCCCCACTTAGGGACTGGCCTGAACCAAACACCCCAAAACTTTAGGATCTTTACAATCCAAGCCTTGATTCACAATTAAATTTCACAATTAACGACAGTGATACTTAGCTGATCGTTAGAAAGGTTCTAACCAAAATGCTTGAGCCAACCACCCTCATGCTTTGGGGGATTTAGAAACCCTGATCCAAATATTTTGAATTTTGGGACATCGGTTTATTTCTCTCCCATATCATGGGCCAGATCCTTGTATCTGTCTGAGCTGTATTTGGGGCAGAAGCTAAGATGGGGGAGAAGGTGGGCTATAAGCCCTCTCTCCATGCCCAAGTCCTGGAGCTGGGTTGCCTCCTGGCATAAACTTGGAGCAGTTTTAGAGTTGCTCTGAATTACACGAGCAGTAACCCTGCTTCCTCCTGCAAGGACCATTTTGCCAGCAGGGGATTGCTGGAGTGCAGTGTGCTCCAGCTATATCTGCTACTGCCCTTGGCCTGATACTGACATGTCCCCTTCACCAGGGTGGCCGAAAACAGTGAGCGTAGAGTTGGCTACATTGACTTTATTGCAACCTGAGGACTCCCGAGTGCTACTTTGGGCTACTTAATCAGTGCAGTGCTGCCAGAAGAGGGACTGAGGGTCTGGCCCTACCCTTGGATTCCACGGTGTTTACTGATCACAGTCATTTGCCATCAGGAGATGGTGACAGCGGCTCTGGAGGCCTTTCTGGAGCCACTGGACACAGACAGGCCCTATAATCCTCTCTGGCTAGCTAGCTCTCAGCCTGATGTCAAATAACATTCTCTGTATTATAACAGTTTACTCTTGTGAAAGCCCAGTAGATAAAACAGCCACTAGCTTTAGAGTGACAGCAAATTGAAACGTTGTGTCAGTCACTCTCTCTTGACTTTAAAACCAATGCTAAGGGTACAACTGGCTCTGTTTTCAGATCCTTCTAGGTGTTTTCTAGCTGGGCTTCATAGCTGTGTACCTGTCAGAACCCCTCCTGAGTGGCTTCGTGACCGGAGCCTCTCTGACCATCCTCACCTCTCAGATGAAGTATCTCCTTGGGTTGAAAATCCCTCGCCACGAGGGGGTGGGATCCCTCATCCTGACATGGATTGAGATCTTCCGGTACATTCAGAAAACCAACATCTGTGACCTGGTCACCAGCCTGATTGCTTTGGCCGTCATTGTACCAGGCAAGGAGATCAATGTCCGGTACAAGGACAAGATGAAGGCCCCATTTCCTGTGGAGCTGCTGGTGGTCATTGCTGGCACTTTGCTCTCCTATTATTTTAAGTTTGAGAAGCAATACAAATCTGCCATTTGTGGGAGCATCCCCACTGGTTTCCAGAAACCCACCGTACCAGACCTGCACCTGTTTTCCAGTCTCGCAGTTGATGCTGTGCCCGTTGCTATCATTGGCTTCTCTACGACAGTCTCCCTAGCAGAAATCTTTGCCAAAAAGCATGGCTAAACGGTCTGGGCTAACCAAGAGATGATCGCCATTGGCATGTGCAATTTGGTCCCCTCTTTCTTTCACTGCTTTGCCACTCTGCAGCCTTGGCCAAGACCCTGCTTAAGGAATCCACAGGATGTCACACCCAAATCTTGGGGCTGATCACCTGTGGGGTGCTGCTGCTGGTGCTGCTGTGGATTGCCCCTCTCTTCTCCTCGCTGCAGATCAGCATCCTGGGGTGATCACCATCGCCAACCTTTGGGGAGGCTTGTGGAAGTTTGCTGACACACCCAGCATGTGGCGACTCAGCAAGGTGGACACGGTGGTTTGGTGGGTCACCATGCTGACCTCTTCACTGATCTTGACAGACATTGGACTCTTGGTGGGAGTCTGCTTTGCTCTCCTCTGCATCATCTTCCGCATCCAGAGGCCCAGGGCCACCCTTCTGGGCAAGGTCAATGATACCGAAATTTATGAGGACCAGTTACAAGCAGCTCAGCAGTATAACCAATGTCAAGATCTTCAGGTTCAATTCCTCCCTTTACTACCCCAACAAGAGCTACTTCAAGAGCTCGCTCTACCAGAAAACTGGGGTGAATCCTGCCATGGTGGCTGCCAAACAACGAAAGGCTCAATCCAAGACAAAAGCAAAAATTTGGGCAGCAGTGACAGCTGCTTCTCCTCCAGGTTTAGCTTCCTCAAGCCTTCAAAGAAAGGAGTCCAGAAGGACCCAACAGCAGCCGCCATTCTGCCAATAGATATACACACCTTAGTCATTGACTGTGGGGCCATGCAGTTCTTGGACACCGTGGGCCTCAGCGTGCTGAAGGAGATGCACCATGATTACAAGGAGATTGGCATCCAGGTCCTGTTGGCCAACTGCAACCCTTCCATCCGTCACCTGCTCCAGGATGGGGGGTGGGAGAGTGAGACAGGAAATGGTGAGCTGGCCTTCCACAGTGTCCACGATGCTGTGCAGTTCACGGAGAGTCAGTACCAAGAGCAGCACAAGGACAGTGAGGAGGTAGGGGCTGCTTTCCTTGACATTGAGGTTCAGAACATCTCAGAGGACCCCAACATTGAGACAGCTCTATAAGCAGTTAGGGATGGGGGTTGTCTTGAAATTGGGATGGGCCTAGTTTGAGCCTCAGAACCCTTTTAAATCTTCATACACTCAGAGCGAGCAGAACATTACAAGGGAACATTAGCAGCAAGACAGGGCTAGACTGAACTCCTACATTGGCATAGCTACGTCTCTCAGGGGTGAGAACAATCCACGGCCCTGAGAGATGCAGTTTAGCCGACCTAACCCCCGGTGTAAACAGCGCTTCTGTCAACCTACTTACCACCTCTCATGGAAGTAACCATGAGAGGTGGTAGGTAGGTTGGATGGAAGTGGATTACCTACAGCAACGGGAGAACACCTCCCATCACTATAGCAAGTGTCTATGCTAAAGCTTGGAGAAACTGTCACTCTTTGGGGCTTGGGGACCCCAGCATGGACAGAAGCTTTTGAGCTGGAAAGGTCTGTAGTTGGTCCCCTCCTCCATCTCTCCGACATCGAGGTCAGATTATCCCTAGTAAGCATCCAGGCATTTAATATCTCCAGCAAGGGCGACTCCACAGCTTCCCTTGGCTGTTTGCTTGCAGGCCCAACCTGTTCTGCTATTGAGCCTGAATGTTCTCAGCTGCAGCCTAAGCCCTTTCCCCTCCCTCTGCTTTTATTCTTCTTGGCTGATCCCATAGAATTTAGCATTTCTGGGGTTGAGAGATCACAGTAATCAGCAGTAGAATAGCACTGTATTGGTGTGGGAAGATGGGATGATATGATTGTGACTGATTTCCCGGCATGCAGCCTGGAACTGGAGTATCTCTGAGCTTTCTGTCCCTCCAACTTGGGCTTCCTTTCATACTGTGATGCTGTTGCTAAGCCACAAACCTCTGTCAGGTACTGTACTTACACAAACATCCACAGGCAAGGACACACCCAGCTGAGTTACATGAATGCTTTTGCCAGCCACTCATGAACCAACAATAGAGAGGCTCCAGTCAATTATCCCAGCTCCCCAGCCTAGAACCCCCAGGCTGTACCATCTTGCCTTGGTCAGAAGCCTGACCAAAGTAAGTTTATTACCCAGTCCACCACCTCTGCAAAGGAAATTGGACGTGCACCAGCCATGAGCAGATTTCCCAAGCATTTCAACCAAAATGCACTGTTTTAGGTAAAATATAAAACAGATTTATTAACTACAGAAAGATAGATTTTAAGTGATTATAAGTAATAAGCGTGCAGATTTTAAGTGATTATAAGCAATAAGCATGAGGTTACCTCAGAAATAAAAGTAAAATCGCAATCTGAGTTCTATAAACTAGACAGGATTTGAATCAAGCAGTGTCTCACTCTGGTAGTTGGTATAGTTCTTTAATACACAGGCTCCTTTCCAGCCTGGGACTACCTCCCCAGTTCAGTCTTTTTCCTCCAGATGTGCTTCCAGGTGTTTATTTGTGTGGGGGAGGAGGGGGGAGTGAGGCCAGGGGATGATGTCACTTCCTGCCTTTTATAGCTTCTTCCATCTTGCTGGAAAGAGCCTTTGCTATGACGTGGGTCAAGCAGTCTCCATTGTCTATGTGCTATTGCTGAGAAGTCTCGATTGTACATGGTTCCTGGGATAGTCCTTGGGTGTGTGGATTTCTTTAATGGGCCATCTGCACGTCTGACTCCTCCATTGTTGCACTTGAAAGGCTGGTTGTGGGTGTTCCCAACCTTGCAACATATTTCAGTAACACACACATAGCAAAACTTCATAACTTCCCATACAATGATAGCATATAAAATCCAAGAGGATATTAATGTTCAACAGGTCAAGACTTTTAAAATGATACCCCACAAGGCATACTTTGTACAAAACATATCATAATTATATGACGGAGGTGAGTATGTGGTTCCGGGTATTGTTTTGGGGCACAACGGGCCCCAGTGAGGGAGCCTGGTCTAGTGGATCTGAATGGTGGATCTGAATTAAACCTCATGCTTCAGGGGTATAGTGATCAGGATGAGACCTAATGTCAGACCCACATCTTCCTATTGCATCTCATATTGGCCACCATCAGAGACAGGATACTGGATAGGATGGCCCTACGGTCTGATCCAGTCTGGCAATTCTGATACTCCTGTCTCATAATGAGGGATGTTTGGAAAGAGCCAGTAAAATGATCAGTGTAATGCGCGAAATGACATAGAAATCCTGTTATTGATAAGGATCCTATTTATTTATAATGTCTCTGCTAAGTGCCTCCTCTGTTCTTTCCCTCTTTGGTCATCTCCTTTGAAAAAATAAAAGAAAATACATCCTCACCTCACTCTGCCTGGGTATTTTATTCTCTGGTCCTGGTTCATGATTAACATTAACGGCATGCTGGTCACCAGAGGGCATAAGCACATTACAAGTAGAGAGCCATGAGAATTGTGCTTCTCTCTCATCAGTTGCAATCTGTCATGCGGGATCTTGCTACAGTGACACTTTATTAATTGCGTTAATTGCATTCACTTCTTGAGTTAAATTTGCAAATAATTTATTTCCTTTTATTATCATGGGAGGAAATAAAGGATTTTTGATTTGGTGGGGGTGTTTTGCTTTGCTAGAGTAAGACCCTTTAATGTATTAAAGAAATAAATACTTAGTGAGTTTAAAGTACTGAAAAATGGGCACATTTCCCACCGGACAGGACATAGTTTGTTTAGGCACCTTGAAATGTAGGGTGTCTCATAAGGAATGAATTTTATGCTGGGATAAACTTGAAAAGAATTCTACAAACACAGTGTAACTTTTCTTGAGTTTAGAGCCCAGAGGCAGAATAGAAACATCGCTGCTGTTTTATTAACAGGCTACATTCAGCTACAGGAGCAGGGGAGCAGGAATCTTCTCCAAGCAGCAAACATTTCAGCCAAGCTCCCCAGCTGGATACTGACTGATACAACACTCAGTCAATGAAACACAAGACAGAGGCACGACAACATCAGAACAAGATGTCATTGGCTAATCAGGACATTGTTCCTTAGCAAAATCAGAGATCTGATTAGCCCTTTTGTTAGCTGATTTATATTTGTACAGAGTTTTATATTGTGACTTCACTGCCAGGGTAATCAAAAGGGGGAGATGGGCCTTGACCAAAATCATAGATCCAACCACCCCCGCCTCATACACTTAGTTGATGTTCAGATTTGGGTCAAAACTGGGCCCAATTCTAATCATAATTAGCATGAATAGCATGGGAAATTATTACATTTCCAGATGGATATGTTCAGCACAACCCCTGCAAATGCTGTACCCACCGGGCCTGGATCCAACTCCCAGTGAAGTCAAATGGGGGTGTTTTTTTTACTGACATCAATGGCAGTTGGATAGGGCCCAATGTGAGGAGGACCTGAAGGGGCAAATCCAGTTGGAGACCCTTTAAATGACCCACCATTAATTCAACAGAGTCCCTCCCCTGCGGCAGCATTCCGTGGATACAAAACCTTCCCTAGGGATGGTTCTCAGAGAGCAATCTCTTCATTCACCACCTCAGCGGGGAGGGCACAGAGCAAGGCACAGCAGCGTGGCATTAGGGGGATGGAAATTCTGGTCAGGGACAAACCTCCATGCTTTTATGAGAAATGTCTGGAGATCCTCAGTGTCCCCGTGGATCCACCTGCACCCCGAGTAACAGTAGGGGACTTGGCTACAACAGGGAATATTTTGTGTAATAGCTTATATAATGTTAAGAGGCTAAAAAGGAAAGAGGGCCCCTCCCACCTCAAACACTCCCTCCCCTTCCCTCCTCTTGCTGGGTGTGCAGCTAGAGGGAGTGTGTCTGCATGAACTCAGTACTACATTCCTCCTGAGCACCTGTGAGGTCAGGTTGTTTGCCTTCAGTTACCTCCTTTGTTTCCCCTGCCCTTGTCTAGGGTTACCTAGTTGCCAGAGGGCTGAGGAGACATTTCCTGGTGAAACCTGCCCAAAGAAAGCGGGCAGATCTGGAGAACAGCAGAGGGGATGGGGTTAGTGGTCCCTGCACAGATTCAGCTCCCCCACGTCCTGGAGCATCTGTTATTGGGTGATGATGATAGGAAGATGCATAGGATTGAATTTAAGAAGGACAGACTGGTCTAAACAACAAATCAGAGGAAAGGCCCCAGCTCCTGCCAGGGTCTGCAGAAAATCCCTGCCTCCCACCCAGGTCCATGGAAAGGCCCCGTCTATTTAGTGAACACTAGAGGATTGTGCAGTAATTCTGAGCTAGCTGAGAGAAGAATTTCCTTCTGGGTTCTCAAATTGGACAAAAAGACCAGCACAGATGTATTAGTCATGATGAAGGCACAGCTATGGGCAAAATCCCCTTCAACGATATTGCCATTCACTGAAGTTGCACAAAAAATGGGTCTTAAAGAGAAACACACAACCCAAAATGTCCTTGGCTCACAGGCAATGAGCTCTAAATGTATCAGAGAAAGAAACAAAATTCCAAAGGTACTAATCAGCCAAGAACTGCCTCCTGAAAGCCAGATAAAAAGGTAGGGTTATGCACGGAGTGTACTAGTTCCTTTCACCACTTTAGACAATCTGTCAAAATGAGAGATAAGAGGAGGTAGGATGTCAGGGGTTGGACCAGCTGCTGATGGGCTTTTCAGAGGTCAAAGGTTGGTTTGTTCATTCTTGGTACAAGTTGTGTTGTTTATTCCCTCTTTCACAGCACGGAGTGATGGGTCATAAAGGACAGTCCATTGTACTAGCTGTAAAGTGCCACACAGAGCCCGGGGTGGCTTTATTCACAGGCTGACACACAGAGTGAAAGTGAGGGAGAAAATGACAGACTAAAATAAAAATAGCAGATAAGGACAGTGTGTGGGGTGTGTGGAGGTGTATTTAATAGAGTGGTGTGGTCCTGTCTCTCTTCCCAACACACTAATCTATCCCCTTGGTCAGTTCCTTGACAGCAACCGAAGCCAAACAACAAAACCCCAGACTGCCAAGTTGATTCCCTTCCTTTAAATAAACAAAAGCAATAGCTAGAAACCTGAGTTTGCTCAATTGCTAGATCTTGTTTATACTGTGTTGCTTAGGGCTTGCCACTTCTTCGGGAAACAAATGCCTTCAAGCTTCAGCTGCTGAGGCCCGTCATCATTCACACGAGGAGAGACAAAGCCCTTCATGGATGACGATACGAAGTGATTGGCGGGTACCTACCACAAGGAGCAGCAGGAAAAGAAGTCAGAGGCTCCTAGGGAGCTGACCTTCCCTGCATGGTGAAGATCTTAATCAGGAGCACTTGTACCATAACTAAGGCTAAGACTTTGTCATTTTTAATAAAAGTCATGGACAGGTCACAGGCAATAAACAAAAATTCAAGGAAGCCGTGACCTGTCCGTGACTTTTGCTTTTGCACAGTGGTTTCCCCCATCACTGTGGTGGCTGGGAGCTGTGGGGTTCCCTCTCTGCTCAGGGCAGCTGGAAGTTTCAGGGGGGGACCCTCTGCCCACAGCAGCTGGGAGCTGCAGGGTGGCCATGTTTCCCAAAGAGAAAATGGGACACCCCCAGCTGCTTGCCCAAGACGTCCCCCTCCCCTCTATCCCCACCGCCAGGCACAAAGCTGTCACCCATCCCTGGAACCCTGAGGAGGGCCCCCTCAGGCATCTGTCACCTGTCACTGGAACCTTGCAGGGGGCCACCTGTCTCTGCTGTCGCCTGTCGCTGGAACCCTGCCAGGGCCCCACTGGCTGCGAGCTGGAATCCCGAGCTGGAATTCCGCAGCTCCAGGGGCTGAAGCAGAGAATGTCATGGAGGTCTCTGGAAGTCACAGATTCTGTGACTTCCATGACCTCTGTGACATAAATGTAGCCTTACCCATAACCAACACAAACCACAGCTTGTCTGGGTTCCTCAGGTGTGAATAGCATCATGCTGCCTTTCAAATATACGCCCTTTTCAGATACCATGGGGTGGATCTGGGCAATAGCATCAGAATCCTGGGTACCCATCTTTCCTCAGAGCAAGGAAAGTATGTGGCCCTCCAGTATGACACCAACAAATGCTGCGGAGTATGCGTACACTTTTAAGTAGACCAGAGGATGGCCCAGCATCTTGCTCTCCTCGGCACAAAGAGAAGGGAATGTTCTGTTCACATGGTGTCTGGGAGGAGTGAGGGTCAAAGAGCACAGAGGGCTAAAGTCAATCCAGAATAAGACAAGGGACAGCTGGGAGGCTGCAGTGAAATCCTCCTTCTTATCTGTACCTCAGCGGTAAGCAGCATCCTGGGTAAACTGCTTTCCTGTCTTGGGAAAGGAGACACAGGTCTAGCAGCTGGTGCTTAGTTTTGGGAGAGCTAAGATGCTCCTGGTGGTCTATAAAATCATGACTGGTGTGGAGAAAGTAAATAAGGAAGTGTTATTTACTCCTTCTCATAACACAAGAACTTGGGGTCACCCAATGAAATTAATAGGCAGCAGATTTAAAATAAACAAAAGGAAGTATTTCTTCACACAACGCACAGTCAACCTGTGGAACTCCTTGCCAGAGGATGTTGTGAAGGCCCAGACTATAACAGGGTTCAAAAAAGAACTAGATAAATTCATGGAGGATAGGTCCATCAATGGCTGTTAGCCAGGATGGGCATGGATGGTGTCCCTAGCCTCTGTTTGCCAGAAGTTGGGAATGGGCGACAGGGGATGGATTACTTGATGATGACCTAAAAAGAAAAGGAGTACTTGAGGCACCTTAGAGACTAATGACCTGTTCTGTTCCTTCCCTCTGGAGCACCTGGCATTTGCCACTGTCAGAAGACAGGATACTGGGCTAGATGGACCTTTGGTCTGATCCAATATGGCAGTACTTATGTTCTTATGATACATGCTGTGAGGCCTGATATTGTCAGGTACCATGATAGTTTTCCTTTAATGAGATGTCTGTGAAAAATTGTCTAACACCTTCCATTCATTCAACATGCGATCATTTTCCTTGCCTTATTTAATCAGAGACAGGAGAATGAAACTTGGGAAAGATCCAGCTCAAAGGAACTCAACGCAATCTCCCAGGTGCTAGGTTGGCAGGGAACTGTCTTGGGTGAAAGGCATCAGAAAAGGAGACCAGTTAGCTGTTCTATTAGAATAATTTGTTTGTGTGGTCTATTGCCTCCCCTGAATTTGTTAAAGTCCTCCCCCCCACCCCCCCGCACACACACAGCTGTCCTGTAGCCAGCTACTTGAAGTAATGCACTGTCAGTATTAAATTACCTTGACTGAACACTTCCACACCAGTGGGGGATCTGCACGATCCTAACTGCTTCTCCCAGAACCCTGGTCAATGTGTCCTGGGTCCAACATAAAATCTGGGATGGCTCATTGGCAGAGGGGGCTGTTTTTCTCCAGTTTATTCCCAGCAGGAACACCGAGCAGTTCTTCCAAGGAGGTTACATCAGCTAATGAGGTAGCTCTTCCATGCATCTGGGGGGGCGGAGGGGTAGGAGTCAGCAAGTCTTTAGACTAGTGGCATCTTGTCTCTTGTAACAAGAACACAGCCTTTTCCCCTTTGGAACAGCACTGCCATTACTTCCTTACATGACCACTTTATGGGGGAAACTAATTTTCCTAGTTAGACTTTAAATGCATTTATGACCCACTGGGATCATAAAACCACAGCAGGAAACAAACAGCCCTATTAGCTCATGAATACTAGCTTGGTGCAGTATAATACAGATGAATTTGTTGTCAGCCTAGGGGTTCACATAGGGGTTTGCTTTAGGAAATGGATGTTTACCTAAGCAGAGAGTCCAATATACTTGTCTGAATGCGTATTTCACAGAGATGTGCCAACACCTGCCCTTAGAAAGAAGAAGTCTCTGCACAGTCAGGGAAATGGCAGATGAGCTGGCTATGAGATTTCACTGTGGGAAGTTTGGGAAACTGAGCTTGGCACTAGCCCAGTCCCTCACTGGCTTTAAGCCAGAGGTCCCCAAACTGTGGGGCGCACCCCCTATGGGGGCATGGAGGAACATTCGAGAGGGGCATGGCTGGGGCCCATGCCAGCCCCCATGGCGGGTGGGGAGGGAGCTCCACTCAGCTTTGCTGATGGTCCTGGCTGCCAGCCTTGGCCCTCAGCCAAGGCTCCACTCCTGGCCCTGCCCCTGCCCCCTTCCCCACTCCCAGCTATGGCTCCAGCCTCAGCCCCCTTATCTCTGTCTATGCCCCGCCCCCACCGGCAGCCGTGTTTCCGCTCCTGGCCCTGGCTGGGGGCAGGCATGGACAGCAGTAAAGGGGGGCATGAGGTAAAAAGTTTGGGGACCACTGCTTAAGCCTATGTCTGCTGGGAATGCCCCTATTGTTAATCCTCCATTTCCACCTGTCCCTGATGGTGCGATGAGAAAGAGAGCCCCAACTTACTCATGATACTGATTTGTTTCTAGTAGCTCGGACAATGTAAGCTCTGCAAATAGAACAGGTGATCTGAGCCTTGCCCTGAAGAGATCAATCTAAAAGAGGCTGGATTTAGGCGGCTGAAGGGCAGATGAAGGGGTAAAGTGGTGAAGGCCATGAGCACCCACATTTTGGTATCTTGATGGTGTATTGTTTTGTTAAGATTAAACCCAGCCTAGCTACTATTAATTGGCTAGCTTGCTGTAGGGATCACGCCAGAGGTGGGTCTTCAGCAGGAATTTGAAGGCAGAGGGGGGACTGATCTTGCAGACCTCTCTTGCGAAGGGTGTGCTATGTACTGGGGGGTGGCATGGAAGAAGGCACCCAGGGAGCTTTGGGGAAGCAGACAAACAGCAGGCTCAGGCTGGTAACACTGGCATGGGTGGGGGACAAACTGAACAAAAGAATCCCTCTGGACACAAGAGGAAGCCAGTTTAAAGCAGGGGTCATCCTAATTTGGAACTGCAGCGCACTGACACTGGAAAGGACTAAATAGCTCACAACGGCATGGTAGCTTCAGCTCCATTTAGAAAATCTCCATGATAATTACAGACCGGGTCATAGTCCAAGGCCACAAAGGAGAGGGCACAGGCCTTACATGTTGGTGGGGGACAGATTCACCTTGGTTTGGTGTCTGAGAGGAACAGCCCCCACCTTTCCGGCCCATGGGGCCGTCCGCCCCTTTCTAAGGGAACAGTCTGCTGCTGGTGCTCTAGCACATTAATAAGTGAACAATGAATCACCTCTGCATGCAGAGACAGACCATTCAGAAACAAACCTCATTACGCAGAGGGGGCTGGCCCCAGGAGTTATCGGGTGAGCAGGCCTCTCTCAGCTGGGAAGTGATTTATTCCATCTCTGAGAGAGGAGCCTGGAAATGATCTCCATTCACAGTAAATGTGTGTAAGAGTGGCACAGCGGCCTTGCCCCAGTGGCCAATTACTGGAGTCCCTGGGGTCTCTCTGACACTTGCCATCTGGGCTATGATCCCAAATCGCGTGGCCTATTAGCTGTAAGGCATCCTGGGGAAAGTGCTGTGGGTACTGAATGCTGTGGTAGTTTGGCTCTGACATTACTCGCTGTCCCTCAGGGTCTCTTAGTTGTACATTTAAAGTAGCTCTAGGGCATTGGCCATTTTGACATCAGTTACTACGTAAGTCCCTTCCCTGTCTGGATGCTTCCATGCTGGAAACATCCCAGAGGAGAGGACGCACACACTGGGAGGATGGGCTGAACTGGAATGATCAAGGATTAGCTTATTATCAGTGCCCTAGGAAATCAATCAGGCTTCCCTCGCTTTCTGCATTTCTTGGCAGATACAAGGGAGAGTGTAAAGGTTACTTTGCACTCATCCTGCTGGAACATTAGTCCTGACCGAACCTGTGTGACAGTCAGCTCCAGGCAGCCTCTTTCTCTGCTAGGACTGATGGAGCATCTGGGTAAAGTGGTAGGCAGAAACCCTTCATGGAGAACTTTCTGTTAAAGCCTTAGATACTGCGTCAAACGCGACAGGTAGCGTGGTATAGTCAGCAGACCCTTCCACGGTTGGGCAGCCAAGACCAGGATTTAGGAAAACCCCACATGGCGCTAGTTGACTATGTCACTAACTTGGCAGCTAGAGATCCAGGGCCTGTCTGTGTCCAGTAGCATCGAAAAGCAATGTGTTTTATTTCTATTATAACAGAGCCCTGCCTTGATCTACCACGAAGGACACCAACAGGGCTGTGGGATATTTCATCAGGGCCCTTTCTCTGAAGCTTTACATAGGAATTGCCGTACTGGATCAGGCCTGTGGTCCCTCTGAACTGTCGTGCAGATCAGACCCCTGGGATTCGGATCAGAACAAGGCTTTACTCTTTCTGCTGCTGCTCAGCCTGTCACTAGTCTCTCTGTCCCCTGACTTACCCTAAAAAAATTATATGAACACTCCAGGGATATGTTAAACGGGGGAAGCTGCTCCTTTAAAGCTTTCTGAGCTACAACAGGTTGATAACAGTGCAACTGCTAATTATGCCCAGGCAGCACCTGGGTTAGTTTAAATCCCTTAGCCACTTTAAAGTTCTCCCTTGTAGGGAGTTTAAGGAACAAAGGTCATAGTGGATGATATGTATTTGCTTCCCCCTCAGTAAAGCACATGAGAAACCAGTTGCAGCAGGAAGTGGCTGCTCCCCTAAGGGCTTTTTGCTCAGAGCCTCTCCCTGCAGCATTTACACCCTGGTTTGTTTTTGTAACACAGTGAGAAGTGGGATCTATAGCCCGGTGTCTAATTTCAATTAAATATTCAGTGTTTTCCTCCTAGAAACCTAGTATTTACTCCCGCACTTATATAGAAGCTTTTCCTAGGAGCTGACACTCAGTAACAACTGGGAGAGCATGAGCTGGAATATGATGATTTTATATCTTCCAGGGAGGGGGTGGGGGAAGGGAAGAGGGGAAGATGTGGGGACCAATCCTAGTGCTTGATTAGCGAATCACTGGACCCTGGTTTGGGATAATGAAGACTAGTTACAGGTGGAAAGCTAACTGGGTGTATTTCAGACCAGGTCTAGTGAATGCCTTATGCAGCTTAACCAAGCTAAGGGAAAGCTGGGTGTTAATGTCTTCATTAAGGAGCTTGTTGATCCGATTGTTTCACTTTTATGCTGCAATTTTTTAACACTGCTGTTTATAAGAATAACCTTTTTCTCTCTCATGTATTTATTTCAGTTTAAAAAGAGATCCCATCCGAGGCATGAGGTGCGTATACCATTCAGTTTAAAAATCCATTCACAAAAAGTTCAAATTGATGCAGTGGCCACATTAAAAAATTTTCCTAATCAACCAAGACAAAGCCCTTCCCTAGTTTCTACTCCAGAATATTGAACAGAGCTTGAAGAAATATACAGAGCTGCCTTTATAACATATATAAGATGCCATATCTGTACAGTGTTAAAGAAAAAGCTGAAGCACAAAATTCATAGTTGGGATGATCAAAATAGAAGCTTCCTCAAACTTCAGAAGCGTTTGGGTTCTGGTTTTGGCCTATTATATAGGTAGGCCTGAGCCATCAAGTCTGCATCCAAATGAAAGAATACATTGCTTGTGTGCACGCTCCTAGGAAACAAATTAAAACAGAACTCTGTACCTGTGGCTTCTGTTTGCCATGGATGTTGCTGTGTGTACAAAGGGTTTATTATGTAAAGCAATTTCTCCACTTGGTTGTTTGAGCTCCAATGCTCCCTCCTGAAGAAGTATTGTCTCTTGGCTCGGACATGAATAATGTCCATTCTCTTCTAAGAGACATGTTCTTGGATCCCTTTAAAGCACTGTAACATCTTTATCATAGACAGTGCTCAGAGTGAAGGCTTCCTTTCATGGATGGAGCCCCTTGGATGTAGAATACTTACAAACATGATGTCCCTGGGCCAAAGACCCAGCACAATTCATGTGCTGCACCATATGGCCAGATAACGCATGCTGCTAGCAGAAGTTGCTGCCTTCATTGTCTCGTTAGTGGTGCACACACACAAACTTTTCACCCTGCAGGCCTTTGCCTAAGTCTGGTACCTAGTTTATTAGTTGTACCATTTCCAAGCTGGTGCTTCAACACTTGTTGGCTGAGAGGGTTTTCCTAACATCCAACCTGTTATAATTAGCCTGTGAATTAGCCAGACATTTTTTCCTCTTGGATCTCAGTGGAAAGGAAATACTTCTTGGTGTCTGTGAACCTCCCTGTAGCAACTCCTGCCAATGGGTGTTCATTTAACTCCGCAAAGCAGTGCTCTAGAGGCAGTGTGTCTAGAGGTTAGAGCAAAAGCGTGGGAGACAAGACTCTTGGGCTCTGTTCCCAGCTCTGCCACTGACTATTGCCTTGGGCGAGTGCCCAAACCTCCATGCCTCAGTTTCCCCACCTGCAAAATAAAGATAATGATACTTACCTATCTGAGGGGAGTGTGTGACACTTCATTCATGCTTCCACAGTGCTCTGAAACCTTTGGATATGAGACAGCTCGATACACTTGTGTCTGTGGCAAGCTGGTGGTCAGAAAAGTAACAGTGGAGATTCACTGAACCCTATGGTTTGGGATTTCTCATGCAATCCCATCCCCAGAACACTACAGCAGGGTTCAAGTGGCAGCAACATCAATCAATCAATGAAATGGTAAGTTGGAAGCATTCCAGCTTCAGAACATAGGGCAGTAAACACAAAGAGACTGTCCTTTGAGGGTATAAGTGTGAAGCCATCATCATGCCTTTTTCATATTTGCTGGGCCATTCCCTTTTAATTCCAGTTACAGCTGGCTGGGAGTTTTCCACCAAATTGTTTTTTGATGGAAAATATAGTATCTGCAAAACTGAAAATTTCCATGGGAAAATTTTGACTTTCGCTGACATTTTTCAGTTTTCTGTCAGTGAAATATTTCGTTTGGGGCCACCCTGGGCTGGGTCAATCAGAATTGAAACAATTTTGATTTGCCCAATCAAATTGAAATGTTTTGGTTTGGGTCAGTTCAGCATTAACCTGGATCTCTCTGCGCTGCTGTGGTGCTTCATGGGAGCTGTGGTTTGTATGCCTCAAGTCTCCATCTTCCTCTATTGGCCAGGGTCCCCAGCAGAACTACATTTTCCATGCTGCATTATCGTCTCCTCTCTGGCTGAACAGCATCAGGGAAGGCCCTTGGCCCTGGTGCATCAGGGGCGATGTTGTTCAGCTGGGTAGCCTGGACCACAAAGGGGAATGAGGGCATCAGACGCTATGCACAACTCCCGCGAAGCACTGCGGCAGCTCTGGGAAACGCAGACTAAAGGAAACAAAATGAAACATTCTGATTTGGTTAATCAAAACCTAAATGAAACACTCTGACATTTCTAAATTAAAATGTTCTGAACTTTCCATTCCAGGAACATTGTTGATATTTTGACATTTTGTCTCAATTTGGGACCAAAAAAAAAAAAAATCTCAAAAAAGACCAGAATTTCCTATGGGATGGAAATTCCAATTTTTGACTAGCTCTAGTTCTACTTATACTATGCGGACCATGATCACAGTTAGCTCCAGCAAAGTTGGGACAGGGAGCTCTCTGTTGAGCCGTCACTTACACTGTGGCTGACACCCCCCCACCCCTATTTCTTATGGAGAGCTTCTATCCCTGGACAGGTTCATTTATGATTGGAACATGATAAGCTGAATCTTATCTCCCAAGCACCTTGGCAGCAGACCATAATGGCAGAGTCACATCAGCATGAGTCAGTGATTGACCTTAAACATAAAAGGAAAGCAGCAGTGAAGAATGAAGGGGAGAGAAACGTTTTCTTCCTGTTTCCTAAAGGAGCCTTGATGGGCATGCAAATTTCACTTTTGTTGTACTGACAGCACCAGCTGTATCAATGACATTAGTTACACAGTATTGTGATGATCTGTGGTCTCCAGTAACATACATGAGGCCTGGCAAGAGTGCTGGTAAATCAAGGTTCATGTGTGCGTGGTGTGAAAGAGAACAGTGGAAGGTCCATGACAAAGCAATGGGCTTGCTAGGTACACATCCCCTAAACCAAGGCAAGCTGAAAGGACATAAAATAATTTTATCTGAGTTGGTTTTCCTGGACATAGCCCGTGCTTTTTGAACCTTGGTTTAAATTCCCCCCGAGCTGCATTGAGATGGCATCACGGCATTCCATGAAGCAAAGGAATAGACACGCCCAGACACATTTCCAGAAGTGCGCCTTTAAATTAGGCACCTGCAGTCTTGCAGGCACAAAGTCGTACACACCGAAAAAAACCCCAAAGTCTCTGCACGCAGGTTAGATTGAATTGCCCTACTAGGGAGAACAAATGCCATTTGGTTGGCCAAATAAGTTGTCTGTGCATACAAAAACTTGTAGCCACAAATTGGGTCAAAGCAACTTTGGAAATCCAGGCACAGGGTCAGTGGTGCCTGGTGAACTTCGAGGCAGGTGGGGCATAGCAGAAAAAAAAATCTTGACTCTCCCAGAGCGTCCAGCAGGCTGCACCTTTTGGCTCCTGCTGCTGCCGCTTGAAATAGGGGCTTCTTTCAAGAAGCAGGAGCAGCAAATGCATGGAGTCTGCTGGGTGCTGCGGGAGAGTCAGGCCCCCATTTAATCTGGTGTGTTGGTCCCTGCTTTCCCAAAGGTTTTCTTGCTTAGCTGGCC
Source organism: Natator depressus (assembly GCF_965152275.1). Taxonomy (NCBI): domain Eukaryota; kingdom Metazoa; phylum Chordata; order Testudines; family Cheloniidae; genus Natator; species Natator depressus. The sequence goes on from NC_134241.1 coordinate 22,217,920, forward strand.
TGCAGCACTGCTCGTGGGACCCAGCTGCTGCAGCTGCTCCTACGCCTTAGCTTGGTTCCTTTGCTCACAGGGCAAGCCACAGGCTGCAGTGACTGTAGAGGACTGTAACGTGTTGTGCTCTCTAACAGCCATGTTGGCACAAACTAAAAGGTACCTAGAGCACTTTAACATAGTCCTATTTGAAATGGCACTACAGCAATGCAAGCTAAGTGTGTTTTAAAATGTGCCAGCAGAGTCTCTATAGGGCAATTAGAGTGCAGCATGTTAGAGCACTCTGTGGTCACTGGAGCCTGGGACTTGGACAGTGAATCCAGTGCCCCAAACCCCACTGTAATCGGACTCAGACTTTGTAAATCATTATTGTGCGTGTGCCTCAGGGGTGATGGAAAAGAATGCCCTGCGGCATTCGTTAGATTTGTGAGTCACACACACACAAAATATGTGGGTGCTATTTTGGTGGGGCAGTGCCCCCAATGCCCTTTATACAAGAGCCAGCACTGCACAGGAACAACAAGGAGTCCGGTGGCACCTTAAAGATTAACAGATTTATTTGGGCATAAGCTTTCATGGGTAAAACACCACTTCTTCATGCGCCTGAAGAAGTGGTGTTTTATCCACGAAAGCTTATGCCCAAATAAATCTGTTAATCTTTAAGGTGCCGCCAGACTCCTTGTTGTTTTTGTGGATACAGACTAACATGGCTACACCCTGATACTTGACACTGCACAGGGTGTTTTTACACACAGACTCCTGCATCCCCCAAAGACTACATTTCAAACTCTCCTGTTGCTGGACTTTATGTTACGCTTATAGATGTTGCAAAACTCCACCCATGAAGAATCACATTGTGGTTCCCATAGTAACTAACATCACTTCAAAGAGGAAAAAGGATATAGGTTACTGGAAAAACAAAATGGACCAAAACAGAACAAAGTATGAATTTTGGGAGGAAAAGTTATTGGGGCTGAACCCCTGATGTGTCCAAGATATACAACCAAGATCATGAACACCGGAGCACTGTAGTAGCAGCCGAGTGAAATCATCCAGTTTGCGAATCTATCAGCAAGACTGTTATTTTATTAGTTGACTAGTTCTACTGTTTGCCACCCTTTGCATTCCTGTCTGGCCATGAGTCAGGCCAAGTCAAATCATTCCACTTTGTTGTTGTTCTTTTCCCATCGTTCAGTCACAGAAAGGAACAGGAGATGGAATGAAATGTCCCTGTTTTATTCACCGCTGCAACTCTGGTGCCCTGTGCTACCCCGCACAGGCTCTGCAATCAAGGATAATGCTGGCCTTCTCCATTGCACAGTTGATGAAAATGGGCCCTGTGCACTTGATGCAGTTCCCATCATATTTGTAAGTCATTGCCTTACTCCTTAAAGTGCCATCAGTCAGTTTAGACTTTCCAGCCTGATGGCACTCAAGGGACCCATCGGGTAAAGCTATTCTGTAGTTCCCTTCTTCCTTATCATAGGAACATTATTTCTAGCTAAAGATGGTCAAACAATTCCATTTAAAGGAGGTCGGTCATTGGTACAGGTTCATTGCAAACGTCTGGCAGAGGCAAACACACACTGCTCCTTGTTGACCTCCTGGGAGGGCATTCTAAGAGCTGCTGGCCCTTCCTGAAATGTTGTATCACTTGGAGATGTGGCAAGAAAATGCAAAGCTTTGTCTAGACTGGGATTTCAAGGGATGGCATTAATATACGTGAACTGACACATTCTAAAGTCCAGTGTAGGCTTTAACGTGTGCTAAGCTGGTGAAGTTGAAGCCTAGGCTCCAATATGGTCATCAGTTAATACACACTGAAAACACATCTTCAAATCCTAGTCAATACAAGGCCTTTCCCAAGGCCACATAGCTCAGGTACTGCTGGCTTCCAGTACTGCGCTCAGACCAATAGACCAATCCTGTGGCAATATGTACTATGCGAAGCACTGTTCAAATGTACTATGTCCTGACTAGTTTTCGCAAAAAGAAAAGGAGTACTTGTGGCACCTTAGAGACTAACCAATTTATTTGAGCATGAGCTTTCGTGAGCTACAGCTCACTTCATCGGATGCATACTGTGGAAACTGCAGAAGACATTATATACACAGAGACCATGAAACAATACCTCCTCCCACCCCACTCTCCTGCTGGTAATAGCTTATCTAAAGTGATCATCAAGTTGGGCCATTTCCAGCACAAATCCAGGTTTTCTCACCCTCCGCCCCCCCCCACACAAACTCACTCTCCTGCTGGTAATAGCCCATCCAAAGTGACCACTCTCTTCACAATGTGTATGATAATCAAGGTGGGACATTTCCTGCACAAATCCAGGTTCTCTCACCCCCTCACCCCCCCGCCAAAAACCACACACACAAACTCACTCTCCTGCTGGTAATAGCCTATCCAAAGTGACCACTCTCCTTACAACGTGCATGAAAATCAAGGTGGGCCATTTCCAGCACAAATACAGGTTTTCTCACCCCCCCCCTCCGCAAAAAAACACACAAACACAAACTCACTCTGAGTGCCACTGTAGCTATCCCCATAAAGGCTGGTTCACAGTTAGAGAGACACAGGCAAGATATACAGAGAAAGCTTGTCAGGGGGAAGGTAAAGGGAGCAGAAGAGCGGAATAAGTTCACATCAGCTGAAGAAACTGAGGGGCATAAGAAGGGCTATTACAAATTGATCTCTAGCAGGAAAAAACAAAGAAAGGACATATAGAGATTTAAGGAACAACAGAGCTCTGGTCAGTCTATTGCAACTAAGGAAGAGCCGGGCAAAGGAGAATATACACCTGTCAGCAGGTCTGAATGAGACATAACGCCGAGGTTTGCTGGCAATTATGTTTTGAACAGTCAGGGAGAACTGGGCAGGTGCCTCCACCAGAGGCAGCCCAGGGGTTTGAGAAAAAGCAAAGGGCTAAGAAGGGAGAGGGGAGGCAGGGCCCAAATCATGAGCAGAGAGCTCAGCTCCCACACAGCACTGTGAAAGGAAGCTGATAGAACCCCATGTCCTGGCAGGAGCGCTGCATTCTGAATACTCATGATGGTGGCAGCCACCTGGCTGGCTAATTCAGATTTACAAAGTCCTTGGAGGATGTGAATAGCTGAATAATAATTATTATTAATAAGAATAATTAATAATTAATAACATCAATGACAATAAATACATAAACAAACAATAATAAATACATAAACAAACACAAAAAACAGTTAAAAAAAACCTTTAGGGAAGAAAAATGCACTTGCAGGATCCACAATGACATGCACAACCTGGGTAATTCCCCCCGTCTCACACCACAGCCCTGCGGGGGCCAGAGGAGCCAAGATCAAGCAGCATCAATACCACCTGAAGATGGCCAAGGAAATTCTAAGAAGCACAGAGTTTTGGAGAGAGTTTAGCAGCCTCAGTCCCTGCTGTAGTGCTTCTCTTTCCATCCCTGCAGGCTGGTTGTCCAGTCAGAGCCTAGTTCCGGTTGAACAGAGCTCCAGGGGATGGAGCTAGCTATCCATCAGACTGCTAGCTTACGGGGACTTGATCCGCTGAGCTGGACAGTCCAGTGAGCAGTTTGGTTCCTTGTAGCTCTGTTCAGTAAGAAAGTAGCTATCACGAGGCAACAGTCTTCCATGGTCCACTGAGGGGCTGCAATATGTGCCCTGTCAACTCAGGTGTTGGCCTAATGTTCCCAAATAACATTCACAGCGGCAGTAAAATCATGCTCTTGAGCCGTCTCAGGAGCCAAATGAAATTAGCCAGGTAGTAGCTCATGCCACAGGTTGATTTTGAAGCTGTGAAGTGAGATAGATAGTGGAGCTTCTTAAGATATTGAGCTAATGATAATGCAAACCACAGATCGTAAGAGGGGAAAACTCATAACCTGGCTCTGAGGTCAGTAGACACTTGAGACAGAGTCATAGATCCCAAGTCCAGCAGGGACCATTGTAAGCATCTAGTCTGGCCTCCTGTATCATGCAAACTTCTCTGAGTTAATTCCTGCTTCAAGTCTAATAGCTGTGGTTGAACTAGAACAGTTCTTTTAGAAAAATATCCAATCCTAATTTTAAAATTGCCAGTGATGGAGAATCCACCACAGCCCCTGGTAAATTATTGCAATGGTTAATTATTCTCAGTGTTAAAAATGCGGGATGAGACAGCTTAGAGAAGGAATTTCTTTGGACCCACTCTACAAATACATCAACCTGCTTCTAGACTATGGAAGTCCCCAAAGAAGGTACTCAAGGCAGGAACTTGTTCTGACTAAAGGTATTTGTTTGGGGCTAAGGAGCAGAAAGAAAAGGAAAGGAAAGAGCAGTCCAGGCGTTGTCGGTTAGAGTGAGATGAAAGAACGGGAGAAGACAGGGAAAAGGAGTAAACTCCAAAACAACATCCAAAAAATGCAAAGGAAAAACCCACTGCTGTTATTTACTCTCTGATGAGGAATTGGAAGGGTGTTTTCCTGGGCATAGGTGCATGAGTGTGTGTGCTCTGAAGAAGGGGTTTGTGTGCTTGTGTATACGTGCTTGAATGTGTGTGCGTATCTATCTGCAAGCATGTGTGTGTACACGTCTGTAGATATTTTGCATGTACATTCTTGCATGGATGTGCCCATGTACATACAGGTGCAAGAACATATAATTGTGGGGGTGCATGGCACCTAGGTAGGTTGAATAGATTTTAGAAACTCGAGCAGGTATTTCTCTGTTTAGAGACCCCTCTGGCATGACTGGGGAAGGTTTCTCATTCCTGAATGATTCAGGGCTCATGTAGCTGGTGATATAAGTAACCTATGCGAGCAACAGTCTCCCTGGCAATTACCCTGCAGGTGAGAAAGAATACAGGAGAACGGAGCTACTTAAGATGTAAAGGGGAAAGAAACTGAGATGAGCTAGGAATCCGAGAGCATTCAAAGGAGAAGAGCGGTGTGTGGCTGGTAGCAGAATGCTGTGTGTGCAGACTGGAATCCTGGGTGCTAACTTCCATCAGACACCCAGTGCCAGACAGTAATGAGACTATGAAGCAGCAGCCACTGGACTGTAGTTCAGCCAGCCAGGGAATGTCTAGTGAGGTCATTATTCTAACAAGCAAAACAGGACATGAAACAGCTTGGCTACAATTGATCTGTCAAAAATGAACCTCCTGCAACCCTCCTCCAGGCTGGGGGCTGTTGTAGCTTGTTGAAAGTGAAATATAAAGGGGTCCCTCTCTCCCTTCCCTTATTTAAATAGAGAGAACCGTGGTTTCTGGAAAAGTGAGAAACGGTTCAAAACAGGACAATTAAAATGAGACAGATACTAGGAAATACAGCCAAGGACAGGCAGTCAGGGGAGCTTTGTTTGTCTAGCCCTGAAAACCAGTGACTAAGTTCAGATGTGTTTGGAGCGTGTGAGCTTCTGTGCTGCAGGGTGCAATGGACAGCTTTCATTAGCAGCACTAGAAGTTTCATGGCTCTGTCTGGCTTTGGCCCTCCAGTCAAACCATGCAGTTTTGCCACATCTTGCTAGTTTCATCACAAGTCTCATAATATTTGGTGTTTTTCTTAAAGCCCCAGCTCATGGAGTCATGTGATTATGTGAAAATTGTTGGTATGTTTTTTTAAGTAAGTGTCTAGTCCTCATGGCTGTGGGAAAAAGCAGGAAAATCTGGTCACTAATGGCTCCAAAACTGAAAGGCAAATTAGAAGAACCCTATATTTATTATTTTTTAAAATCTTGTTATTTTTAAGTTGGTCTTATCATAGAATCATAGAATCATAGAATATCAGGGTTGGAAGGGACCCCAGAAGGTCATCTAGTCCAACCCCCTGCTCGAAGCAGGACCAATTCCCAGTTAAATCATCCCAGCCAGGGCTTTGTCAAGCCTGACCTTAAAAACCTCTAAGGAAGGAGATTCTACCACCTCCCGAGGTAACGCATTCCAGTGTTTCACCACCCTCTTAGTGAAAAAGTTTTTCCTAATATCCAATCTAAACCTCCCCCATTGCAACTTGAGACCATTACTCCTCGTTCTGTCATCTGCTACCATTGAGAACAGTCTAGAGCCATCCTCTTTGGAACCCCCTTTCAGGTAGTTGAAAGCAGCTATCAAATCCCCCCTCATTCTTCTCTTCCGCAGACTAAACAATCCCAGCTCCCTCAGCCTCTCTTCATAAGTCATGTGCTCTAGACCCCTAATCATTTTTGTTGCCCTTCGCTGGACTCTCTCCAATTTATCCACATCCTTCTTGTAGTGTGGGGCCCAAAACTGGACACAGTACTCCAGATGAGGCCTCACCAGTGTCGAATAGAGGGGAACGATCACATCCCTCGATCTGCTCGCTATGCCCCTACTTATACATCCCAAAATGCCATTGGCCTTCTTGGCAACAAGGGCACACTGTTGACTCATATCCAGCTTCTTGTCCACTGTCACCCCTAGGTCCTTTTCCGCAGAACTGCTGCCTAGCCATTCGGTCCCTAGTCTGTAGTGGTGCATTGGATTCTTCCATCCTAAGTGCAGGACCCTGCACTTATCCTTATTGAACCTCATCAGATTTCTTTTGGCCCAATCCTCCAATTTGTCTAGGTCCTTCTGTATCCTATCCCTCCCCTCCAGCATATCTACCACTCCTCCCAGTTTAGTATCATCTGCAAATTTGCTGAGAGTGCAATCCACACCATCCTCCAGATCATTTATGAAGATATTGAACAAAACCGGCCCCAGGACCGACCCCTGGGGCACTCCACTTGACACCGGCTGCCAACTAGACATGGAGCCATTGATCACTACCCGTTGAGCCTGACAATCTAGCCAGCTTTCTACCCACCTTATAGTGCATTCATCTAGCCCATACTTCCTTAACTTGCTGACAAGAATACTGTGGGAGACCGTGTCAAAAGCTTTGCTAAAGTCAAGGAACAATACATCCACTGCTTTCCCTTCATCCACAGAACCAGTAATCTCATCATAAAAGGCGATTAGATTAGTCAGGCATGACCTTCCCTTGGTGAATCCATGCTGACTGTTCCTGATCACTTTCCTCTCATGTAAGTGCTTCAGGATTGATTCTTTGAGGACCTGCTCCATGATTTTTCCAGGGACTGAGGTGAGGCTGACTGGCCTGTAGTTCCCAGGATCCTCCTTCTTCCCTTTTTTAAAGATTGGCACTACATTAGCCTTTTTCCAGTCATCCGGGACTTCCCCCGTTCGCCACGAGTTTTCAAAGATAATGGCCAAGGGCTCTGCAATCACAGCCGCCAATTCCTTCAGCACTCTCGGATGTAACTCGTCCGGCCCCATGGACTTGTGCACGTCCAGCTTTTCTAAATAGTCCCTAACCACCTCTATCTCCACAGAGGGCTGGCCATCTTTTCCCCATTCTGTGATGCCCAGCGCAGCAGTCTGGGAGCTGACCTTGTTAGTGAAAACAGAGGCAAAAAAAGCATTGAGTACATTAGCTTTTTCCACATCCTCTGTCACTAGGTTGCCTCCCTCATTCAGTAAGGGGCCCACACTTTCCTTGGCTTTCTTCTTGTTGCCAACATACCTGAAGAAACCCTTCTTGTTACTCTTGACATCTCTTGCTAGCTGCAGCTCCAGGTGCGATTTGGCCCTCCTGATATCTTTCCTACATGCCCGAGCAATATTTTTATACTCTTCCCTGGTCATATGTCCAACCTTCCACTTCTTGTAAGCTTCTTTTTTATGTTTAAGATCCGCTAGGATTTCACCATTAAGCCAAGCTGGTCGCTTGCCATGTTTACTATTCTTTCGACTCATCGGGATGGTTTGTCCCTGTAACCTCAACAGGGATTCCTTGAAATACAGCCAGCTCTCCTGGACTCCCTTCCCCTTCATGTTAGTCCCCCAGGGGATCCTGGCCATCTGTTCCCTGAGGGAGTCGAAGTTTGCTTTCCTGAAGTCCAGGGTCCGTATCCTGCTGCTTACCTTTCTTCCCTGCGTCAGGATCCTGAACTCAACCAACTCATGGTCACTGCCTCCCAGATTCCCATCCACTTTTGCTTCCCCCACTAATTCTACCCAGTTTGTGAGCAGCAGGTCAAGAAAAGCGCCCCCCCTAGTTGGCTCCCCTAGCACTTGCGCCAGGAAATTGTCCCCTACGCTTTCCAAAAACTTCCTGGATTGTCTATGCACCGCTGTATTGCTCTCCCAGCAGATATCAGGAAAATTAAAGTCACCCATGAGAATCAGGGCATGCGATCTAGTAGCTTCCGTGAGTTGCCGGAAGAAAGCCTCATCCACCTCATCCCCCTGGTCCGGTGGTCTATAGCAGACTCCCACCACTACATCACTCTTGTTGCACACACTTCTAAACTTAATCCAGAGACACTCAGGTTTTTCCACAGTTTCGTACCGGAGCTCTGAGCAGTCATACTGCTCCCTTACATACAGTGCTACTCCCCCACCTTTTCTGCCCTGCCTGTCCTTCCTGAACAGTTTATAACCATCCATGACTGTACTCCAGTCATGTGAGTTATCCCACCAAGTCTCTGTTATTCCAATCACGTCATAGTTCCTTGACATCACCAGGACCTCCAGTTCTCCCTGCTTGTTTCCAAGGCTTTGTGCATTTGTATATAAGCACTTGAGATAACCTGTTGATCGCCCCTCATTCCCAGTATGAGGCAGGAGCCCTCCCCTCACAGACATTCCTGCCTGTGCTTCCTCCCGGTATCCCGCTTTCCCACTTACCTCAGGGCTTTGGTCTCCTTCCCCCGGTGAACCTAGTTTAAAGCCCTCCTTACTAGGTTAGCCAGCCTGCTGGCAAAGATGCTCTTCCCTCTCTTCGTAAGATGGAGCCCGTCTCTGCCCAGCACTCCTCCTTCATGGAACACCATCCCATGGTCAAAGAATCCAAAGCCTTCTCTCCAACACCACCTGCGTAGCCATTCGTTGACTTCCACGATTCGACGGTCCCTACCCAGGCCTTTTCCTTCCACGGGGAGGATGGACGAGAAGACCACTTGCGCCTCCAACTCCTTTATCCTTCTTCCCAGAGCCACGTAGTCCGCAGTGATCCGCTCAAGGTCATTCTTGGCAGTATCATTGGTGCCCACGTGGAGAAGCAGGAAGGGGTAGCGATCCGAGGGCTTGATGAGTCTCGGCAGTCTCTCCGTCACATCGCGAATCTTAGCCCCTGGCAAGCAGCAGACTTCTCGGTTTTCCCGGTCAGGGCGGCAGATAGATGACTCAGTCCCTGTTATGATTTTCTGTGTGACCTGACTTGTGATTTCTGAATGTTTGGGTTTGGTGATACTGACCATGTTACTCAGTAATGTGTTTTAACAGGTACTAAGACGGTTTCCGTGGGCTGGTATAGACAAGGCTAAAATATGTTATAAACTGTTGTGCCACACTGGGTGAGGACCTAGATTTTGACAACATAGAAATATAGCTATGTAACAATGCTGGCTTTTGCGGGACGCAACTGAGAGTATCTATTCAGGACAAATTGCTTAGAGCAGGGCAGTCACAGCCCCAGGCTGGTGGTTCTCTACGTCTAAGGCACACCAAACCAGACAAACAGAGAGGACTTCGGTTTCACCCCACTGGCTAACCATAAGTCATACAAGCAATTCCCTTAGACACTCCAGTTTCACAGTATCACGACCAGTGCCACTCATTACGGGGACAAATGGTTATGAAAACTAATACCCCAGTAAAAGGAAAAAGGTTCTCTCGATCCCAAAGGACCAAGCCCCAGACCCAGGTCAATATACAAGTTAGATCTTACCCACAAATCACGCTGTTGCCAATCCTTTAGAATCTAAAATCTAAAGGTTTATTCATAAGAAGAAAGAAATATAGATGAGAGCTAGAACTGGTTAAATAGAATCAATTACATACAATAATGGCAAAATTCTTGGTTCAGGCTTGTAGCAGTGATGGAGTAAACTGCAGGTTCAAATCAAGTCACTGGAGTACACAGCTGGGATGCGTCATTCAGTCCTTTGTTCAGAGCTTCACTTTATAGCAAGGTTCCTCCAGAAGTAAGAAGCAGGACGGAAGACAAAATGGAAGGGTTTCCAGGGCTTTTTATATCCTCTGCCCTGTGGAAGGACACCCCTTTGTTCTTACTGTGGAAAATGACAGCAGCGAGCTGGAGTTTGGAGTCACATGGGCAAGTCACATGTCCATGCATGACTCAGTTCTTTACAGGCTGACACCATTGTTTACATGTTGGTTTGAATGTTCCCAGGAAAGCTCAGATGTGGATTGGCGTCTCCCAGAATTCATTGTTAATTAAGTGTTTCTTGATTGGGCACTTACTGAGAATAATCCTTTCTTAAGAAGCTGACCAAATGCACTTACTGAGAATAGTCCTTTTTCAAGAAGCTGACCAAATGCTTCACTGAGGCTACTTAGAATCAAAACACATTGAGATACAAGTACATAGCCAATATTCATAACTTCAACTACAAAATGATACACACATACAGATAGCATAATCATAACCAGCAAATCATAACCTTTTTATAGACATCTCACACGAAAACCTTTGTATGATATTTGCTGGAAATATATAACAGAGGTTGAAACAATGATCTATACGGTCACAGTTTACATCAATAACATCACATTATTAGAGCTGTCTGAAGAAGTGAAAAGCTATTTTTGTGAAAATTTTTGAAATGTCGAAGTTGTTTTCATTGCAAAGTCTTTGAAATGGATCCCGTTCTTGTTTGTTTTTGTTTTTAAAAAAATGGTATGAAATTAAATTTTTTTAAAAATTATTTTTACTTGAAATTGTTACTGAAATGGTTATGGTAAGTTTTCTTTGATCAAAACTCCAATTTTTTGGTACATGTGAAAAGTCAATAACCATTTTGAAGATATTTTTGGTAATATTTTCAACAATTAAAAAAAGGCATCAAATTTTTCATGAAAAATGAATCATTTCAGCAACATTGATCATTTTTGTGGTGAGAAATTTAGTTTTAATTAAAATTGCCATTTTCTTATGGAGAAAACCTCTTTGTTTGAAAATTTTCAACCTGTAATACACATCTATTTCTTTTCTCTCTGTCCTAAAATAGCATTGACAGCTGCTAGTCACACCAAGCATTTGCATCACTGCCTGACAAAGGGCATTGCAATTCACTTTTCTGCTGTAACTATCAGAGAGTTATGGATCACTGGCCACATATTGGGAAGTATTGTTGGTAACATGGTCCAGATCTTCCCTAACCTTTCAGCTAGCTCTTACAAGGCTCATTCTATCTATTCTACCTTGTTCAGGCAATGAGAGTGAAGTTCACCCCCATGCAGTGTTCTGTAGCAGTGATGGAGTAAACTGCAGGTTCAAATCAAGTCATTGGAGTACACAGCTGGGATGCGTCATTCAGTCCTTTGTTCAGAGCTTCACTTTGTAGCAAGGTTCCTCCAGAAGTAAGAAGCAGGATTGAAGACAAAATTCTGGGACTTAAGACACATACTAGCCCTCTGCACTGGGGCGAATTTCACCCTAAATTTATTAATTATTGAAATAAAACATCATCATAATCTCTTGTCTTGTCATGAAGACTACATGGCACAGGACAGCACTGGGAATAGACCTTTCTTTCACATAGACGGTTCAGAAGAAGAGTGAGTGAGTGTGTGTGTGTGTGTGTACAAGAGGTGGGAAGGTGTTGAGTGTGTTGGGATGTGTGTGTGTGCATTTGTTTTGTGAGTGGGTATGTTTGTGTGAGAGTGTGTGGGTATGAGAGAAAGTTTACTGAGTGTACATATGTCTGAGAATGTTTTTTTCTTTTGAGAGGAGGTGGTATTTAAATAAAGACAAGTATAAATAGTTCTGGAAGATTTAATGTTTGGAGTTTAGAGAACAAGACTTCCAGGTCTGGATTCCTCTGGGATTTTCCAATGCTGTATTCTTCCTGTGAGTGTTATTTTCTCTGTCAGAGAGGGTGAGAGACAGAGACAGAACTAGTCCAAACCCTTCACTGTGTATGATGGTATACTGGACATAAGCCAACAAATCACATTACATTCCTTCTCTCACCAGAGTCCAAGCTGCTGTTTTGACATGAAGACAGCAAAAGGATAAGGAGTGGCTTTTGGCAAGATCCTACCTCCTTCCAGCTCTCACTGGGGGAAAAACACAACACAAGTGTAATCCTCAACAGAAACTGTATCAGTGTTTGTGGTACACTGAGCCATAAGAACATAAAAACACACAAATTGCCATATTGCCATACCAATGGTCTGTCTAGCCCAGCATCCTGTCTGCTGACAGTGGCTGGTGTCCGCTGCTTCAGAGGGCATAAACAGAATAGGGCAAGTATTTAATGACCCATCTCCTGTTGTTCAGTCCCAGCTTCTGTCAGTCAAATGTTTAGGGACACCCAGAGCATGAGGATTGTCTCTGACCGTCCTGGCTAATAGCCATTAATGGACCTATTATTCACTTTCTCCACACCAGTCATGATTGTATAGACCTCTATCATCTCCCCCCATTAGTCGTCTCTTTTCCAAGCTGAACAGGCCCAGTTTTTTAAATCTCTCCTTGCATGGAGGCTGTGCCATACCCCTAATCATTTTTGTTGTCCTTCTCTGTACTTTCCCCAATTTTAATACATCTTTTTTGAGATGGGGCGACCATAACTGATCCCACATGATCACCCGACAGTGTACAGAGATACCACAAGAAGTCCTTTGGAAAAGGGAAGCGGGGGTTGTTCAGAAGAGACAAAAAAAACCCACCATCAGAACACAGTATGATGCTGTTCCTCTGACCCTGGTGATTAACTCTTGAGCAACAGGAAGATAGTGGTTGACTTGACCACCACCCGGGAAGGGAGTAACAGGCTGAGACTGCAAAGTGCAAGACAGTCATAAATTTGACTAACCAAAGGGTGGCACTGCTGATTTACATCGGCAAATGCAGGAGTGTTGACTTCATAGTCTAAGAGTTATCTCTGAGATGCTGAAGGAGGCAACACATGAACTTTCAGAAGAACTGTGGCTCCTTTAAGAATAATACAAAGAAAGGGTCAGGGACTTCATGAATCCTGAGGCCTCGAGAGCAGTTATCTGATCTAAATGAAGACTGTATTGGCAATAGTCCTTTGGTGCTAGGAAACCAGACTCTGGGATCATAGTCCTCTGCAGTTCTGCTTAGGGCCCCACAGGTTTTCCACAAAGAAAAGCGAAATTGTGACTACAACTTTATTAGACATATGCTGTTCTTTTATAGCTGCCTTTCATCCAAGAGTCTCAAAGCACCTTACAAACGTTGAATAAGTCCCAAAGCCACAGCTCCCCTTTGTGATTGTCAAGACTACCATAAACCTTTGACATATGGGGAAACTGAGGTACTGAGGGGTTACATGACTTGCCCACAGTTACACTGTATGTCAGTGAAAGAGACAAGGTTGGTGAAGTGATATCTTTTATTGGATCAACTTCTGTTGGCGGAAGGAACAAGCTTTTTGAGCTTCACAGACCTCTCCCTGAGGTCTGGAGAAGGTAACCAGAGACAGTGAGTCAGTGGAAGAACGGGGAATAGAGGCCATTCTGCTGCCCTAACCACCAAACATACCTCCTGTCCTACTGAGGGATCCTGGGGCCACTGCTTGTCCAGTGCTAGCCTGGGGCTGTAAAGTTCAGCACCCTGCCCATATTGCAAGTGTCTTGAGGTGTGACACAGCCAGTGCTACTGTCTGGGAGCACCATTAAACCTGACTGGACATTGAGGGAACACTAAATGCACCTCCTCTAAGAGGATAGTGGATATCTAGCCTGACAATGCCATTCTGCGTGTGCACTGAAGGAAGGAAGAAACCACCTACCACAGGCTTATGACTGCCCCCATTTTCACCACTGCTCTGGCAGAGGCTTGCAATACAGTCAAAGCAGCTCAGAGGCTCCTTTCAGCTGAGGCACTCTAAGCAGAGAGATACTCGCCCTTTGCCAGGTGCAGGGCCGGCTCCAGGCACCAGCTTTCTCTTCCCGCCGTGGCGGCTTTCGGCGGCAGCTCCGCCGCTGTTGCAGCGGTGGCAATTCAGTGGCGACTGTTTGGGGCAGCAAAATTGGTAGAGCTGCCCCTGGCCAGGTGTGAGGAATAAGGAGAAGAACAACAAGACTGAAGCTGAGAATTCAATGTGTGGAAGCTCCCTGCAGCAGGGGCTGCTATTGGAGATGCTCAGCAGATGACATTTGAAGGAAGGGATCTGTTCAGGCATTATGCAATAATGCTGACATACGGCTCTTTTATTCATGCCTCTGTTGGAAGAAATGAATCTTTGAAGAGGAAATGTTTGCACACGGAGACTTGGTGTTCTGCTGCTGGCATGAGGTCCTGTGAGCTCTTTCTTGGTGTGAAAGCAGCTCCACTAATTTTTATTTTGAATTTGCTTCATACAGACATCCGCTCTCTCTAGCTAAAAGATGCACTTGTTCAGAGTCTCCTAAGCTATTGAGATTCCTTGAGGAACACTGTCATAAATATAAAGGGAAGGGTAACCACCTTTCTGTATACAGTGCTATAAAATCCCTTCTGGCCAGAGGCAAAATCCTTTCATCTGTAAAGGGTTAAGAAGCTAAGGTAACCTCGCTGGCACCTGACACAAAGTGACCAATGAGGGGACAAGATACTTTCAAATCTGGAGGAGGGGAAAAAGGCTTTTGTCTGTCTGTCTGTGTGATGCCTCCGCCGGGGACAGATCAAGAAAGCAAGCAATTCAACTCCTATAAAGTTAGTAAGTAATCTAGCTAGAAAATGTGTTAGATTTTCTTTTGTTTTTTGGCTTGTGAAATTCACTGTGCTGGAGGGAATGTGTATTCCTGTTTTTGTCTTTTTGTAACTTAAGGTTTTGCCTAGAGGGATTCCCTATGTTTTGAATCTGATTACCCTGTAAAGTATTTACCATCCTGATTTTACAGAGGTGATTCTTTTACCTTTTCTTTAAATAAAATTCTTCTTTTAAGAACCTGATTGATTTTTCATTGTTCTTAAGATCCAACAGTTTGGGTCTGTGTTCCTGTACCAATTGGTGAGGATATTATTATCAAGCCTTCCCCAGGAAAGGGGGTGTAGGGCTTGGAGGAATATTTTGGGGAATAGGTCTCCAAGTGGTCCTTTCCCTGTTCTTCGTCTAAAACACTTGGTGGTGGCAGCGTTTTACCTAATCCAAGGGCAAAGACTTTGTGCCTTGGGGAAGTTTTAACCTAAGCTGGTAGAAATAAGCTTAGGGGGTCTTTCATGTGGGTCCCCACATCTGCACCCTAGAGTTCAGAGTGGGGAGGGAACCTTGACAAATACTAACAATACAGCTAGAGAGTAAGGCACACTGGGGCCACAGCTTCAGTAGGAACCCTCAATTACTTGGAGAGATCTTAGCTAGGCAGGGTATGTATATCTATGTCCAGAGAGCTGGAGCAAATGGGTATAGGTTACAGAGAGGGCACGAGGCAACAGTAGCTAGACAACTGGATGGAGATGTTTCCAAAGCTACTTACAAATCTACATCCATCTGCCAGCCATCAACAGTGCAATTTTTGAAGTGGCTATTTTTGTCACGGTGAGTGTTAAAGAAACAGGGATGGGGTGGGCCACAAGGGCTATTCTCGAAAGCCCTTCATACATAGAATTCCCACTCGACTCATTCTGCATGGAGATGGCTTGGAAGATCAGGCCCTACATTTGCTGGGGTGTGGAACTTGTGATTTCCTCTCCTACGGGACCTCTCCCTCCAGCCCAGCCTGTTGGAGTGGCCCAGTGATTTAGTCTGAAACTGGGAAAACTACATGAAGGACATGCTGAGGTCACTCAAGAATTGCCTTTTATTTAGCAATAATCATGCAGGGCACAGAAAGGAGAAGTGAAAAATAATGCAGAAGTTATTGAATGTTGAAAGCCAAATAGCAGAGAGCTTAAAACAAGGGGTGTGGGAATTCCATCACTGAGGCTAGTTCCTCTGAGCTGATGAAATTTAATTCTCTGTAGTGGGCACTGATTGTGGGGCCTGATCCTGTGGGGCCTGATCCTAACGTAGATCACTAGTTGTCTAGGGCTGCCTACATGAGTAAGGGTTTCCAAGATCAGGCCCAAGAGATAGCAAAGGATGCCAGACTTCTGAAGGGGGTGCCTTTATTTAGCACCTCTAGTGCACTGAGCTGTTGCACAGAATTTAGAATAATCTTTGACAGGATTATAATAAACTTAATTTTTATTGAAAACTCGTACGTTGAATTATCATCCATAACCATGTTTGTGCATTTTAAAAGCCCATTATGCATTTACTGTAATTTACCATACGTGCATGCAGTTGCTGCATTTGCTGAAACTGCACTTGCAAATGAGCATGCAATCGTCAGAGATGGTTTCAGACAACTGGTAGGCTGAAGTGTGTTTCCATAAAGGATTTAAACAATTTTGAATAAAGAACTTTTATTTTTTTAGTCTGTTGGTGGGTCAGAAACAGAACAAAAGGGCTACAGTAGTCAGATAAATGACTATGAATAGTTCTCCCAGCTCTAGGCCCTCCACGTTTCCTCTCATTCAAGAGACAGAAACTCTAGCAACACATACTTCTTCATGCCATACTGAGCCATCTGCTCAAAAACTCCTCCAAGGCAAAACTCACACTTACTCAATAATCACCACCATTTCCTGGCACAATTGGCTTTTCCATGGTGGTCTCCCAATCAAGTACTAACCATGCTTACTTAGTTTATGAGCTCATGCAGAGCAAGGTGGCATGGCTGCCTCTGGAAAACGCAGGCCTTTAGCTAGCGATGTCAGTGGTTAGGCATAGCTTAAACAACAAGAAAATCATCTGGAGAAGCGACACTGGAAGCCTGAAGCTCCTGGTTTAGCTCAGAAAATTAAAGTTTCCTCAAGGTGAAAGAGTGGGAAGAATTAAGTCACTATTCTAGTTTATTTTTGTTTGCATGTTAATCGTAGTGTAGCGTACAAGTGGAATCTTCTTACTGCTGCCATGGAAACAAAGGACTGTGTTCAGTCCATAAAACAATTTACAGCCATCTGCAATAGAAATAGTTGCTGGCCTGTTCATGTAAAATAATCTGGGGCTGTGGAAGAAGAAACTTTTAGGGCAAAGGGATGTTTGGAAAAGTTTACAAAATGTTAGCAGACTCTTGGACACCGGGCAACATTCCTGCAGTGCTCATTGCAGGTTAGGTCATGTGCTACACATAAATATGTACATTATATGCTATAATCATATGTTTGTGTGTGGTATGGATACATACAGTAGATCATATATATAATAATTATAGATATTGTTAGGATATAGATATTCAGGCCTGTCTGTAAAGGCCTATACTCTAAGAATTTAGGTGTATTCTTATCACTTGGTTAGTTATAGAGGTACAAAAGAAAGAATCAAAATCACTGTCTGCCGGTGTAAGGGCCTTCTCTTACTGTGACAGTTTGAGGCCCTGTGCTTAGGCTAAGGCCTTTGGCTAAGCAGCAGAGGCAGCCATAAGCTGGGAAGCGAACGGTCACATCCTCACATTCCAAACTAGTCCCATTGAAATAAGGTGCTATTGGGCTGTTAGGAATACAATCCTGTCCTGATAATGCCTGTCACCTCCAGAGAAAGGGAAGTGCCTAGAAAATTTAAAAGGAAACTTAGTTTGATAGCATCCTGTCTGGCAAGAACTCTCTTATCAATAGCTGGGATGTGAAATCCTCACTTCTGTATTGTCATTATAGTTCCCACTTTGCTATTGTTTGTCTGTATAATCTCTGTCTGGTTTTGTGATTGTTCCTGTCTGCTATATAATTAATTTTGCTGGGTGTAAACTAACTAAGGTGGTGGGATATAATTGGTTACATAATCATAATGATTGGTTAGTTAAATTTCAGGAAAATGATTGGTTAAGGTATAGCTAAGCAGAATTCAAGTTTTACTATATAGTCTGCAGTCAATCAGGAAGTGGGGGGGGTGGGTGTGTGGGTGGGGGAGATGGGAATAGGGAATGGGGGTGGGGAAATTGGAATCATGTTTTGCTAAAGGGGGAAAAGGGAACAGGGAATGGGGGTAAGGAAATTGGAATCATGTTTTGCTAAGGGTAGGAATGGGAACAGGGACACAGGTGTAAGGCTCTGTGGTGTCAGAGCTGGGAAGGAGGATACTAAGGAAGGAAACTGGAATCATGTTTGCTGGAAGTTCACCCCAATAAACATCGAATTGTTTGCATCTTTGGACTTCGGGTATTGTTGCTCTCTGTTCATGCGAGAAGGACCAGGGAAGTAAGTGGGTGAAGGAATAAGCCCCCTAACAGATATATGAACTAATGTATGTTTACATATGTATACCTATTAGAGATTATCTATATTGCAAAACCAATGAGTGAACACTGGCTTAAATTCCAAGTGCCTGTTTGATTTCTACATGTTCATCATGCTTCTCATTCATGATTCACAAACATTTGTGGGTTGAGAGTTTGTTCACACTGATGTTCTGGAGTTGCATGCAAACAAGCATATTTGTGCACAAATAAGAATATTCACTAATTGTTATTTGTTGTTCACCACTTGCCGTTCATCATTCTTCTATTTCAAAAGTTTCTGGCACCCAGTCAGGGGGCAGAAACAATACCAAGTTACTTAGCTGACCAATCACCCCACAAATAACACATAGCAAATTATTAAAAGTGAACAGTATGCAAAGCAGACTGTTTTACCTTAAAACTATTAATGGAACAGGTCTGAATAGCAAATAGGACCCTGCTTAACTTTGTGCCTATGAATAGTCCTGTTGAATTCAATGGACCCACCCACTTCTTAAAGTTAAGCAGGTTCCTTAGTGTTTGCAGGACTGGGCATTAAGGGCACGATCCAACATGTGCGGAAGTCAGCGGGAGACCCTCCATTGCCTTAACTGGTGCTATGGAAAGTGAGTTCCGTTTCCTAAAAATTGACAAAAAGCAATAAAGGGTTAATAATTTAATTGCAGTGAATAACCTGATCGGCTCTAATCTCGTGCTCTGTCTCTCTTTCCCACCTATGTGGTCCTGATAAGTATGTGATAAATTTCGGGGCATGTGATAAATTATATTTATCATATATCTTGGCTCACTAGTTTATCACTCCTGGGATTCAGACTCTTAGTGATGTCAAACTACCACCATTCCGAAAAGCAAAAAAGCACCTGCCAGAGAAATGTTTTATTTTTTTCTCCCCAGTACGGCAATGGCTTGAAGCCCAGGATGGGCAACATTCAATCCTGCACTAGCCTCTGTTAGGCACTGTTATAAATATAAAGGGAAGGATAACCACCTTTTTGTATACAGTGCTATAAAATTTTTCCTGGCCAGAGGCAGTCCTTTTACCTGTAAAGGGTTAAGAAGCTCAGGTAACCTGGCTGGCACCTGACCCAAAATGACCAATGAAGGGACAAGATACTTTCAAATTTGGAGGGGGGGAAAGGCTTTTGTTTGTCTGTGTGATACCTTTGCCAGGAACAGATCAAGGATGCAAGCCCTCCAACTCCTGTAAAGTTAGTAAGTAATCTAGCTAGAAAATACGTTAGGTTTTCTTTGTTTTGGCTTGTAAAATTCGCTGTGCTGAAAGAAATGTGTATTCCTGTTTTTGTGTCTTTTTGTAACTTAAGGTTTTGCCGAGAGGAATTCTCTATGTTTTGAAGCTGACTGCCTGTAAGATTATCTTCCATTCTGATCTTACAGAGTTGTTCTCTTATCTTTTTTTGTTTTTCTAATAAAGTTTTGTTTTTTTAAAAATCTAATTGGAGTTTTTGGGTTTTAAAAATCCAAGGCTGGTTTGTGCTCATCTTGTTTATTCTCAAGCCTCCCCAGGAAAGGGGGTGTAAGGGCTTGGGGGGATATTTTGGGGAAATATGAACTCCAAGTGGTCCTTTCTCTGTTCTTTGTCTAAATCACTTGGTGGTGGCAGCATTCTGTTCCAGGACAAGGCGAAATTTGTGCCTTGGGAAAGTTTTTAACCTAAGCTGGTAAAAATAAGCTTAGGAGGTCTTTCATGCGGGTCCCCACATCTGTACCCTAAAGTTCAGAGTGGGGAAGGAACCCTGGCAGGCACCAATATGGCTTCTATCTGTCTGAAGACCACACAATTTTTAAGGGATTTATTCTCACTAAGCCCCTGTGAGGAAGGGTGGTTCTTTCATAACCCATTTTACAGATGGGGAACTGAGGTACAGAGACTTATCTATGGGCATACCGAAAACCTGGGGCACAGGGGAATGGAACCTAAGTCCTAAGCTAGTGCCCTAAACCATTGGACCATCCTGCCTCTCTGCCTTGCAGCTATGGTAACTGGAATATGGAAGGGGAGATTCCCAGCTTTCCAATGGGATACACACCATGTGCTTCTAACCATGGAAGCTCCCAGGATTTTACAGTTATGATATTTGTATGTATAGAAAAGCAATTTAAAGTCATCCTTAGGGGTTTTCAAAATGTCGTTATGTTTTTGTTTCTCTCACTCAGAGGTCTGGGGGGGGGAGAGAGAGAGAGAGAGAGAGAGAGAGAGAGACTTTATAGAGAAACCATTGTCAATACCTTCATTTGAGGATCTGAATATGACGGGATACCCCAGGGTGCAGTCTGGGACTGGGATGCAGCCTGAGACTGTGCCCCTGAACTCTCCCCAGCCTGGGCTGTCTTTCACAATGCTTTGCTAGTGACCAGCAGCAACCCCTCCAGCAGCTGTGATCACTCAGCACAAGTGCATGTGGAGCCCCACACCCAGCTAGATTGCATGAATGCTCCCAGAGCCACACATGAATCACACAGAGAAAGGCACCAGCCAAATCCCGCAGTTCCCAGCACTGTACCCCAGGAATATACTGTCTTGCACTGCTCAAGTTGGGCAGTTCAAATTTATTAATTGGTTCACCACTTCAACAATGGAAAGTTGACATACACCAGCCTTTGCCAACCTGAGCAGATTTGCCCCACTCTTCATACAAACTCACTGGTAAAGATAAACAATTAAAGAAATTTATTGACTATAAAAGGTAGATTTTAAGTGATATTAAGTGATAGTCAGAGTGGTTACCAAAAGAAAAGAAAATATAAGCACGCAGTCTAAACTCTCAACCCTATCTAGATGAAGCAGTTTATCTCACCCCACTGGATACTGCTGTCCTTAATACACAGTTTGTTCCCTAAACCTGGGCCAATCTCCTCTGTTGGAGTCTTGTCTTCTTCTCAGTGTCTTAGTTGCTTGCAGCGAAGGTGGGGGCAGGGAAGGGCCCAGTATGTGTCCACTCTGTCTGTTTTATACCCTCAGTCCATGTGCTTGGGGAGCACAAGTCCAGGCATGTCTGGGGGGGGGCATTGCTGAGTCTCTCCAAGCAAGGTTGAGCAATTCCCCTGGTGTGGCCTCATGCAGGTGAGTCATTGCATTATAGCTCCCTTGCTGGACAATGGCTGTTGATGGGTTGTTTGACACCCCACCTGGGTGTTGGTTACTTTCCTTGCTGTTGCCTCTGGGGAGCTAATATCTGGCTGATTCTCCAACTTACAGCATGTTTTAGTGGCCACCATACAACACAATTCTCATAACTTCCTATGCATTAATGATCCACATCATTAATATCCACATTAATGGATATGACTTTCAGCAGATCATAACCTTTCCCCGATACCTTACAAGGCATGTTTTCTATGTAAGATCCCGATTACATGAAAATGAGGAATATGGGGGTTACAGTACGCTCCCCCAAGGTATAGAATGTCACACTGAAATCTGGATGTAAGTATAGAAAGCAAACAAAGAAAAGAGATACTAACTCAGAGAAAAAGAGAAGTGAAAGGCAGAGTTGTAAGTAGAGCCTGGAAAAGGAAAGCCACATGTTTTTCTCCTTATTTTGAACACATTTAAGACCAGGGATCAGTGCTTGAAGTTAGGCTCCTAAGTCCATATTTAGGCACCTAATTAAGTAACCTAATTTTCAAAAGTTTTGGCCATCCAGCACCTCCCATTATCTTCAGGACTTCTGAAAATCAAGCAATTTGTTTAGGAACCTAAACAAAGAGGAGTAAGGTTATGCACCTAACTTAGAAAATTTTGGCCTAAAATTTTAGTTATTTCAATTCACGTTTGAACTTGCACACCCTTAGACACACACACACACACTGTGCAGCACCTACATTCTTATTCACACTCACAGACAAGGCTTGCACAATATACATATTATTTACTGTATACTGTAAGACATTTTCAGTGCATATTTGTTTAAATTTTTAAATTAATTCCTTTAATCTGTGCTTACCTCCACCCCCTCTTTTGGGTTCAAGTTCCTCCAACATCTGCGTGATGGAGCTTTACCTATGCAAATGCTCATGGGAAAAATTTTGTAAGCTACCTCGCTAATGCCTACAGAAAATGCATTTGCTTTCTGTGAGCATTTGTACCAGGAGCCTCGTCATAAATGTTGCATTCTCCCAATCAGAGAAGAGAAATAATACTGTGTTCTATTAAACAATTTCAGAGACGGAATGAAGTAGAAAAACACACATAACTTGTGGGCATTCTGAGAACAGAAAGAGAAGCGAAATTCATCATAAAAATAGGTTTCAGAGTAACAGCCGTGCTAGTCTGTATTCGCAAAAAGAAAAGGAGTACTTGTGGCACCTTACAGACTAACTCCGATGAAGTGAGCTGTAGCTCACGAAAGCTTATGCTCAAATAAATTGGTTAGTCTCTAAGGTGCCACAAGTACTCCTTTTCTTTTATCATAAAAATAGTCCATGGTGAAGGCTGAAAAAGCTGCCTCATAAAGTTGCAGTTAGTAATTTTTTAAATTTTTTTTATAGGATTGCTCAGTTCAAGTACAGTTAATAAAGGGATGGAAAATCTTGCGAGGTTACTAAGATTTCTTACAGTCATTTTTTCTTAATTTTTAGATATTGTTTGCCATTTTTATTCAGGAAATCTTTTGCAGGAAGAAAAACTGTCTTCTTAAAATAATAACTTAGTTTGTTCAACTTTTCTGTTTGTGATGGGGTGCCTGCCCCATAGTGGGCTCTAAGGGGTTAATAGAACCCTACGGAGGCTATGCAGGAGGCAGCCAATCAGAGAAGGGCTGGGAGGAGCAGCCAATAAGGCCTGGCCGGCCCATATAAGAAAAGCTGCAGGGCAGAGCAGCTTGAGCAGCTGACTGGAGCTCCAGGGGAGAAGACCAGGCTCCTTGCAGGAGGAAGGAGCACCAGCACCTGGGACAGAGCAGTGCTGCAAGCAGGGATCGGGGGAACTAGAGAAAGCTCCTGGCTGGCTGCTAGGGCCTGCAGGCTGAGGCCCTGATGTGAGGGCAGAAGAGGGTGCTGGAGCCACATGGGAAGCGGCCCTGGGACAATAGACTGCAGTTGTCACTGAAAGAGTGGCTGGACAGAGATTGAAGGCCCCCCCCCCCCCCCGAAGGGGAGAACACAGAGTGTGGCACAGCCGGAGGGCAGTGTCACTGAAGAGGATGCTGCAGTCCTGGGAGTGGCGCAAGTCCTGGAACAAAAGTGACAGTGGTGTGGCACCACCAGAGGAGGGAGTCCTGGTGAGCAGAGCTAATTCCCATGACAGCCAGCAGGAGGCACCAGAGTGGTGAGTCCCACCCCGTCACACTGTTGCTTTGCACAAATCCATTATTAGAGATCCCCATTATCAACTCAAAATTGTATTTCATAGGCATTTCATGCTGCTCATTACCATTGCCTCTGAATGTCTACATACATATGCTATAATTTAAAACACTACCTATGTACATTTCAAATGGAATTGTTCTGGGAAAGTTCTCTGGCCTGTGTTATACAGGAGGTCAGAATAGGTGGTCACAATGGCCTGGGAATGTGATTCACTCGCCTCTGTTATTCACACTTGCATATAGTTATAGATGATGTGGACTGTGATTTGAGTTTGGCTGCTTATATTTGGCTGCTTTCTTCACTTACAGTGTTCAAAAGGGTAGTGGTTGTGGATTTAGGGCAGTAAGCCCTACCCCCATGCAAACCTTTCTCTACATACTTACAGAGGCTGAAATTCACTCCTGACCAGACCCCCGGTGTACACACTGGGCCTGATTCTCCTCTCACATATGCCACTTTTACATGGATGTCACTCCATTGGCTTCAGTAGAGTTACTCCCAATTCCCACCAGCATGAGCAAAGAATCTGGCCCTTTGTGCTAGCCCTTTGCACAGGGATGAATTTCACTCACAGACACCCAAACTGAATGATCCTGATTCTCTATCCTGCACAGTGGAAAGTCTTGTGAAGTTCTTCTAGAGACCGATAGAGAATCTCCACTGAAAAGAATGGGAGCTGGATGCTGCAAGATCAGCGTGGTGAGACTAGAAAAAGCAAACTCATTGAGCATCTGGTAGGGAATGCAGCATGCAGGCAAGAGTCTGCCCCCTGCTGCCCGTCTGTCACTTACACTCTCCAACCAAACCCCCTCCTAAATGAAAACTTTCCTGCAGGAGAACAGAGACAAAACAAACTCAGCTAAAGTTTCTCTTGAAAATCAAAGCTCTTAGCAAACTTTCCTGGCTAAGGAGCGAATCCGAGCTGGCACTGTGGGGGCTCCTTTCATTTGACTGCGTGACTCACACAAGCCGGCTAACGGGGTGTTTAACAAGCTAGCAGCTGAAAGAGAACAATGTGTGTGGGCTGCAGAAACCTTTTCTCCCTTTCTTCTTTCATTTTTTTTAAGTGCCTATGATACAATTCCCCCCCCCTTTTTTTTTTCTTTTTTTTTTTTTTTTTACTCCCTGGGGAATTGAGAAAATCTAATCTGGAAGGGTTGATGGCTTGGGTGCAACAGTCGCTCTTTGGAGAGATTGACCTCTTCTCACCAGTCACAACAAGGGTTACTTTTTGCTGCCTTGAGAATGGAGAAGCTAGAGTAGCTGGTGCTTAATTGCCCTTGGATCTGTGGGATGGAATTCATCACCCTGAAGTACAGAGGGTAAGGTGAGTGCTGGTATGATATGCATTTGTAGGGATGCCCAATGCACGCATGCACAGGTCACACGGACACACTCCGAGAGCATGAGCGGCATGTGCACTCACAGCGACAGCCAGAGAGGTACTGTCTGCACACACGCATGATCAGATAGGAACCCTATTGTGTGGGCATACACCCACACTCACGCCCAGACACACACAGCAACTGTCCACCCGTAGAACACACAGCCCTGCTGTCCCCTATCTTAACCAAGAGAGCTATCTTCCCTCCCCACCATTTCCCCTTTCCTTCAAGCCAGGCTCAAATATCTCAGCTGCCTCTGATTTCACAGCAAAAGTTTGGCCTCTTCTTTCTCATGTTGGTCCTCCCCACTCTCCCGCCCCCTCATATTAGCCACTGGTGCAGAGGAGAGGGAAGGGAAGGGGCTTACAGAGAGGGGCGATGGGACCTGAAACTCAGAAAACATGTCTCTTCTGAAACAAAGGCTGAGCTTCCTACTATAATGAATTATCTCTTCTAAACCCTTTGAAGGATGGGGCAACTTTTAACGCCCAGTCTGACAAAGGCCACGGCTGGGCCTGATTACCCACTGCCCTCCCTCAGTTAGCCCTCTGACAGCTGTGAACAGGGAGTTCAGAATGGGGGTAAAATGCTACCAGATTAGATTGATTGGTTTGGTGGCTGAACCGAAAAACCAGAAAATCTTTTAGTTTTGGGCCCATCGGAAATGCCAATTTTTAATTTTTTCTCAATGAAACAACAACAAAGAACAACGAAGAACAAATCCAAAAAAATGTTTTGGATTAAACTATGTTTTTCGTTTGATCCAAAGTTAAACATGTTTAATTTTCAGGGTTTTTTTACCCTTTTGTTTTTGGTTAAATCTAGTTAAACTTCCAAACAAACCATGGTTTTGAAATGAAACATTTTGATTTTTTCTGGGGGAAAAATTACTCTTTTTTGTCAGCTGAAATGATTCACCAAACTTGAGCAGAATTCACAAACAGGTTCAGTTATCCTGAAACTGCATGGCATGTCAGATAAACTATTAGCTGAAAAAAATTACCCAGCTGTACCCTTTTACCCAACATGCTGGCAAAACTTGTAATTTTGGGAAACACCTCCCCACCGTAAGGTGTGTCCCAGTGTAGACATTGCAAATTCATTTGAGAATTTATAACTTGGAGCAGCAATACCTCTTCCCCCTGTGCTGAATTGTGCCTTGATATTAAGGTACCAAGAAATCTGAGGAAATAATAAGACACATTTAGCTACAGCCGGTTGAAAAAGAGACAAATTTTTCACAAAAAAAGTGAAAAGATTGTCTGTTTCTTCATTGACAGATGTTGAAATTTGACACCAGAGCTATCGCCGCAGTACAACTGTGCATTGGTTTCTCCATCTATAAAATGGAGTGGGGAGGTATAAGACTTAATTCATTCATGTTTGCAAGACACTTTGTGATCCTAGGCAGAAAGGGGTTCTAGTAAATGCCAGGTATTGCTAAAGAACAAACTGCATTTGTTTTCTTCTAACTTTGCAGCAGTTTGGAAGAATTCTCTCCTTATTGGACATATTTTTGGTCTAAGGAATGCAACACCACAGAGACATCCACATGTCATCTGGTCTCATGCCCTGCTGCATCTTCTCTCTTTAGTCTCACTGAGCTGTATATTTTTAAAAGGCACTGAATTGGTGTGTTAAAAAGACAAAAAGAAAATGTGTTTATAGTCAGCACTGTCCTCAAATGGTGACTGACCACCTATTTGCATACATGCTGCCTAGCAACATTACCTAGCAATGCCATGCTATGAGGATGGAAAGCAGAAAATGAGCTGGAGGGACACATAAGCACAATGTTTGCCTGCTGGAAGATACGAGGGTCTGCTCAGATTTAGGAAGGATTTTTTTTTTCAGCCCTGACAACCCCCTATCCCAGTGCATACATTCTTAATGGGTTGTTTGACACATGGCTTGCTTTCTATTCACGCATTGTAAATGGAGAAAAAGGGAATCTTAAATTTGTTTCCCACAAAGAATGAAAGAAAGAAAATTTTGTTACTATGTATGACATATTTAATACTCTGACTACAGGACTCTGGGAGGCAGGAGTTCAAGGTCTATTCCCAGCGCTGCCACTAACTCACTGCGTGAGCCTGGAATAGCTTCTTGATGCCTCAGTTTCCCCATTTATACTCATGAGGTAATAAATACTTTTGAAGGGCCACTGTGAGGATAAGTTCTTTAATGCTTATAAAATAATTTGCAACCTTCAGATGGAAGCCGCTAGTGAAAAGCAAGGTATATATTATGAATAATTATTGATACACTATTAATATAAATTCTCACCTGTAAAGCAGAAAGGCAGGATTTAGCATTTTCTAAATTTGGATTTTAGATTTGTATTTCCACATAGCATTACAAATACAGTATGATGAATTAGCACCACTAATTGTTCTCCTGGTAAAACGTGACAAGTCATCCTAAGGTAGTGTGAGGAAACTGACCTTTCTGATAATCTGCCTTATATCACACAAACTGCACACACATGCTAAACACACACTGACCACACACACATATCAAACACACACATGCAAGCTAAACTCACTCCGCCCTCCAAGTATACACATGTAAATAAGCACATTGAGCACCCATGGCACAGTTGGTAAAAGGTCCAGATCAAGAAAGAGTAACTGACGAAGAGAGAAAACTGCATTGAACTAACTGAACTCTTGTCAGTGGAGACAAAGTAGCAACACAATTAAGAAAAAATAAAGGTATTTTTCCCCCAGCACTCCCTCATCAGTATCAGGAATGTATTTGGGTCCAATCTAAATTGATCTAAGATATGCTGATGAGAATGAGCCCGTTGCACCAGGAACAGAAAGGCTGCCATGAAGTTACATGTATCAGATGTAAAGGTGATACCTGGATAGAGGAGATAATGGGAGCTATTTCATCCCTTGAAACCTCATGTCCACCTAAGTTACTGCACACAAAAGTTGTGGAGGGAGAGTTGTTTTTCCTCAGACTCCGGTCACCTCACTAGAATCAACACGTCTTTTGAAAATGTTGCCCCCAAACACTGAAAGCAAATTGGTCTGGCTGTTTCCAAGTGCACCAGTTCCCCAGAGCCAAACCCTTTTGTGCTACTCTAACCTTCACCACCAACATATGGCCATTCACCACCTTGACCACTTGTGTTTTGGACCACTCCCTTGCCCTCTTTCTGCAGACCATGAGCTGTTGCCTGGGAACTGTGCCCTGTTTTCTGTTTGGAAAGCACCTTGAGTATTGTGGGTGCTACTGGAATGAAAAAGAAATACTACTACTACTAAAGTATAGAAAAGAAGATAGTGGTAGCACAGAGACTGTAATGCACCTGAAGGACTGAGCTGATCCCAAACTAGAACGTTTGGTCTCAACACTCCTGAACTCTGATGGTGTTCAAAATCTAAACCCAGAACTAAATCCACATTTTGCAAATGGCTTATCTCTTTCTAATGGACTAATCCCAAACCCAGCTGAATCCTAATGGCCCTGAATGTTGGGGTATTCAACTTCCAGATCTGGACATTGCAACTTGGGCCTGGACTCATGGATGGGCCCAAGAACAAACCCTATTCAGAGGTAACCTCCAAACCGTTGGTTTGGAGTGAGAGGGCAAGGAAGTGTTAAACCTTAAATTGGATTCAATATTTTAATCTTGGATTGGACTAAAAAGGAGGGTGCAATCTTGTTCGAGGCAGGGGAATGGATCTAATAGGTCATATAAACCTATGAAACCTCCTATATTCAGCTTTTTCTTTTTTGGAAAAAGCAACCCCAGTAACCAGGCAAAGGAGACTGTGCTGCTTTCAAAGGGAACATGCCGCACACATAAAAAAAGCCAAGCCAGCCAAGTCAGTTTTATCTCCCTTTCTCACATCTAAGATTGAGACCACAGCCAACAGGCATGCAAAACGGCAACAGAGTTACAACCCCAGCAGCAAAGACAGAATTCCATTGAGGACTGATTATGACTCAGTCTCAATGAATCATATCAAGTTTCCTTAAAACTAGAGCCTTGATTTGTTATTATTACAGAGGAAAAAACGCCCCCCTTTACTTTCCCGCTCTGTATAATCCTGCCAGGTTTTTCTTTTCTTTTTTTTTTTTTAAATTGAATTAATATTTTGGCCTCATGTTCATGCTGGACACATTTATATTCTGGGAGGGAATCTGCAGTAAAACAAGGCATGATGCAATACACCAAGAAGCATGACGTGTTAGCATGCAGCACTCCCTGTTCTTAGGATTTGTGAAGGTTCCAAGGTACAAGACTCCTGTGTTCTTTCTCCTATCTGCAGTGGTCTTTTCACCCACTTTATAGCATGCACTTCAGTATAGCTAACGGTGCTGGGCTCCAATGAACAGTTTTGTAGCAAGGTAGTGCTCAACTTCCCCTCTACTCCAATCAATCAGACATCAAGGAGTCAATACCCATGTGATAAGATAAGATAGGTAAGATCCCATGGGAAGCAAGTGTAAGGGAAAAAAACAACTGAAGACAGTTGGCAGTTTTTCAAAGAGACATTATTAAGGGCACAAGAGCAAACTATCCCACTGTGTAGGAAAGATAGGAAGTAAGGCAAGAGACCACTCTGGCTTAACCAGGAGATCTTCAATGATCTAAAAATCAAAGAAGAGACTTACAAAAAGTGGAAACTCAGTCAAATTACAAAGGATGAATATAAACAAATAACACAAGTATGTAGGGATAAAATTTGAAAGGCCAAGGCACAAAGCAAGATCAAACTAGCTGGAGACTTAAAGGGAAACAAGAAAACCTTCTACAAATACATTAGAAGCAAGAGGAAGACTAAGGACAGGGTAGGCCCGTTACTCAATGGGGGGGGGGAGGGGAGGAGGAGGGAACAATAACAGAAAATGTGGAAATGGCAGAGGTGCTTATTGACTTATTTGTTTCGGTTTTCGCTAAGAACGTTGATGGTGACTGGACATCTAACATAATGAATGCCAGTGAAAATGAGGTAGCATCGGAGGCTAAAACAGGGAACAAACAAGTTAAAAATTACTTAGATAAATTAGATGTCTTCAAGTCACCAGGGCCTGATGAAATGCATCCTGGAATACTCAAGTTGCTGACTGAGGAGATATCTGAGCCATTAGCAATTATCTTTGAAAAGTCATGGAAGACGGGAGAGATTCCAGAAGACTGGAAAAGGCCGAATATAATCTATAAAAAGGGAAGTAGGACAACCCAGGGAATTACAGAACAGTCATCTTAACTTCTGTACCTGAAAAGATAATGGAGCAAATAATTAAGCAATCAATTTGCAAACATCTAGAAGATAATAAGGTCATAAGTAACAGTCAGCATGACTGAACAAATCTTGTCAAACCAACCTGATAGCTTTCTTTGACAGGGTAACAAGACTTGTGGATAGTGAGGAAGTGGGAGATGTGGTATCTGTACTGTTTTCTTTTTACTTCAACATCATCTTAATAAAAGCTTTTGATAGTGTCTCGCATGACATTCTCATAAACAAACTAGCGAAAGGCAACCTAGATGGAGCTACTATAAGGTGGGTGCATAACTGGTTGGAAAACCGTTCCCAGAGAGTAATTATCGGTGGTTCACAGTCATGCTGGAAGGGCATAATGAGAGGGGTCTCGCAGGGATCAGTTCTGGGTCCAGTTCTGTTCAGTATCTTCATCAATGATTTAGATAATTGGATAGAGAGTACACTTATAAAGTTTGTGGACAATACCAAGCTGGGATTGGAAGGGGTTGCAAGTGCTTTGGAGAGTAGGATTATAATTCAAAATGATCTGGACAAACTGGAGAAATGGTCTGAAGTAAATAGGATGAAAGTCGATAAGGACAAATGCAAAGTACTCCGCTTAGGAAGGAACAATCAGTTGCACACATACAAAATGGGAAATGACTGCCTAGGAAGGAGTGCTGTGGAAAGGGATCTGGGGGTCATAGTGGACCACAAGCTAAATATGAGTCAACAGTGTAACACTGTTGCAAAAAAAGTGAACATCATTCTGGGAAATATTAGCAGGACATGAGAAATAATTCTTCTGTTCTACTCCGTGCTGATTAGGTCTCAACTGTAGTATTGTGTCCAGTTCTGGGTGCCACATTTCAGGAAAGATGTGGACAAATTGGAGGAAGTCCAGAGAATAGCAACAAAAATGCTTAAAGGTCTAGAAAACATGACCTATGAAGGAAGATTGAAAAAAATTGGGTTTGTTTAGTCTGGAGAAGAGAAGACGAAGAGTGGACATGATAACCGTTTTCAAGTACATAAAAGATTGTTACAAGGAGAGGGAGAAAAATTGTTCTTCTTAACCTCTGCGGATAGCACAAGAAGCAATGGGCTTAAATTGCAGCAAGGGAGGTTTAGGCTGGACATTAGGAAAAACTTCCTCACTGTCAGGGTGGTTAAGCAGTGGAATAAATTGCCTAGGGAGGTTGTGGAATCTCCATCATTGGAGATTTTTAAGAGCAGGTTAAACGAACACCTGTCAGGGATGGCCTAGATAATATTTAGTCCTGCCATGAGTGCAAGGGGACTGTGGACTAGACTTGAGGTCCCTTCCAGTCCTATGATTCTATGATGCAGGAGAAGTCTGTCCTGTACATTTCTCCATTAATGACCGGCACTGACACACCAACCCTTCTGTTGCCTTTGGCTAACTGGGGAATATCTGCCTCTTCCAATTTGCTGTCACTCACACACTAAAGAATCACTAACACTTTGCTGCCCCTAGGTGACCTGTCGGTTTTGTCTGGATGGGAGAACTGGCCTTGCATGTGGCTAATTCCTATTGTGCAGAATATTTACCCTCAAACATCTTTACCATAATACACACACAGACAAAAAGGATCAGATGTGAACAATGGATGTAACAGAGGTAAAAACAATGAGGTCCAACTCACAGCCTGTCTGCGGAATGGGTGGATTCTGCCTTGGGAACTCAGAACAGACTTTCAATAGCACCATTAAAATCAAACTTAATTTGCGTGATGTGAAGAATTTCCCTTGTCACCCAGTTGAGCTCACAAACACCTTCACGCCGAGTACAGGAACCAGTAAGAGACTTGTCAATGTAGGCTCTATTCTGTACTCTAATCTCTTAGGCCTGTTGAGGGTCAGACTCTAAAAGATCAAGAGGACTTGGACCACCCTCTGAATTAGACTCAAAGTTTCTGGATCCAAATCAGGGGGTTCAGGATTTCAGAGTGTATTTCTCTTTATCTTTCTGTCCTTCTGTATTTTTTCCTATTCTCTTATTTTTGGAAATAAACCAATAAAATATAAATAAAAAAATGTATTCCCCTAAAAACATCCAGGGACAAGTAGAGTTGATCAGCGCTTTGAGTGTTTTGCTGTGATGCAACAAAGCAGTGTTTGGTAGGGATTTTCTTAAATGTAGTTCCAACTCCCTAATTCATCAATCCCCAGTCATCAATTTAGTGTTATGGATTAGGGTGAAAGAGGACAGGATCTCATGTACCATGGTGTTGGTTGCAGAATAAGAACATAGGCAGATAGATAGAAGTGATTTTGATTTATGCTACAGGTAGACAGTTACGAATACCAGAGTTATGAACTGACCAGTCAACCACACACCTGATTTGGAACTGGAAATATGCAATCAGGCAGCGGCAGAGAGAAGAAAAAAAAAAAGACACAAATACAGTACATTACATTGTGTTAAACGTAAATTACTAAAACAAAAAAAAGGGAAAGCAGCATATTTCTTCTGCATAGTAAAGTTTCAAATCTGTATTAAGTCAATGTTCAGTTGTAAACTTTTGAAAGAACAACCATAAGGTTTTGTTCAGAGTTACGAGCAACCTCCATTCCCGAGGTGTTCGTAACTCTGTGGTTCTACTGTATATATGCTCCTGATCCAGCAAAGTATATGCTTAACTTCAAGCATGTGAGTAAATCCATTGACTTCAACAGCACCACTCATGCTTAGAGTTAAGTCAGTGTTTAAATATGTTGTTGGATTGGAATCTATACGCTCTGAGGTTTGTCATTTTATTTTGTCAGGCTTACACTTACGCACAGTAGTCCTGTGGTAGTGTTGCAGATATTGTCTTAGAACAATTATGACAGCAGGAAGGCTGCTGCTATCAGGCCTGTCAGACTGTATGCCGTGGAAGGTATCTACTCCATTGCAGGAGGAGATCACAGTGAGTGGGGTGTGTGTTGCGGTGTGGGAGGTGCAGGAACAGCAGTATCATGATCTATCAGTAGGAGCTAAAATGACGAGATTGAGGCAAATAGATGTGGGATTAATATTAAAAACAAAAGCTCGAGCAGCACTGGAAGCTCATAGTATTGGGAAGATACAAAATGAAATCTCTGTTGAGAATTCATTAAAATTAACCTTCAACTTTGGGAGGGCTCCTCTCAGGCCTGTATAGACCAATGGATAGAGCCTGTGCTGTGGGGCCAAAGTTTGACAGAATCTGGTCTGTGGTTAGAGACAGCATTTCTTCCTGGATCCAACCCTGCCAATAATTTTCTTAACACATAATATATTATTATTCTTAATCTTGCATTTCATTAGTAAAGTGACTAACATCTAATAAATGTACATAATGAACAAAAATAAATTGTATCGTAGCCTTGTGTCAGATTTTGTGCAACTAGGTTGTTAGAGCTGGTGGAAAAAGCTGACAAATTTTCACGGACCATTGTTGAAAGTTTTCCATCCAAATCTCAACCATTCTATGAATGGGTTGGAAAAGGGAAAGGATGAAAGATTGAAAAAATTGAGGGTTTTCTGTGAAAAATGTTTGTTGTATTTTGGAAAATTTGAAAAAGTTCAACCACCATTATGTGCTGTAATGTGGTAGATAACCTTCCTCATAAACACAGGCACCTTTATAGGCTGTCCATTTTCCCATACTGAGAACCCTAAATTTTCACTTTGGTGTAAAATGCCCTTTTATATGCCAACCTAAGTGGCAATCTGAGTATCCAAAAGCTTGACTGGAACACCCTATTACAGTGTGGTCCTCCTCTGAAGAATGCCTGTATTAAAATGGCACCTTTTTTTACCCTAATCCTGCAATGGCATCTGCCTGAACTCAATTAAGCTCCTTGCGGGGTCTGCTTAGGTTGATGTCATCATAGCAGGACCATGGTCTTATTCAAGAGACCTGTTCTCATTGTGTATCAGAGTCCTATCTGCTGACATTCATAGTAAAAACCAGTTGATTCAAAGATAGAGTGTGCTTTGGATTCTGACCCATCTTGTGCATGATCAACAGCAGGGGTTACTAAATTCCAGGTAGTCACAGCTGGATAAGCCTGTTACTGGAAATGTGATTGTACAGGTATCACTTAGGGTGTAATCTGAAGACCACACAGTTACACAGAGATAGCTGTGGCCCTAATATGTCCTGAAGAGTTGGAGATACTGGTGATGATAAGCTAGGTGGAAGGACTGCAGCTTGACACCCAGAGCCCAGGCTGAGTCTGCAGGGCTGGCGGTTAGAGAAAACAAATTTTCCTTGGCAAACAGATCTGATTTGGATTGAAAATCACTGAGACAGTCAACAGGAGCCTCACGGTCACATTTTTACAGCCAGGTCAGACAAGAACAGGACTTACGGTTCTCCTGTTTGAAAGCTGCACTCCCTGTTATAGATGCGCTCACAGGGCAGAACTGGGATCCTGATCTGGGATTGTGAAGACACCCTCGTTTAGGGTGCTCACATGCGGGGTTTTGGCTCAACCCCGTATTTAAGTGAGCATTTTCAAAATTCAGAGCAGGATTTAGGTTCAAATTTCCAACACCCGGAAGATGCAGGAGCCTGTGGAGCCGGAGGCCCACTTCTCAGCAGGCCATAGAGCTAGTTCCATGTATGACATCCGCTGAAGATCTAGCCCCGGCTTAGGGTGATCTGGCTACTCCGTGTCCGTCTGTCTATCTTCCTCCCTACTACAGAAAAGTCAGACTCGTCTTCCAAAGGAAGGAGGAGAGCTGGGAAGCAAGTGCCAAGCTGTCCGCAGGACGCCGCAGGCAGGCAGGGACTTCCCCCAGCCAGTGACCCGGCAGTGTGACGGCTGAGAAGAGTTGACACTCTCCGGACACGCAGCGAGAGGCTCCTGTCCCTAGAGCCCGGCTGGAGCAATGAGGGCACGGCCGGGTGCGCGATGCCCGCTCCGCACCGCCACTGCCCGTGCCGCCGCGGTCCCGCCTGCCCGGCTCCGCCCGGCTCCTCCCTCGCTCAGCCGGCGGGCGCGGCTGGCAGGCCGCCGGCCGGCGCTGATTGGCTGCCTTTGAAAGGCGGCGCCGGAGCATCCAGGACTTAGGAAGCCCGGGGAACCGGCGGCGCGGTCAGCCGGCGGGGGAGCTGCTGGTCCGTGCGCTCGTAGCTGGCCAGCACCTTGGCTGGGAGCGGGGCCAGCGAGAGGCGCCTGCCCGAGGGGAGCGGGCTCTGGGACCGGCCGGGGAGCCAGCCAGCCAGCCCGCGGGAGGATGCAGACGGCCGCGTAGGGAGCTGGGCCATGCCCCGGGGGGCCAGGCTGCGCACACGGCAATGGTAAGGCGCCGCTGCCCTGCCCGGGGTGCAGCCCCGATCCTGCCAGGGTCCCTTAGTGAGCGCCCGGCCCGCGGAGACCTGCCCTCCCGAGGGGCGCGAAGGGCCGTCGGGCTGTCGTCGGGCTTTCTCCGTCTGCCCCTGGCCCCCGCGCGCCGGAGGGGCAGGGATGCGGCGTGGGGCCGGGGTGGCTCTGGAGGCAGTGGCGGAGTCTGTCCGGGGCACGTGCTCCGAATTAGACTTGGGGTGGCGGGACTGTGGGTGTGCGGCGGACAGGAGGAGCTCTCCCACGGGGGCAGACTTTGAACTTGGCCACCTGCCGGTCAGTTCCGCGTCCCTTTCACACTGAGGAACAAACACCCCATCCTCCGTGGGGAGGGCAGCTCCCTCCGGCCCGGGCAGGGGGCAGAGCCAGTGCGCTCCTCGGGCATTTTCACCTCCAAGAGTTGCGGCAAGACAACTCCGCTTTGTAGCTCCGATTCCGGCTCACGCGTGCATCCCCCGATTGATTCACGGCAGGAGGATACGATACAGAGAACTAATGCCCGAGGGAGAGAGCCACGAAGAAGCACAAGCCAGGAGATGTTTTCAGCCGGCGTTTGAGAGCAGGGCTAGGCTCGCTGAAGCGGAGAACTAGGGGGAGGGCTGGTCCACTACCTGGCAGGAGCTGTAGAGGAGGCGGCTCTGGCCCCAATAGTGACCAGACTGCGTGGAGAAGTGGCCCGTTCGAGTTGGGCAGAGAGTAGGGAGGAGACTGGCTGGTGCAAGCCCCGGAAAAAGGGGGCCACGGTTCTCCTTGCCCCTTGGTGCTACTCAGCAGTGACACTGGCGTTGGAGAGAAGGTGTCTCTCTCTCTTGCCCTCCGGCTTCTAGTCTTATCTGAGTCCGAGGGTGAGAAGTTGGTGCATCGCCTTGCTCTTGGAGCCTGCGAAGCCCTAAACGCAGGTTGATTTCCTTGCAGCGTGAAGCAGGAGGTGTAGCTGAGCCGTGAGGGAGGGCACTGTCCTTGATCAGAATGCCATAGGCAACGGAGTAAATGCCTTTACGGGGTCTCCGTTGTTCCTGGCCTTAAAATATTCCATCAGTAGATGCACTTTGTCCAAGAGACTGTGGCTAACAGTCAACCCACTGCAACATATTGCCCTCTCTGCCCAAAACACCCCAGAGGCAACAAGTGCTTTTAGTCTGAGGAGCTCAGGGGAGCACTTTTCAGTCTGACTGTGTTTGATAGGGTGTATTCTGAACAACCATGATGTTACTAATCTCTGATTACCGGCTAGATACCACAGCATGTGTTACCGGGCCAAGTTTATTATTTTGAGGTTACAATAGCAAATCACCACCAGACTTTGTATATGAGTGTAATTCTTAAATCTCTAAGCTTCATGGGCCAAATTGATCTGCCAGGTAAACCCAGTGAAGTCAGTGGAGTTACACCAAGAAAGAATTGATCTAATTTTGTCTGATTTCATTGGTCAAGGTTTATAGAATTGCATATGTAAAAATGCATGTACATAATTTGCTTGTAAAATTACTGTCATAGTGATTGTACATGCATAGGGAAAACTGTCTAATGATTGTCTGGGTAAATGCCTACAATTACACGTGCAAAGTTTGTGTCTATAATTTTGGGCACAAACTACAAATCTAGTCTATTGCTTATATGGTGCCAGAAGACTGACTTAAATGGCAAAGCAATAGAAGGTGGAAAGTACAAGTTTAAATGGCATGTACTACTTGATGGAAGGAGATCTCTCTAGGCATTTTGTACTGCCTTCGATCACCATAGTGTCCAGGTACCTCCCCCGGTTAATGAATTGTTATAGCAACGTCCCCTGGTACCCTTGACTTGATGTCACCAAATGTGTCTGCTAATATTTTCAGTCAGCTGGAATTGTTAGTAATGATCCACGTGAAGGTGAGGCACCTGTGACTGTTCTCTACCGCTGCTGCCAGTTGGCAGATAATGCAGATAGTGTATCAAGGAGTGTGCAGAGAAAGAGGGGTTTGCTGGGCTCTGCTGGAGTTGGTAACCTTCATTTAAGTAAGCTTATATTAGAATTGCTGTTGCTTGCTTGAGGGATCAATGTTTTCTGGTGAGTAATGGTGCTATTGGAATTAAAACAGCTTTCTGCTTTGACAGTCACATCCACAGAGAAGGGCTTTCCATGGTGTTTGGATGTGATAGGGCAAATGCAAACTCCTGTGACTGAAGGCAGGGCTTAGTACTCTCCTCCAAGTCAGACTCTACATCACCAAGGACCTGAACTAAAGTCATGTGTGTGTGGGTGTCTTTCCATTCACTACAGTGGGCTTTGGATCATGTCCTAAGAGCATGGCCACTTCATGGATCTGAGCGTTGTGAAGAGAGAGTGACTGTCTCCTTCCGTGGATGTTCTCTCTGTGAGAGAGACTGAATAACTGGAGCATGAGGAGCCCCTTCTGGAGAGCAGCTTGAGAGAGTTTGAGTTTGAACTGGCAGTTTTCTTTAACCACAGAGGCATCTTTTATGGCTCCAAAACAACTTTCCCCCATGGAAAGTTCATAAAGTCTGAGGAATTAAACATGCAGCTGCAGTTTTTGGCTGCATCAGTGCAGTCAGCAGAAGATAAGCTCTAGTTTATCAGGTCTGAGCACCGAAATGAAGGGGTGGCAGCTAGCCTGGGTTGGCTCTGTGGAGCATGTGATGTCATGACTTCTTCATTTCTCTTATTTCATGGAAGGAGGTGGACAAAACTTTATATGACTATAATCTTGTGTTTAATGAGGGACAAGGAAAGATTTAATTACTCAATCACTTTGGCAGCTGACTGCAATTGCCAGGGATAGAGGAGGCTGTGCATTGGTTTTAATAAAGGTTACTAGGTTTTATTGTTTCTGAATGATGACTCTGTTCCCAAATCCACTCCAAGGAACTGGCTGCAGTCAGGTCTGAGATTCAGTCCCTAATGAAGGTAGCCTTGCAGTCTGCATAAGGCTGTGAAATACCAAGGAACTGAAGAGTTCACATTGTACAGCACCTAAAGCCCACAAATGGGCTTGGCTGCTGCATCTCTTCTCCGCTTTAAAAGCTGAAAGGACCACTGATCAGATTTCCCTGTAGCATTCTCTCCAGGAAGGGGAACTCACGCTATCCTCAGCGGTTAGCACTATATCCTTTGTCTCACAGAAAAATGTGCAGACACTACACATGTTGGTTGATTTTTAACTAAAGATTTGATGAACTTGTCAATTTCCTTTCAAATAGTTGGTTACTAGGGACAGATCTAACTGTCTGTGATCCTCATGGTTTTGTAAACAATGACTTAAAAGTGAGAAGAGAGTAGTTCACGGACATCTCTTGCTCATTTATTCAAAATACCCTAGGAAGTCTCCAAACAGTGCACTGTGCTAATGTATGCCAATTCTATTCCTGTATCCATTGCCCTGGTGTCTTCCCTCCCTTTGCTCCCCCCCCCCCCACTACAAGGTGGTCTACATCCACCTGTCACCACTTGTCCCTATTTAGGATCTCATGTGTTACCCTTATTCACATTGTCCTGCTCTCCATGAGTTGTCCCTTGGAAATCTACAGGACTGCTTGGAGAGTCGGGTACTAACCAACATGAGTAAAGGTGACAGAAGCAACACCCTTGATTGTAAGCTCTTTAGGGCAGGGACTGTCCTTTATATCTGTACATAAGCAAGTGATCCCTTTTTACTGGACTAAACCAATAAATTTAAAACAAAGTTTAAACTTCTTCCCATGACCCATCATAAGCCTGTGGAGCTCAGTGTCACAAAGTGTTATTGAGCAAAGACCTTAGTAGGATTCAAGGAGCCAGATCCACAGCTGGTGTAAACCTGCAGAATGTCAATTGATTTCAATGGAATTGTGTCAATTTAAACCAGCAGAACATCTGGCCCAAAGAGTTTAGTAATGATTTATATGAATAATACCTCCAGCAATTGTAATCCTAGCTAGTTTAATCTACCACACCTATAAACCCTCATGTGTCAGGGCATAACTCAACCACTACCCTCCTTGGGGTTAGGAAGAAGCTTTGCAGACTGCTCAATAATTATCCACTTCAGATTTTCTTGCACCTCCCTCTGAAGCATCTAGTACAGACCATTGTCACATAAGATACCATGATCCCTTTAATCAGCTATGAGCCACTGTGACCATACCTGTGTTCCTTTGTTCAGCTTGTTAGGTAATGTCCCAAACTTAAAAACAAATCTGCCTCAGAGGTCCCCAGATTCCAGGTAACATGGCTCTAGGGAAATGGGTGGTCTATTGAACTTAAACAAAGATAGATGCCTATCTAGAAACCTTATTTTGCATTTTGTCACTATGCCTGGAAAAAAAACAACCTCGCTTAGAAAGGCAGTGGGACAAGAATTAGTCTAATGGAGGGAGTATTTCCATTTCTCCTAATAGTTGCTCTATCTTTAGATAGTCAGTTATATTTTAACTCACCCCCTTTCTTTGCCTCAGCTCTGCTCTCATCGATCTGATGCCCTCTCCTTTATGGCTTATGTAGGAAAATAACATACATAGTGGCAAAAGCATCAGAGTCCTGTGGACCTTTTAGACAGATGTATTGGAGCATAAGCTTATGCACCAATACATCTGTTAGTCTATAAGATGCCACAGGACTCTTTGCTGCTTTTACAGATCCAGACTAACATGGCTACCCCTCTGATACTTGACATACACGGTGGTAATTTTTGAGTTGGATTCTTGTGAAAAGTGGATTCTAAAAGGTAGGAAGGTGTCCAGTTAATTGGATTGTGACCTATTGACTGCCACTGTTCCATATAATCTTTTACCTAAGTTGCTGCTGGTGTAAATTAGTGTCCCTCCATTAGGGTTAGGCTTAGACCCATATGCTCAGTGGAAGTCAATGGGACTTGTGGCAATATCCTGTCTGATACATTTTCATGCTGAAAATAAATATTGCAATGGTCTCTATTTTTTTCCTTGTTAGTCTCTGTTCCCTGGGGTGCCCTTTAGTTTCATGACACCTTCCACTACAAATGCCTTGGTTCTCCATACTGCACCAATGTGTGCATCATGAGGTGCAGTTTGGTGTGCATTACCTCCCAAGAGGTGGAGAAGGGACAGTCAGTAGCTTGGATAACATGAAACTGACTCCCATATTTTTGAAGCAGCTGACTTGAAATTACACAATGTGACCAGATTAATTAGACTTATTGTTTTAACAAATTTCATTTGGGGTGGGGGTGAATCCAAATGAATAACAGTGGCTGCAGACACATGGGTTACACTGGGAGACGAATCCAGCAGTATACAGTGGAAAGCAAATTAATTTGAGGAAAAGACAAATTGAACTTCGCCAGCTTTATGTAATTAGGGAAACAATTACAGAAAATAGCAGGAGGTGCAATCAGCAAGTAGCAGTGATGGAGGCTGGGTGCAGGGTGACAGCTGTTCTCTAGGGATGTAAGTCACCCAATGCATAGGGGCACCATGAAGCAGATGCAGCCCCACTCTTGTCCTATTTTGAAGGCTTTTTAGGGGAGCAAAATGGCAATAGACCTCGTGCTGGGCCCCCTGCTCAGGATTGACTTCCCTCTTATATCCCTGTTGCAGTCTGACTCAGAAATGTTTATTTTTAATTACTTTTACAAACCTTTCCAGTTTAAAATGTTTCTGTTTTGTGCAGCATGGGCTGGTTTCAAAGCCCATTCATTGGCAACAACGGGAGTCTTTTTCTATTGACTTCCACATGCTGTGGATCAGGTCCTGTATTTCACATGGCTTACATACATGTTCTGTGCTCAGCATTCTGCTGGCACATCCACGCATACTTTCTCACTCCACCCCACTATTCTGTACTCCTCATCATATGGCCTGACTTTCAGGGGTGCTCCACACCCACCGCTCCAACTCAAGTTAATCAGAGCTGCGTGGGCTCAGTAGCTCTGAAAATCACACCTGAACTGTCAGGCTTGTACACCCATCCTCTCCCGTTCCCACATCCACTCTGACTCCCCATCCTCTTCCTTGCACACCTCTGACTTGGTGGCCCACATTGATCTTTGGTAGCGTGAGAGCTGTCCAGCCAAAAAAAAACAGTGCAAAGCTGCAGTCACAGCCAGCAAGACTAGAGTGCAGACCCGCTAGTGCTCAAGGTTTATGCTGCAGCAACATGGTTCACAGCAGCAAGTGCTGGAACTGTTATCTCACAAAGAATTCATCCAAGCTTAGAATAAGCAAAACAAAGAGACAGCATGGGGCAACAAAAAGGCATTTGCTCATTCCAGCTGCTCCAACTCGGTTTACTCAGTCACATCACTGTGGAAAGGCTCATTATTTTCTTAATTTTTTCCCCCCTCAGTTTGAGATGGTAAAGAGAAGTCCTGCCCTCATTACAGTTCCCATGGAGACAGATCTGATGCTGTACTTCAAAGAGGGGCTGGGCAGGCAGCTGGCATTTTTGTCTCCACTAGCAGAACCCACTGTCTGGGAGGATCCTACTGCCTGGCTCTGCACCATCAGTTATCTCGGCAGTCTGTTGCTTCATCCGCTCACTAGGCTCCCTTAAAGCCAACTAGCAAACAGTAGGGGCTTTGCTGATAATGAGGAAAAGATCCTGTACCTGTGCCATGCCCAAAGTTGATGTGAGAAAATTCCCACCTCTGTAAAGTGCTGCACCTTAATTTGAATGTAGTCTGGTGCCTGGAGCACAGAACACAGATGTTGCACATTGGAGGAGTCCAAGGATATGTCTACACTACCCCAAAAAAGTGTGTACTTAATTCGAGTTAGCGAACTCTGCTTAAAATAGCTGTGAAGACAAAGCAACTCCACTTTTTAAATTCAGATTAGCAGCTTGAGTTCAACCACAGTCCTCTCTATAGGCTCTAACAGAATAGGGGTAGACAGGGAATTTATTTATTTATCCAACCGACTTCCTCTGTTGCCTTTGGTAAATCCTGTCTTCTTATTCTATCGGTATAATACGGACTTACCTCCCTCACAGGGTTATTGTGAGAATTACATCACCTTACCTCTGAATTTAGCCTGTAAACTCTAGAATACTTATCCAACTATAACACTTATGTCCATAAAATGTGAATTGGACAAATTTTGACATTGTCCCTTTAAATGTCAAATCAGCCACTCTAGTAGTGTAGGCATCAACAAAGCTCCTGCTGTTTTTTTCCCTCCAGTAAATTAAAGCACCTTGCAGAGATGAGAGGATTTCCTGATGGCCTGCTCTGGGATATTCTTCCTCATCTGAATAGTCCTCCCTCATGCCAGGAATGCGTAGAGTTTGGTGGGACTCACTGGCTGAGCAAGCATGTACAGGATTAGGCCCCAGGTCTGTAATTAATGCAGCAGCAGGAGGGAATCCAGTTTGATTTAATACAAGTCTAAACTTTTAGAAAGTTTGCAGAGTAAATTACTGAAATCTGCTGAAACACAGGCCCACTTTGTTGCTGCACTGGTTACAATTGTCATTGTTTCCATCATAAAATTTTCCTGAGGAATGGGGCAGGGGGAAGAGAAAGGTTTGAAAAGCAGCACAGCTGATTTTACTGAGAGCAGGTGAAGTGGCAGACTGTTTCTTTTCATGTGTTCATTTTGCAAAATGTTGTCACTTTAAACCCTCTTTTTTTGAGGGGCAGAGGAGGATGGGTTTCAATAACTCAGAGCTGGACTCCAGGCTTAGCAAAGGCCCGGGAAGCCAAAATGAGATGTCTGTTGTGAGTCACATTAAGTTGCAAAATGTACATCCTGCTGAAATCCTTTTTATTCTCTGTCCTGATGCATGAAATGTTTGTCTTTAACAGGGGGTTCTTAGCCTCTTCCATACTGTGATACCATCTTGTAAGAGAATGGTCTGGCCAACCTCTCCTATATGTTTTGAGCCCCACTTCCCAGCGTACCCAGGAAGAAAGGGGGGAATGGTCACAATGCCCTTGGAACCTGATTGTGAGAACACCTAGTTTATAGAATAGGGAAGGTTTTGGTGAAACTCTAACATACTCTTCGGTTCCCAGATAAACCGTCCCATTGGTAATGGGTACCTTTTGTGCTATATGCAAAGATGATGGGCC
Source organism: Natator depressus (assembly GCF_965152275.1). Taxonomy (NCBI): domain Eukaryota; kingdom Metazoa; phylum Chordata; order Testudines; family Cheloniidae; genus Natator; species Natator depressus. The sequence goes on from NC_134241.1 coordinate 22,261,483, forward strand.
AGATACTTAGCTGGTGTAAATTAGCATAGTGCTATGCTGATTTATGCCAGTTGGGAATATGTGTCAGTCCTTTTCAGAAAAGGAATGAAAATTGATCCAAAGAGGGTTTCATCCTTTTTTGGTGGGTAACTGTTGCTCAGAAAATAGATTCCATAGATTCACAGGGTGAAATCCTGGCCCCACTTAAGTCAGTGGGAGTTTTACCATTGACTTCAGAGCCAGAATTTCATCCAGAGATCATAAAGTCACAGGGGACTATAGTGATCATCTAGTCTGACTTCCTGCTTAAGACATAGGCTATAGAAGCTGAAAAATCTATAAGAAAGACACACACAAGAAAAATTTAAACTGGCTGAGGATTTGGATCTAAAATGGCACCAGTGATTCATTGTAAATCAAGGGAGGGGGGAATAAAAAAAAGAAACGAGTATTTGAAGAAGGAAATTGTTTCCTTTTAATAAAAAAAAAAAAAAACCTGTTTAAAAGTGTACTTCACCGTGAGAATTTCCAGACAGCACATGTAAAAGTGTCTGGAAAGAGAATAAAAAGCAGCAACTTCAGGCAGTGGTTAGACCTCCTGCTCTCCTTTCATCCCCGGCGCTACGCTTCACTTTAGACTTTTCCTTGGAGCTTTGCTTTGTGGTCAGGACTAGCATTTTTATTAGGTTTTGTGCAATGTTAAACTAAGCATTTATAAGATGATGAGAGCCCAGCTATATTGCATGAGGACAGAATCTGGCACCCTTCCCCATGTCAAGTGATGGCGTACTCCTCTAGCAGTCCCACTGAAATCAGCAGGATGACGCCGTAAGGTGCTACTAGCTGGAGTAAAAGTATCCAAAGCAGGCTCACGGGGATAAGCAAAGCAAAAGATGGGACATTTTAGCCACCCAGTGTCCCATTTGCTGGTGTGATGTGCTGGACGTCCGCCAGCACAGATGGAATACCTTGATATTCTGTTACAACCAAGGGCAAATGCTCAGCTTAGGAAATGTTTGCAGCATGTGGGGCATCCCACAACCTGGCAAATTTGGCTGACAGCCAGGTACTCGCAGACAGAGTGGCTTTGAGGAGAGCCATTAAGGAAGGAATGACTTGAAAATGCTGCTAGTTAATCCCCACCCAAAGCCATAACCATCCAACACAAGAAACCACAATTGCGCCAGGGAGCAAATAGAGATAGATCCTATTAGAGAGATTCTGAGGACTGAATTGGCCACAGAGGCTGAACTGCTCTTAACACTTTAGAAAAAAGAAAAGGAGGACTTGTGGCACCTTAGAGACTAACCAATTTATTTGAGCATAAGCTTTCGTGAGCTACAGCTCACTTCATCGGATGCCTTCCACTGAATGCCTCCGATGAAGTGAGCTGTAGCTCACGAAAGCTTATGCTCAAATAAATTTTAGTCTCTAAGGTGCCACAAGTCCTCCTTTTTTTTTTTTTTTTTTTTTTTTTTTTTGCAGATACAGACTAACATGGCCGCTACTCTGAAACCTAACACTTTAGAGTGATCCCTTCAGGGCAGGGGTGGTGATAGGCAGTGGGTGGGAGGGGAGCTTCCTCTGCCACTGCCTTTGTTGTACTTACTCTGTGGCTAGTGGACTTTGGCCTCAGTGGTTGTGATTCTAGAGCCTTTCAAAAGCACAAAACTCAGCTGAAAAGGACAGCAGGGAAAGATGTTGGTTTCAGCTATTCTTAGGGAAGAGGCAGAGGCTGCAAAATGGAAGGAAGAGAGGCAGATAAGATCCAGAGCCTTAACTGGTGCTATGTAGATGGATTAGACAGAGGATTTCTCTTCTGTGGGATGCTTGGGGACAGCTGTTCTTTAACAGTATTGTGAAGAAGTGCTGACAGCCCTCTCCCAGCCTTTTACTTACATAGGGGAGCTCTTCCTGGAAAGCAGGACAAGATTTTTACACAGGAAATATATTCCTGGACAGCTCTCTTCCTTTGCAGAGGCTCTGACATCTGGTGGGCAATTGGACATTTTCTGTATTGCACCTGTTGCCTGACAGAAATCAGATGTTTAACTGTTTGTCAACTGTTAATCCAGTGGGATGGAAAAAGGAGATGTTAATAGGGCAGCTTCCTTTTCTGGAGAGTGGCAATGACCATAATCTCCTCCCTCCCTGGGATGTTTACAAAGCCAAATGAATTAATCTTTACAAGGGCTCTATTGGTGCAGAGTGATACGTGAGTGCTGAGAGTTATGATACTCCCTGTGCTCTAGCTAGGAGGATGGAAGCCATGTGTCTGGTTGGGTGTGGGGGATGTAAATTGCATTTCTTTGGGCCAAAGAGGTCCTGATCTTCCCCTCCCTCCCCCCAGGAGAGCATTTCTCCAAGAGAGGTCAGGTGCTGTTACCAGGTACAGGAGCTGTTAGTTTTGGGGGCAGGGTGAAAACTGAGAGAGGATGCACGCATTGGTGCCCTCCATCTAGCCAGAACTGCCTACTTCCCTGGTAGGGTGGATTGCATCTGCTCTCCTCTGCTGCAGCCTCCTTCCCGGGTGAACTACCAGCCATCGGGGGCCCTGGGCCAGGGTGTACATGGCAAAAACTGGTTTGCACCTCAGTTGAATCTGTCCCTCTGTCATTTTCTTCATGAGAAACCTTTCCCAGCATAAGTATCGATGTGGACCAAAAGGGAATTCGGCACTAATCAGTAGTAAATCAGCCCTTAAACCCCAGGAAATACATGGCTTTGCAGTGCAGCTGCTTCTACTGCTCTGGGAGGGACCCTCTGGCCAGGTGAGCTACCCACCATGAAAGTCCAGAGGTAAAGAGAATGTCTGGAAGAACAAGCCCTGTGAAGTTGGTTGCAATATTTAACTGGTCATGCATAGGGTGACCAGATGCTCTGGTTTTTAAAGGGACAGTCCTGTATTTAAGCCCTCCTGCAGGTGGCCTGACTTTCTTAAACAGGCATATTGGCCGATATTTTCTGTCCCCCCACGTCCCCAACAGTGTTGGTGGGCCCTACTGGTGGGGGATCCAATGATGGGGGGTGAGTGTGCAAGGCTGGTGGTGGGGCCCTTGACCTGCTTCCCCTCTCGCTGTCCTCTCCCTGCTTTGCCCCTTCATCCCCAAGCCCCACTGCTCCTCCGTTATTCCCCCATCACCAGGGCGCATCCCGTCCCACTCCCAGCACTGTGCAGAGAACCAGCCCCTGGTCAGCACGCTCAGCTCATGAACAACCTGGCCGGCAGGCTCCTTCCTTCCTTCCCCCACTGCCTTTGACTGGGCCAGCACGCCTGGAAAGCCCAAGACTCTCCAGCCTGGGCCGCTGGCCAGGAGGAGCGGAGCCCTGCGTGTACCAAAGCCCTGCACAGTACTGGGACAGGGAAGCCTCTGTCCCTCAGCTAAACTCTGTAGGGGAAGGGAAGCAATTTCCAGACGGTTCATGCCCCAAACCTGTAGTCTCCATAGCAGCCCCCAGGGCAGGCGCTTAGCACTTTTTTCGCACCCCTGCCTCCTGGGTCCTGCCCCCAGGGAGTGCAGGGCAGCTCTGTCCCCTAGGCACCCTCCCCTGCTGAGCCACCTCTCTGGCTGGGTTTGCTGGAGCCTCTGCAGTCAGGTTCCCTGGGCCCTGGTGCACAATGCATTGTTGGGGCTTAACCCCTTCCTGCCCATGCTGTAGCGGGGCAGAGAGGGGACAGGAAGTTGCTGGGTTATATTGGTGGCCAGCAGTAGCTTGGAAGTGTTAGCTGCCTTTTGACACTGTGCAGGCAGGAAGGGACAAGCTGCTTCCAGCTTCACAAGCAGTCGGGGGAGGAGGGAGATGAACTCTGCACAGACACAGGCCAAGTCACGGCTTCGCCCTTCCCCCACTCCTGCCCTGCAGCAGGAAGCAGCTCCCATCCCTTCCTTCCCGCACAGTGCTGAAAGGCTACTGTTGGCCACATTCTGGTATGAACTCTGGCAGAAATCTGAGGATGGGATCTTGCACCCCCCCCCCCCCCCACCATGTGTTGCCTCAGGAAGATGCAGTGCCAGGTACCAGGAGAGGCAGGTCTGTCCTGGGGGCCCAGTCAGTCATGGAGGGTGGAGAGCACCAGGCAGGGAGGGTCAGGTGTCAGTCAGTCACCCCTCCCTCTGTGAGAGAGGTGTATGGGAGTGTGTGTCACCCCTCCCTGGGTGTATGTAGGGGCTAGAGGTGTGTGCCACCCTTCCCCATGTGAACCCTAAAGCGAGAACAAAAATAGTCTCCAGGAGACACCACTGTGTCTCAGAAAACACATACAATCTGCACCGAACACAAATTCGCTGCTGGCCTGTTAAGTCATCTAAGTCATTAGAGATGTAAAGGTGCACTACATGGACAACAAAGGCATAGTTGTCACACAGATAAACGCAGCATAGTTTAGTTATGTTTATCTTGGGTAGTTATGTTTATCTTGGGTACTTATGGCCCCCCATTACCACAGCATCTTATAGTCTGACATATTTATCCTCCCACCATCTCTGTGAGAGAGGGCAGTACTATTACCAACATCTTAAAAGCTGAGGGAATGTGACTTGCCCAAAGTCACATAGGACAACTATGGCAGAGCAGGGACTTGAAGCTGAGTCCTAAGCTAATGTCCTAAACTATTAACCATCCTCTTCTTAGGTTACAGTCACAAACTCCTTTGGTCCTCCCCTTGACTTTACATTGGCAGCTGATAGCAGTTCCCCCAAATGCCATGCAACCAGTAGTCTGTGTGTCCTGCTCTCATCCCACTTACACTCTTAAAGGAGAAATAACCCATTCCACCATGACTGCCTTGAACACCAGTTCTAACAGCCTATCAGAGCATTTGGGGTGGCAGGTGACAGTTTCTCCTCCAATCAAGTTTTCACCCTAACTCAGTCTTGTTTGTTTCAATTGTGAATTCTCCTGTCATTTCCCCATCATTCCCATATATTTAAAAATAAGAAATCCCAAATCCAGCAGTGCTTGGGAGAAGCTCAGGTTAGCCATGAACATCCTCATGTCTCCTAGTGGCCAGACCTTGAGGGGGAGGTAAAAGGTAGGGGAGTCATACTTCTGGGAAGTCAGAGATGTTCTTTTCTAGGGGCCAAATGCCAAAGTCCATACTGAGGTTTCACTCGGTTCTTACTGAGACAAAACTTTTGATTGAAATTAACAGCAATTTGAAATTTTGAGCAAAGCAAAACCTGAATGAAGAATCCAGAATTTGTCTTCCTCAGCTTGTGACGCATGACTAGGAACATTGAAGTGGCTGAGGTTCTGGCAGAATGGAGCAGGGGTTGATCTGAATCCAGGCATCCATCCAAGTGAAAGACTGCAAAATTGGCCTCTAGCATCAGGCTGATTTGACCCAAGGGACAATGCATAAATATCTTTTTGGCTACATCTAAACGATGAGCTATTGGTGTGATTCCCCACACACATGCACGTACTCGCTCTAGGTCTTATCAGGCTAGCATGAGTGTGTGTATAAATAGCCGTGAAGCCGTGGTAGCACAGGCAGTGACGGTGGCAGCATGGCTGAGCCGTGCCAAGAACCGGTAGGTACATTCTCCGCATGGCTAAGCCGTGCTGCTGTGGCTACGCAGCTATTTATCCTCGCATTAGCGCCCTGAGAGTGTGTATGAGTATGTGGATGAGAGTTGGGAATTACGTGCCTCACTCGTAGTGTAGATATAGCCTAATTGACATAACTGATTTGGAGAGAAGGGGCTGTCACAAGATGAGGATGGTGATGGGTAGTGAATATTCGTCGCTGAAGAGGTGATGTCTACATTTTCATGGAGAAGGAGATGAGGGATACACAGGGTTGGTTTTAAATTGTCTTTCTCAAGCTTTCCAGGAGATGTCAGCAGCTCTAGTACTGAAGGGTGTTTCCTTGCTTGTGATGCAGTAGGAGACATGAAGAATATGTAAACAGGTTAGAAAGCCTGGTCCATCCTCTATGTGAATATGGAACTGGGATTCAGTGACTATGCCCCTGTACCATCGAAGCCAATGGGAGATTTTCCATTGAGTTGAAATGGGAGCGGAATGGTCCATTATGTTAACTGGATTATTGGTGGTGGGTCTGGCAGAATCTGTTTACAATATTCCTTCTCCGTGAGACAGAGACAGAAAGTCAAGTCCCTCCCAGAGCACCATGATAGGAGACTAAGGCCAGGTCTACGTTACAGACCTATATCAGTAAAACTGTTGCTCCAGGGTGTGAAAAATCCACTCCCCTGAGCAACATAGTTCTACTGACCTAGTCCCCATGTAGACAGAACTATGTCAGCAGGACAGCATCTCCTGCTGACATAGCTGCCACCTTTCAGGGAGGTGGATTATCTACGCTGACAGGAGAAGCTCTCCCATCTGTGTAAGAGCATCTTCACTAAGGCTCTGGCTACACTAGCACTTTTGTTGGTATAAATTGCGTTGCTCTGGTGTGTGGGGAAAAAACACCCCTCTGAGCCATATGAGTTACACTGACAGAAGTGCTGGTGTGGACAGCGCTGTTGGTGGGAGACACTCTCCCGCTGACATAGCGATCGCTGCTCATTGGGGGTGGTTTAATTATGTTGACAGGAGAGCTCTCTCACATCAGCATCGAGTGGCTACACAAGCAATTTTTACAGAAGTGCAGCTGAATTGGTATAGCTGTTCTGCTGTAAGCTCGCTAGTGTAGACATGGCCTACACCAATGCAGCTGCTGCATGAAGCCAAGCCCTTTCTAAAGTCACAAATGGTTGTACAGCTCTTTGAGATTCTTAGACAGAAGGTGCTATATACATTCTGTTCAAGAGGTGTTAATGGACCACTTTATCTTGAATGGTCCTTTACAATATGTGCTAACTACTTATGCTAAAAGAAAAGGAGTACTTGTGGCACCTTAGAGACTAACCAATTTATCTGAGCATAAGCTTTTGTGAGCTACAGCTCACTTCACGAAAGCTTATGCTCAGATAAATTGGTTAGTCTCTAAGGTGCCACAAGTACTCCTTTTCTTTTTGCGAATACAGACTAACACAGCTGCTACTCTGAAACCTACTTATGCTAAACAATCTGTTCCACCTTGCATTTTGCTGTGATGATGGGAGTACCTTTCCCAGACAGGAAAAGCTCCGTGGCTGGAAAGCTTGTCTCTCTCACCAACAGAAGTTGGTCCAATGAAAGACATTACCTCACCCACCTTGTCTCTCAAAACTACTATGAAAGATCACTTAGAAACATCAGGTAATACAGAATGTAACAACACTGTAACTACACAAAGAGAGAGAGAACGCTGTGCTTCAGGGAATGCACTGGTTACTAATCTTTTTCAGAGCACAATTCAGGGTTTTAATTTAAGCTGTTTGTTTTGATCCTGCCTCTCTTGGCAATAAGGTGTACTATTTTAACAGCTGAAAGCAGCAGATAAGCTACCTTTGCATTCCTGCTTGCACTTTGGCCGTAGCTGAGGATCGGCCTCATGTAAAGATGTGCACTTTGGTTAGAATTGTTTTCAAGGGATGGTGAGTGCACAGTGTTCTGCATGTGATTTCACAGTTTATTACCTTGGCCATGATGGGCTACTGCAAGCTGAGGATGATGGCTCTACAGGTGTAGCATTGTTGCTTAAGGAGAAACTTTGCTTAGCTGGCAGAGAAATTGTTAACTATTGCAGACAGTGCCCAGAGCTTTTCACATGAAACAGCAGAACTCTAGTATCATACTGTATCAGATTTAAAAAAAACTTCCAAAACTTGTTACATTTTGAATTGGGCTCTAATGTAGTACATGAACTGGAACCATAAACTCACTGAACATTAAATCCCACCAAATGATGGTAAATCCATCCTCATCATTGTATCCACTCATTGTACTCCACACCTGAACATAGCCATTATATGAACAACATACCCTCATATCTCAATGTCTGTACTTTGACCTGTTAACCTTTTACCCCCAATCGGGGAGATTGCAGATTATGTATTCCTTATGTCACCAGTTCCTAAACCGAATTTCGAATTTCCCTTGATAATCTGTACCTTATTCCCTGATAACCAGAAACTTCTATGCTTAAACTCTGTACTGTTTTCTTTGTACTTCAACATTATCTTAATAAAATTATTAAAGCTGTTAAAAAAAATGCAGGGACAAAGCTGAGATACTTTTTTTCTCTCTGTTTCAGGCTGCGTATATTAAGATTTAGTGCCAGAATTGTTTACGTAACCTTAACTTGTGAATTCCACAGCATTTATTTATTTATACAGATGTGTTCAGTGATTTTTTTTTGTTTCAAATTATGTTTAACAACCTCAACTGCAATTAAAAAAAATTCTTTTGGAATTATGACATTAGAGTGCCCACAGGCTTGCATTTGCACTGTAATGTCATCACAAGGGGATATTATCTATAGACTTTGATTAACATTACAGCGATATGCTGTATGAGCTGTAAAGGCTGGATGGTAAATGTATACTTCATGAAAAACACTGCTCAGCAATTATTCTTCAAAACATTAAAACCGAAATACAAGAAATCAAAAGGAATTGGGTCCAGATTAAGGGTCTAGCTTCCTGCAAATTACATTTTGCTAAAACAAGATATTATTTGTATATAAGCTGAATCCATGAAAACGGGGAAGTTTAAAAACTGACTAAATGATACAAGTCTAAGTGGATTTGAAAGAGCTTTTCACATAGAATTAGCATTCAGGCTAGAGTTTTGATCCCAGGCTTCAGTCTGTTGAAATCCAAAACAGCTGAGATATTTATTAACATACCACTCACTGATCACTTGGAGAGAGAGAGAGACTTTTGCTTGACTTCTCCCACATTTAAGAACAATGTTCTGTTGCCTCTTCCCTCCATTTTCTCAATAGTTTTTAAGTGAGAGTTTGTTTCCTAAAATTTTCTCTCCTGGGGCCTGATACTGACAGCACTGCTCAGCATAAGGATGCTCACTCTACAGCTGGTCTCATTGAGTGGGGAGCGGTTGTGCAGTGCCATTCAGTGTGAGTACGGGTGGCAAATAATAATTGTTGGAAGGCCTAACACCTGTGTGTCTATGGGACACCCTCCCAAAGGCTCTTTTGGACAGTTCTTTCATTCGTCTTTCACCAAGCTCTGAAACAGAAATAAAGGAGCTCCAATTTCTGGTTGCTTTCTCCAGCATCTGCCATTGGACCAAATCCTGAGGTCCTTACTCAGGCAACCCCACCAATTAACTGAATGGACCAATGGTGTGGTTTTCAGAGATGTTGAGTACTTCCAGTTCCCATTTAGGGCTTCAAAGATTTGGCACCTAGAGTTTACTTTTATCAGTGAAGGAAGTCACTCCACTCTTGCTTTCACACTATCAAGGTCACAGGGATTATTGGTGCAATAAAGTCACCTTTTTAATGAGGGGGAAGAACTGGAGCTGGGTATGACAAGGAAAGTTTTAACACAGTTGCTGATGGGATCTGTGCTAACATTTCAACACAGCCATGACTGTGAGACAGAACAATTATGCAAGATGATAAATGAAACAACTTAGGAACACCTGTGCCAGCATACACTGCTTGGGAAATTCCAACTCCAGAACAGACACTGTATTTTGATACCATGGGGATTGGGACTTTATAAATACCTAGAAAGATAGGCAGATAAGACTGAACTTCGGTGCTGCATGATGATTTTGATTAGAGTTATTATCCTGCTGGAGGTAAACAAAGTAAAATTATATGCTATAAATAAGTGTCCCTGACCTGCGGCTGGGTCAGTTCACCATCTGTACACAGAACTGTAATCTCTGTAGGGATCTGACACTACCTGGCATCTCTGCTGAGATCTGTTTGTAATGCTGTATTGACTAAGGCTCGCTGAAAATTTCCCATCACAACTGTGCTTGACAGAAAATTGGATTTTCAGCTAAACAAATTCTTTTGTGAAAAGTGTCTAATCTTTGTTTGTTTGTTTTTTGTTTGGGGGGGAGGAAGGGGAAACAGAAAACTGAAATATTTCAGTTTGGACATGCTGCCACAGTGCCTTGTGGGAACAGTAATTCAGTTGCCCCATGTCCTTCCATGGCTCAGGTTCTCCAGCAAAACTACATCTCCCTTGATACACCTTGGACAGGGCTCCCATTGTGGACTGCCTCCCTTCTCCAAGATGGGAGAATGTGGTGCATCCTGGGAGATGGAATCTGAGTTGGGAGCTTGATCTATAGATGAAAATAGGACCATGAAGCACCCAAACTACAAGTCCCATGAGGCATTGCAGCAGCATTTCTGAATCAAAATATTTTGGTTTTCAGCTGAATTTGTTTTTTGACTGAAAGTTCATGGTATTTGAATTTTTGCCAAGAAATCTAAATTTTTCCATGGAAAGTTTAGTAGAAACTGGTTTTGTTTTGTTTTTCATCAACATTTTCAGCTGACAAATTGACCATTTTCTGACCAGCTCTCCCATTTACATGTAAGCCAATGAGAACAGTGAATGAAGGGCAACTTTCAATGGTTAAAGAGACAGCAGGAATAAAGAGAGACCCAAATGACCTCTCATAGCATGTTTTCCTTTTTGCTTGTTTGATTCAAAAATGCATTTCATTGTGGTTCCTGGAGATTCACTGATTGCTTAGAGCATAGAAGATTAGGGTTGGAAGAGACCTCAGGAGGTCATCTAGTCCAACCCCCTGCTCAAAGCAGGACCAACACCAACTAAATCATCCCAGCCAGGGCTTTGTCAAGCCAGGCCTTAAAAACCTCTAAGGATGGAGATCCCACCACTTCCCTAGGTAACCCATTCCAGTGTTTCACCACCCTCCTAGTGAAATAGTGTTTCCTAATATCCAACCTAGACCTCCCCCAGATGCTGTGGACCAGATCTTCAGCTGGTATAAATCGCTATTGCTCCATAAAATCTCTATGGCACTACACTGATTTACATCACCTGAGAATCAGGCCATGTGCCTAATGCTTACTTGTGTATAGTTATAGTTTAGCCTGTGTACCCAGGCAGCCTATAGGAAGTTGGAAACAAAGTTTTGGGTTTTTTTTCCTAATACTTCCTGCCCCGTTGATTCAATGGGCCATATCAATCATTTCAGCCTCAGCTAGTACACTAGAAAGTGTTCCTCCATTACTGTGTATTGGCAGGATTTTGTCTCTTAGTTCTGTAACAGGAAGTGATGAGAAAAGGAGTACTTGTGGCACCTTAGAGACTAACCAATTTATTTGAGCATAAGTTTTCGTGAGCTATAGCTCACTTCATTGGATGCATACTGTGGAAAGGGTAGAAGATCTTTTTTATACACACAAAGCATGAAAAAATGGGTGTTTACCACTACAAAAGGTTTTCTCTCCCCCACCCCACTCTCCTGCTGGTAATAGCTTATCTAAAGTGATCACTCTCCTTACAATGTGTATGATAATCAAGTTGGGCCATTTCCAGCACAAATCCAGGGTTTAACAAGAACGTCTGGGGGGGGGGGTAGGAAAAAACAAGGGGAAATAGGTTACCTTGCATAATGACTTAGCCACTCCCAGTCTCTATTCAAGCCTAAGTTAATTGTATCCAATTTGCAAATGAATTCCAATTCAACAGTCTCTCGCTGGAGTCTGGTTTTGAAGTTTTTTTTGTTGTAATATCGCAACTATCATGTCTGTAATCGCGAGACCAGAGAGATTGAAGTGTTCTCCGACTGATTTATGAATGTTATAATTCTTGACATCTGATTTGTGTCCATTTATTCTTTTATGTAGAGACTGTCCAGTTTGACCAATGTACATGGCAGAGGGGCATTGCTGGCACATGATGGCATATATCACATTGGTGGATGTGCAGGTGAATGAGCCTCTGATAGTGTGGCTGATGTTATTAGGCCCTGTGATGGTGTCCCCTGAATAGATATGTGGGCACAGTTGGCAACGGGCTTTGTTGCAAGGATAGGTTTCAGCTTTCTTAGGTCCTCCCACTCCCTACAAATCAGTCCTGATGAAAACTTTGCGAATACAGACTAACACGGCTGTTACTCTGAAAGGAAGTGATGAATATCTCAGGAGATATTCAGACTTGGCTGGAATAGCAACTGCCTGGAGATTTTGCCAGAAAGCCTGTCTTAGGGCCTTTTCAGTCAATTTCTAGATCCAAGAGGTTTGGATCCGTTCAGATGAAGTGATAGGCAAACCTCAAAGGGCTGAGAGGTCTGGTGAGAATGGATGCTTATCTGCTTGTGTTCTCACAGAACAATTTCTAGGATCAGGAATGCCTTCTGAATGAGGGGGGAGTGCTGAAGATGGCTTGATTACTTCTAAATATGGAAAGCGGTCTCCTTCCCCTCCAAGATTTCTCATCCCCTCAAATAGTCCCAGTGAATCAGTTTGGAATTACTCCATGACATGGGCATGACAAAGACTAACAAGAAGTGTCCATTTTGAAGATTCAGTTTTTGGTTGTACTATCGCTGTGCTGCTCAGTTTACACTGTGTGTGGGGATCTATTAAAGGCTTCAAGCTTTTCATGAATGCTTGGCTATTTGCAGCCATCTCTGCAAGTTTTGTCCTGTATTGATTCTGCTGTTCCACATGACAGACAGCTCTCTCTTCTCTCCCCTTTTCAATGCCAGCCATACTCTGCTGATATTGTGCTTTGCATGTCCACACCTATAGCCATTTAAAATGCCATAGATAGCACACAGCTCTGATTACTCTGGGTACTACAAAGTACATTATGAAATCTTCACAAAGGCTTGATTGAGGGAATGCTTGATCTAGGTCAGCACAGAGAATCCTTATTAACCCAAGGTTAAGTGCTCCAGTGGTCCTGCTGCCCCAGCTTGGGTGCCAGTAGGGGAGAAGTTAATATCTGAAATGAAGTTAGAGCCCTTTCTTCTTTCACTAGCTCCTCCCAGATACATTGTTTTTTTTCTTCTTCAGGAGGGTGGGTAGAGAGGTTCTGATTTGCTGATGTTTCCTGAAACAGGTGCATGTGGACTCTGGTAATTACATGACATGAGACAGGGCAAAAGGGGCTGGATACAAGAGTGTGGGCTGCTGCACATGGAACTGCAGGGTTGTCTGAAATGCACCAGGAAAAAATAATTGCCAGTTGCACTTTGCCACAGGCCTTCTCAGGACTACCTTAATAGAAAGCAGCTTTCTTAGGTCCTCCCACTCCCTACAAATCAGTCCTGATGAAAACTTCCTGGTCAAAAAATCATTGCTGGCTACATTTACAATAATCGGTGCACGATTCAGAGAAACCACCTTCTTCCATTTAGAAGAAACAGTCTCCTCACCTTACTACAGTTATCAGGTGCATTCTGGAAAATACTGTACGGATGCTGTTGGTAGTTGGTAAGCACAGGAAGGCTGTAGTGGTCTGGGGAGGGCAGGTGTTGCCTAGTGGTTAGATAAGCAGGCATGGGTTCCAGTCTCTGTTCTGTTATTGATGTGCTGTCACTTCCCTGCTCTGACTCCTCCCGCCCCCATCTGAAAACTAGGGATAATGAACGTTAACCGATGGAGGATGAGGTGGGTGTTGAGGCCTAGTTAATATTTCAGAGCCTTTTGCCATCCTTGGATAAATTAAATAATTCTGCTTTTGTTCCAACAGTCCATATCCCTGTTCTAGTCAATCTGGTAGTCTGGAGATAATACTGAATTAGCTGGCAAGTGTGTGGAGGGAAAGAGGTGGATGGAGGAGGAACCAACGCTCCTCCCACTTTCTTCTCTTCTCTGCTGCCTCCCCACCCACTTTCTCCTGGGGGGCGGGTATCAGATGAGCAGCACCTGCTCTCCCACCTGTGGCTGGCAGCAAACCCAACACCTCAAATTGACTGGATCACTCTCATTTATTCACTCCCTTGCTTTTTTTCTCTGCTATGCCAACTGACAGATAAGGCGTGAAGTCTTCTGGGGCATTTGGCTCTGTAACCCTTTCCTTTCTTCTGCATCTTAGTTTCTCCATCCCATCAGTTCCTTCCCTTGACCAAGGCAGTGTTCCTCGCCTTCAGCAAGCGGCTGGTCCCCGCCATAACCGTTTGGGTCCCAGGACATTTTTTACAGCTTTGTTTAATAAAATAAAATAGTAATAATAAACAAATCAGAGCATAGCCTGAGGAGCCAAAACTAGGAAACCCAAGAGAGACTCAAAGCCTCAGGCTTGGCACGCCAGAACATTTTTAGGTGATTAAGACAAAAAAGGCATGTTAAAAAAACACCACCACAAAAAACCCCAATGACTTCTGAAAAGAAAAATGACAAACACTGTACAGTGATTACCATTCTTCACTTAAGTTCAAGCCCCAGGCAAAAATAGTATCATGTACAGGATGCTCTGTAGCATTGTTAGTACTGAATCAAACAGGGAACGCTGCTGAGAGACATTCCAGGGCACAGACACACACAGGCCCAGACTGCTGCTTGCAGATCTGACCTTCCTCTTCTTTGCATGGATTGTAAAACAGAGGTCCTGACATCCATGATCACTAGCGATCGCAGGGCACTTATTGTAAATGTCAAGATGTTAACCCCACATTCCTTCAGATAACTGTATTCTGCCTCCTTGTTTTGCTGCCCGCTCGCTGCCGCGCAATACTCTTCTTAGCTTCCTGTTTTAAACTAGTATGCAGTCTGGTGGTGCTGTGCACTTGTGAACAGTGACCAGGCTTCGCTACATTGGCAGCTGCCCTTCCAGTGTAATTGCGGCGATTGCTGTGTACTGTGTGGATTGCATAGCAGTTTGTTCAGCTTCATGCTTGCGGGTTGCAATCTAGGAAGGCTGCCATGTAAACGTCAGATGCTGTCATTATTGGCCAGGATCTTTGCAGGCAGGGCTGGCTGAGAATCCATCAGAGGGAAAGAGGAGGAGCAAGTTTCACCTCCCCTACTCTGGGGCTGTGAGAGCCAGTTTGGCTCCTAATGCAAGCTAAGGCTCTCTGGGGCAGCTGCGCACAGCACCCTCCACTCACATAGCTCCTATGTGCCTCAGGGTATCTGGGAATGGAGGTCTGCCCTGGCCATAGCTCCTCCTGCCCCTAACATGTCCACTGCCTTCAGTGGCTTAACTATGGCCTACCTCTGCTTCACTTCCAGCTAGGGTTGCCAACCCTCCTGGATTGTCCGGGAGTCTCCAGGAATTGATCTTTAATTAGAGATAATGTCACGATGAAACCTCCAGGAATTCATCCAACCAAAGCTGGTAACCCTACTTCCAGCCCATCCCAAAATGCCCCTGTGGAGGCTTCCCCTGTTCTCCACATGGTGGTGGTAGGGGGCATACTCTGTACCGGCAGGAAATCGGGGAGTTTGGGGCCCTGCTGCATAAAGTGCTTGTATGGCAGTGATGAATTCTCCCAGGATCTCTATAGGATGCAGAAAAGGGTGGCAGTTTGAGGCTGTTTCTTGGCCACACTATGCGTGTAATGGTCCCCATGTATGGCATGGCCCACTCTTGCGCTGAGGGAGATCCAGACCACTGTCCAGGGCCCAGCCTGAGTATCCTATGGTCCTGGCCCTCCTCTGCCCCTCCATACCTCCCTCAACTTTCCCATGAACAGCTGAATTGCACTAGGTTTTGCTGCGGGAGGCCTTAAATGCCATGATCGAGCAGGATTTTCCCCTATGAATATAAAGACTTCAGTTCTCTGCTTGCTTATTAAACCACTGAGTCTTGTTACTGTTTGAGCAAATTGGCTCTAATTGCACTGGTGCTTTCTTCCTATCAGTAATTAATAGATATGCCACATAACAAGCCTGGGCTTAGTTGTGTACCATAAACATTTGCAGAAAGACATTACAAGAGCCCATATTTTGGCCATAGTATTTCATACTCCAGAGAACAGGATTTACAGTACATGTGATTCTTAGCCTAGTCATGTGATGGGTCCAGGTGAAGCAATTCAGTCTCTTACCTGCTCTCCTGCATATTTCACTTTGGAGCCCAGATCCCCTGGCTTGTTGGGATATGAAGATGAATCAACAAAAATATTTCTTTTGAGATTTCCCCTTTAGCTCAGGCTGTAACTACATGATGGGAAGGTGAATTCTTGGGTGAGCAAGCTCTCCTAGAGGAAGAAGGAAGATCTTTATAAGATGTTTATAGGATGTAATAGGGACAACCTATCCTAAATTACTGAGGGACAATCTACACTCATTGCTGTATTTGCTTTTCACAAGCTACTCTTAGTATAACCTTTTATGAGTGATGTACCCAAATATTTGGATGCTAATACTTTAACTGTATCACTGAATTTATAAACCCTAATTCGGGATATTGCAGATTATGCACTATATGTATTTCATGACTTTTAAACCAAACTTTGTACTTTTAGATAATTTAAGCATTATACCCAGATGTACAGACACCTTCCTTAATCTAGGTATTAGATAATTTTAACGTTTGCTTTAATAACAATTTTTAAATCTCTCCATTGCTAGAATTTTATAAAATGTCCTGTCTAGCTGCTCTGCACATTCCTCCCACCCCTTTCTTTCACAGGCTTCCTGGTTTCTATAGCATCAAATTCCTCGCCTAAAAAGCATTTTAAATGCCTCTTTGCTTACATCTCTGCTTTCATTTTCTGTTCCTCTCCCCCTCTGTCTTTCCCATTCATGATTTTTTTTGGCCCCCCCAACGCTTGGAACACCTTTTCCACTTCCTTTCTTCTCTTTCCACCTGGATCTTCTCACCAGTAACATGATTGCTGCTCTGAGTCTTGGTGTTGCCTGGATTGGACTTGGAGCTCTTTGGGGCAGGGAGCGCACCTTATTCTAGGTTTTGCTAAGCTGTATGTAAATTTTTTGTATCGGATAAATGAACAGCCACAATCTATGTGAAAACAACAAGGAGTCTGGTGGCACCTTAAAGACTAACAGATTTATTTGGGCATAAGCTTTTGTGAGTAAAAAACCCACTTCTTCAGATGCATGGAGTGAAAATTACAGATACAGGCATAAATATATTGGCACATGAATTTACGGCACGTGTAGATACAGACTAAGATAGCTACCGCTGTGAATCTTATGTGCCATCCATAAAGTGAACAATGTGAGTGAAAATCCCTGTTTGGGACTCAATCCTGCTAACATAAATTTACTCACTTGAGGAATCCACTTAAACTCACATGAGTAAAGTTATTTCCAGATCTGTTAGCAGGATCAGAGCCTTTGTTTGTTTGGTGGTGTGAACTAGCTCTGTAACCCAACTCTGTTATATTGTGTGTAGCCAACGATGAAAAAGGATTGCCCAAAAAGACACACTTTTGCTACCCGGGCAATCCTGATTGTCGTCACCTGCTCAGATGTGGGTAGTGGTGAGTCTGTGCAGGTGCACAATTTATTTGCAGGTAGCCAGAGTTCACTTAAACATGAGCTTAGATATGTCTGGTTGTGCATGGGGCTAGGGTTATCTAACCACATCACTGCATTTTCTACCCTGCATCCAAACTCCATTGATAGAGACAGAATTGTGATTTAATGGAAGGTGCTTGGTCTGTTCTAGGTAGAGCCTCTGTTTTCTGAGGATCAAATTACTCAGAGATGGGCTTGACTCTGAAACAAATCTGACAATATTTTCATTTTATGCATGTGAAAGAAATGAAGGAGGAAAGTGCAGCTATTTCTGCATTTATAGTGAGGCACATTGTTGGCCAAAGGTTAGTATTCTAATAGAACAAGGGAGGGAATTTTAAAAATGTCTACATGACGTAGGAACACTTTCAATGGAACTTGTGCTCCTAAATCATTTAGGTGCTTTTGAAATTCCCACCCCAAGTATTTGAGAGGCAGCAATCTGTATCTGATGTTTATGTGGAGTTACAACAGCATATGGAAAGGATACAACTTTAGGTCAAAAGAAAAGGAGTACTTGTGGCACCTTAGAGACTAACCAATTTATTTGAGCATGAGCTTTCGTGAGCTACAGCTCACTTAAGCTCATGCTCAAATAAATTGGTTAGTCTCTAAGGTGCCACAAGTACTCCTTTTCTTTTTGCGAATACAGACTAACACGGCTGTTACTCTGAAACTTTAGGTCATAATGTTTTAATGTTAGTGGCATTGCTATCACGGGCCTTATCTACATGGAAGAATTGCCCCAGTTTCAACCATTAGTGTCCTGTCTACTACATTGCAGCTTTGTCTGTCTACAGTAGGAAGCAATGGGTCGCATTTTGCTCTGGTGCAACTTGATTTGGGTACACCAAAAGCTGCTCACTCACTGCAGCACCTGGTGGGCACAAGGCCTCGGTCTATTTCTCAAGCCTTTTCCCACTGCCAATTCTATTCTCTTTGGCTGCAGAGGCAATTGTTCGATTGAAGGGAATGGGAGAGCCCACGACATATGATTTAAGTAGCACCGATGCTTCCGTAAATAGGAAAGCACACACGCATTCATGGGAAAGGATGAATGCAGAACCTTTCTCTCTAACTGGCTTGAAAACCTTTTTAGCTTGTGTACATGGAAACTTGGAGTGGAAATAACTCAGCTGTAGAACTAGTTGAAGTTTTTCATTCACACATTTATTGTTATGAAGAATGCCTATTTGGTCAAAATTCAATAACCTGAAAAAAATCCCAAAAGTGTTTATGGGGGGAGGGTGGATATTTTTGACCAGCTCTACTAAATTGGATGTAGGTAATTAGTTTTAGTGCAAGTCTGTGTCATAGACTCATAGAAATGTAGGGCTCCAGAGGTAATCTAGTCCATTCCTCCACACTGAGGCAGGATCTTAAGTGTACCTAGGCCATTCCTGACAGGTATCTGTCTAACCTGTTAAAAACCTCCAGTGCTGGGGATTCCATAAACTTCCTGGGCTGGGCACTCTTATTTGTGATTAATAGCGTATTTCAATATAACTAAAATAGCAGTGCCCACATACAGACTTGCACCAAAAGAACAAGAGTGTGAATGATAACTGATTTAGGTGCTTTGGTTCCAGCTTTGGTGTAGATAAGCCCTTTATAGTCTGTGCAAGTGAGCTCTTTAAAAAGATCCTCCATACAACTGCAGGTGCAAATATTCCCTGCTACACCGATCTAATTATCTGCATGCCTTGTTGCTCCCTAGGGCATACTCAGAATTAATTCAGTGACCATTTAGGTTTGAAGGATAGAACTGCCCTGCCCTGCCCTGAGAGTTAGAAGCAATGAGGCCATTCTTAGTGCATGACACTGGGTTAAAATCCCATTCATGCTGCTCCCGCTGATGCGCTGCTTCTGCAAACTCCTCCTTTCCCTTTGCCCCCGTGCTGTCACCCCCAGCAGCACGATTCAGCATGGTTGGCTAGCAGTGCCCAGGTGAGCGGGAGCCACTCATTACCATAAGTGGCAATCAATGTCATAGTTTTGCATTGAAGTGCCTGACTCACATTAAAAAGAGAGGTCAAAACGCACTCAGTCCAGCCACATGAAGACTTTATAAATAGTTTTCCTTTTTCTTCCTAATGACAAGAATTTTTTATTCTTGCTGATTTTTCTAAATGCTTTTTTTAAAAAAAAAAGTTCTCTTCTGATATGAATAATTAGTGCCATATTTGGTAGCTGCCCATTTTCTGCTAGTCACCAATCACACACCTTTCCCTTTATTGTAAAAGACACGCACATACATATAGCAGTTAACGTGAAACTCAGCTGCTGTTCTGACAAACATTTTTCATTAATCTTCCCTAATTCTTTAATGTAAAACAAACAAAACAGAAAAAGAGGAAAGGAAAGTGAAATCAGTTATTCTCCCTAGACCAGATCTCGTCACCGAGCACATACCTCTGGTTTTCCTGCCCTTTCCCATGCTGTATCTTAATGGCTGATTAGCTATTATGAAAAGTAGGCAGAAAGGCAACTGATTGCTTCAGATAAAAGCCTGAATTGACAATGTTTCAGGTGTAACCGGGATATCATCTAGCTCAACAAAAGCAAAGCAATTCACAATCTGCTCCAGGAGACAATGTGGTTCTTCCGCATAATAGACAAGTGACTTGAACTAAATGTGCTGAAAATTCTGTTTCCATCCAAACCTCACCCTATAAGGCATGATGTAATTCACTGTCAGGCTAGTGGAAAGTTGAACACCTGATCTGTTGCTTTCAATGAGGTAGGCTTTCAACAATATGGGAAAAAGACAAGACAGCGGGGAGAAGAAGGAAGCAAAGAAGCTGATAGAGAGATATGGAGCTTACATCAGGCCAGTTTCTGATACCCTTTTCACCCACTCAGTAGTATCTTATTCCTTGAGCAGTTCCATTGAAATCACAGGGGAAGATACTATTCAGGGGCAGCAGGTTTTTAAATCTTTGGATAGACTGAAGTGCCCCCAGCCCTGGAAGAGATCTGCTTGTTGGTTCCATCTGGTGAAAACTCCACAGTTTGTGGGTCTTTGCAGCCATTATATTAAGCTGGAGGAGAGTAGTAGAATGGTGCTTTCAGAAAGAACAGCTATCCTGGTGGGGATTTTGAGTGGTGAACACAGCATTAATTATCTGCAACTGTTGCTCACCGTCTGCAGTCAGCATGGCAACCCCACTTCATTTAGTTTGTTGCCAAATTATTTCCCCTTAAAATTCAAACACTACTTATCCCCAGGAAGAGCAGCATATTAATAGCTGGCACTTTGATTCCGGCTCTGTTAGCCTTCACTAGGGCATAGTATGTTCCCTCGTGCATCCAGTTAAACAACAAATATACTTCCAAGAAACTTGTGACTTTTGGTTGATCTCTCTCAGGAGTACAAATACTTGAGTAACACGGTCCAGCATTTCAGCCCAGACTTCCTTTTGCCTGCTGCGGACTCAGTTTCTTGGCTATGTGTCAGCCTTAAACTACTGGCCTTCAGCCCTGGTGTGATCCCAGCTCTGCTCCAGCTTGAGCTAATTGTTTAAGGGGGAGCAGATGCACCTGTTCTGGCAGAACTTCAGACTGATGAGAGAGTGCTTGTGGTTAGTGGAGTCCCCAAGTATCTCTCCTGAAGGAAGTTCATATTAAATTAGAATCCACTCATGTCTGGCAATGGGGTTCTAAGAGATCTGACCAGCACAGAAATACAAAGCTGCTAAAGTAGGATACATTGCATAGGGTGCACTTTACTAATTCTACAGTCCATAGTTAGTCTTTTTTTTTTTTTTTTTCTGACACTTGATGCTTACTTTGGGTTTGGCTCTAGACTTGCAGCTATGACTGGAGGAAGGATCATCACTTAATCATGTAGAAAAGCTGCTCTTCTGGATAAAGCACATAACTGGGAAACAGGCAGCCTGGGTCCTATTCCCACTGGGCTCTCCCACATACTTCCAGTGTGAAGTCTCTGTGGCTCAGATTCCCTATCTGTAAGAAGAGGATAATGATTCTGACCGACTTCACAGGGCAGCCATGTGGCTGAGTCCCTTAATGTTTGTAATGTGCTTTGAAGATGTACAGTGAGATCTAAGTGCAAAGTATTAGTATGATCACTTATTATTTAGAGCTGGTTTAAAACCAAGAACTTTGCAAAAAAAAAAATTTGCCATAAAACATTGACTCTTTTGTTAAAAGCAAAATCTGGAATATTTTGAATGCATCTTCTTTTATTATTTATTAACTGGACCCCGTTAAGGTTACTTAGGCCAAGGTTAATTAGGCCAAATACACATGTAAGGATGGACAGACAGCATATATAAAGTAATTAAATAAACCTTAGCTGCAAGTGATACAATGCCCTTAACACACCTGTAAAACAGGTTATAAAAGCCTACAAGGTGCATCTGTGGAGATATCAGATAAGACCTCGGAGTCATCAGGTGGACAGGAAGGAGATTCAGGAAATCATGTCATTGAGAGATGTCTGCATTTGAATTGACTTGCAAAATATGGCCCATCCTCCCGACAGCTGTGCAGGCTACATGCTGCTCAATTTTTTTTTTAAATGACAGTTTCACATTGTTCTGGAGTTACAGCATCATCCCAAATAGAGGGGCACTGCATGATTATTTAAAGGCTGCTTCATTGTAAAATGAACTGGAAGGATATACAGACCTTTGCATTATTCAACAGAGGGTATCAGCTAGTCATACAGACTCTATTTTCAGGGGCTGAAGGGTTAGATTCTATGTATGAAAATACCATTTGTAATCATTTAAATGCTCCAAGTGAAGTGTCCCGAGCCAGCTGAGATGACTTGCTGAGATTTGCCAATATTGTCATGAATAAAGGCAATGAGTTTAGTTTACCATTACTCCAAAGATTCACAAGTATGTTCAAGAACCCTGGAAGTTTTACATATTTAAGCACAGATAATTATGCATCTGAAAATTCAGTGAAAAGGGCAATATTTATTTTTCATTATTTGTTGGTCTCCTGTTAAATATGTTTGACCGCTCAAATTTTCCCTATCTATATCTCCGAGGGTTTGTACTGCTGCTCATCACCAAAACACCTGCATACCAACGTCTAAGTAGATTGGCAAAGTGAGATATCTAGTGGACGTCACAGAATCTGTCCCAGTGGGCTAGCTTGCCTTTATTATATTCACTGCTTTCAATTATATTCAGCAGTAATGCAAGAAACCTACAGGCCTGTATCCTGAAAGACACTAGCTTCAGCAAGTTAGCATAAGGCTTGAGGCCTATGAACTTTGCACAGATGAACTTTGCACAGATACACTGCCCAACAGAAACCCAAAATACTGGGGAGCTGAAAATAGTGTTTAAGGGGAGTTTCTGACCATAGGAACAGGACCCAGCCAGAGGCGGTTCCTAGCAACACACTGATGTACATAACATGCTACATCCACAAGATGGCCATGGTAATGAATTGATGCATATGCTAAGATCAGTAATAAACTAACCTATAGGAGAAGGATACTTCAAAATTAGTAAGGTAAGGATATACAAATAAGGAAAAAGGGAAATACCCCTACTGAATATGCATCACACATAGCGTCATCAGTATATCATATTATAGAAGTGGCATCACAGCCTGGAGGTGGTAGGAGAGAGAGATGTAGTCCTTGGGAGTTGCCAGAATGATGGCCACTGGTGATGATGAGGAAGATGATGGCTACCACTTCAGGTTGGTTTGCAACGGATGGTGGGAATATATGGATGTGCAGATGTATGTTCTGTAGTATCTCTATCTACCTTACTGAGTTGGGGTGTTTTTGACTGTGCTAAATACATTAATAAACTATTTTTAATTGTAGAAGAGTTCCTATAGTGTCAGTGTTGCAACGGTGCACATTGGGGTTCCCAACTATATATAATTTGAATAACACTGGGCCTGATCTTGGGACGAGAACCTGTCATTCCTCAAAGAAATAATGGGGGATTCTTAAGTAATCTATATAATTAATTCGTAATCTAAACATCGGGCTATACTGCTGAACCTGTTTTCAGGTCCCTCAATCACAAACATACCCAGGCTCTTTCCTTTCTATCACGTGTATATTTAATCACCAGTTTCAGTTCATACCAGAGCATACCCCATGTGCCGCACAACTTCTCTCCCAGCTCCCCCTCTGAGCTGCTTTATTCCTCCCAGATATATATCTACCCAGTTACTGACCCAATTGTCTCATGAGCCCATCAATTGACACCAAGTGTCAGGAATCTTCATTAGGAACTTGCTGACTGACTCCAATCAAGACTTTAGCCTCCTCTGTCCTGCAGCAAGTTCAGTGACCAGGGTGCTACAGTAGCTAACACTTTCTCACAGAGTCTTTTGTTCTTCACCCTTCCTTTGTCATATATATATAATAAAAGTAAACACCACATTTGTAGAAACCTGGTTTGTCTCCTGAGGAATCCACGACCAGTACAAAGGACTAAATTTGCAACAAATGATTCAACTAGTTCTTATTTCCTCCCTCACTGATAAAAGCACATTGTACTAAGTGTCTGTGTTAGCCAGAATAGAGCATCATCCTCAAATTATTTTCAAAGGAAGACATGAAGGTATTGGAGGCACAGGACCTGTTCGCTCTCTCTCACGCTGGCACAAATCAGAAATAACTCCAACGAAGTCAGTGGACTTGCACTGGTATCAAATTGGTGTGAGAAGAGAATCCCTCCCAATGGAAAAAAAAATCCATCACCCATCTCTTTGGAACAGGTTCTCAAAGGCAGGGTAGGATACCATTGAGGAAATGCTGTGCTGGAGCTGGGGAGGATATTTTAGGGGAAGAGTATTTTAAACAAATTGTGTGTGCATGTGCGCATGTGCCTATAAATATATATCCCAGTTGGGGATTGGGAATGTTTTCCCAGTATAAACAGCTTTAACAATGGGAGTAGAGACTGTGAAACTATTCCAGGACTGCATAAATCAGAATCTAGCAGAAGAAAATGACAAATCTCATCCTGAGAACTTTTCCCATGCATAATGAATGGGGTGGGGGCAGGGAGGCCAAAATGACAAATGATTAGTTTCAAGTGACAGTGGGGGCTGTTTGGCTTTGGGTTTTGGAAACCATTTTACTGAGGTAGCACTTATCTGCCTTTCTCCTAAAGTGACTGTAATGGTGTCCTGGACACATGCAACTTATATATTTCTCATACATTGGTCTTATGTCATGCCCCTCACTGCTGAGCTTACAGTGAAGCATGTATGCCAGAAGGATAGCACCATGAAAGACATGGAATTTTGAACATTAGGAATAGACATGGGAGCTAGAGCAGCTCCAGAAGCTTCCGCTGGTAGGTCTTCATGTCCCTTTGCTTTTGGCAAGTTCCCCCAGATGATTATCTGTTACTTGAGTGGTTTTCAAACATTTTAGGCTGTGTACCCCTTTCCAAATAATGTCTACCGTGTACCCCATCTGAGATAGGCAGAGGCGACGCATGCCCCCTCCCCAGATTTCAGCCTTCCCTTTAGCAACAGCTCTAGACATTTTCAACTGTGGGATGTACCCCCTGCAGCAGGGAGCGGCGGAACTTTTGGGGGAGAGGGGAGTGGTGATGTCAGGCAGCTCAGAGAGGGCACCTCTGCCCCCTGACTCACTTCAGCAGGCCTGGGTTGCGGGGGGTGGTGGGGGGAGTCACAACCAAAAATTGTAACTCAATTGAGCTGAGCCACTTGCCCTCCTGAATGTTCCTCCACACCCCCGATGGGGGCACACACCATGGTTTGAAAACTTCTGTACTAAATAAAATACGTTGTCTACCATTACAGCATTTTTCTCATATACCCCCTGACGAGAGCTCAGAGTACCCCAGTTTGAAAACCGCTGTCTTACTTGAATCTGACACAGTTAATTTGAAAGATCAAGACTGGAATTTCCCATCTATTGCGGCCCAATCCAACTCCTTTGAAATTTGGTGGAATTTTGATCCAATCCAATTCCTTTGGACCTAGTCCGTACTCCTTGAAACTATAAAGTGGACAAGTGAGAACTCAACCCTTCTACAGCACAGTCCAGACTTGCATTCCGTTCCCTGAGCTTGGACTCCACTTGCTTTGAAACTATTAAGCCTGAGAAGCATTTTGAGTCATGTGTCGCAAACAACCAACCCAGGGATCTGTCTTTGCTTCAGAATTCCATTCTCCAGTATCACCACAGCCACTAGCTCTTTCCCTGCTTTAGGCTTATCTGACTGGCACGCATCTCTCATACTGCAGATAGGGATCAGCAAACATTTTGGTAATCAAATGTCAACCTGGTGCATATTCACTCATAAAAACTTTATTAACATAGCAGTAAGAATGCAGGTACTTAGTGCATTCGGCTCTGCATGCCCTTCCAGACCATGAGAGCTTAATTCCCAAAACTCAAATGATGAAAAACAGGAAATGTGCAGGTAAGGTGCACCCTGTCCCTTTTAATAAACAGTTCCTCAGGAAGGTCACTGTGTCTTAACCCTCTTTCAGCCCCTTTGTCCAGTGTGATCTCTGCCACCACCACCGAGTCCTCCCCAGATCAATAGTGCTGCATGGATCACTGTGAGGGTCCACTGTGCTGTGTCAATAAGAGTACTGATTTGGAATTGTGGGGAGAAAATGGCAGGTTTTGTTACTGAGGGATAAAATAGAGTTGTTGTTCTCAATTTCTCAGGTACTATTACAGTCCCTGTGGGGGCCGGGGCCATGCCCATGTTGGGTGGCAAGTGTCACCTTAATGCTGCATGTTTTGGATATTAAATCCTCACAATGTGGAAGGGCATGGGAACTGCTGAGTACCTGCAACATGAACTTCATGCTAACAAAAGCTTTTGCATGTGAATATCAAACATCAGTTGTCATGGGGTATTTGGCGGGAGGGGATGTGGACCTGTTGACTGGGATCTCAGGTGAGACCACCAACTCATCTGACATAAGCCACTAAACAACCTTCACATGGGATGACTTTCTCATCTCTACTAACTGGAGACACATTTGAACTGATGATTTAGGTCCCTGAGCCATCCAGTCCCTGTCATCTGTACAGTGCATGTTCTAAGATGCCTTAGGGGTGCATGGATCAACATTCACGTTGCACTCCCTGTCAGAACCCAGCCCAGGCCTGGGAAGCTAATGATCCAACCAGCAGACCAAATTCGGTGGGGAATCCTGGTCACGTGCCCCCTGAGGCTAATGCTAATGAGCATATGCTTAGAAGAAGTTTCCTTAGCTCTTCAGCTAACATATTTACTTGTCTCTCTCTCTCTTTTGAATTCCTATGAAATTTCCCAGAGGGTGGGGCAGGAGTCAGTGAGCCGGATTCTCTTCTCTTATTCTGATTTCACAGCAGTATAACTCCATTGACTTCAGTGCAATTGCTGCTGATTTGCTTAATTGTAGTCAGGTAGGTAATCACCCACAATGAATCTAGGTTAAGAGCCCTCCATGTAATTATGTGGCAAAACCCTACAAAATGTAACTGTTGCTATTGTCCAGAAGATAGTAATTAAACTGTACTTAACAGCAGAGGCTTAAACGCATAGATGGCTTGTGAAGGTCAGCTCATAAATATTACTGTCCATAATGATTCCAAAGTACGTTGGTTTACCTCACTGTGGGGAGTAACATTTAAACAATACGATCCCATAAAAGCTGCAGAGGTATTTTATTGTATTTGTAACCATTTGTACAGAGGGGTTTGAATCTGAAAAGTGCTTGTCTAGTGCACTGAGGTAAGTTTTGACCAGGAAGTGCCTGCTCTGTGTAGGAGCTTTGTGGGAACCAGGCAGCACACTGAGAATAAACTCAAATAGAGCAAGGCGTAAGGACTCTGACAGTTGATTCTGGCATGTTGTGCACTGAGTGCTCTAACACTAGTCGGCAATTTAACAGGTGTGGAATAATATACTTTGGGGTTCCCAGGGAAGACAAGCTGCTGACCTGACACTGTGCAAGTCAGGTTAAAACCCTCATTACGCAGCATTCCAAGCTGTTCCTCCCATCAAGCTGGGAAACAGAATTTACTTTCTAGCTGCAAATATTTGCCAGATGGTTTCAGTGTATGTGAAGTCCTTGGTCCTCTCGTGTGGTTCCAGTGCTAGATTTCTATGGACTATCTAGATTATGCTAATATAGTTGGGCTTTTAGTTTCATTAGAGAAGAAAGCTAAAGAACTCCCTGTGCTGCACACAGCAGTCTGTCTGGGCCTTCTGGCCTGATACTAATTCACTTACTTGTTTTGTGCTTTGCAAGTGAAGCGCCGTCTCTCCCCATTTCTAGCTATGAGTCCAGAAGTCCTGAAAATAGTGTGGGTACAGAGTACAGGTAATGGACGATTCTACCACCAAACCCTCCACCAACGTATCCCAGCACTGACCAAGAGACGCCAGCTGAGAGAGTGAGTCAAGCTCCCTTAATCTTTCTTCTATGAATATGTAGTCCATTTGTGATCTTGGGGGAGAAATATCTGTTCAGTGGCATCTGAACTGGGACAAACTGACTTCATTAAGGCCACTAAACAGTCTTCAGATGGAAATGACTGCTTGGCCACCTTGTGCCTTTGGCCCCAGGGCTGGAGGGATTGGGAATAGGAGGGGCAGAATTAAATTTTCCTGCGGGCACCTTAACTGAGAATTTCCCAACTAAGGGAGAAAGGAGGATTGACTTGACTCTTAACCTTAATTTGTATCAGTGACATATCTGATGGTGCTGGAGCTGTTCTCTAATAGCATGAACACTGTATGTTGACCTGGTTATTGGTTATATATGTTTACTGTGTAAACATGTTGATTTAGTTTAATAGGAAGGATTTTTCAGGAAGAAAAGCTGGAAGGGAAAGAATATCTTTTTTTTTTTTTTTTTAAATGAGATTACAAGTTTGGTTGATAAGGGTAATAGTGTTGATGTAATATACTTAGACTTCTGTAAGCCATTTTTTGGCTTGGAACTGTATGACTTTGTGTTTAAAAAAATAGAATGATATAAAATTAACACAGCACACATTAAATAGCTGACTGATAAGTTATCAAATGTAATTGTAAATGGGGAATCATCATTGAATGGGTGTGTTTCTAGTGAGGTCCATCAGGGATTGGTTCTTGGCTCTGTGCTATTTAGCATTTTTATCAATGACTGGGAAGTAAAAACAAAATCCTCAGTGATAAAGTTTGCAGATGACACAAAAGTTGGGGGAGTGGTAAATAATTAAGAGGACTGATCACTGAAAGAGAGCTCTGGATTGCTTGGTAAACTGGACAAAAGCAAACAATATATGTTTGAATATAGCTAAATGTAAGTGTATATGTCAAGGAACAACGAATGGAGGCCATATTAACTTATAGTATGGAGAACCGTATCCTGAGAAGCAGTGACTGGAAAAGATTTTGGGGTCAGGGTGGATAATCAGCTGAACGTGAGCTCCCAGTATGATATTGTGGCCAAAAGGGCGAACATGATCCTTGGCTGCTTACAACAGGGGAACCTCAGGTAGCTAGAGAGAGGCCATTTTACCCTCTGTATATGGCACCAGTGCGACCACTACTGGAATAGTGGCAACTCCCATCTTTTCTTGTTCTGTATATTTATGCCTGCCTCCTGTAATTTTCACTCCATACATCTGAAGAAGTGGGTCATAGCCCACGAAAGCTTATTACCAAATAAATTTTTTAGTCTTTAAGGTGCCACAAGACTCCTCGTTGTTTTTACTGGAATACTGTGTCCGCTTCTGGTGTCCACAATTCAAGAAGGATGTTGATAAATTGGAGCGCTTGCAGAGAAGAGCCATAATTAAAAAATTCTAATTACAAAATTAGAAAACCTGCCTAACAGTGATAGAAGCAAGGAGCTCAGTCTATTCAACAAAGAGACTGAGGTTAGTTAAGGGGTTCCTTGATTACAGTTTGATTAGATAATGGGCTGTTCAGTCTTGCAGAGACAAGTATAATCTGATCCAATGGTTGGAAGCTGAAGCTAAATTCAGACTAGAAATCAGGC
Source organism: Natator depressus (assembly GCF_965152275.1). Classification (NCBI taxonomy): domain Eukaryota; kingdom Metazoa; phylum Chordata; order Testudines; family Cheloniidae; genus Natator; species Natator depressus. The sequence goes on from NC_134241.1 coordinate 22,290,737, forward strand.
ATACATTTTTAACAATAAGAGTAATTAACCACTGGAACAATTTACCAAGGGTGATGGTCTACCACTGAAAATTTTAAAGTCAAGATTGGATGCTTTATTAAAGACACACTCTAGGAATTATCTGGGGGATGTTCCATGTCCTGTGTTACGCAGGAGGACAAACCAGATGGTCCCTTCTGGCTGTGGAATCTCTAAATGTCTCAAAACAAGTCACCCCTCAGTAAACACTTAAGAGTTAAGAGACAATGTCTGAACTATGAGCTTTGAAAATTCTCTACTTCCTGACTCCAGCCAACTTAGAGAACTGGTTTTGATGAGCAAGGCCAAAGCCCAGGAGCTCACAAGAACAAAGGAACTCTTGCTGGATTAAAAGGGACTCTCTCTCAAGAGATTGGGAGATATTTGGGGGAATCGGACTAAGATGTAGGCACTTGCTGAGGTGTCTGAAAAAGTTTGCCCTGTCTAGGTTGCCACGAGGGAATGGCAGGGCTTTAGGTAACATAGACACGAGTGTAGCCTGCATGTTTTTTTAAAATCCTCTTTCTATAATGCTTTTTCTTACTGTTAAAATGAAAAATACTTTGATTTCAAGAAGGCCATCTGGTCACTGCACAACACTGGTTGCAGACCCCCAAAGGGAAGAATCACGGTAATCTGAATTCTCTTGGACCTGCAGGTAAGCACAATTGATCAACAGGATGCTGGAGCCCAGCATGCCGCAGCCCAGCACTATCAGCAGGAGACTGGTGGAATTCCACCTGAGGATAGGTAAAGGGCTGGCACCTGAGGGGGTGCCTTCAGAGAGACCACAAAGGGGAGGGACAGAAGTGCAGCTGGCCCTGTGACTGTGGCACTGAATTTGCTGTGTCTGACTCTAGTGTCCTCAAAAGAAATCAAGGCAAAGCAGCTGATTTCAAAGGCAGGTTCAGAACCAAAATACTTTGATTATAAATAGCTTTGCAATGCGCTTCAGAGTGATTGGGGAAAAAGAAGACATAGTCCCTGCTCTGAAGAGCTTTCAACCTAAATTAGATAAACTTAGAAAATGAAGCTAGATAAAGAAACGAAGTAGAGAGAGAGCACAGAAATAATACTCAATGTGTATGTATTACTTTTCATGCATTTGCTTACATGTTGGAGGTTATTTTTACTATAGCTCATCCTTCCATTTGAGCATCACAACTTCCTCTAGTTTATTTTAGCCAGACACATGGAAAGAGGTTTCCACTGTCTATACTACGGAAACCACAACAGGAAAAGGAGGATTAACAGGCTCCATCCTCAGCTACATCTGAGATCTGGCCCCATCTGAGGGCTGAGAAGAGGTGGCAGAGGTACAGTTATGCCACCTTCCCACACCCTTGCTATGCTTTGGTCCCTGACATACATTAGAGCAGCCAGAGGGTTATGTCAATTAGTCATTTGATTGGACGAAGATCAGGTGGAACTTCTTGCATTTTGGTCCCACCTCCTGGTTTTCCCATCATGCAGCTTACATGCCCTCATGCTACAGGAATTCTCAACTGCTTGCTTAAGGCAGTTTAAAGTCCTTTCTGTGCTGCTGTTGCGGGGCAAGATTAAGCCCAATGACACTATAATTGTCTATTCATCCTTGTTTTCCTGTGACAATTATATAGGTACAGATTGGAGGGAACTGGATAATACATATTGTAGAGCACGGTGGGGTGTGTGAGAGAGCACTGCCAATGATCTGAGAATGGGAATCCCCAAATGCTTGCTGCTGCTTTCTTTCCTTTTTTTTTTCCCTTCCTCCCAGACTTTTCTATTTGTGCACAGTTGCTGGGATCCAGTAGCTTACCAATGAGGTCAAGCGCGCCTGTTGAAGTTATTACCCAAAGTAGGATTTTGTATTCCTTCAAAAAAAAAACTGTGAAGCAATTACAGAGAAGCAAAAGATGTTAATGGACATTGTCTTAGAACCAGACCAATATGTGCAAATATCTTACCTACATTGACACACAATTGCTTCCAGGGGGAATTTTGAGTCACTGTAAGTACGTAGAATTCATGGCCCACACAGATTTTTTTGCTTACTTGCAGAAAAATGACTTCTGATGGGGAAGGAAATGGAAGCTGCAAGAGTGGTCATGTGCCTACTCCCTGGCACTGCAGACTGTTGGTTTGGGCCCAGAGCAGCCAGCAGAGACGTGTGTTTGAGAGAGACACTCTGTCCCTCTCGCTCGCTATTGCAGCATGCTCGGCATGGAGGGGCAGGGCTTTGGGATATTTCTCAAGCGTTAGGCGTGGGGAAGGCTTTGCTCCCTTAAGCAGAGGAGAATGTAGCAGCTTGCCTCCTTAGTGAATTGTTACCATTGTTCTTAGTGAATTCCCCCAGGAGTATAAAACGTGTGTAAAAAATTTTAAGGTTCCTTTACATTGCCAGAATGGTGTAAAGGGGCCTTATTATAAAGGACAATATGGCCTTATAAATGCTTTTGGTGCTTTTAGTGATTAAAACTGGTCTAAATTTTTGGACTGAAAAAATTTCCTGTCAAAATGTGCTCCATGAACGATTTGTGACTGACCTTTTTGGAGATGATCAGTACCCAGTATAAATTATGCGTTTGAGTCCCCAACCTTCACGTGCTCTTTAGCAGCCTATGATTTAACACTAAGAATATGGCTGCATATATTTGTTGACTAATAATTAGAGGTAAAGGGTCAGTACTAGCTACATTACTATTATACAGAGGGGGTTTGGTGATTTCCTCCAATGCTCCCCACTCCCACTCTCCATCCATTGTATTGTAGTTTAAATAAATTACCAAAATAATTGAAACTAGCTGGATTGTATTGCATTATTTTGAAAAAAAAATGCAGAATTTTAAAATATTGTGCACAGAATTTTTTTTTTTTTGGTGCAGAATTTTTAGGCACAGAATTCCCACAGGAGTAACATAATGGCTTTTCATAGTCTATCATTGTGAGGCTATAATTAGTGATTCTCTTCCTTGCAGATTAATGCCTTGATTCATAGCTTTTATCATCCGGTTCTGTGTACAAAACAAGCTAATGGTATTCTTTTTAAAACTGCTGTTTTATTTACTGATCTTTGGTCTAAATCCTTAAACTGATTAAATATCGATCCTGTTGCACTAAGTATCAAATTACCGTGCGAGCTGAAATAAATCTCATGTTACTGAATTATGCAAATGGGCTCATGGACTCTCTATAATGGGCTCTATTTACAGGTCTGCCACCTTTAGGGAAAAACAAATCTTATAATGTTGAAGTGTCTTTAGCTGGGGAGAAGGGGCCTGCACTGACCGCTCTGGAGGGTGAATGCATCTTCTTTGGCATTATTGTGTGGCCATGTGGCCTGCCACTTCTACCATTTCTCAGCTGCAACCTGAATGGACCACCCATCCTAGGGTTATAAGGGAGTTCAGGCCTTCATTGTTCATTCAGTCTGTGACCTTTCTGCTGAGATTGCCAATGAAGATGCTAGTTCTTCTGTAATGTGATGGCAGCTTTTGTGATGCAGACCTCTAGCCACTAGAACTGAACTGAGAAAAAAACAAAACAAAAACCTCCGAACACCACCATTCAGTTCACGCAGGCTGCTGCACAAACCAACCGAGTTGGGAAAGACTCAATCACTTCCAGCCTGGGTCAGATCTGAAGTAGCAACCTAGAAGTGAAAGGATTTGCACCTCTTAGTGAGTCACTGTTAACTGCAGGGCTAGCATCAAATCAGGCTGAAACTTCCCAACCCACAAAGTCTCAGCTGATAAAGCCCACACTCTGTAAAGCTTATTGAGAGATTTGTAGCTGGGGTGGCAGTGGGATCTGTTCCCTTTCATCTTGCATTGCTGATGGAGAGGATCAGTAAGATTGTGTTCTGCTGGCAGACCAGGGACATGGAGAAAATGGAGTCTGGTACGTTCCTTTGCTGAGTGGAAAATCATTACGGTTGTTTTTATTATAGTAACATTTGGAGTCATTAACTCCATTGTGCTAAGCGCTCTACAAACACATAGTAAGAGACAGTCCCTGACCTTAAGAGCTTATGTTCCAGATAGACACAGGAGAGGAGAGGATACAAGCACAGAAAGGGGAAGTGACTTGCCCAGGTCATACAGTAACAAGTGGTAGAGCCTCCCATGTATTCACTAGGCCACACTGCCTCTCTGTAGACCACAAGAGATGTTCTCAAGCTGATTTATTCTCCTCTTCGAGAAGTTCTCCTTTCTGAAGTTGGTCCAATAAAAGATATTACCTCACCCATTCTTGTCTCTCTAACATCCTTGGACCAACCCGGCTACAGCAACACAGCATACAACAGTGGAAGTTATTCTCCTCTTGACTTTCATAATGCTGTCATGTGAACGGAGCCTCTTTCTGATTTACTGCCCTATCCCCTGTGATAAGTATTTCAGGCGGTGCTAAGCACCCTCCTTTCTCATTGATTGCAATGTGAATTTAAGGCGTCCAGCATCTTGCAGGAAGAAGCCTAAAATCTCGGAGTCTTTAGGGAGAGCTTCTAAAAATATCCCTCAAGGTACTAGCCATGCAACTTTCAACAATGATGCAATTTTTATCACTTCTAGATTGAAGGATGTGCTTGTCCCAAACCTAAGGAACCAGGTGGAATTTACAGCCACCATTTCATCATCAGGCACCTAGATACAATGATGACCGCTGCATTAGAAATACTGATGTGAACACATCCTATAAAAATGGAGTTGCAAAGGTGACTTCAAGCAAACAAATTATGAATCAAGCTTCAAGGAAGTTGGAAAATTAACCCTAAAAGCAACAACAACAAAAAACAATTCCTGGAGAGAACCTGGATCTGCAGGACAGTCTGGTGAACATTTTGCACTGAAATCTGTTTGGACATTAAAACAGGCAGCGGATTGTGTCTGGTTACTCTCGTTCATATGGGCAGTTCTCAGAAAAGGCAAAATGCAGACATCAAGCCTTTTCCGTCCCAGTAGATGGCTTTTTGTTTCCTTATCTCAAGTCCCTTTAACCATTAAGGTATTTATACCATGAATGTTTCTGCAAGTTCTCTTTCTTCCCCTGCATTTATTATCTTTTATACTGAATGATCTCAGGGTAATTAATCCTAATGCTTCCTCCTGGATGCGATCCCATCCCAAGGTGGGGCTGTTTGCTTTCTAGGAGTACTGCATCTCGCTCCAGAATTGAGAGAAGCGATGAGTCAGACAGAAATTACCCTCCAAATTACCACCCTCCACAAACATCCCTCAAAACATCTGCAGTTTAATAGATAATTAATTTGCCTTCTTTCTCAGTCCCCACTGCTTAACAAGAATCTCCATTAGCTGTTAGTGGCATAGGGCCTTTGACACATCTAACCCTCAGAGAGGAGTGGTGCATAGATACATATAGATATAAACAATAGTCAGTTCATTCCATTAGTATTTATTTAGTATTTGCATGAGAGTAGAGGCCCGAGACCACAATCCATTGTGCTAGGTGTTGTACAAACACAGAGACACAAATAAAAGGCAGGCCCTGCCCACAATCTAAATAAGGACAAGATGTGGCAGATGGGTGTTGAATATAATTGGGGGAAGAAAAGGAGAGAGTAACAGGAATACAAGGTTTCATATATTACAATTTGGAGGCTTCACTGGATTTTGTTCCTTTTAAAATAATATTACTTGAATTACTACTAGGCCACATGTCTAGCCAGGTTGCAGTGTGGTCCATTAAACGCTCCCCTAGTTTGGGAGTAGGGCATACATAGCGGGCCATGGAGAGGGCTTCTGGTTTTTGTTTTGTGTTTATTTTTTGGCAGCTTTTGTGCCTTTCAGCTCCTTCAAAAATGGATTTTTATTGGTTTACTTCACTGCTGACTGCATAAATATCAGTAAAAACTGGTTGTTTCATTAGCAATGAAATAAAGTCTTTTTCTTCAAACACCCACATAAAAGCTTTTTAAAGCAGTCTCAAGTAGCATTGGTTTCCTATGGGCCCAATTCTCTCCTACCCTGGACACTGTTTCTTCATTCACAACACCTGCAAAAGGAGTGCAAAATGACGCCACACCAGATGGTAGCATTTTAAACCCACTTTGCACTTGTGTAAATAACTACACAAGATGCAGAGCAGTCGTGAATCAAGTCCTATTCCGGATGTGTAACTTGCACACACAAATGACTTACTACGCCGCTGCTTTGTTTGATCCAGAACTGAGCCATGAAGACAAGTATCAGGAAATGATACAGGCTGGAATGTACAGCAAGCATTCTGAACAAGGTGTGAATTCCACTTCAAGTCCCTGTAAGGGAAACTTGCCATCTTCTGTTTTTCTTTCCCCTAGCAGAACGCTCCAGATCCTTTATAATTGTTATCCATGGAATATTTTTCTCTAGTAATTCCTTATCTGTAGACCATTTACTAGAACATTTTGGTAATTGAAATTCTATGCTTCATTGGTAGGTTCGAGATATGAAGTGCAGGTCAAAGGTTATTTGTTTTTTCCTGGTTGGATGAGTTTAACTCTGAGAATCAGATGCCCAGCTTACATAGTACACAATTCAAATTTGCTTTCTATGCATCTTGTCCAATATTCACTGAAACTAGCTGTTTCCATGAACTTTCCTGACAGTAAACTTGGTTGCTAGAAAATTCCTGGCAGGTGAGCCCTAAAGGAGCATGAACACAGTCAAAGAGCATTTGTTTAAAAATGTGAGTGCACTTTTGTAGAATTTTTGGGCAGTATTCACTCAGCTCTCATTTTCAACAGTTTTGTAAGAAGAAGAAATTATGCTCTAAGTGCAGCTATTTTAATGTATTTTAAGACAGAAAATGGAGGTTGATAGCTTTTATTGCGAAACCAAATATCAGTACAGTCACTCTTTTCTCTCCAAATTGTTAGTGTAAGGTCTCTCCTAGCCAAATCGTTCCTGATAAGCAGGCATTCAGCTACCTCAGGAGAGTCTTTTTTTTCTCTTGCCTGCCTTTGTCACGTAGGGCTTCTCTGAACAGGGATGTTCAGGAATGTTAAGATGAATTAACTGAAGGTGTGAAGTTAAAGTGCATTAACCCCTTAGTCAATCGCTCTTCTTCAGAAGTAAAGTGGCCAAATTAGTTTGCTTCAGGTTAACGCTCTTTGAAAGATTAATGTGCTTAGTTTCTCTGTGCCTCAGTCTCCTGCATCTGCAAAATGGTGATAATAGCACTTTCCTACCACACAGAGGTGTTATGAAGATACACACATTCAAGATTATTACAGTAATGGGGGCCATATAAGTGCCTTAAATAGGTAGAATCGGGCAATTCTCTGTTAAGGATCACCTTTTGGCCAATCCTTAGCTGATGTACATTGGCATCAATCCACAGTGAAGCACCAGCTGAAGAAGACCTGGCCCTTTCTACTGAAACAAAATAACATGTAGTTGCAACCTCCAAATGACTATAATTATTTATCTGAATATGTTTATGCAACCCAGAGGTGAATGCGTGTTACAGGACCCTTGCTGTGCTCTGCCACAGAGGATGTGAGTAGTTACATCACACTGTAGAGAACTTTGGCTCTTTAGCTGTAGCAGCTCATGTGCGTTTAGCACTGGAGAAGCCAGGTTCATTCTCCCATGTGCTGGCCAAGAAGGTGGTGGTCACATTCACTTAGCATATCTGTTGCTATTTATAGGTAACATAAAGTTCCCACACCCAGCGTGGCTTGGACTGAGCAATGTTTGCTGGACAGAAGGCCGTTGGTTTTAATGGGAGATTGTTTACAGCTTTGAGGCATGGCTGAGTGGGAAATTACAATCTGTAAACATTGCAGAGAGAAGAGCGAATACTATTTATTCAGCAAAATAACAGAGCAACAGTGGGGCTAGTCAAACAGCAATTAACAACAGGTTGTGCTATAATTAGTGACTCAGTTTCAGCTGGCTACCTCTTACCCACGCCATCAGTAAGTCATCAAATATTGAGGGCTAGTAGAGGAGCAAATAAGTATATCAGACACAGTGAGGAGTGTTTGGGGACATGCGAGCTCCTTTTCTTTTCCTTATTTATTCTGGCAATTATCGTAACAGAAGGGTTTTGAAGTGGCACTTGGTTCTCTATTACTTGCATGAAATCTTGAACACAGTCTCCAAAGTGCTTTCTAAAGAGAATAAAGCACCTTTGAAAAGAGCTTCAGGTCTCACTGATTACAAAGGAGTATTCTTCCCACTCCTTCATTACATTGGGGAACATAATAAAGTTGTATTTCTCATGCATAGGTGTATATTTTACACCTTTGGGTTGTTGGTTTTTTTGTCCCCGTAGCTGCTATTGTGCAAATTATCTTTCCATAGTTCTGTTCGCTGAAAATCTTAGCTAGATGGGCTCTGAGATTTCAGTACTTTATCACTAAAGGGAAGATGCTTGATATCAACATCAGCTAAGTGTTCAAGGATTGTTGTTGTATTTTTCTTTTTAGCAAGTGAATTTCTATGTTTAAGAAAATGAAGGATTGATAGCTCTGGCTAGAGGCAGCTGAGTAACTACTGGGTAAATTCCATCCATCTCGCTCTGGCTAGACCACTCAATCCTGACATGTAACATCTCATGTCCTCCTAGCCTCAGATCCCCACAGAGCTCTACCAATGCGTCTGAATCCTCCACTACTGCCCTTCCTGTCCTGGACCTTCCACAGTTTAGCCAACATACCTCAATCTGACACGCTGTTTTAGCACATCATCAGAACTCACAGATCTTGACTCTGCCTCTGGCCAAGTTCAGCAGAAACCTGACGAGGCTGTAGAAATATTTTTGGGCAATGTCTCTGTTTGTCTGCTATGCAAACAGTTCTCACAGTCACTCAGACGTTTCTCTGTGTGATTCGGTATGATTAAAATCTGGCCCTATAGTCCAGTTGGCCAAGCTTTGTGCGCCCAATAACTACGGTTTTGGCAGCCCCTCTGATGTCTGCCAATGGGAGTCACTCTACCTTGAATGGTCAATTAGAATACGTGCTATAAACAATCTGTTCCACCTTTCATTTAGCCGTGATGCTTGGAGTACGTTTCCTAGACCTGAGGAAGAGCTCTGTGTGGCTCGGAAGCTTGTCTCTCTCACCAACAGATATTACCTCACCCACCATTTTTCTCTAATGGGAGTCTCCATCAGTGTGATCTAGGTGCTGCTCTGTGCAGTGAGAATTGGCAAACCCAACGCACACTGAATTGATGTCAGTGCTTTCAAAGAACATGTCCATAGAATCCAAGTAATATCACCAGAGATGGGCATTTGAGGGCAGGGGAGCTGGAAGAGGGGCAGTTTGCACAGTCGTCCTTGCAAATCTACATGATACCCTCGCCCTCTCCATGAGTGTGAGGGAATGGAATAGAGCCCCAGACCCTGCACTCTCACAATGTAGTTAAATCTACGTCCCTTGGATCCAGTTGATGGGTGTCAAGACAGAAAAACCGGCAGGAACCTCTGAACCCAGCCTCTCATATTTCCCCCCCCCCCCATAAAATCCCTCTTGCAGCCCAAAGCCCATTATGGAAACCGCTCATGGACATGGATCCTGAAAATTCCCTTCATTATCCAAACCCTCAGTTATCAAGACTGATTTGTTGCTACAAATTCCATTCAAATCCTCAAGGGTTTTGACTTTGTATCAGCATCCCTAGAGAGCAGTTCATCTTCACAGAGGTCTATGGACAATGAATAACCTTCACCACCTCCTATGAGGTAGGCAGGTACAAGTATCCCTATTTTAGACCCCAATCTTCTCCCTGAAGAAGACACACAAAGTGGCCTGCTCAAGACCAAATAGGGAGTTCTTGTCAGAGCTTGGATTAGAAGTACAGGAGTCCTTGGCTTCCAGTCCTGTGATGTGTCATCATCATAATTACAATGAATAATCGCAATAATAACCTGCATGTAACACTGTGGGTCTATATGGTACTTCCCAAAGAGAATGAAGATATGATATCTCTCCTGAGGAGTATATATCTAGACTACACCTAGAAACACTCTCTCTTTCCCAAGCACATCTCTCACTACGTGTAGAGACAGAAATTTTACACTTGCTGTTCCAGTTGTGATGTAATCACATCCCCAATCTGTTTGCATCTCATTGGGACTTTGGCTGCATTCTGTCTGGCTCAGACATTTTTATTACTATTAGACCTTTGATGTTTAGTCCTGTTGAATTTTCAGTTCATTATTTTCCCTGTGTCTCGCCCTGCAGATGTAAAATAAACAGACACATTAGCAACCCAATGCATCAACAACACACAAAGAGATGCTGTCACCTCACCTGCTGCACGTGGTCTCTCAGGGGGCAACAGAGTGGGGAGTGTAATACAGAGTCTAAGCACTGAAAAAAATAACTGAGATTGATGCACTGACTAAGGTCATTTTCCAGGAGTTATTAGCATCCTGTGCTGAGCTAGCCTTGCAGCTAGATTTGAAAAACCCGCCTTTGTGAAAGTGCACATGCCTGTCTATGTACTGTCTAAGAGCAGAGAAAAAAATGCCATTCATTGAAATGGAGACTAAACCATACTGCATTTTTACCTGCCAGATATTTAATGCCTGGGGCCAAATATAACCGTTGCCTAGACTGCTATTTCAAATGGTTGTCCATCCAGGCAAAATATATACAGGTGCATGTCCCATTAATTTCGGCAAGGAGAGGCAGTGTGGCCCACTGGAGAGAGCCCTGGAATGGGAGTCACGAATCTTGAGTTTTCTTTCTGGCTCTGCCCTGGATATACTGTGTGATCTTGGGCATATGGCTTCCCTTCTCTGAGCCTCAGTTTCCCCAGCTGGAAAATGATACTGACTCATCCTTGTGAAGAGCTTGGAAATCAATAGATTAAAAGAACTAGGTGTTATGCAGCCTTATCCAGTTTCAACAGTATAGCACATTGTGCCAGACAGCAATAAAGCCAAGATGAAACAACATTAATAAGTTAATACTAACTCCACAAGACTTGAATCATCCACCTAGTCTCAGTTCATTGAATGGATCTATTTGCATGACTAAGGGCCACTCAAGGGAGTGAGGGTTTGCAAGACACAGACTTTATTTGGAGATAGCTATCTGAATGCCATCTGTCTTCTGAACTCATAATTAGTGTATTTTTAAATCATGTCATATGGTAAAGGCTGATTCCTGCAGTTTACCCACCCCAGGAAAGAGCTGCAGGATTGGTCCTTCGTGGGTGAAAGGTACATTGGATTTTTAGAATTACTTCACTTTGAATAGTGTAAAAGAATTGGCTTGGCAGGGGGAAGGTGACTGTAATACACTGTCTGCCTTCCCTGACCCGGAGTCCTTCAGAAATAGAAGGGTCTCTAAGCTATGTCAGCTGCAGTGGTCCTGCGGGGACTACAATGCTGGTTGAGGATCAGGTAGAGCTCCATGAGCTCCAGTCTTCCTGCCACCAGCTATACCTCTGGCCTGTGGCTCTCCACTGCTATAGAGAGTGGGAGGAGTGGGCAGCACAGAGCTGGCCACTCCGGCTTTACACTCTCTGGCCAGTGCATCACACTTAGCAGCCATGGGATTTTAGTCCTTGTTCTTCAGGGTTTGAGTTTTATTGCTTCACTATAAGAGCTCAGCATATAAATTTGGCCCTATCCCCTGACCCAGGGTCCCCTTCAGGAGTCTATCTACTCCCTGCAGGTCTCACTCCCGGTTCCCAGGCCCTTTGCCTTGCAATTAAGGCAAGTCTCTTCATTCCCTTTGGCTGGAGCTTTCCTCTGACAGACTGGTTTCTAGCGTGCTCTCTGCTGGTCTGCACTCACAGACCCTCTGCCCAGTGGCTCAGGAGAGCCTCTCTGCTCCCTCCTCATCTCTTGCTCCCTGAACTCAGGCTACACTTTGTATCCCACCAGGCCTGGCTCCGAATCACAATCTTCTACCCTATGATCCTGGGACTTATTCCCCTCGCCTGGGAAGATGGGCTGAGCTTGGAACATGGTATAGCTCAGCCCCAGTCCCTTAAATGGCCCACTCATCCTGTGACACTACATCAGTGGCATCCTTGTTTGCCACTGTAGGGCAGTTTCCTGGCTGCCAGAGCAGTACAAAGTGGCCACATTAGGGGCTGGGTATTGAGCCTGTGATGCTCATCTTAACAGCTTCCTCTTAGGAAATATTGTGTAGTATGGTGGTTGTTCTCTGATCATGGGCAGATAACGTCTAGGCTTTCCCATAGCCATTTATCCTCCAAATTATTAATATTTACAATGACTGAACAACAGTCCTTGCTATAAAAACATTTGGAAGGATCACTATTCTTAGAGAGGATCAGAGAAGTATATGGTAAGAAAGTTTCATTAAAAATACCCCACACGTTTTCTGCTTACACATTTTTTACCTTTTCCCACTGACATGAACTTCTTAACAGCTGCCACAGACCTCTGTGTATTTTTCTCTTTATTTGTTATAGCTCTGGAGAAAAACATGCTCTGTTTGGAGTTCGTGATCATTTTAGCTCCCTGATCAGCTAACCCTCCCCACCCCGTTTTAGTTTAAATAAAGTGAACTATAAACAGAATGGGTTTGTAAGATTATGCTCACCCAATTTTCTGTCTGAAGAATCCTTTTAATGGAGGGTGAAGAAATGATAGCACAAGTGTGAGTCTGTTTGGTTAGTTGCGTGTACCATGGCTCAGAGCTTTGGCGATTCATCTCAACTGAATGCTAAGATCAATTCAAAAACCAAAAACCCAGTGAGGATGCAGAATATTTAGCATTGAGGTCATGCAGTTTTACAGTTCAACAAGAGCGGTGTCAGAAGAATTCTTAGGGAAAGCATCTGTAAGATAACTTCTGCTGCAAAGTTGTCCCTTCAATCATGCCCCAAAACACACAATTATCAGGTTGGTCATCCAAAATTAATAAATGCATTTTAGAAATACAAGGTGAATGAGATAATATCTTTTATTGGACCAACTTCTGTTGGTGAAAGAGACAAGGTTTCACACTTACACAGAATAGAAGCAGCACGAAAGTTTATCTGTGTCACCAACAGATAATGGTTCAGTAAAAGATATTACTTCATCCACCTTGTCTCTCTAATATCCTGGCACCAACATGGCTACAAGAAGAAATTAATTTTAAACAGTTCAAACTTTGAGCTTAAATTATTTGACAATGTTCTTTTTGAAAGCTATAGGGCCAGAGAACCTCAACAGGTGTAATTCAGTTTAGTTCCACTGAAGTCATTACTCAGAATGAGTTGTTGTAAGATATTTCCAAGGGCCTGGTCCTACGTAAGGTGACCAGATAGCAATTGTGAAAAAACGGGACGGGGGTGGGGGGTAATATGCGCCTATATAAGAAAAAGTCCCCAAAACCAGGACTGTCCCTTTAAAAATGGGACATCTGGTCACCCTACCTATGAGAAGCTAAGTATTGTCATTTCCCACTCAATTCAGTGAACTCTAGAACCTCAAAGAAGATGATTGACACCTCACAGAATCAAGCCAAAGGTCTTGAGCTTATTTCCTGCTTTTGGTTGCCAAGCTCTTAATCTAGCTTGTGACAAAGATAGAAATGTTCTGTGTTTGTACAATGGCTAGCACAATGGGGTCCTACTCTATGATTAGGGATCCTAAATGCTATGGTAATGCAAATAACAAATAATAATGATAACAAAGGAGCCAGGATAACATTATTACAGCCCTACAAAATTGCAGTCATGCATGGCATCTTGATGGAAAGGGGTATGCTTCCAATATTGTGATGGTGCTAATAGGACGGAAAGTGCAAACATGAGCTAAGCTATCATTGTCATTAAGATACAGCTATATCATGCTCTCTGCAGTGAAGTCTGTGCTCCTGTGGAAAGTGAAATCAGGACTCCTTCAAGATTGTGATCTGCTTTGACTCTTTGTTCCTCTTTCTGGCACTGATGAGGCAGAGCTATGAAGGGGGGCTTTTGACACAGTGTAAATCAATCTGTAACTGAAAAGGAAAGGAGACAGGTACTGCTTGCACAGCCTGAAGGGAGACTAGTAATAATAACAACAGTAATAATACATTTTAAAATGGCTGGACTGTGGGTGACTCTGGGCTCTTACACTCTTTCTATTTCAAATCAGCACTAGGGTAACATTTTCGTTAACTATTCTTTCAAGTGTGGCAATTGTTGGACTGATCACTTGTGACACTTAGAACAACATACTTTGTGACAGGGTTGGGCTAGATGGCTACAGGAGAGTGATCGAAGGCAGATATATTAGCCCCAGATTAAGCAGGTTCCTTTTCCCTGGGTAAGGTAACAGGGGCAGCTCCAGAAGAATCAAGAATTTGCTGGAACCAATTAAGGCAGGCAGGCTAATTAGGACACCTGGAGTCAATTAAGAAGCTGCTAGAATCAATTAAGACAGGCAGGCTAATCAGGGCACCTGGTTTAAAAAGGACCTCACTTCAGTCAGTGGGGGGTGCGCAAGGAGCTGAGAGTGAGAGGGTGTGCTGGTAGAGGACTGAGGATGCTATCTGGCATCAGGAAGAAGGTCCTGTGGTGAGGATAAATAAGGTGTTGTGAGGAGGCCATGGGAAGTAGCCCAGGGAGTTGTTGCTGTCACACCGCTGTTACAAGAAACACTATAGACAGCTGTGAACCCAGGGTCCTGGACTGGAACCTGGAGTAGAGGGTGGGCCTGGGTTCCCCCCATCCCCACAACTCCCTACTGGATACAGGAGGAGTTGTCCTGGACTGTGGGTCCCACCAGGTCCCTGGCCTGTCCACCGACCCACTAGGTGGATCAGCAGAGACTGCGGGGATGGTTCTCCTTCCATTTCCGGATGCTGGCCAGTGATGAGGATAGCTGAGTGAACGGCAGGTTTGAGCCACTAGCAAAAGTGGCCAAACTGAGGGCTGCTGTAAATCTCTGAGGCGAGCAAATCTGCCAATAAGCACAGGACCCACCAAGGCAGAGGAGGAACTTTGTCACAACTTGTGTTCCATGACAGGATGGATGCTTTCCCCAGTCTAAGTGAGAGATTCCCCGGCTTGCTCCCTCTGTTCTCTACCCAGCGTTGACTAATAAGAAGTGTTGCTTTATAGACAATAGACCAGATTCTGCTCTTGATTATACTGGTGTAAATCTGGAGGCAATTTTATTACTCCACCTTCACATCTGTGCTGGGGGGAGCAGCATTTGGCCAAGTATGCCTTTTGCAATACTAACCTCTGGCACAAGGCTGTCTCTGAGTAAAGTTCATTTTAAATATATGTTTTACCAAATAATAATTTATTACAGGTAATTGATAATAGCAAGGTTTTCATAGATTCATAGATACTAAGATCAGAAGGGACCATTATGATCATCTAGTCTGACCTCCTGCACAACACAGGCCACAGAATTTCACCCACCCACTCCTGCGAGAAACCTCTCACCTATGTCTGAGCTATTGAAATCCTCAAATCATGGTTTAAAGACTTCAAGGAGCAGAGAATCTTCCAGCAAGTGACCCGTGCCCCATGCTACAGAGGAAGGTGAAAAAACTCCAGGGCCTCTTCCAATCTGCCCTAGAGGAAAATTCCTTCCCGACCCCAAATATGGCAATCAGCTAAACCCTGAGGTTCTCAGCTATACAAGATAACAACATACAGCTGCATTGAACTGCAGTAAGCCTTGGGTTATAGTACGTATACTTGCGGTACTGATGTAATAAAAGTGCTATCAGTCATTTATTTTACTCAGTCCATCTCATTTGCTCCATCTTTCCTTCAGTACCTGCCATTAGATTTTTAAGCTAGTGAGTGTTTCCATTTCTCTTAATTCGTTCATTCCACATTTCTGCAGTGGGTGTTTTCTTTTCCAGCTAAACAACGAAATACATTTAATTGACTGCAGTTACTACCTGTCTTTTGTTTGATTTGTTGAATATGTTTATCTGCATGGATGTTCTTGCAATTCACCTTGCAATGCCATCCAGTTACTCTGGTTATACAAAGGAGGGGAAATTTACAACGAACTACAGATAAAGTTTATGACAAATGTCAGTGAACCAAAATGCCATACAGTAGCTCTGAAGTTTCCTTATGACTTTCCAGCAAAGGCCGACTCATTGGAAAGCTGCACTGTAATGTCCCTTTTAATCCTTGTTCTTGATAAGGGGGCAGTAATAGTCTGCATGAGTGCAAACAAAAGAATTTAGTAGAATGCCTATCTATGTCTCTGTTATCATCACACATACTTTCATTGCACTCAACATTCTCTTCTTTCCTCCCTTCACTAGTTAAGCCTTTTACATCCTGGTCTTTCTAAAATATTCACAAGCTCAGTCTGGCAGTTGGATCTTGATATGATCACCGGAAAGATATCCAGCATCTACCTTTTCTGCATCCACATATATGCTAGAGCAGTTTGACTATTGTTTAATAATAATTTTCAAACAGTAATAGTGGTGGATTTTGGAATATCTTAAGTAATAATAACAATTAACCACATTACATGTATAGATTTGCTTCCCATCCAGAGCTCTTTAACAAATTTAGGATGGTACATACACAGGTATCCTGTCATGTGTCAGTGGAATGCAGACACCTCTGGGTTGAAACACAGCAGCTCTTTAGCAATGCATAGCAACATTATAATAAACCAGAATTCAGCACAGGAAATGAAGAAGAATCCCATGTCTAGCTGCAAATGCAGGGAGTGTTTGAGGTTTTTATCCTATCATCCCTAATGAAAATTCGAAAATAAACCTCTCTCAAATTCATGATTTTAAAGGATAAAATCATGAAATTGAGGGAAATATTTCCTCTATCATTAGCACTGCCATAAATATAAAGGGAAGGGTAACAACATTTAAGTATGCAGTAACATCAAATCCCCCCCCGGCCAGAGGTACAGAATCACTTACTTGTAAGGGGTTAATCAGTTCCATTAACATAGTTGGCACCTGACCAGAAGGACCAATGTGCTCTTTTGTTGTGTTCCCTCCTGGGACAAAGAGAGAGACCAAGCGCTTAACCAGCTCCTACTGAAATGATACATCTAAAATTACAGAAATTGTAAGTAATAGCAAGGAAATGCATTAGATTATCTTTTGTTTTAGCTTGTGAATTTTCCTTATGCTAAGAGGGAGGTTTATTCCTGTTTTGTAACTTTGAAGTTGAGCCTAGTGTGGAATCCTCTGTGTTTTAAATCTTTTTATTACCCTGTAAAATTACCTTCCATCCTGATTTTACAGAGGTGCTTATTTTACTTTTTTTTTATAATAAAGTTCTTCTTTTAAGAACCTGATTGGTTTTTAGTGTCCTAAAAACCCAAGGGTCTGGTCTGTGCTCACCTTCTTAACCTATTGGTTGGTATATTATTCTCAAGCCTCCCCAGGAAAGGGGGTGAAGGGGCTTGGGGGGATATTTGGGTGCGGGATAGGACTCCAAGTGGCCTCTCCCTGTATGTTTGTTTAAATCACTTATTGGTGGCAGCAATACTGCCAAGGACAAGGGAAGGAATTTGTGGCTTGGGGAAGTTTTTGACCTAAGCTGGTGGACTATAAGCTTAGGGGGTCTTTCATGCAGGTCCCCACATCTGTACCCCAGAGTTCAGAGTGGGGAGGGAACAGTGACAAGCGCATATTAAATCTATATATCTGTGCACACAAACAAAAAGCAAAGATTTCTGCAACCAAGTATGAGAATTTGAATATGCCTGTGGAAAGACTTCAATTGATGACGCGCTGAGATTTGGCAGTTGACAGCACAGCAATGCAGTATTAATTCCAAGTTTACATCGGCCTGTAAGATGCTTCTTATGTGTCTAGCATACAGTCTCAGAATTCTTGTCCCATATTCTCTGTGCTGGGGGAATTGGCCCGAGAAAACAGGAAGCTAAGTTGCATCCATTCACTCGTTGTTATGGGATGACTATTTTTTTGTGTGATCACAAGTAGAACTTAGGTGTTTTGTTTTTTAAAGTGAAAAATAATTTAGTGGGGACGTTTCAAAAGAAAGGTCTTAAGGGAGTGGGTCAGGTGAGCCTTAGCCCACAGCTTCAGTCTCCTGTAATGGGAAGATGGAGGAGAGGGTTGTGAGGTTATTCACATGCCTCAGTTATCTCCACCTTCTGTTTCTCTGTTAGAGCTAGAGAGGGACTTGAACTCAAATCACACCCCCAAACCCTATGGGCTTGTCTACACTACAGGTTATGTCGGTATAATTTATGCCGCTCAGGTATGTGAAAAAACCACCCCACCCCTCCAAGCGACATAAGTTACGCCAACCTAAGCGCCGGTGTAAAAAGCGCTACGTCAGTGGGAGAGCTCTCTCCCGTTGGCATAGAGCATCATCACCAGATGCAGCTGCGCTGCTGTAGCGCTTCTAGTGTAGACTAGCCCTGAGGTGGTGAGGATGGGGACATAGGACTGCTGGTTCAGTCCCACCTTTAGTTTTGCACCTGGCCTCTATATTGATAAGGGAGCTGAACCAAAACCCCAGATCCAAACATTATTAATGTTTGTTATTTGTGGTTCAGTGACTCCAGAGGTTTCAGCGAAGGACTGGGGCTCCATTGTGCTAGGTGCTGTACAAACACATAGTAAGCAACAATCCCAGCCCCAAAGAGCTTACAATTGAAATAGACAAGCCAAACAAAAGGTGTGGAGAAGGAGGGTTATTATCTTTCTTTCCACTGATTCCCAGAGAGATTAAGTGCCTTAACCACAAGACCACCCTTCATCTCTAGCTCCCCTTGAATTAAACTTTTAGAGGGAGGTAGAATCTAGATCTGTCTGAATGTTGCAGCTGCAGCCCATCTCTAGTTCAAATGAAAATGAGTTTTGAGACTCCTCACTGAGCATGAAAGCCTGCTCTCTTTAACGTGTCTGAAATGATCAAGGTGCATAGTCCAGCAAGCAAGAAACTCAGGTGTAAGTTTTCAGTAATGTGATTCAACACTTCTGTTGTCAGCATCTCAGGAGTGACAGAATGTGGAATTAGAAGGGCTTGAGTGGGATGGAAGGAAATTGGATCCAGAATGTAGCAGTGTCTCACTTAATCAGTAGCTCTCAAGAGAAATATCTGGCAGGATTTGCTCAGCTATTACTGTTGTGTGTGGTGGGTAGGACATTTTGTTCTCTGCCAGGCAGACCCATGCTACTAAGGGGCAATTATTGGTAGGAGCAACCAGGCTTGCTGCAGCAAACCAAATAACTTTGGTGAAGAGGTAAGAGGCACTCCTGACAAAACATGATTGGTTTGGGCAGGGCTCTCTCTCTCTCTGTTTTACAGTCTTTGAGAAGACAGTTTGTATTTCTTAAGGGCTCTGAATAAAGCTTTCCTGTGGTTTCTTGTAAATTGGCTGTTTGTTAGGGAAGATATATTTATTTTTCCAAATATTTCCCGTCTTGGACTTCCCTCTGCATCCTTCCCCCAATGGGGCTGATGCAAATTGCATTGGAGAGGGGGTGAAGTGGGGTGGGGGCTGCCATGGTACTGGATGGGTGAGACAGATGATTGACTCCAGTGGGTCTTGCTTTGGCCAGCTGAGTGGGTTCTGATGACCTCAACACTGTCTCCAAGGTACTCTTGCCCACACTTGACACTTGTTTCACCCCCCCCCCCCCGCAAATCAGTGTCAGTCTCCTTTGCAGCCTGTGAGGATTAGGGACAAAGCATTTACTTTGTGCTCTTAGGTGGCAGCAGTAGTTAATGTAGATTAAAACAGGAGGAGGAGCTCTCACCTCACAAGCCAAGCAGGGAGAGCTCTCACTGTTCTTAGTGGCTAGATCCAGAGAGGAGGTAGAACTTTAACCCCTAGGTGGCAGATGCTCAGGAGTAACATTTTCCTGAGCGTTGGCTCAGGGCAGTAGGAAAGATGACTCCTTAGCTGTTGTCGTTAAGTGGATCACTCAGATGAGTGGGTCTTTACTGTTTCGTTACAGTTTCTGACAGTCTGGAAGTCCCCCATCTAAAATAAAACAAGACTCATTTAGACAGGAGTACCCAACAGGTGGAAGAGATGCAACCCAGCCCTGACTCAATGCAAACCAGCAGCAAGATGTCTGAAAGAGGAGGGCGTGCAAATGTGGTGGAACTGGAGTCAGGATCTGGAAAAGATACATTCTTCTTGGATCACGTTAAGCATGGCTTGTTCACTGGCAGCTCGAGGTAGATAGAATTTTGGCTACATGAGAGAAGGCAGAAGGTGATCTTGGCTTCTATAACCATTTCTCTTGGCAGTGGGAGCAGATTCCGTAATTCAGAAACACTGCTCATGATCCATTATAAATTAAACATTTGGAAGAAGAAGCTACTTTGGCAGGGCTACAGGAACACACAGGGCTCTATCATGCCAACAAGGGAATCTCTGTAAGGGACAACAGAAGAGATACTTTCTGTATATAGCAGAATACATAATGGGGTGTGTGGTATATGATCGGCACGAGTTGGAAAGGACACATTATCCATGAGTGACAGAGAAGGTCATGCTAAATGAGCATCAATTAAACCCTTTAATACCACACCACATTGTGTTCTACGTGTGTTGTATGTTTTACAGTAAAACTGTTCGGAAGAATTTTTAAAAATATTATTGATGCTCTTTTCATATCCTCCAAGGGTCTCTAGATGCAATGAGCCAACTGCATTGGACTAAGAGTGAGAGAAAAATGATAACTAGTCCTATTTTAGAAACCTCTAAAGAGTGACCTGAAATAGCTAATGAAGTCACTGTTTTAAGGCCCTGTACATCAGGACCTTTCAGGGCTAGCTGGAAGTGCTGTACCCATTAGAATGTCGCTAATCTGTCCTTTTTGGGGGTCTAAGACTGATGATGTTCCTAGCCCTGAAAAGTTGAGAGATATCGGACCTGAAACCTGTCACTGGTTCAGGTCTGAATGTTGTCTGTTTCCACATTTATGGGGGAAAGGTAACATTTCTGTGAAAGTTGGATTTAAAATGGGGGAGAGGGAGACAAACTGTTTCAAGGTGTTCAGAAGTTAGGAATATTGGAATGTGTCTTGGGCGGGAATAGATTAGAGGGCAGAACGTGGGTAAGATTGTAAAAGGTGTATGACAAATTAATTTCCCACACAATTCCACAATTTATCATACGGATAAGAACATAAGAATGACCATATTGGGTCAGACCAGTGGTCCAGCTAGTCCAGTATCCTGTCTTCTGACAGTGGCTGATGCCAGGTGCTTCAGAAAGAATGAACAAAACAGGACACTTACTGAGTGATCCAGCCCTTGTCATCCAGCCCCAGCATCTGGCAGTCATAGAATATCAGGGTTGGAAGGGACCTCAGGAGGTCATCTAGTCCAACCCCCTGCTCAAAGCAGGACCAATCCCCAATTTTTGCCCCATATCCCTAAATGGCCTCCTCAAGGATTGAACTTACAACCCAGGGTTTAGCAGGCCAAAGCTCAAATCACCAATTATAGATATAGAATATGTCTGAAAAATGTGCTGTTTACTTAGGAAAAAGTCTGATTTTCAGCTCAGTGAAATGCTGTATTCTTTTATTTATGTCAATCTTATTTATCAGGATAGCAGCACTACAGTTAAGGCTCATTTTGCATTTTCAGGATAACTTCTGGGTTTTGATGACTTACTTATTAAGATATTTATGGTCCTAGCTCCACCTTGGTAGATTAGTTTCCATGCTAGGTGTGACTTTTTCTTATTGTAAATTGTAATTTTTAAATATTTGAAGCTTTCTTTGAAAAAAGTATGATTGGACCTTAATGTCGGATATCTTATTTTTCCTCCCCACAAACTACAGACCGAAAATCATCTTCATGTAGGAGGTATAGTTTTGCAGGCAGTTAACAATTTTGGATGGACTTTGCATATTTAAAGGTTTACCAATGCCTGAAGTTAAAATTCAAACGAGAACTAAAAAGGGCAGAAGTAACTGTTGTTTGAGCAGGGACTGTCTTTTTTGTTCTGTGTTTGTACAGCACCTTCCACAATGAGGGGCCTATGACTGAAGATCCTAGGTACTATGGTCATACAAATAAAAAAATAAGTAAATATACTTTAAAAATATTGTGAACAATTTAAATGTGGCTCAAACTATTTGGGACTGAAGAATCATTTACTCTGGTGAGAATTTTCTTCATTGTGATCTGGTTATGTTGAGAGATCACAGATCTATGATGACTCTCATTGTACTGAAACTGTGAGCTTTGCATGTTTCAAAATGATTCCCAATTAATTTCTTAGTTGCTGCTCTAGCAAAGCGACATGGGGGGCAGGAGTATCACAAGCAGGTAACTATTTATCCCTTACACGCACCCACACTTACATTTTGATTTAGAATTGTAACCAGTGTGGATTACAGTGAAGGAATTCTGTAACTTCCTGCTACTAAAGCTATTTTTAGTAGCTACTTTAGCTACTAAAGCCACTTTTTGTCTGTGTAGCAAAAGACCAGATTCCTCCCTCCTTGTCTGTGACAGAGGGCAAGTTCTAAAGAATAAAGGTAAATCCTTTCAGATTTTTTCTCTTTGGAGATTTCAGTAAAAATAAGTCAGTAATGACTTTTAAAGTACTGATACTACCCCCTTCTGTTTACCTTCCACTGGCACCCAAAGGCAGTATGTGTAATGATTCTAAAGCTGTGGGAAGATAGATGTTCTTGGATGGTACTTTAACATCAATTCTGCAGAATACCCTGGGTTAGAGAACAGGGCTGGGACCCAGGAATTTTGGGTTCTACTCTTGGCTCCACCGCTGACTCCCTGTGTGAACTAGGATGACAAGTCACTTTAACCTCTTTGTGCCTCAGTGTGCTCCTCTGTAAAATGGGAAGAAGACCCCACACTTTCAGGGGCAATTTTAAGGCAGAATTAATGTTCAAACAGTGCTTTGTTGTTTCCATATGGTGGGTGAAGGCTAAGGGTTGGTATAAACAATGAGGAGTCCTCATTGGCACCGTAGAGACTAACAAATTTATTTGGACATAAGCTTTCATGGGCTAGAACCCACTTCATCTGATGCATGGAGTGAAAATACAGGAGCAGGTATAAATACATGAAAGGATTACAGACTGTTGGCAAAAAGGTGTGAGAAGGGTTGGTATGTTATTACTACCATTTACTGACAGCTCTATTTTTTATTTAGATTATTTCATAATTGACAGTTATGCAAATCTGAATTAACTTGCCAAGGGTAAAAGTGCACCTGAGCTGATTTGAAACCAAGTTCATTTCAGATCCATTCACATGCACTTTTCCCCTTAACCAATTAATTCAGTTTGTATTACAAACTAAATGGGTTATTGGAACATAGTGGAGTTATTCAAAGCTCTTTGAAGACGAAAAGTTGTTTTATCTTTTTGGCAGAAGGAGGCATTAGGCATATTTAACATCCTCTGAGGCCAACTAGAGGAGGCTCCTCTCCCTTCTTTGACTGGAGGAACCATTCCAGCTGCTTCCACCTGCAGATCACGACAGCCAGTCCACACACATCTTAAAGAGTGGAAGGGAAGGAGGATATTATTTTGGGCTGAAATTGTGGGTGAAATTTTAGGGAGGCAGAAGTGAATTGGCTAGGACACCAGAGCTCCTATGCCTACAAAATGTGCCATGGGGTCTTTAATGAGCAGAAATGACCAGGACCTTGATCTTAAGTGTCATTTGAAGGACCAGTTGGGGAGTTGGATTATCACTAAAGGCCAAATCTGAAATTTCCTTACTCAGAATTTATTCAGGCAACACCCTTGACTTCAGTGGAAGTTTTTGCTTAGTAGCAACTTCAAGATTTGGCCCATAAAGATTGAACTGTTCAGTGTACTTTAGTCAGTACTGAGCCAGAGGTGTGTTCTAACATGCACCAACAGTAAATTTCCAGCGTCATTTCCAGGGTGTCTCTCTAAGAACTCCCATTCTCTTTCCATTAATCCCAAGAAACTGTATATCATTATTGTTTGTGTTAGTAGTAGCACTATAGCAGTGACACTCTGTTAAGCTTTCTGTAAACTTATAACAAGAGAGACCCTAATTCTAGGTCTAATTTCATTTGTTGGGTTTAGTGTGTGGGTGCTGGGTGACCTGTGATAAACAGGAGGTCAGACTAGATGATCTATGGTCCCTTCTGGCCTTAAACTCTATAACTCCAATCGAGGCCTGGAAGAGTTTAGAATGTATTTTGAAGACATGATCCTAGAAAGTAGTCCCATTTTTTTTGCACTGGGTCACCTGTAGCAAACACGCAAATTGTTTATCATAAAAGCATATTCATTTCTGTTAACTCAAGATGGAGTTTTGATACTATTAGAAATTACATTGATATTCATACCAATTAAAGTCATTGGGGCATGCTACATTTTGTTTACCATGTGTTGAAAATCATTCATTTCTTTATAATTACAGCAGTACCATGTATTCATGTGGCTGTACTCTGCAATGTTATAGGAAAACTATTTCAAGCTAACATTAAGTCAATGTGTGAACTTCATTTAAAAAGTGAAACTAATTTACCCAGCCTTCTTGCTTGCTTTTTCCAGCCAGGTTTGCAACCCTCTTCAACTGACTGTCTTTGTATTATTATTCTTTTAAAATAAAAATATTACTCATTTATGACAATGTTGTTGTAGCCATGTTGGTCACAGACTATTAGAGAGACAAGGTAGGTGAGGTAATTTCTTTTATTGGACCGACTTCTGTTGGTGAAGAGACAAACTTTAAACTACAAGAGCTCTGTGTCACTCAAAAGCTTGTCTCCTTCACCAACAGAAGTCAGGCCACTAAAAGATATTACCTCACTCACCTTGTCTCTCATTTATGACAGGGCTTTTCAAAGAACCTTAAGAAAATTAGTTACTTCTTTAAACATCCCAGCTAGATGTGGGTGGGAACATTTTCAAAAATATATTTTCATTGAAATAAGCTGTTTCTCCAAAGCTTGAAATGTTTCACAGAGAGGTATAGGTTTTAACAAAGTTTTCATCCAGAGGGTTTCTGAGGTCAAGAACTCTCGGGTAACTTCTCATATGAGAGATAGGGAGGGAGAACTGAAAATCTGATCTTTTTGAGGGGCTTTTGACACAAGTTGAAAATGTTTGGGAGGTTTTGCTTTCATTCCGATGTGGAACAAAAATAAATTTTGAAACCTCAAAAGTTGACACAACACGGAATTGTCATCCTCTGGCCAACTCAATCCCAGCCTATAGATTGGTACACTGATCCTGCCAGTTGTTTTGCATGGGTACAAGGGGTTGTTCTTGTAGAGCCACTCACAGGATTGGGGCCATAGTTATGGATTTATCATGCTGCTTTTATTTATAGAAATAAAGCATGTGAAAAATATACCAGACTGGGAAATTTGTTAAGTTAAGGGGACATCTGTAAGTGGTAAAGACATCTTTGTGACTTAGTTTTTATAAAAGGACTATTCAACAGAAGTGTAATGCAGAATTCAGCTTTGAGATTTGGATCTATGCAATATTCCATTGAGGCCAGTGGAAGTTTACTTGCAGAGGAAAATAAAATGGGACAACTTGGTAACTGGAGCTGTCATGTGTGGCCTTATCTACCCCAGGTAATTGAACCATTGCTAACTGAACTGGTGGGACAGCACCAGTGTAAACAGTGTGCAGCATGTGCACACAAGGCATGCTATTCTGGATTCAGGTCTGCTGCAGAATTTCCCCCATAGTTACACTGGCATTGTACTCCGCTAATGCAGTTAAACAGGCTTCTGGGTACCTAGCTCTGTAGTTTCAGACATTGCTCCCTGAAGCAGTGGCTTGTGGGATATTTTGAAAGGCTTTCAGGGTTCATGTTGAACTTGAACTTCCCAAGTGTACAGAGGGCTTGTGTGTGTAATATCTGGTTAAATCCTGCCATGCTCTATCTCCCAGAGGGCTGCCAGGAGACTGAATCTTGATTACTCAGTTCTATATGATACATACATGTTATAAGCTTTCATGCTGTGAATTCCCATATTTGTATTTTGTGCTGGGGGGTTGTATTCTCTTGAATGAGATTTTTGTTTTATTTTCATGATGATTGGAAATCTTCAGCAAACAGATGACTTAATTGAAAATGCAGCACTAAGGCAGAGACAGACAGTTCACCCAGGTCAGGTCTGGAGTCTGAAAGAGTCACGTGGGAAAATATACACAGGTTGTGTCTATGCTTCCAACCACACTGTAGCTGTATCAGCCATGCAATGTAGGTGGGGTGATCTGTTTGCAGAGAATAGAGGTGGGCAGCATGTCAATAGGTGGGAGGTCGGTAGCAAATGCAGGAGCTGCAGCTGCTGTGTTCTGCACGTTTTACTTGCAAACCACCAGCTGACTCCACACCTCCTCTCTCTTTGTGTTCAGGGAGTGGGATTCTGGCTGCCCACTGCTCAGGAGTGTAGATGAAGGGAAAAGCCCTGGCGACACTCACACAATAATGGCCAGAACCTGACATTTCTCATCTTTCCTGCATTGCATCATCTGTCTTACTGAATACTGAGAAATTAGAAAGGAAAATCATTTCCTTGCCCTTCATTTTCATCACGCTTTATAACAAAACACAGCAATGATCTGCAAACAAAATGGAACAGACAATGTTGGCAACATCAAAGATCAGCAGTCACAGGTCAGACAGAAGAGAAGCAGTCTCCTCTCACAAGACTATGCAACAATAGGCCATAGTGATAACTTATGAAGTGCGAGCTCCCCTCAGTTATAGGAGAGGCTTTTAGGCAAGATCATGGCATGGCAGGTG
This sequence comes from Natator depressus, assembly GCF_965152275.1. Lineage (NCBI taxonomy): Eukaryota > Metazoa > Chordata > Testudines > Cheloniidae > Natator > Natator depressus. The sequence continues at coordinate 22,317,382 of NC_134241.1, forward strand.
GATCCACTGGGGTATTCTTGCTATTAATGAAAGGTACTCAGTATTCCATGACCAGTGACTGAGTGTTCTCAGCTGGATGTCCTTGCACCTTAGGGAGCAGCTCCTACTGACGATGTTGCACGGGCGAGTTTGATAGTCCTAGGGCAGGCTGGGAGGCCTTTTTTCTTCATTGCAGCCTTTGACTGCTCCGCTGAGTTTTATTTACTCTCCTCAAGGCGGGGGTCTGCTTTGGGCAGCAGCACGGCATTGACTGATTGTGACTGCATCATCTACTGCATTAACGTTTGTGTTTGTTTTTAACCACCTCTTTCCTGCCTAGCTACATATGATTATTGGTGTGATCTAAATCTGCAAATAAATAGAATAAATAAAGGCACTGGATGGCAGGAGGTTGTGGGGAAGGAGCTCAGCAAATAGACAGATACAAATAACCCCTCTCTCCTGCCTCAGCTTAACTCAGGGACATTAAAAAAAAAAAAAGGGGAACCAACATGAAGTATAAAGAGAGCAGCCAAGTAAGTGCTTAAGGATCTGGACCAGCTCCCATTGAAGCTAATGGGAGTCTTAGCATTCATTTCATTAGTATGGGGATGGCCCATAAGCCTCTCTCCCATTCCCATCCCCTGGTCTAGTATCTCTCTCATTGCCATGCTGTGTCTTACCTAACCTTGGGCCAGACAGTGCAAGATTAGTCCAGTGAATAAGTGTTTGTAGGATCTGACTCTTAGATTGTACCTTGAGGAAAGGACCCATGGCCAAATTCTGATCTCTGATATACTAGTAAATCCAGAGTAACTCAATTGCCTTCAGTGACATTGCTCCAGGTCAGTTACTGTGTAAATGACTTTAATTGAGTTACTCTTGATTTATATGACAACTTGGGTCATCAGCAGGGACTGAACCTGGGCTATCTTCATCTAAAATGACAAGCCTCTACTGTTTGAGTTAAAGAACTAAATGCATTAGGTAAGAATGGTAGCAGGCCCATAAACTTTCTATGTGGACCAGCTACTAGAGTGGGACAAAGACTCAGTGCATGTTACATTTACACCAGTGTAAATGAGATCAAAATTTGATCCCAGTGTCTTTGGGTGAAAGCTGACCCCACTGAAGTGAATGGGAGTTTTGCCATTAACTTCAGTGGAGCCAGGATTTTGCCCTTTGTCTTTAAAGTGCTATACACACTTATGATTATATATGAGTAGATAATAATAAAGACAAAACTATAAAAGGATTAGCTAAACCTGTTTTTGACTCACTCTCAAACATAAGTTTGTTTATCTCAGTGTTATCATAAATAACTACATTTCCTCCATGTGGGCAATGCAAGTAATTCCTCTCTTGTAAAAAGGTTTTAAAGCCATGTTGATTTTATTTTTGTGTGTTATTTATTCATTTTGTTTTCAAGCAAACTCCGGCTAGAGGGGCACAGGGGCAATGGTGCCAATAGAAGGGCATTTCCACAATGGGGGAAAGCAAACAAAGGTCAGACCATTTAACTTATAATTATCTTTTCTCATTGTCTCCACTCCAGGACCAGGTTTCTTCTATGGGCGCTGAACTCCCATAGGCTACCTATGCCTATTGCCTGTGATGGAAGAACTTGATGTTAATGTGAGGTAGGAGAAACCATGCGGCATATTGTACATTGCAGATCTTCTGTCTACAGAGCTGCAGGAGGTCAATAATAACATAGTGTGTTTGCAAAGCTGCAGGATGTAGGATTTTTCTGTTTGCCTGTATTGTTAGGTTATTGTTACTGCAGCAATGGTTGGTTTTGGCTTTCCTTGAGTTTGCATGGTTAGGTAGCCTTGCGCTGTTATTTTTATAAATGTGTAGCCACCACAGCCAAACCCACAGTAGTGTAATACAACATTACTAAGCTCTGTATCACACGCCACAAGTCAGATCCTCACCTAAGGGAGCTGTTTAAGTTGAGGGTAGGGATGGGGAGAGAGGAGGGCAGGTGTCAGTTTACACCAGCTGAGGATCTGCTCCTAGGTTTTTATTCAAAAATTATTTTTTGGTTTTTATTCTAAAAATTAAGAGCCTGGCTATCCTCTTCCTCACACTGAGGTAAACCATGAATAACACCACTGAAGTCAGTTCAGAGACACTGGCGTAAACCTGATGTCCCCAAGCGGAAAATTAGCGCTGTGATTGCTTTGTGCCAATTCAGTGCGAGTGTAAAATGCCGGAATGACAGCCCTGGAAACTGAAGTTCCCTATTTTTATTGAGGTATCCCTAGGGGAGAGACAGGGCTGCTTTCTCTCTCCCTGCCAAGGTAGCCCACCCTGAATTGAAGTTCCTCCTGTCGTCCTGAGATAGGAGTTCAACCTCAGTGGCTCATGTAGCACTTTGCCTCTTTGATGGGACTGCCACAAGGTTGCCAGTCAGTCTGATGGCAGTGCTGTTTTGTGTGGATTGAGACCCCACCAAATTCATTTCACATAAGGCCACCAAACAACCATCAGAGAGTAGGAATTTGGGATCGCTGCTGATAGACCTTGAATCTGCACTGCTGACTCTGAGGGGAAGGCAGAATTCCACTAGCAATTGAGAGAGGCAACCAGAATTAAATGCTCCAGTCTTCTTAAAATCTGTTTTCTATATCTTCTCCATCGCTTGCATTTCAGTTTATTTTTCAATGCGGCATTTCTCTGAAAAAGTTCTCTGCATTACAGTGCTTAGACACCTTCTTGAGAGGTGCCTGGGAAGGTCCACAGAACAGATCAATTATCAATTAAAATCAAATAGATCAAATACATTTGCACTCAGTTTCCAAGGATTCTTTCCCTAATGAGTTACCTAACAGAGAGCATAAGTGTTTCAAAAGTCTTCGTCGTGATGATGAGTGGTGAGTTGCAGAATCAGACTGAGGTTAATGCGGGGATAGCTATGTAATATGGGCGGTTGGGAGCCTAATTCCACTTTGGGGACCTGAGTATCCTCTCACTTGCAATGGTGCAAATGATGAGTAACTTCATGGAGGTGATTGGAGCTACATGAGGGAAAACCAGTGTTCATGACAGGAGAATCATGCCCCTGGTGTAACACTTGACATCTGTATGGTTGGATTATGGAGAAGGGGAAAAAGCATGAAGCTGAATGTATCCGAAGACTCTCTGCCTGTTCTCCCTTTCCACTGGGATTGACATGAGACAGGGCTGCTTTCTCTTTGAGGCTGTTCAGGTGGGCCCCTAGAAGAATGCTTTGCCTAGCTCTCTTACCACTGGGGAGGCCCTCATCTCAGTTCCTGGTTGGTGGGCCTGGGGTGGGCTGGTCACCTCAGCAAATACATCCCTTTCTCCCTGGCTGGGTGGGAGGAGGGAGGGGAGGTAATTAGCTCTCTCAGGCAATTTCTGTGCACAGCAGTTTTCATTTTGGGGGCTGCCACCCAACCCAAGATAATATCTCTGCTTCTCACTCACTTTCTAATATAGCAAATGAAGTTTTTGGGTTCTAATGGCCATACAGCATGCTGCCCTTGGTTTGTGCACTACTCACACTCATGTCAGACGGGAGAGTTCCTTGCAAGACATGTGCCTTACACCCCAGAGTTAGTCAGTTTGGGCCTGATCAAAGCCCATTCAGGTCAATGGAAAGACTGTCACTGACTTGGGGTTTGACTCAGACTCTTCATCACTTCAGGAAAAGCACAAACTCCTTCCCTCCCCCCCACCTTGTGCAACTCCATAAATTTTTTTGGAAATCAGTATTTTAATGAATATTGAACAGGTCACATTTATAACCTGGCAATTGATTCTGAGAGGTAATGTGTTTTGCTTAATGAAATTTGTTTTGGCTTTGCTTTGCCAGTAACAGAGCACAGTGCTTATGCTGCTGTCCTTTTTCTGTGAGGGGAATTCTAGTGCTGATACCTAGAGTGCTATCGTGTTACCTCCATCTTCTCTCCCCTTCCTTTGAATATTTCAGAAATCTCCTCCTCATTATTGATTAATAAAAGAAAAAGTATTAAAACTTCCTAAGAAACTTTTCACCCCCTAGGCTGGTTGTTGGCGTTTTGCATTTCACTAGGAATGGCCACATTTGATCAGGCTAATGGTCCATCTAGACCAGTGGCTTTCAACCTTTCCAGACTACTGTTCCCCTTTCAGGAGTCTGATTTGTTTCACCTCACTTAAAAACTACTTGCTTACATAATCAGACATAAAAATACAAAAGTGCCACAGCACACTATTACTGAAAAATTGCTTACTTTCTCATTTTTACCATATAATTATAAAATACATTGATTGGCTTTCCCCCACTGCAGAGAAATGTTTATGCTAAGACAGACTGTTTCCTTTGAATTGCAAACAAAAAATACTCCCCTCCCCCCACCATTTTAATTCCTATCAGAGTTAGATGTTGTGAGAACCTTCACTCCCTATGTTGCCATTTAAAATGTTTTTAAATAAAATTTGTAGTCCAAATAAGTGAAAAGTGTCCCTTTAAACGTGACTGGAAAGGATCCTCTTTCAGAAATGCTCCCCCAAAGTACATTATCTCCTGGAAACTATTTTGTGCTGTAGCTAATTTTGTCTCATCCAGGTAGAACAGTGAAAGGCTCTCTGATGGGAGATGGCTCTCTCCCTCACTCAGTAATTATTTAATCCTGCTTGTCATTCAGATGTTAAAAGATAGCATAATGCAACTCTCTGTCTTTGTATGGACATTTGAAACCTGTCCTAAATACATATTGGTTCAGTGTTTTGCATTTGGTTTGATATGTCAAACACTGGGGTCAAATCTCACTCTCATTTATAACTTAAAAATGAATTATTTTTCCTTTATTGTTATTGGATTTGTTCATGAACCATATAACACAGGCCTTCATTTTACACTATGCTGGAAAGTTTTATACACAGCACATCCCTTCAGGCATGTACTTTTGTTTTAACCCCACAAATCTCCAGCCATGGGATTTTTGTTTTTGAGAGGTTCGCTTGTCAGCTACCAGTAGGTAGCTGATATTTCCATGCTTTTCTGATTTCAAGGTTAGCTATTTCACCTAGAAGTAACATATAGAACATTTTTACAGAAGAAAAGAGTTTCCAAATTTTGTTCTTAAAAATTGCTCAAGGCCACATAGTAAACCAGTGAGATTAAAACCCACAAATCCTGACTTCCAGTCCCCCATTGCCACTCACAGATAATCCAGTGGAAAGTCCACACATGTAGGGGGAGCAGATTCTAGAGAGGTACTCTGATACCATGTGGATTACAGTGGGATGGATGGATGGAAGGATAGCAGGCAGGCATATTGGAACGGAACTTCCTGAAAGCAGAATTTTGATCTCATTCAGCAGGCCCTTCCTTAAGCATGTATTTAAGTTTAAGCATCTGAGTAGTCTCATTGACTTCATTCAATGGGACTACTTACATGATTTGAAGTTAAGCACGTACCTTGCTGATGGGGACCTTAGTGGTGCTACTTTTGCTGAAATTTATGGAAGACATTCCAGCAGCAAAGCCTTTGGCAAGATACCCTGTGTGATACTGAACCTCATTAGAGAAAGAACAGAGTCTGTCTCTCCCTATCTGCATGAAGCCAGGTAGTCAGAATCAGCTGTGTGACTGTTGTACAGAATGTTTTACTTGAATGAAAAGGTCATTATAGATGATGAAGGCTTCCGTGCAGAGCTGTGCAGAGTCTCCTTTGTGACTGGTATTTATCACTGTCGATGTGATTGGCAGACCTCCTTCTCTCTAATTCTAGTGTGGAAAACTAAAGGACCTGGCAACTATTTTAGATGTATATTTCACAGGATTTTTCAACTTACTGTGTCCTGCTTGTTGTTGTTGGACACATTCATTATATGCAGCCAGTTAACGAGATACCACCAAGAAGTTTGGGATCAAAGTTTGACCTAACTGTTACAATGTGGAGAAGAACGTCCTCTGGATTTTAATAAACTTTTTAAAAAGAAGCCACAATCTATGGACTCATCCATATATCTGCATGCAAATCAGATAGTTGGCTCATAAAATGGCCAGGTAGATTAATAATAACTCAGTTTGCCTGTATAGATAAAGGGGATTCCATGCTCCAAGAACTGCACCTACAGAATTTGGTGGTGCATCTTACCAGGCCCTCTGAAAGTGCAACTCTTCCTGCATGATTAGCATTGCAAGAAGGGGGATCCTCTAGTTCAGTGGTTTCCAAACTAGGGGCGCAGCTTGTTCAGGGAAAGCCCCTGGCGGGCTAGGCCGGTTTGTTTACCTGCTGTGTCCGCAGGTTTGGCCGATCCCAGTGGCTGCTGTTCACCGCTCCAGGCCAATGGGGGCTGTGGGAAGCAGTGGCCAGCACGTCCCTTGGCCCGCACTGCCTCTCGCAGCTCCCATTGGCTGAGAACGGCAAACCGTGGCCACTGGGAGCTGCGATCAGCCGAACCTGTGGACACGGCAGGTAAACAAACCTGCCCAGCTTGCCAGAGGCTTTCCCTGAACAAGCGGCGCCCCTAGTTTGAGAACCACTGCTCTAGTTCTTTTGAGCATCTGCAAGTCTGGGCAGCAAATGTTATGCTTTGCCTAGACAGCGCTGAAGAATGGGGTTACCAAGAGAGTCTTTGAAAGTCTTCCCAGTCCTTCAGAGGTTTCCATTATCTCACTCTGTAGTGTTCCTGATAGCCAGGATAAAGTAAAACTGCCCATCACGGATCCACTCGCTGTTTGACTCATAAGAAGCAAACGCAACCCCCCCTATTATCTGGATGCAGGAGTGGTGAAATCTTTTGGGCAGTTTGACATTGGCTGATGGTCAATCAGACTCACCTCCTTCCCCCTCTCTCAGCACTGATGCTTGTCATTCATTCATTCAGCCCCCAAATGGCCACTTGTTTCCTAGCAACCTTAGCATTATTGCTGTGCATCCTCTGCAAGTCTTGTGCTTTTATGTATCAATTTATTTAAAATCAAATAGAATAAGGGGAGGAGGGAGGAAGAGAAAATAGCTGCAATTTGGTTGCCTCTGTCTTGTGGAAGAGGATTCCTCAAAACGAAGGGAAATTTGTTGCCATAAAGACTGAGAGAGGTTTCAGGAAGTGATCTATGATTGGGGCATTTAAATGTTCTGAATAGAACTAGGAGAATTTTTTTTTCAGGGAATACAGTTTCACCAAAAAATTTTTGGGGGCCCCGAAATATTCATGAATTCAGGTTGAATTTGATATATAATTTCAGCTGAAAAAATACCTGATCTTTTCCCCCCAAAAAATGTCGAAACATTTCATTTTGATCATTTCAAAATGTTTTGTTTCAACTTTTTCATTATGAAATGGCATTTCATTTTCATATTTGGTCAATTAAAAACACAAACACACACACACACAATGTTTAGGTCAATTCCAAACAATGTTTTTGATTTTAGTTTGAATCAAACCAGATTTGTTTTCAAATTTTTTTTTGGTTCCGCTCCTGAGCTGAAAAATCCATTATTCACTCAGCTCTAGTTTTGAGTGACTCAATCAGACTTTTAACACAGTCCATTGATTGCTTCAGAGTAAATTACTGGACATATCACTTCAATCAAACACTCCCGCTTACCACTTTGCTGCCATATTGGACTCCAGGCCCATGCATTTCTGGACCTTGCCTTAGCTGTTAGCTTTTGCCATTCTGCTGAAGTGACCCTTAGTGAGGTCTTTCGTATAATGCCTTTTGTATAACCATCAGGATTCAGTGTCAGCTTTAAATGTCGTCCGCTTTGTGGGTTGCCAATACATACATCCCAGGGAAGAGACATTTGAGAGTGCCACTCTAAGCTCCCACTTGTAGTTTTTGTGCTGGGCTTTGGGGCATTGTCTCTCACAACTGCATGTGTTCTAATCCATTATGCCTGGTAGATGGGATTTCAGCTCCTTCATTTTGTGGACCACTTTTTAAGGGAAAGTTTCCCCAGTGGACTGACTTGCTCTCCTGCCCTTTCAACCCTCTACTGCCTGGTTCTCATCTGCTTTAATCTGTAGACTACCTGGAAATGCGTTGCAGATCACACAGCTCAACGGCTGCTGGCTTAAGCCTTTTAAAAGTTCCTTCACCCAGCCAAAAGCAGCACCAGCTCCGATGTGGGTTAGAGGTGTACAAGCAATTGGGAGGCTGCAGACACTAGCTAGCCTAGTCTAGGGCTTTGTCTGGTAAACTGGTCCACTTGTCCCCAAAAAGCTTTGAACCACTAGCTGGCGGATTTCCATTAAATAAGCATCCAGTAGAACACACTCCCTAATCTACATACAACCACATTTCAAGTATTAAGGATAGAATGTCTTTTTTATAACCGTGTCGAGGGAGAAGCACTGGGTATCTCTACTGGCATTGTGGCCCTTCGGTACGGCACCCGACTGGCAGGGCCGGCTCCAGGCACCAGCTTTCCAAGCAGGTGCTTGGGGCGGCACTGAGAATGGGGTGGCAGTCCGTGTCCCATGGTGGCAATTCGGTGCCAGCTCTACTGCTCTTCCCGCTGTGGCGGTTTTTGGGCGGCAGCTCCACCATTGTGGTGGCAGCAATTCGGCGGTGACTGCTTGGGGCGGCAAAATTGGTAGAGCCGCCCCTGCCGACTGGGAATGAGGAGACCTGAGTTCTTTTCCCAGCTCTGATACTAATTCATTGTGTGATCTTGGGCAAATCATGGAACCCAACTGGGCCCGAGTTTCCGCATCTGTAACAAACCTGTAAGAACTAGAAACCCTCAAACTCCAGCGCCCATTTTTGTGTGTGGTTTAACTTGTTTTATTTATTTAATGTCATAATCATAAACTTAACTCTGCAGTCCAGCTAGACTTGTGAAGATAGAGAAAAGTGAAATGCAGCAGTAAGTCAGGAACACAAGGATTACAGGGGGCTAAATCGCAGCAAGGTATGTTAGCCCCAGCTACAGAAGGAATGCTTGGTTAAGACAGAAAGGAATTTTGCCAACTACTCACAGCTCCCTGCCTTCCCTTATAGATAGGTTAGCAGGAAGTAACTTCCCCTATAGACAGGTTATAATGGGGATGTTTCTTGCGCTGAAACAGCTAGTGCTGGGCCATTGTCAGAGATGAGATATTACTGGACAAGATGGACCACTGGTCTGATTTGGTAGAGCAGCTCTTCTATTCCTGCACACGGAAATCTTCAGATGAAGTACAAAGTGTTATAATTAGTCGGTTTCAGTTCAGGGTGTGATCACAGCTATATTGTTTACTGAACACAGTTATGTAAAAGGTCTGTTGTTTTTCTCAGGTGTTGAGGACTTAGAGCTATTTAGGAATTATCTTTTGCCTTACATTGCTACAGAGTTCAGTGCCTTTACATAAACACTCCAATGGCAACTTGCGTAGGAGGTAGACTCCCTTTACTAAATAAACAAAAGAGAAAGCCGTCTGGGTTTGTCATGCTGATAATTGCTTTTTATTTTGAAATCAAGTGCCTGAAATGACTGAATTTTAGGATAATATTAATTGCCCCCAAACTTTCGGTATTATCAGCTGAAATTCTGACAGCCAATTGCTAAAGGTGTTTTGCAGATCAGGGCATATTGAGAAATGCAGGGCCTGCTAGGAGTACAGCAAACGGTTCATTAATCTCATCCCGACTTTGAGAAATGAGAATCAAGGGGAAGGAACAGGGAACCAAATTGACTGAATTAGTTTTGTTTATTTGGAAGCAAGGGTGGTATTCTGTTATTTAATCCAGATGGCATCCCTCTAGATGGTTCATTTAAAAAAAAAATCAATATTGGCTGGCCCAGCCATTTGGCATAGTGTGTTCTTGCAGGTCAGCTACTTCAGAGCACTTAGGAATCCAGGAAGGAGAAGACCTTCTCTGCAGCCCCACATTCCCTGAGAGTCAGGTCTCTGATCAGAATGAGTCCCAATTCCTGAACCTCACTGTATCGGCCAAAGCAGCCACTTTTCACATGTAACAGTGGGAAGAGATTTGCTTCAGCAATGCCATGGATAGGATTATTGAGGTATTGTAAGGAAGGCAGGGAAGAGGTGGCAAGTGGCCATGGAAGAAGTGGCATGGGCAGAGCTGTCTACTGTTATGCTGTCATTGTGATAACTTTACAGTGAGATGGAGAAGATGCAGGAAGAGGGATGGACTCGGGCCCGTCTCTCAGTCTAATCCTTTGGGAAAGAGGGACCCAGAGTCACAATAAGAGGTGGGTAGGCACAAGGGGACAGATTCTGCTACCCTTACTTGCATGGAACAGCACTTGCACATGTGAGTAGGATATTCATATGAGCACTGCTCAATGTGTCGGGGAGGCAGGCATGAGACAAGCCTGTTTCCTCTCCTAAAACACCTCAGGCTTAGTTCAAAGGGTCAAAGGATCACAACACATTCCAGCAGTCACTTCAGACTTTGTGTTTGCCTTCAGGAGGGAACACAGAGACAGCTGGCTAGATAGAAACACTGTACAAAGGAGACTCAGAAGGGAAAGGAGACACATGGTGGCAGGTAAGACAGAAAATGGACTTGGGTTTAAGGAGGGATGATTGGAGGAGCTACATGCTTTTGTGGGTTAATGGAAGAGAACAAGCCCTATCTGAACATGCTGTGGTATGTTTGCTTTCCAGGAATCACGGTTTACTGTTTGCAGTGTGTCCATAGAACACAGAGGGCCTTTTGTAGAGCCCTTACTAGCTTCTTCAGTTGAAGTCATTTAAAATATAATTTCTCTCAACCTTTTGGCTCAGATTCCTTTTTAGGTGCATTAGCCAAGATCAGGGCAAATGCCAGGCTAAAATGACTGAAGAAGATCTCTGTGTGGCTCACCAACAGAAGTTGGTCCAATAGATATTCCTTCACCTATCGTGTCTCTCATTTTGTGAACTATGACCAGCAGGGTGCTCTTCCTCCCTCTCTCCAGGCTCCTTTCCTAGTGAAGATCAATTGTAGCCATTCTGTAACCTCTGCTGCATCCTCTCTTGCAGGTGGGGCACTAGATCCAGTGCTTGCATGGAGATGGACTTGATTTAGTAGGCCTTTTACTACCTCTACCTTCTCTGACCCTGTCCTCCTAGCAGGAGGGTTGTCGAGACCAGAGGCATGATTAGGTGAAATTGGGATATTTGCATTCCTCAGTGTTGTTCCAGTGACATTAACCTCTTGTTCAAATTGTTAAACTGATAAGGGTATTGACAGAATCTCTTGAGGAAAGTGGCAGTGGGAAGAACAGGAAATGCCAGTGGAAAGAGGAGGAAATGGAAACTAACAGTCCAATCCTGCAGGTCCTTACTGAGGCAAAACTCCCTCTGTCAGTTCACACCAGCTGAGGATCTGGCCCCACATAAGGCACCCTGCTGACACTACCAAGAGAACAGCATATGTGTTTGTGTTGTGTAGACACATGGGGCCTGTCAAGGTTCCTTCCCCACTCTGAACTCTAGGGTACAGATGTGGGGACCTGCATGAAAACCCCCTAAGCTTATTTTTACCAGCTTAGGTTAAAACTTCCCCAAGGTACAAACTATTTTCCTTTTTCCCTTGGACTTTCTTGCTGCCACCACCAAACGTCTAACAGATATATAACCGGGAAAGAGTCCACTTGGAAACGTCTTTCCCCCCAAAATCTTCCCCAAACCCTACACCCCCTTTCCTGGGGAAAGCTTGATAAAAATCCTCACCAATTTGCATAGGTGAACACAGACCCAAACCCTTGGATCTTAAGAACAATGAAAAAGCAATCAGGTTCTTAAAAGAAGAATTTTAATGGAAGAAAAAGTAAAAGAATCACCTCTGTAAAATCAGGATGGTAAATACCTTACAGGGTAATCAGATTCAAAACATAGAGAATCCCTCTAGGCAAAACCTTAAGTTACAAAAAGACACAAAAACAGGAATATCCATTCCATTCAGCACAGCTATTTTATCAGCCATTTAAACAAAACAGAATCTAATGCATATCTAGCTAGATTACTTATTAAGTTCTAAGACTCCATTCCTGTTCTGTTCCTGGCAAAAGCATCACACACACAGAGAGAGCCATTGTTTCTCCCCCCCTCCAGCTTTGAAAATGTTTTGTCTCCTCATTGGTCATTTTGGTCAGGTGCCAGCGAGGTACCCTAGCTTCTTGACCCTTTACAGGTGAAAGGGTTTTTCCTCTGGCCAGGAGGGATTTTAAAGGTGTTTACCCTTCCCTTTATATTTATGACAGGGCCAAATTATTAGGTGTGGCTTGGCCATTTGTACTGCACCACTGGCAGAATCTGGCAATAGTGCCAGAGTAATTGGCCACCACAGGATCATCCCAGTGTTGGGCCCATGATCCAGGGAGCGCAAAGGTGAGCTGTGACAGTTTTATAGACACAAAAGGAGCAGCATGATTAATTTGCACTAATGCAGAGTTACAGAAACTGTGGGGAGACTGAAAAGTATATTAAACTTAGGAACAGAGTAGAGGTGATAGCCATTTCTAACCACGCATGGTCCTCTGTCTTATGACAAAGCATTCACCACCACCACTGTACTGCTTGTGTGTGTCAGGTGTGGCTTCATATTTTTGTGCCTGTCTAAAATCCTTATTAACTGAATAAAGCAGCATGTAATGCTGTCTACGCTGAATTCTCTGCAGCGCCTCGGTATGGCTTAGTACCAATGGCACAATATATCAGCCGGAGCACTTTTCATATTGTTGAACTTTTCTCTCAGTTTCTAGGGAAACATTTTATAGCACTATATTTATCAGAACGTCTTTCCAAACACCTCCGCCAACACTTAATTAATGGAATTTTAAAGCTTTGCTCCAACTACTGCAAGTTAATAGAGTGCTCACCAACAACAGCTGTGGAGCTAGGGAGACATTTATACATGCAATACATTTACAGGGTGAATATGCATAATAGGGGCATCTCTCCCTGATCCATCTATATATCCTCAGTATCCTGGATTGGGAGATATAACAATGTTAAATTTTACAGTCTGACTCTTTAACAAGGACATTTTTATCTGGGAAGATTCCTCATTGTAATCGAACACAAATACAGAGTAACTTAAACCGTAGAATTTTATGGCCATATTGGAGAGTGCAGTCTTTCTTGAACTTGAGGGCCTCTGCAAATAATTGCCGCTGTCTCTCGTTAAAGATTCGGTGGGGGGAGAGGAGATTTTTGGAGTTGATTGGAAAATATTGTGCATTAGGGTACAGGATTGGAATAGCAAGAGGTGCTGTAGGTCAAGATTGAAGGGCATTGGTAAAATCGTGAAGGGGCCCCAGGAAAACAATAGAAAGAGGCACTGCAATTCAGGATTGAACTGCATAAACCGATCTGTGTGGGACCTCGGGACCAGATCAGCAGTGTGTAGGTCAGGGTTAATAGGTCTAGTACAGGTAACAAATGAGTTGCATTGACAAAGCTGTATCTAGTAATCAGGTCTGGAATAGTTGGTAGTGTTACAAGACAAAACTGAAGTGCACTGGCTGTTAGTGGGAACCTCATGGCTCTCTGTCTGCCTCATATCTACCCACATTGAAGTTAAAATTCCCAGGGCTTTTGGAAAAGTGCAGGGGGACAAGCCCAGTGTTCTGGAAATGGTTCTCTCCGAGTAGAGCCAGTTGTAATGTCCAAAGCTGCAGTGAGCTATTGCTGAGTGCAGAACACCTACTGCAGTGCCACATTAGCCTATGCAGTTACTGAACTGGCTGTATCCAAATTACTCGTTTGGAAAGAACATTTGCAATATCTTGAATATGAATTATACTTCATAAAACCCAGTTCTGGTTGCATGTACTTGGCCTATCAGATATCTATGGCAGATATGGATAATATATAGCACTGTAGGTGAACTGTCTCCTTGAAATAAAGTGCACACACCATGCATATGGAATTGACACTCATTTGTCTTACCAAATCGAGTGCTTCCACTATTTATTTTGCCCCTGATATACTGTGGCAATGAGTCATTGATTATATGACTTATTGGTCTGGCAAATATTCATGTCGTCTGCTGCTCTTACTACTGTGCAGAAGGAAGCCATTTACAACAGTAACTTATCGTCTTGCTGCATCTGTTAGCCCAGTAGTTAGCATAATGTGTCCTCTGAACAGCAGTCTCTGCCTCTCTAATGATAAGGTTTCATTAAAAATGCCATTCCTCTGAACATTTGCCCTGGTGTCTTGAAATGATGCAGAAAATCCTGGGGGAATGAAGTTTTCAGGGGGTGCTTGGCAGTTTGAGAGTTAATTCAGTGTAGGTCAAGGTAAAGAAAGAACATTGAGGTGTCTGGGGAAGTGTTACAGGACAGAAAATTGTCTGCATAGCCAGATTTGTGTGTGTTGAAATCTTGTAGCAGAACTTTCTTCATCTTTCTGTCATTCTGCATACTCCACCCCCCACTTCTAAAGGGGAAAAAGTGTTGTTGACCATGTAAACTCTCTGGGTCAGATTCACGAAGGAGCATGCCAAAGGCGTGCCCGTGAAAATGCCCATGCACCTCTTGCACCCAGCTTCGCCTGAGCTGTTTGTACAAATCAGGCAACTGCAAGCCAAACTGTGCAGTTTGCAGTCATATATGTGGGCTTTTGAGTGTCCAATTGTGGGTGCATTTTTGAAGGTGGACTTATAGGGCTGGATCCTAATCTATTATATTAGTGTAAATCCAGAATAACCGAGAGATTAATTTTGCTCAGAATGTGTATTTTGGAAAATGTGGCCTTTCTTCTGTGGAAAATGTGGCCTTTTCTTCCCATGACATGAGACTGGCTAAGCTCAAGTGCAGTGTTGTTTAATATCTGACCTCTTCTTTGGGGCACTGTAACCTGTAATTGCAAGGGCATGGACTTGATACTACAACAGCCATTTTCCACCTGTAACTTCTGTGCCTTAAGCACCCCCTTGCTGGCTATTGTGATAAATATCGGAATCCAAACCTGAACTCCCCAAGGAGCAATTGGTGGTGTGATGGGATTTCATTCTTATACACCTTCCCCTTTCCCCAATTCTGTTCTCTGTTACACCCGCCAATGCAGCTGCTGTGTGTGTGTGTGTGCGTGCGCGCGCACGCGCACCAGGGGAGAGGGGGAAGGCTTGGGTAACCTGGAGACAGACTTTAGTCCCATGTTTGCAAGATTCTCTTGTGCTTTTTATACCTGGGTATGGCAAGTCCAGAAACCTAGCCACTGCCCTTTCAGGAACATAGCTACAACAGGGCATTAGTCTGTGGCTCATGTTCATTGCTTACTCAGTCAGAACCCTCATTTGCTTTGATGGGAATTTCCAGTGGTTAGGCAGAGAAAGGCCGGGAGACTCCGGCCAGCTGAGGTTAATATTCTTTCCAAAACCTTTTGAAAACTTTGGGCTAAATTAATTTGGACTCCTGAACAGTGGGTAGCCCATGAGGGAAGCAGCTGCAACCTCTCCGAAGTACTTGGGCTTACAGGGGCAATCACTGCCCAAAGAGTAGGGTGTTCTGGCTGGGGAGGGACAGTCCATTGCCAGCTTTTACCAGTGAGACTAGGGCCAGGTTTTAAAGCTGCCTTTGCATAGCCCCTTTGCAGAAAACACAGCCTGATGTCCTCTGCTGCTAGGACAGCAAGGGAGAAATCCGGCCCTGGAACTGCCATTATTTACAATATTGGCTTTTATGGGCAATAATAGGGCTAAGGTGGTCAGGCTCATCTGGCAGCTGCAATGAAGTGTCTGCTCTTTATTTTCTGCACTTCAGCTACTGTTCTATGAGTTTTTTCTTTTGAGCCCAAGAGCTTTAGGTCTCATCCAAGCAGCCGCCTTGTGTTTTCATATTGTTTGCTCTTTTTCCTTCAAGCCACACTCAAAACCCTCATTACGCTGTCTCCCTGCAGCAATGCAGGGATCTTTGTGTAAAACTACATCCAGTGACACACTGAAAACAGCAGTTGATCTAATGGGAGCCTGAGTTTATTGGGAGTTTGTTTCAAAAGCTGTAAACTGACATAGCTCCTCCACCCACCCAAACCCTCTTATTAAATTTAGTAACACAGTTTAACTGGCAAAAGCCAAAAGGAGGAAATGAAGGCTTATGATTCTTGGGAGTTAATCACAAAGTGACCACAAGTGGCAGCCCCTCCTTATCTTTTTGGCCATGGGTGCCCAATTTTTGCCCACCTAAGAGGTACCTTAGCAACTTGCCAGGAGCCTGGGGGCAGCACGTAACTGATCTGAGCAGATTGCAGTTGTGGCCCATGGAGACTACAGGTGGCAGCTTGCAATGCTTCATCCTGACCCTAGACCCGGTCTGTTTGCCTCTGGGCCTGTCCCTTCCCCAAGGACGAGAATGAGTTTAAGTGGTTGAGCTTTCAATGCCATTTTGTATAATTAAGAGGCAGGTCTGACGTTCACATAGGGCCAGATCCAATTCCAGTGAAGTCACTGGAAAGAGTTCGATTCCCTATTCCCTTCAGGGGGCTTTATCTCAGGCCTGTAGTCTAGTATACATACCAATGTATCTTAAAATTAGTCACACTCAGGGTCTGCATGCTCAGAGTCTGCGATGTGACCTTGCTTTGTATTTAATAAAGAGAGTTGTGGTTTAAATTTTATTTCCCTGGTCACATTCTGAGTTCCTGAAGTACAGAGACTGCAGCATGCTCATGAGAAGATACTGTCTGCTACCTGACCATGTTAGGCAACACGATACATGAGTCCTTTAATCTCAAAGCTCCATGGGAACTATGTAGGCACACAAACTCATCTGAAATGCACATCCTCACTTCTTCCACAATCCTCCAGGCCCTCTTCTGCTCCTGCACTTCCTTCATTGTTTCCTCCAGTTACAGATCTTTGGATAACTGCCTGCTTCTCGTCCTCTATAGCCAACAGGCATCAACTTCTGGTGGGGTTCCGGAGTTGTCTTCTACTCTTGGTACAATGCTCACTGTCTTATTTTCCAGGGTGGAGGAGACCTTAGCATTTAAATTTGCTGACACTCCAATGAGGAACTCCTCTATTAAATACCGCGCCATTGTGGAGCTGCAGGTTGTATCTTCGGGGGTTTCCCTTTACACTTGACTATGTTTTCTTCTTTTTCACTTCGCTTGGAGCAGTTTTCTCAGTCTCTGGCCAGAAATCCTGAAGGGATGTTACCAAGCATGTTTTAGCACAATTTATGTGAAAAGGGTCAGCTCCAGGCTATTAAAAATCAAACTTAAAATGAATTCAGTGGGAGACCACAGAGCAGCTGCTTGCTTCCTTGTACTCACTCATCATCTGACCCTGCAGCTCAAAAGGTTTTTTTTTGGTTTTTTTTTTTAAACTGAATATCATCCCTGGTTTACAGATCAGAAAACTAATCTGCAGAATGGTTAAATTACTTGTCCAAAATCATAAAACAGTCAGTGAGAGGCAGAGCTGCAAAGAGAACCCATTGCTACTGACTCCCAGTCTTGCGGTTTAACCTGTAGATTATACACACTCACTCACATGCGTTCTCTAGAACATACGTGTACTGTCTTCTCTGCTGGGCTTATCCTGTTCTGTCAGGATGCTTGTCTCCAGGATCCTTAGGCAAGTGATTATTCAGGGAAGATATCCATTTGCAAAATAATAGTATGAAGAATTCCCTTCAGAAAGCCTTGCACATCTTTACCAATGTAAATCACAACTTGATGTTCAAAATCACTGCACAATCACATGCAAAGTAACCCTTCTTGCCACATTTTCACTTGTGATTGAACTGCCTGTTTTTGTTAGATAGTTGATTTCTCCTCCAGTTTACTTAATTTGAGCATGGCTTGGGAAGTGTTCAGAAGGAACAAGTACTAAGCTGCAGGGATAGGAGCAAGGTTTAAACAAAACAACACGGCCCTAGTCCAGGATTTTGTGTCAGGTGGCCAAACAGGAACAGACATCTGAACCTAAATGCAAAGGCAGGATTCACTTAGGCAATATGGTAACAAATATATGC
Source organism: Natator depressus (assembly GCF_965152275.1). Lineage (NCBI taxonomy): Eukaryota > Metazoa > Chordata > Testudines > Cheloniidae > Natator > Natator depressus. The sequence continues at coordinate 22,335,249 of NC_134241.1, forward strand.
TTTGTTCTCTGGCAGATCGCTGGCTGCTACCTCAGGCATTTGTGTTGCTGGGCTCTGTTCTGTATGGGCAAGCAGATGGGTTTTCACAAATGTAGCAGTATTAGACGGGGAGACTCCTCCCTTTCCCAAAAGGTTTGTATTGGAACAGGATCTGGGGGGCAGATTGGGTGCAATGAACGTATTTCATATCTGTGGTGCATTTTCTTGAAGGTCCGGAAATTTGCAAGTCCATTGGGAAGTGAATCAAGCAGCATTTGATTAATTGGCTGCATGCACTTCAGAAACTGAACACATGAACCCTAACCATGCAGATAGATCATGCTTTAAAACTCAATAGGATATACAGTACCCTGTGGTCTTCAGAGGGAGGGAGACAAAATTACTTCCTGTCATCGTCTCATAATGAATGAGTTGTGAAATGATTTCTGTGTGGTTGAGGACCTGGTTTTATGAGGGATGTCTCAAATAAAAGACCTTCCTGAAATCAACAAGTTAGCCCCTCTGTGCCAAATCTTCCATTAGTGCTAGTGACAGTGAGGACCAGTTTGATTCACCTAAACTCTTGAAACTTGGAGTCTGTCCAGGAAACATTAGGAGTTGGACACCTGATAGCTGTGTAAAAACAATGAGGAGTCCTTATGGCACCTTAGAGACTAACAAATTTATTTGGGCATAAGCTTTTGTGGGCTAAAACCCACTTCATCAGATGCATGGAGTGGAAAATATGGTTGGCAGGTATAAATACACAGCACATGAAAAGATGGGAGTTGCCTTGCATCTGATGAAGTGGGTTTTAGCCCATGAAAGCTGATGCCCAAATAACTTTGTTAGTCTCTAAGGTGCCACAAGTACTCCTCGTTGTTTTTGCTGATACAGACTAACACGGCTGCCCCTCTGAAACCTGATAGCTGTGTGTGTCCCACTCTGTCCAGAATAGAAACTGGTAGTGAGAAAAATACACAGCACAGCTCTCTTAATAGCCAATTGACACTGTCATTCTCTGCCTGAACACTTGTTCCTTTAATACCCCTAATTGAAAATGTATCTTGGGAGAGTTGAGCACGACTCTTATGTTTTTTTTATTTGAAATTCTTAATAATCCACCTGAAAGATTTCACAAGGAGGTGAATAGAGGCTTCACTCTAATGTGAAAACAAGACCGCAGTGCTGTCATACTAATTGGTCCAATAAAGGATATTACTGCACCCACCTTGCCTCCCTCAGACAAATTAAAAATAAGAACTGCTATTATTGGGTTCTTATCAATAATTACCTGAGGAGAGGGGGGCGGTTATTTTCAGACTGGCGCAGAAAACCATCAGAGAGGCAAAAGAGCTTCTTCAGCTCAATGACCTATCTTGATGTCAATTTCAGTGCGCTAGGGTGTATTTCTAAATAGAAGTTGTGACACTGGTAAAGCAGGTGCCAGCTCTTGCCCAGTCTATAGGCGTCAGCTGAGCACTGACAGATTCATAGCTGGTAACCAGACAAGTTCATCTGTCTGTTACCATTGTTCAAGATAGGGGTTAGACTTGTAAGGATGTGTGCAGTTTTTAGACTAAATGCTTGTAAATTGCTGTATGTGTTAATCTCACTTGCAATGTCTGTATTCCTGATACAAGGTAAAATATGTTTGTTTTTATAATTGTAAAAATATCTGCTCTGAACTTGTGAACTCAGACAGGAAGAGTGGCTCTGTGCCCGCCCATCTAAGAACTTCAGTGAAATTGAATGGTCCCCGTGAAATGTTTCAGTTTTTACCATAGTGGTAAACTGTGACAAAACAGCTTCATAGGTATTTTTCTAGCCAGCTCTAATTTAAATACAGATTTTCCATGTTACAGCTCTTTGTTATAAGCCTGCTTTCTACAGTGTAAAGCTACTATCCTATAGCTTGTGCATTTGGAATTTTCAAGGAACCTGAAGTCTGTTGTAAAGAATGGAATTGAACTCAGGTCCTAAGTTAATGCCCAACCACTGGAGCATCCTTCCTCTCAACTTCCATTGGCTTCCTTAAGCACCTTTAAAAATCCAAGCCAGAAGTTACCGAAGTGTCTTATAATGATACTAACTTTATTATAAACCATGCAAAATTATTTCCTTCCCCCAACAAAAATAACTGCAATGGAAATTAAAAGACTAAAAACTACAACATCATCTAAGTGCTGGTCTACACATGGAAGTTTGCGCTGGTTTAACCACTTTAGTTAAACAAGTGCAACTTTGTTTGTAGACTTCCTAACTTAGTCACAAGAGTAACAATTCAATAGTTAAAACTAATACTCTGTGCTTGAGATGCCTCACTGGGTCTAAGTATTGCACCTGGTTACAACAGGATACATTAAACGGTACGTTGAGACTTCTTCTGTGTATGTACAACATGTACAGTTTGTTTATCAGTTTTCTTGTATCTGAATCTTGATTATCTGAAACACTCTCATCATCCCTTATCGTCATTATTTAAGCTCAGTACCAATGTGGACACAAGAACAAATGGATATAAACTGGTCATTGGGAAGTTTAGACTTGAAATTAGACAAAGGTTTCTAACCATCAGAGCAGTGAATTTTAGGTCTTTTGCCCCCACTGCTTCCCTTGGAAGGCTATTCCAATCTGGCTTTAAGATTAAACTCGATAAGTTTATGGAGGAGATGGTATAATGGGATAACATGATTTTGGTAATTAATTGATCTTTAAATATTCATGGTAAATAGGCCCAGTGGCCTGTGATGGGATGTTAGATGGGGTGGGATCTGAGTTACTACAGAAAATTCTTTCCTGGGTATCTGGCTGGTGAATCTTGCCCATATGCTCAGGGTTTAGCCGATCGCCATATTTGGGGTCAGGAAGGAATTTTCCTCTAGGGCAGATTGGAAGAGGCCCTGGAGTTTTTTCGCCTTCCTCTGTAGCATGGAGCACGGGTCACTTGCTGGAGGATTCTCTGCTCCTTGAAGTCTTTAAACTACAATTTGATGACTTCAGTAGCTCAGACATAGGTGAGAGGTTTTTTGCAGGAGTGGGTGGGTGAGATTCTGTGGCCTGCGTTGTGCAGGAGGTTGGACTAGATGATCATAATGGTCCCTTCTGACCTTAGTATCTATGAATCCAAAATGAGCTTATACCACTGATGTGTATCAAATACATTCAGTTCCCTTCATGTCCCTCTATTTCTGAGATAAATAAGAGACAAGGGTATTTGTGTGTATATCTATATACCAGAGAGAGAGAATGATGATGTCAGTTACCTTGGTGCAAATGGAGTTATTCTGGATTTAAACCACGCTAATTGAGAACAGAATCTGAAACACAGAGTCAGTTATCATAATTCTTGGTCTGAAGCATTGAATAGACTTTGTCTTTTGGATCTGAGATTAATGACAATTAATGGGAACACTGCTAGGAAAATAATCTGGTTGATTAAATCTGAGCTACTTAGCATAGCTGTGTGGTATTCATCTTTTTAATATAGAGCTCTCCGTGTTTGAGGCGTACATAGGGGATGGGATGGGCTGGAGCCACTTACCCTGAATATACAGAATAATCACATTATTCTGATTGTAGGTGTACTTTGGTGTGGTTCTCTCTCTGCTTTGTCCTCTATCTGCTTTATTAAAATGAAATGTATCGTTTGGCAGATGTCATGGGCTTGTTTCCGAAGAAGGAATCCTGGGCTAGGTCTGGGACAAGACATTTCTGAATAAAGAGGCGTCAGATCTTTGGTTTCACTCAGTACCTACAAAACAGAAAGGGATACTGCAACAGAGCACTGCAGCCATCCCCCTTGCGCTTTATGGTGTGTACAAATAAGGAACACAATGACATGCACTCAGATGTGAGGGCATGTGGGCCAAAATTGTCAAGCTTCAGCAGGTATAAACCGATGAAGGTCCATTGACTACAAGGGACTTATGCCCATTTACAGCAGCGGAGGATGGGACCCAGGAGCTCTCTATTTCTATTAGACCTTGAACCAGCACCCTGAATCTGAGAGGTGGGTGGGTGGGGGAAATGAACCCAGATCCAAATTTTGTTGTTCAAACCCATATCAGATGCTAACGTTTCCCTCTGTAGGTTAATTAGCTAGGAGTGAAATTGCTGTGGGAGCATATGGAGGGCCCCACAGGGCACCAGCCGTTCCTGTACCCACCTGATGTTTAAATGGAGAGAGTGTTATTAGCACGTACTTGATTGACTACGCATCCCACATAAAGCATTTTTAAAAGCATTTAACTAGTCTGTCTCCTTTTCTGGTACGTACAGCCGGCGCATAGCATCAATGATTTTAAACAGCCTAGGCCTGGACATAAATTACTCTCCCAAATAATATGTAAGTTCTTGAGTTTCCTCAGGTCCACCAGGCATGCATACTGCAGTGTTACTGTATTCTGCTGCAGCTCATCATCCGCAGTATTTATTATTAGTCATTTGACTGTTTACTTAGCTCTCTCTTCTGGTCCTAGCTAGAGACACCCAATCTCCTTATGGTCAGAGGTGGATCAGGATGAGCATATCAATATTATTAAGAGTTACAGTCACTTCCTCCACCTGACACTGTGAGAGGAGGATATACTCTCTCGCCCCCCACTCCCCCACTTGGGTTTCTCAGGCATTAAAGACCTAAACAACATGAGCACCCCGGCTGGATTCTGGTTTTGAACTTTGTTTTCGAAGGGCACATCTGCACTGCAACTGGGCATGTGCTTCCTAGCTCTGACAGGCAGACGCATGCTAGCATTGCTCAAGCTAGCGCACTAAAAATAGCAGTGCACTGTGTGTAGGGCAGCTGGGGCTCGCTGTCCGGTACGTACCCAGGGGGTCCTTGCAGCTTTGTTCTCAGGCGTCTAGTCCAAGCTGCTGCCCACACTACCCACAACTACACTGCTATGTTTAAGGTGCTACTTCAAGCAGAGCTAGTCTGTGTCTGTCAGCCCAAGCTGGGAAGCACACTCCCAGCTGTAGTGTAGAGATGCCTCGAATGACGTTATTGCTGGTGAAAGGTGATAGGGTGAGAATCCAGAAAAGGTAAAGCTTGTGGAGTGGCAATGCAAGGTTCGCCTGTGTGGCCCCATCAGGGTGTCTCATCCCCATTACAGAGAGACCATCTTTAATTCTGAGTGGCTGGGTTCAGCCTCCTGGGCCTCCTTGTCTGAAACTACTGTGTAGGTCGGACCTGAAAACAATCATTTGGTTTCACAAAGTGTGTTGAGGTTTTCAAAATCGGTTTTCATTATACATTGGAATGCAACCTTTCCTGAAGTAAGACTCTCCACAGCCCAGTGGTTAAAGCACTGCCCTGTGATGTGGGGAACCCATGTTCAAGTCACTGCTCTACCTAATTCAGAGCAGAGTTTTTCATCCCTGATCACTCCAAATGAGGCAGCTCAAGGACTTCATCCTGGGTCTCCTATACCTCAGGCCAGTACCCTAATCCCTGGGATGCTGAGACTCAGAATTTCTCTTTTCCTGGACCTACAAAATTGATGTTTCTGCAAAATGTTTTGGTTTAGACAAAACATCGGTTTCCACCAGAAAAAAGTTAACCAGCAACATTTCAACCGGCTGTAACAGCGCTGGTTTTGTGGTGCAGATACTGATCCAACAGGAACTGGGCTGAGACCTATTTGGCACAGCCTATGGAATAGATGTTGGATGGGAATGACTTCCTGGCACTGCTGAATGGGGATGGATTTTCAGTAGAAAGGTGCTTGTTTCTGCTTTATCTGATGTTATTTGCTACAGAATAATGTTCTTCACATCCCACTCCACAGCAAACACCATCCAGTGGAAGCCAAGCAGCCAGCAGTCCTCTCCTGAGCTTTCATCAGAAAAAAGCAACATTGTTTTTTCAAATTATTAGGGGAGAAACAAACCCCAAACAAATAAACCAAGAGCATGATTTTATTATTTTGCTTCATGTAAAGTCATTTATTTGTGCCTTGTCAATAATTTAATTAATCCAAATCTGTTTCTAAAACAGAAGTGAAATGTGTAATTCATTTTAAACCATTAGATATGGTCCTGCCATCTGCACAAGCAGGAAGAGGATAGCTCAGGCTGTATAACTCATGAAAATATGTACTGGATTCAATGGGACACCACGTAGCAGAAAAGATATCATGCTAATTGAATGCTGACCTCTAATATTTGTGGGGGGGTAGTATACACTGTAAGAGCCTGACAGGTATAGGTCAGGTAATTACTTTTCTATTGTAATGTTTTTGCACTGAGACAAAGATCATTATTTTACTCATGAAGGAACACGTACCAATTTAAAAAGCATTTCCATTCAGACTCTGATTTTGTTCCTGGAAATAATTGTGGGTGCAAATAACTGGATGCTCATTTTATTAATTAAAATATTTAAGTGAAACGCAGCTGCAGATCCTGAGTGCAAAAGCAAGGTTCTTTTAAAAAAAATCTGGTTCCATACATTCTCCCAAAGCTTTAAGGTCTTTGTGAAATCCGTTATTTCCACTAGGTCAACATAGTCCAAGACATCACCCTAATCTTTTAATCATCTTCAGTGAGTCAATGAGGGTCATGATATGTCCTGTTTATAAGGTATTTATTAATATCCCTGACCATCTCCAGCAGATGCATAATCATTTCTTCCTCTGTATTCTGATTTTTTCTCTCCTATTTTAAAATGATTCCCTGTTGCCTTCCAATCCCGCACTTTGCTGCACTCTGTTATCCTGGAAATGTAAATCCTATTGTGCCTTCATTCTCATTCTTTCTCTCCTTTTGTGTTTGCAGAAATCACATGAATTTCATCTTTCATTTTCTCCAAGCTTTAAATTGGATAATAAGCATAGCTGTAATTATTTCACAATAATCCACTCTGGTGTCTAAAGGCCTGATCCTGGCAATGGCTTAATGCAGACAGACCCCAATATCAGTAGAGGTTCACTGTGGGACTCCTTGGAAGCTCTGCTAGCTCTTCTCCTGTAAGGTGTCCCATTGACTCCAACACCGAAGAGCAGTGTGTGCATGCGCGCTAGTGATTCCCAGTGCAGTATTAGTGCCTGAATGACTTAAACCAATTCACTTCCAAACCATTATAACAGCCGGGAGCCCATGGCATAACATGTCCAATAAAAGCTGATGGAGAAATACTACTGCTAATACAGCATGACTAATCCATATGTTCTAATTGCTAGGTAAATTGTGTAAAAGGATGTAGTGTCATTTAGAAAACATTGGGTGTTTACAAGAAACTAGGAACTGAGCTTGACAAATAATTATAGAAGACAAAACCTCAGCCCACACTAATAACTAGATAGATGAGCTTTTTCAATGTACCTGAAAAACTGTTTTAGTATCTCTTTATATGTGGGGTTTTGTACATTCATTCAGCATCAGCGTTTCACTTTTTTCCTTAAATGACTTCTATATTCTTACTAGCCAAGAATTATTTTGTCTGAACTTCATTCCCTGATAACAGCAAACTCTTGAATCCCCACAGTATTAAACAAGCAAACATGCTCAGGAGGCAAAATGTTCAACTTTGAGAAAAACAATGTCATGCCAAACCACTGATTTTAATTTACATCCATATTCACTTCTTCCATTATTAAGAGCTTTGAATTACTGTAGTTGCATAATTAACAAATATTCCCATTTGAGAATAGATTATTCAAAAGGCACATGCACAGTAATGCATCATGGTTGAGCACTCATGCTGTGTCTTCAGTGATACATACTTCTATTTAAGGTTTCAGAGTAGCAGCCATGTTCTGTATTCGCAAAAAGAAAAGAAGGACTTGTGGCACCTTAGAGACTAACAAATTTATTTGAGCATAAGCTTTCATGGGCTACAGCCCACTTCATCGGATGCATGTAGTGGAAAATACAGTGGGGAGATTTATATACAGAGAGAACATGAAACAGTGGGTGTTACCATACACACTGTAACGAGAGTGATCACTTAAGGTGAGCTATTACCAGCAGGAGAGCGGGGGGTGGGGGGAGGAATCTTTTGTAGTGATAGTCAAGGTGGGCCATTTCCAGCAGTTGACAAGAATGTCTGAGGAATGGTGAGGGGTGGGGAATAAACATGGGAATAAACATGACACATTAAACAAAGTAAAACTATTTCCCCATGTTTATTCCCCCCACCCCCCACTGCTCCTCAGACGTTCTTGTCAACTGCTGGAAATGGCCCACCTTGATTATCACTACAAAAGGTGTCCCCCCCTCCCCCGCTGGTAATAGCTCACCTTAAGTGATCACTCTTGTTACAGTGTGTATGGTAGCACCCATTGTTTCATGTTCTCTCTGTATATAAATCTCCCCACTGTATTTTCCACTACATGCATCCGATGAAGTGACCTGTAGCTCACGAAAGCTTATGCTCAAATAAACTTGTTAGTCTCTAAGGTCCTCCTTTTCTTTTTTACTTCTATTTAAGTTCACTCTGGGGCACAGTACCACACAACTTGTGGGAACAGACTGTAGAAATTTCATAAGTTCTCCCTGGTCGGTCAAAAATTGTTGTATATGTAGGGGGTGCATATGGAAGTATGCAAATAAATGTGCATTTCTCTGCCCATTCTATATTGTGTTTCTACACCAATGGGGACATACGTCTCCTCCTACATCCTCAAAAGTTAGAATGTAAAGGTCAGATCCTCAGCTGGTGTAAAGGTGCATAACTCCATCGACTTCAGTGGAACTATGCCAGTTAGAACAGCTGGTAGTCTGGTCCTGAAGCAATATCCTGCTAGTCCTCACTTGGAGTCAGCCTCTCATTGTGCCCTTTGGACTCCTGGAGCTCTGCAGAGCTGCTTACCTCTTGATGCTGAAACGCTGTCAGTGAGATTGCCAGTGTTGCCAACCCCAACTGTTCAAAAATCATGAGTCAGTCTCACTAAAAATCATGAGATTGGCTTTAAAATAATAATAAAATAATAAAAATAATAGATTTGGTGGGATTTTTTATTTGCCTTCTGTTTTTGGAGCCTTTAGGGTGCACTAGGGTCACATTTTGAAGCTTTCTCCGCAGGCATGAGGACTAGAAACTTACTTTTTCTTCAGGAATGAAGGCTGAAATCATCACACATCCACTTGACTCCAGGAGCTCAGGCTTTAAGGAAAACAATACTTATCATAAAAAGAAAAGGAGTACTTGTGGCACCTTAGAGACTAACCAATTTATTTGAGCATGAGCTTTCGTGAGCTACAGCTCACTTTGTGGGGTATTCCTTTGGTGTCAGTTCAGCCATGATGACTTCTGCAGATGAGCCTAAAGCTGGAAGGGGTTAGATAACAGGCTGATTGCCATCTTTCCTCTCTGAATTGGTCTGTTCATGCAATAGGAAGGCTAGAATCACAGCAGAAAACGGAGTGACCACCTACTGCCCTGAATGATCCTTACCACTCCTTACTAGCAAGAAACAATCAAGAGTATGTGGCACTCCTACTAACTGAGATTGTCAACACCTCATTTGCAGAGACAAATCTACTACAGTGCACCTGTAGTCTGGCCAGTACTCAAAATGTCATCACTCAGCACAACTGGCCTCTCCCAGCAACTGCCCAGCATCCCCCCTTCCTGTAAGCAAATCCATCACTCCCATTCCTGAGCAAGCTAAGTGGGAAGATTGCCAGGGCCCACCTCTCACTTCACCTAGATGCTACCAATATCCTTCATGAAGAGCAGCTGGCTGAAGCTGAGCCTGAGTGTGACCTAATAACCCCTCAATGCCAGCTAGCAAAGGGTTCACTGTTCTGTAACAGCAGGTCTGCCAAACTCACTACCCCAACCACACTGCTGTCATAGTATTCACCCAAAAAGGTTCTTGCGAGGGGTTTAATGGAAGCTCACGTCACACTGATCCTCCTAATTGTTGTGTGATGTATGTACGAGTGATAGTTACGAAGTTATAGGTATGTATTGAAAATATGTTTAGAATCTGTGTCCCAGGAAGGGTTGGCAAGCTCGTTCTGCCAGACAAAGGGATGTGGAATCACATGCCTTGGTTCATATGTAAATCAAGCATTGTAAAGCCAACACAAGGGAGGTTCCATTTACATGTGAAAGTCAACAAGAAAAACAGGTTGGGGAAGATGTGAAACAAACAGGAGTATGCAAAGACACCTTGGAGCCAGCACCTTTAGGAGAGAAACCATAGGGAGTTGTCCTGACTTTGGGTGTAAGAAGAAGGCACCAGGACCCCTCTTTTGTCCTACACTGGAAGGGGTAGCTGGGTAGTACAGTTATACCCAACCAACCTTGGATCAAAAGCTGCAAGAAAGAGCTTAGGTGAGAAATTGCTTGAGACAAAGTTAGCCTATTAAAGGCTTTGTCTAGAAGAAGCGTGTTATACTTTGTTTTGTTTGTAACCCATTGTTCTTATTGCCCTGGCTCACTATCTCATAAATCTTTACCTTTGTTAATAAGCTTATATTTGTTTTCAGTATGAATAGATCACAGTGCTGTGTTGTTATATAGGAGCAGATACTCAGTTGAAACAAACAAGCTGGTGCGTGTTGCTGTTCTCTTGGGAGTAGCGCGCCTGGTAATTTCTGTGCATATCCAGTGACAGGGGATGGACACTGTAGCAGGATACTTTCGGAATGGCTCACGGGCTGGGGTGCACCTACTGTTAACCTGCAAGACAAAGTGGGGGCTGGCAGGGCGCAGAGGAGAGTGCTTGAGTGGCTGTAGGACTAGCAGTGTCAGGGAGTTGACCTCCAGCTGCCACATGGAAGACTCCCTCATGCTTGAAATGGGGGTGGGGTAATGAGGTGACCCGTGTAGTCCTGGGCACCCCGAGAAAGTGTCATACTTGGAAAGACTGATGCAATGCTAATGAGGAGAGGGATGCACTTTGAAGAACCTACCACCCCTATAGCATCACCCTGCCTTTAGAGAGTCCATAGCCTGAGTGTCCACCTGGACTGTTCACTGCTTCTAGATACCGCAGTATCCATGACTGCCTCCTAGTGTTAGATTCAGACTTAGCCACAGAGATGCATGGTTTTCTTATATCCAGGTTTGATGGTTGTCCTTTTCTGTATCTCAGGGTGAAACCAAGGCCTGTTAGAAGCTATAATTGGTTCAGAACCCAGCAGCCTGACTGCCCACTAATACTAGGGTGACCAGATGTCCCAATTTTATAGGGACAGTCCCGATTTTTGTGTCTTTTTCTTATATAGGCTCCTATTACGCCCCACTCCCTGTCCCGATTTTTCATACTTGCTGTCTGGTCACCGTAACTAACACAGGCCACCAAGAGCCCATTGTCCTCTGGCTCTACTCTGCACAGCTCCCTGGTGAACACCAAGCCTAATTAAAGGTCTCAAAACCCTCCATGGACTGGCTCCAACTCTGTGGAAGATCCTGCAAGATCAAGGCCTCCCATGACAACTGCATTCCACTCGGTCAACAAAACTGTCCCTTGCAAAGGTGAAACTCGTGTGAAACTCCCGGCATGCAGGCTCACAAAGATGGAGCTGACCCCAAAGGACAGTAAATGATCACAAACATTGGCACTTTCAGAACAAAATGCAAGGCCCACTCCTCCTTCAGCCTCCTCTTCCCACACCAGCAGCACAAACCTACCAGCTAATGCCCTGTCTCTGCTGACAGGAGGGGAAAGAAATACATATAGCATCATATGTACACTTCAGAATTCAGAGAAGTGTTCTGGTATCATGATGATGGGCAGGTATCATGATGATGGGCACCATATAGGAAAGAAGGAGGGACAGAGAAAGATAAAATAGTCAGACAACTCTAAAAAAAGCAAACAAAAAACCTAGCACCATGAACAACTATGGCACTGTATAAATTAACCCATCATCATCTTCACGGTGACAGCGTGTACTGCCACACTCTCCCAGGAGGAAAAGGAACATCTTTTGTATAGAGACATTCAATGCAGCCTGACATTTTGTTTCACAGATGCAGCCACTGAGCTACCATTAGTCTATTATGAATACTCCGTTCAGGCAGGCACAATTACAGTTCCCTAATCAAGGTGCCTTTGATCATAGCAACCCCGTTGTTTCTGGCTGCTTTTAGTCCCACTGTGTTCCCAGCAAGTGAGCCTGTGGCTGTAAGACCTGCCTTTGAAGTTGTCTTTTGTTTTCCCCCTAAATATAAATGGTGTCTTCCTCTGCTGAGGAACGTCATTAACAAGGCTGGGTGTTCTGACATGCAGTTTTGCTCAACATAACTCGTGTTTTGGCAAGTGCATAACCTACCCCAGCTGTGCAATAGCCATCTGTGGAAGTATCGAACAACGGGGAGAGAGAGTTCTGTGCATCTCCAAAAGAGGAAAATTACCTTGTCCTTTCTAGTTTTGCATAATTCACATCAGACAAGGACTGATTCTCATTGGCTGTTTTCTGGTTCTTTTCTAAAGCACAGTGATGCACGGCAGATTAAGTTGTCATAATTATCAGCATCTTTTCTCCTAACACTGTCAGGAAAACTTTTATTTCTATGGCAAATAAACTCTTTCAAATCAGATGTAAATAGAGGAAAGTGGGAGAGGGAGAATGTCCAAGGATAGAAATCAGATGACTTCCTTAACACTCCTTTTCTTAGATCATCCACATGATCACTGACTCATATTGGATGATGGCCTGGGATTGTGGGGTTAGAAAGAAAGAGCAAGGAGTTTAGATTACACTAATCAGCTTGGTTATCCATCAACGGTCTTTCCTGCCGCCCCTTGGGTCTGTGCAGACCATAGACTGAAGAGTGAGAAGTGCAGTAAATGGTAACATTTGTCTAGCTTTGAATTGGTTGGTGAGTTTACAGAGGTGGAAAGCTGCCGGGAGCTAGTATTGGCCATGCTATGAGTGGTCTCAAAAGTGGGGCAGAGGGAGGGAAGCACAGGAGGTGTGAGGGAGCGTCCATGGACAGATTTCAGAGTAGCAGCCATGTTAGTCTGTATCCGCAAAAAGAAAAGGAGTACTTGTGGCACCTTAGAGACTAACAAATTTATTTGAGCATAAGCTTTGCCAGTGATTAAGAGTCACGTGAGGACAATCGCGGGGACTAGAAAAATAAAACCACTCATTTCTGCAGCTGTCCAAGAACCAATGACCCAAGGCAGCTGGAAGCAGAGCTCCTCAACAAATGCTATGAAACTGTAACTGTGCTACAGTGAAGGCTTGTCAACATTTTTGAATGGAGCAAGAGACACATGCTGGTGATTCTCTAAGCCTTAATTGCCCTCACTGAAGTTGCGCTGAGTTCAGTAGACATCTTCCTAATTAAGTGTAATTTCCTTCAGGTGCTAAATAAACCCCATCCTTGTCTTGGGCCTCCATGAAAGGTTTGCACTTCCTAATTGGCAAAATTTTCCAGCTGAACCTCACCTGTAGTTAAATTTGACCCTTTGCACAGAATGGTGAAAACCTCAGTCTTTATTGCTCTAAAGGTTTCACTGGCACCAGCATCAAAAAATCTCTTCTTTGGGTGAAAGAGTGCAGTATTCCTGCTGTTGTGGCCACCATCTGTGCTGACAGGAATGGAGAGGCATTTGACCTGTAGGGTTAACACCACACCTGGAATATCTGCACACCTGCCATCTCACAGTGCATTGGTATTACTCCCAAAATGTCACCTCCAGAGGGGCTTCGATGCTGCCAGCTGGCATAGAACTTTTTCCTGTGGAATCTGGGTAGGTATCTGGGAACAGCCTGTAGGTATCTGGAACAGCCAGTTGCCTGCTGTGACGTGTTAAAATCTGAAGGTTTCAGAGTAGCAGCGATGTTAGTCTGTATCTGCAAAAAGAAAAGGAGGACTTGTGGCACCTTAGAGACTAACCAATTTATTGGATCATAAGCTTTCGTGAGCTACAGCTCACTTCATCGGATGCATGCAGTGGAAAATACAGTGGGGGAGATTTTATATACACAGAGAACATGAAACAATGGGTGATGATTATCACTACAAAAGGTTTCTTCCCCTGCCAGCTCTCCTCCTGGTAATAGCTCACCTTACCTGATGACTCTTGTTACAGTGTGTATGGTAACACCTATTGTTTCATGTTCTCTGTGTATATAAAATCTCCCCACTGTATTTTCCACTACATGTATCCGATGAAGTGAGCTGTAGCTCATGAAAGCTTACGCTCCAATAAATTTGTTAGTCTCTAAGGTGCCACAAGTTCTCCTTTTTTTAAAATCTGAAGGTTCCCAGTAGGAAAGCATACAAAGCTGTGGTGTTAAAAGCTACATCATCACATGTTTTCTCGTGTGTGTGAGAGGGAAATCTTGCGGGGGCTGGGGTGTACAAACATAGGGGTTGCTTTGAGCCCAGCTCTAGTTATAATACTATCTTCTGCACTTGTTTTGTAACCTAGCTTAACTAGCTTCAGGACAGTATAACCAGTGGTGGTGTGGTAAAAAAAAAAAAAGAAGTGAATAAACTAAACTCTATATTCCCCAAATGAGAAATGGGTAAACTCTATTTACCAGGATTACCCTCGACTACGTTACTAAGTATAATACCTCTGTGTATCAAGTATAAAGGGTTTGTGATGAAGACAGAGCATCCTTTCTCCTCTCTCCCTCATATACTTATAAATATTTTCACTCCAAAAACTTGCTAAACTCAGTGTTAAGGAAACACGGGTGTTATTTCCTGATCAAAACACTAAAAAGCAAGGAATTCCTAAGTTAAGACAACACTCCAAACACTAGCCTGTTACCATCATGACACTCCAGCACAGTAACACACTAATATCCTCTCTGCCATACTCATGTTCAGTTCAGCAATACTGTCACTCAGTACACATCAAAGTACTGAAAACTTTTCAAAATAAAAGCTTAGATTGTGGAGCATCCACTCAATGACAACATAGATTCCATGATGAAGATATTTGGTAACCGTTAGAAAGGGATATGGAAGTGGTGTAACCAGTAGGGTTGGTACATCAATAAAGTTTAAAGGGAGCCTGTATCTTAGCTTTTGCCAACCTAGAAAGGAGTCAATTAGCAAATTTCATAAATCAGAAGTGTATTTAGTAGATATATCCTAGAAAAAGTTACCTATGAAAAAACAAAAATTCTGAGGGAGCATTTAAAAATGATTATTGCTCAAACTAATTGGCAGATTTTCAATTATCTGAAAATTCTCACAAAATTCATTCTGTATTTTAAGTCCTTCTTGTTCTGTACATTAGGCAAAGATACACTATTTTATTCCTGCATTGTGAAGAGGATTTTCCTGCTTAAATCCCTGCTTCAAGGGCAAATCTTAATGCAATCTTAACTATAGAGACATTACAGAATCTCCATTATCTGAACACACCCATCCACACATTTGTGTAATAAATAATACTTTTGTTTTTAAAAGTATGTAGTAATTTTGGATATCTTAGATTTTGGGTATCTCTTGTGGACACCAAGTAGAATAGGTTAAAAAATGAAAAAAATAATTTCACAAAAAAATTCAAAGTGTTGATCTAATTTTGAAGGGTTCAAAACAGAACAATTTGTATTTTTTTCCAAAACGGTTTTACTTTTCATATTTTTTCTCTTCTTTCTTTCCTTTTCCACAAAAATTAAATACATAACATTAACCATGTCTAGGGTTGGGTATTTTAACCCTTTTCCAAATTTTTCCTTTTGCTACTTAGCAAATTTTTGAAAACTTTTCCAA
Source organism: Natator depressus (assembly GCF_965152275.1). Classification (NCBI taxonomy): domain Eukaryota; kingdom Metazoa; phylum Chordata; order Testudines; family Cheloniidae; genus Natator; species Natator depressus. The sequence continues at coordinate 22,350,874 of NC_134241.1, forward strand.
CTTTAGAAAAATTAAAAGTAGCAACAGTAAAAAGTAAAAGAACAATGACATGGACACCACTAATTCTATTGTATTTAGTGGGAAAAAAGGAACAAAAAGAGTGCGTAAAGGGAAAAAACCAGAAATACAAAATGTCACAATTCTAAAATTTTCAGTTTTGGTGAAAGAACGGAACATTTTGAAAAAAAGAAAAAGCTTTTCAATTTAAAAAAAAAAAGGTTGAAAATAAAATTAATGAAAAAATTCATCCAGCTCTACTCAGATTGCTCTGATTTTCAGAAAGTGCTGAGCACCTACCTGTGATAACTGGACCTTTTTTATCTCAAGTTCAGCACCCAAAAAAATAGCTCTTTGTAATCAGTTTTTTTAGCCCTATGGTGAACAGGCAGAGTATTTGCAGATATTCTACGTATTAACCTTTCCTTTGAAAACTCCAGGACACATACGTGTCCCATATATTTTCCATAAGTAAGAAAATTTTAACGCAAAACGTTTTTTTTTTCAAGAACATTTTCCCCAAATTCTGGTGCAGAGGCAGATTTCAGAGGAAACTGTGGTCAGAAAGAGTTGTTTAAACACATGCATCTGCCTGAAATTATTTGCTGAAAGCTTGTGGCTCAAGACACCCTCGTTTTCCCTGCCCTCCTCTGATGCATTCTCTTTTTATGGTTTCCAGTTCGAGTGAGGGGTTCGGCGTGGCAGAGAAGGTCGCACTGCTCATCTTTATCTCGGCGGTTATACTCATGGCCATCCTGGGGAACTTGCTGGTGATGGTGGCAGTATGCAGAGACAGGCAGCTCAGGTGAGCCAGCATGCAAGCCCACTCAGTCCCCTCCTTTAGGCAGAATTTTACAAGGACACAGCCATGTAATTTGCATGGGCGAGGGGGGCAAAAAACAAACCAAACCCAAACCCAGACAGCTAAGAACATAAAATGTTGTGATAAAGATGAATCCGATGAAGTGAGCTGTAGCTCACGAAAGCTTACGCTCAAATAAATTTGTTAGTCTCTAAGGTGCCACAAGTCCTCCTTTTCTTTTTGTGATAAAGAACAGTCTCTCCTTTCTTCTCCCCACCATTGAAGTCATGGCAAAGTCAGACTCCGATAGGGTGACCAGATGTCCTGATTTTATAGGGACAGTCCCGATTTTTGGGTCTTTTTCTTATATAGGCTCCTATTACCCCCCACCCCCTGTCCCGATTTTTCACACTTGCTGTCTGGCCACCCTAGACTCCAATATTGTTCCCAGTGTGTCTGGACTCAGATTTATACTGCAGAAGTGTGATCATTTTATTATCCAATCATTATATTTTTAGCACTCCAGGCATGAAAAACAGATAAATCACTTGCAGAAAGCCACACAGGGAACTCTAGAGAAGCATTACAGCACCTTCCCTTTCCTATTCCAGTTCCTTTTAAACAAAACATGTCAGAAAAATGCAGGGAGCAGGAGCCGTGTCTGTCACAATTAGCATGTTACCAGGATGCAGCGGGGCATACAGTGGGGTTTACAAAGGAGCCTAAAGGAGTGAGGCACCCAGCTCACAACAGACACTTGGGCACCCCCCTTAGATTTCTTTCAAACCTCAGCCAAGATGGAACATGCTTTCTCTAGTGATAGTTGATAGCCTTTGGATTCTGCAAATGTACCTCCATGCACATGACTAAAAGCACTTCAAATCCACATTTCTTCCATCCAAAGCCCCACCTGCCCCAGCTCTGCTAATAGAAAAGGAGTACTTGTGGCACCTTAGAGACTAACCAGTTTATTTGAGCATAAGCTTTCGTGAGCTACAGCTCACTTCATCGGATGCTAATGCAGCTCTACCCTGACTTGCAGTTCTGCCTGCTACTCCAGCCCTGAGCTTCCACACAGCTCTGCCAATGAGTCGAATCATGCAGCCATTATCTTTTTCAACTGTCTTCGCTAAAAACTGAAAGAAAAATTCAAATGAATAATGATTAACGTGCAGGTAATAAAATTAGAGACCAAGTCTTATTAAACTCTATTAATTCTCCATGTAGAACAGGTTACCTAATAGTATACAACTTACAAAGAGGACAAACAAGTCATATGTGTGGACTTTGCTTCCGTTATAAAGCCTGCAGGTTATCTAGTCTAGTGAGACTCACACAGGCACTGGACAGGGATACGGTAAACCGAGCGTTTCCCATGCTAGAGTAGTAGCTTGGGGACCTGCTAATTAGCAGTTCATCATCTGACTGTCAGCTTCTGAGAGCTCCCTCCTTATACTGGCAGGTTAGCTTTAATCAGGCAGTGTGCAGCACTGGAAGTGCTGAGGAAAGTCTGTATGTTTCACGAAAGTCTCTTTCTCAGTCCTCCTCCATCTTCTTCTGGGGCATTTGCTCTCCTTCCACCTATCCTGCACGCCTTAGAAAACATATTCAAGCATATTCATGTCACCAACTCATTTTCTGAAAGCCCAGACCTTCAACATTATCCCTACAGAAGCTCCTATTGGGTAATGCTCAATCATCTCCTGGAAGCTCAGGCCTTTCATGCTGTTACCATAGCGCCTCTGTCTCCTACTTTAGCTGCCATCTTCAGATGGAACAGGGCTTCCCCAGAAACAACATGACATTTCTTCTTATATTGAAACTCTTTGCAGGTTGCTAGAGCCCATTTTCCTGAGGGAATAATAGGATGGGAAGGAGAAGAGGGTGTGTTTAAGAGTACAACTATATGACAATCAGAGGTGAGACTGCAGCGCTGGCAGACCTATCCGAGCTAGGTTTGATCTAGCTAGCACAAATAATAATAGCAGTGAAGCCATAACAGCACGGATGAACTGCTCAAGGATCCTGGGTGGGCTTGTACGGTGCTGCTGCAGCTTCACTGATATGAGTACTTACACTAGCTAGATCAAAGCTAGGTTAGGTATGTCTATATGTCCCGCAGTCACACCTCTGACTGAAATGTAGACAGACCCTAAGACACCCTGGTAGCTGCAGAAGGCAGAAGATGAGCCTTGACTCTTTGTGACTGCTTAAGAAGTGGGTGGTTTGAGAGAGGCTTGATACTTTTATTAATGTTTATGGCAAGGCTAGTGGGATAAAGAGGGAAATCAAACACAGAGGCCACAGAGCACAAGGAAAACAATAGAAAATGCTGGTGCTTTCTTAACGTTCATTAAGAGCCACTGAAAATGCACTCAACTTGAGAATCTATTTGTATTTGCACAGTGCTGCATTCTGCACACATAGAATGGAAAGTGGTGCATATAACATGCTAGTTTGGTCACACAAACTGGCATGTGAATGCCTAGTTGCATCTTTTGTGTGCACAGGTAGAAACACACCTGCAGTTATGCAGGAGACCTTGTGAACAGCTGGCCCCACAACCAGGAAAGTGATTAGGGACAACCATTTAAAATAGTTTAGAGGTAGGTTAAAGGACCCTTTAGTGAACAGTTGGGTCTGTCCGCACATGGGATGTATCGCTTTGAGAAGTCCCACTGAGTCTTTTTTAATATATGTCTTGTAGGAAAATCAAGACCAATTATTTCATTGTCTCACTTGCCTTTGCGGACCTGCTGGTGTCGGTGCTGGTGATGCCCTTTGGAGCTATTGAGCTGGTTCAGGATAACTGGATTTATGGAGAGATATTTTGCCTGGTCCGAACATCTCTAGATGTCCTGCTCACCACAGCATCAATCCTTCACCTGTGCTGTATCTCCCTAGACAGGTATGAGCAGAAAGACATGTACAGGGTACATGTTCTTGCCAGCTGTTTCTTTTGTCATGATGGTCTTAAGAAAAAGTAACATATCCAAGGGTTCTTTCTCAGTTCAGAGGCATGTATGAATATGTTGTATAATGTGTAGCACAGCTGTAAACATCTTACCGTAGCAGCTAATGGAGAGAGCACACTGAAGCTTCATCAGTGTAACAAGAGTTGAAGAAAGGTCTTATGTATATTGATAGAGTGAGTGAGCTCATCACCGCTGGTGTAAATTGGTGTAGTTCTGTTGACTTCAGGAGCTGAGGTTCTGGCTCAGTATCTTGCAAGAACATGTCCTTTGTTTCTTAAAAATGATATTTAAAACATATATTACAGAAGAGACTCCCAGCAGTCACAAAGAGCTATTCCGTCTTGGTGCAGCATTTGGTACACTTTTAGTAGGAGTTTGTCTTCTTTTGAAATATCAGGTATTGGTCTGGAGGCTGGATTCCAGACTTGATTAGCAGCTGGTTTGATTCATTATAATGAATCTTATGTCCCCAGGCATAGATACACCAAATTACTATCCGGCTTTATATTCACAATGCTATCTCCTTGACATATGTTTAAAGTGCATTTGGTTTCTACTTCTATTATTAGCAGCTGTATAACCAGATGAAAATTATATTAAAGTATGATATATTTTGGCATATTATTACGAGATTGTAGAAAAAAATAAACAGCAGCACTTAATGTTTATAATGCTTGCTATTCCAAGGCATTCTTGGTCACTTTTAAACATCTCTTGTGGTGATGGCTAATAAGTACAGCTGGTATAACAACAAAAAAAAGCAATTATTTTTTGTAGGATATTTTGAAACATTTTTGCTTTTCCAAAATTTCCTGCGAAGAAATTAGTTTTTTCTACAAAACCAAAAACCAACTCCTCCCTGAAAGCCAAAACTTTTTTCACTGTAAATTTTTTCTACCAAAAATATTTTTTGATTTTTGACTTCCAGTTTTTCTAGAAAAACTAAATTTTTTTTGAACTCACAGAAAAATATTCTATAAAAAGTTTCATTGTGGTTTCATCAGAAAATATTTTGAGATTTTTTTTTTGACCAGATGTACTAATAAGTAAAGGTTAAGCTTTGCATTCTAGGTTCTGAGGAGAGAGGAACTTTTCTGATTTGAATGACAACTAATATTTAATGGCAAATAATTGTCAGGGCAACTATTATTTATGTAGTGTTTTGTCCAAAGATTCCAAAGCCACCTACACACTTTGCAAGATATTTAATATGCTGAATTCACCACTCAGATGTAGCTTTTCTTTGGGGTGGGACACAGCAGCTGTTTAACAGTACACTGCAACACTGTGCAACAGTTCAGAGTGGCAAGTGAAGCAATCATTCATCTGAATGAAATGGAAGAGGATATTTTGATCTCCAAGACATATTTCCTGCCTTGGAATGTCATCTGGAATTCAAGATTGCTGGCCTGTGAAAATGAAGCATTAAATCTGAGGGTGCCACCTGAGACATTCATTACCTCAGGGAGGGTCACAGACTTCCATTTTTAGCTGATTATCAGTCAAGCAGATGTTAGGCACTGAGCTGCGAAAATTGAAATGCCTGATAAACATTTGCCAAGTTAGCGAGTTAAATCCTCCAGCCTTTAATTAAACCCAGTGGGTCATAGAGACATGAGAACACCAAGGCCATTCGGCTGCCTCCCGAAAAAAGTTCTCAGACAATTATAGTGAAAAGGGATCTCTCCCCACTGTGGGTTTCTTGCCTCTCTTTGAAGAGCAAGACCGTACCCCTTGAATGTAGACCCCAGGCTCTTGTGTCTACTCCACACAAGCTGCTTTCCACTTTCTGCCTGAGCCTGTCGAACTTCCCATGAAATTCTCTGTCTTCTGAGGGCTGCCTCCTTCCGACAGGGAAGGTGCTGAGATTTTTCGAGCAACAAGCAGAGTTTTGTTTCTCATTAACTTTGTTAGAGCCGCTATATTTGAGTCACTGTTGGATCAGTTACTGTCAAGATGTGTGGCTTGATTCTAATGTTCTGGTGATGCAGATCTTGCAATGATCACAGTTTTATATGGAAAGAAGTTTTTGTAAACAAACCTGAAACTTACTATATGTAGCCTGCCCAATAAATCAAGGGCTGCTAAAAGTACACACCAGCTTAAAGGGAATCTGCAAGGTGATGAGGACTCACTTATTCCTAAGGACTTGGGCCTATGAAAAAAACAGAGCTAGTTTGGTTCAAGGAAGAACAGAGGAAAGCAGTTTATAAATCATGTGAGTTAAGTGAGGGTTAATAGAAGAGTTAACTGAGCGAAGGGGAGTCGAAAGGGGACAATTGGAAGGTAGCAGCAAGAATGGGCCCTCGTGTTCTCAAACCTTTCCATATTAGGGGCTGTTTGTGAAGACTGTAAGTCTCTGGTGGGCCCCTTCCCGCCTCATCCCAATCTTACAACTTCTCTGTGGCAACTGCATCCCTTACTCACATGATGGAAACTACTGCAAATAGTGTATCACAAGGTACTGGGGTTTGGAGCAGCACAGACAGAAATGGGAGCTCAGCAGTACCACCTTGTGGGCCATCCATCTGAAGCTCATCATTAAAGATGCGCGGGGAAGCCCAGACTTTTTCCAACACAAGGCTGAAGCGCAAGCACTGAAACCATGTGAAAGTGATGGGTACCACTAATTTGGCAGTGGATGCAGAGGATGCTGTTGCAGTATAATAATGCAGTGCAGTTATTGCATATTGCAGAGTGTGTCTCTGCGTGTTAATATACAATGCTATTGTTATGTGTATTATGGTGATATCTAGAGGCCCTAGGATCAGGCCTCCATTGTGCCAGCTATGTACAAACAAGTATAAAAGGCAAGACCTGCTATAGGGATCTCAGTATCTAGATTCGTGAGCACAAGCAACAGATGGAAGAAACAGACTAAAGAATGGGGTGGGAGGTAGGCAAGGAGAGAGTAATGGTAAAATGAGTTGCTTTCTCATAGTAAATCCATAGTCTCAGTTCTCCACCAGCCAAGCCCTGCTGGATCTCTGGTGAATTCAGTATGATGGGGCCTATGAAGCAGGGACTGTACTTCATTTTTGTACAGTGTCTAGCTCATTCAAATACATATGTTTTGGGAATGTCCATTTGTGTATGCATTCCGGAATGAAGTACTTCAAATAACTATCATGAGCTTCATCCATGACCTCCCTTGGATAGTAACATTTTTCCAGTAAAAAAACCTATATGTACCTGTTAGCAAACCAAGATAATTTTTGTGGAGAGCTAGTCTAGTAGGTGAAAGATTGAAAAATGGAAAAACATCTGAAGATTTAGGGTGAGAGAGACAGAGACTCAGCATGGGCCTAGCTCTGTTCTGGCAAAACTCTCATTGACTTCAGTGGAAACAGAGCTAGGCCAGTGCTCACTTCTTTTGAAGACACCACCCTTAAACATTATGGAATGGTGCATCATGACTCCGAGTGAACTACCAGACTGAGGGCCTTATCTTGCAAGGTAAAGATATCCATCAACTTCCCATTGGCTTCAGTGAGATTTAAGGGTGCTTAGCAGTCCACGTGGTAGGGTCCTCAGAGAGAGGACCATTCCATTTAAAGGGTCAGCCGAATGAACAGAAGGAAATAGGTTTGTACTTCCTTTTCCTGGTTTTGCAAATTTCATATACTGTGGTTTTCAACCTATCACTTATATAGAATATTCTTCTTCTTTTAGAATTTAAAATAAATTTTAATAGAAAAAGGATATATATATTCCCTGGTTAAAGAGTCAAAGTCACCTAGACCAGGTGCAGAACTGATGGAGAGAAATGAACCATTTTGGAAACCTTGGGATTTGCACATTCCAGGAGTTGGATGCCATCCTGAGTTGGTGGGCCACAGTAATATCATTAGAAAATCTTATAACCGTCTGCTTATGAACTCACTGGCAGTTATGAATGGTTATAAACAGCAGAGCCCCAGGAGAAATCCCATAATATGTAGTCACAAGGAAATATTAGACTAAACAGCGGTGTAATCGTTTGAGAAGAACCAGAAGGCACTTAGAAATCAAAAGAATTATGAGTGCGCTGAAATTCTATCCATGTTTGAGAGTTAGGACATAGAGATGCAATGATTGAAACAGAAGGTCATAGCTCTTCTTTCTTTTTGGCGTTGTCAGGCTGGTCACTGCCAGATGTTAGGCTGCTGTTTCTGGGCACGCACTCTGTCTCTCTTGCTCTCCCTACACGTGCTGCTCTGTGTACGGCGTGAGAAGTGCTTTGCTCAGACTCAGAGGGAGGGGAGAAGAAATAAGCTCTCTAGGCTGACTGCTGAATACAGTCTGACACTGGTAATTATCACAGCATTTATCTGCCGCTCCATGCCTTCATGCAGAGAGACTGACATTTCTGTAGCACAAGTCTGCTGAGAATTGCAGGTAATTCTCTGGCACTGTAATTTTCTTGATTCTCTTTTCGAAATGACTTAAAATACCTGCTACAGAAGTGACCACTACAGGCAATAAAGACCATGACAGAGCACTAGCAAAAACAGCCCTATGCAATGCTGTTCCTCTCCAAAGGTACTTGGATTTGCCATAGGATAATGAGATTTTCTCTGTCTATGCATGACATATGTTCCTCTCCCTCCCCTTACATCTCATTATGGAATTTCACCTGCAAAGTTACCTGGTCTGACTCCCTGGGTAAAATCCTGACCTCATTGAAATCAATGTGTTTTGCCATTGACATCAAAGGGGCCAAGGGTTCACTCAATATTTTTAACATGACATGTTATGTGTCCTAGTGCAAATGGGTGCAATAAACCCTGTGCTCACTTACAGTGACAGTCTCATCTAAGAGAGACTAGAGGACATTCTGGCTTGTGAGGAATGGAGAATCCATAATCAAATTAGCTGTCTTTAGCTGTTTCCATTCAATGAGATTCTACAGAGGTGAGACTGTTATTTATTCTGTAAAAGTCCCAGTTCCAAGGGTAACAGCTGTCAAGCTGACGAAGGACAAAGTCACCTATTTTAGTGAGCAGATCCTCTGTGAGAGGATGTGTCAGTATAACCTTTCCACCTGTAAGAACAGCCAAAGGAAATCACATGGCAGTGAATACTGGAGTCCTTTCCATAGTTAGGTTCCCAACACTACTGAGATGCATCAGACTTCTCTGGCCAGGTACTTAAGTTTAGTGAAATGCAGATGAACTATTCTAAACTGCTACAAATAAAATCAGTATGGAAGTGAGTCAGGGAAAGCAATTTGCCAGCCCTCCCTCCTCAGAGTAACCCTACATCTCTTTTTTTCCAGTCTTCGCCATCTCTTTGGAGAGGAGTGATGGAAGCTGAATTTTTTTATTAAACTTATTACAGCAATTTGAAAAATGTAGCATCTTTCTGATGCACCCTCTACATGCTGGAGTCATTTTAAAGCAGATTGGACAAAGCGCCTCAGAGTGTGTTGCAGGGAACAATCCTGCATGGCGGCTGGATAAACCAAAATGACCATATGAAAGTCTTTTTCACCTCTAATTTCTGTGCTCATTTGTGTCATGAGACTTTCCTTCTTCATTAACTTCCATCATCTATACTGTATTTGTGTCTCACTGACTCACCAATGTGATCTGGCAGCTTTCAGGAAATCTGGAAATTCCCATATCTCCGACCCATCTGTGCTACAATAGGCAATGGGGATCCAGTGCACAAAATGAAGACAATGCTGCTTGCAGATTAAAAAGCCTGAAACCATTCATGCACCCAGGGCAAAATGATTAAAGACCAAAAGCACATTAACTTCCTCATGGGCATGTCCATTCAAGATTTGGCTATGAATGTCAACCTCTTATTTGGCTTATCTTGTACACAGCTCATTGATTAAAATGAATCCTCAGGCTTCCCTCTCCATGTCCCATATTAGGAGTTTGGCTAGAAGAGCAGAGGGAAAGCAAAGACTGCCTTAGGACCCCATCTACACAAGGAACATGTATAACTGTGTTTAGGGTGTAACATGGATAGAGGTGCAGTAGCAGTGGTGTTACCAGCCTAGTGTCAGCTCTCCTCTCTCAGGAGATATTGTAAAAGCACTGCAGCAGGGCTGCAAAGAGTGTCTTAAACCCCTAAGGTGAAATCCTGGCAGCAGTGAAGTCAATGGCAAAATTCCCATTGACTTCCACGAAGGCAGGATATCACTCCTGATGTTCATGAGTGGTCCTTAAATATTTTATGACTTTTGGTAGAGATTAATTAACCTTCACTTTCAAGAAGTTGGCTCCTGCTCCAAACCTCCCTTACAAGAAAAACAATGTAAATCTGAACTAGGAATTGGTGAAAACACTGAGATTCATGGATCCATTTGACAAGTTGGGGGCTGCAACCTGTATTTCTCTACTCTTAAATTTGCCACTACCTTGTTGGGACTACCCCAAGGGAAGTGTTCCTCCCTTGAAATAAAATGGCCAGTTGTGAATGTTTTGATCTGGGAGCCCCTGGAGTAGGGCAAGGTGGAAATTTCAGTGTCACTTCACTTCTGTTCAAGAAGTAAAAGATAAAAAGCCCATTTCTCACACACATTTTTAATAGAAACCAGTAAAAGAATTTTCTTAATTCCACCAGTTCCTTTAAATTCTTTGATATTTTGATTTCAGATTCTTTTTAATCATTGCAGAATGACCACAAAATATTATTGTGGGACTGCTATAGACTAAAAGAAATATGTGCACCTTACCATGCATTCTAATAGTAATTAATGACTGGACAGACCCACCATTGTGTAATCCAAATGCACTGTGCGTGCAACACTTGTTGATTATAGAAGGGATGTAGGAGGCTCAGAAAAGCTTCTGATTTCTAATCACAATTCTAAAATTTTCACCTGGAACTAGGCCTTCAGGCTTGCAAGGCTTATTTCCCCTCCCTTGTTCAAACATTAATTGAGACTTGAAAATGTTTCCAAGTAGTTTGATCTTTGCAGGGTTCTGCAGGCATTTCAGCCGGCTCTTCAGTCTCACTCAAAATGTTCACTTGGATGCTGTTAGAACTAGAGCTGTTGGAGAAACTTAGATGGAACCATTTTACATTGGAATGTGCAATTCTGTCAAAATTGAAAATCTTCATGAATTCAGGTCGGTTTATCTGGAATTTGGTTCTGAACAAAAACCCAGAAAAAAAGTTCTGACAATGTCAGAACGTCCCACTTTTTCAGAATGACACATTTTGATTTTTTTATTTTGAAATGACTTTCCATTTTGTATTATATTATACAAAGTAAACACTGACAAACCTCTGATACCTAGTTAAATATTATAAATATAAGTATCATAAAACAAAATAAAAGTCAACATCAAAATCAAATGTTTCAGTTTTGTCAAAATGAAACATTTTGAATCACCCAAAACAATTTTTTTCAGAATTTTCCTTCCCAGAGAATTTTGAAATTTTTGGTTCTCTCTCCAATTTGGAATGAAGCCAGATTTTGAAACCTCTAACTCCTTAGTGAAACAAAATTTCTGTCTTCCACACAGCTCTAGTTAGAACAATGTTCCTTTGCTTAATCTATTACCACTGAGTTCTCAGAGTTGAGGTTTAAAGTTTCTTGGCAAAGATGTGGATGTTTAATTTATCATTTTCCATCAAGAGAATATTGAATCATGAAATTGTGTTTAGAGATGCAAGTAGATGAGGTGATCATGACGGACGGCACTGAAAAGATAACAGCAGCTACGTAAGTGCCAGGATTTCTGTCCAGGGGAGTATGACTCAGCCTAGCATCTAGGCACGGTTTATCACTGGCATTTCGGCAGCCCTGACAGCTAGGTTCTGCATGAACACAGATTATGTCCCAGCACATCTCATTGGGCCTCTTTTCTTTTAAGATTCTCTTGACAGGAGCACTTTTCTCTTGTTATTTTTTCTAGCTATTGCTATTCCATTCATTCAGACTTCACTGGAGTCTATTTTTCTAGCCAGTATTTTTCTGTGTTTCATAAGTCCCCTGCCTTTTGTTTATTTTATGGGCACACTTATTTTTTTAGGAAATAGCATTGTTTATCTAATTCTCAGAATCCACTTTGGAAAGTGATTCTGTTGATCATTTCAGGAAAGGGCAGAAGGTGCCGCTTTACAAGACTTTTATTCGATAACATCTTGTATCTCTTTTCATTACTGTCTCTGAAAAATACTCAGATGAATTTGGCATTGCCTTCAGGTGGCGAAGCAGCAGAAACAGATGACCTGACCTTGGCAACAAAGTACAGAGAGCAGAGAAATGCAGAGACATGCAGATACAGTATTAGCAGAATGGTGTCAGAATAAACTGTTTTTCACAATGTGTCAGAAGTTCAATGTTAAATTGAATCCAGATTTTGTTGCCACTGGGTTATGCTATTTGATCATCTCTTTTGTGCTAGGGAGAGAATTAGACCTGAATATTTATTTATTTATAGCAGTTCTTTATGTATACCTAACCACCTGCTCTAGATGTCTGTACAATAAAAACAGTGACATCACTTACAAAGAGACCAAGGAGAAAGAATAAAATCTTTCACACACAATGAACTTACCAAGACTAGCAATTAGCTCCTTCGATATATGCCTTTGCAAGCCAACTCCTTCTCAAAAACTGATGGGCACTACATATCAGCAGACTTGGGCTCTGTTGGACCAAAGAAGAAGCGAGTTCCAGAGTCAAGGGCCCTTTAATGAGGATGCTTTGCCAGAAGCTGCCTCCTGTTTAAACCCAGGGATTGTTTGTCCAGTTGCCCTTGTACCCCACACGGAGAGGGGAATAAGGTAGGAAGACAGAATCCAAGCCATTTAGGGCTTTATAAGTTGAAAACAATCTCTTCAGTGTCATTGGGGAGTGAATTGAATGTCAGTGTAGATATTGGAGGACAGGTGCAGAGCTCTCCACAGAGAAGGCACCACTAAGCAACTGGGCCACTGCTCTGCACTAGCTGAATCTCCTAATGGTTGTCAGGAGCAGGCCCCTACACAGAATGCCCTGGAGATGATAAAAACATCAAGGTCCCACCTCATCAAGCAGGAATGGTCACAAAACTTCTCACTAGGCACAGATGGGGAAAACCCCACTGATGTTGCTTGGATATCCTGGAGCAGGTGGGGATCCAAAAAGAACCTCAGGTTGTGAACCCGCATAGCGAACAGCAGGCATACTCTCCCTATCAGTGGAGCCAAAATAACCTCTGTCATTGCACCTAGCCTGCAAGCACTGCCTCAATGTTGTTTGACCGGTATCTCAGCCAGCTAAATCCACATCCAAGTCTACATTTCTGTTTGGCACTGGTTACGTCGTCTGGCTACCCCGACTAAACATTTGCAGGTTCGCTATACAGCATGCCGCATAACAGATGCGTGTGTATATTAAGAGCTAATGTTAATGGAATAGAAACATGTCATGTAATAGTGATCTCCTACTGCTAAATAAACGCTAAGGCAAAACAGATGAGTCTGAGGAGTTTTGGAGCAGTAGAATGACAGTTGCTCCTTGTGCCATGTACAAACATTAATTAACATTAATGTAATGTTCAAACATTAAATTAACACAATCCCTTAAGGAGATGACATTCTGGAGCCTTAAAGTACAATCTTCCCTACGAGAAGTCAGTATTATTCAATGAAATTTCTCCTGAAGAATTTCCCCCCTTCATGACAGGTTGATTTTGAGGGCTTAAGGATGGAGGTGTGTAAGTATTGATCTTTATTTTACAGATGAGAAAATGGAGGCATAAAGAGGTCAAGTTACTTGCCCAAAGAGGGTGTGAGTGGCCGAGCTATGGTTAGAACTCAGGAACTCCTTGCACACTGACCGCTAGACAGTACATCTCCTTCTCAAAGCAAGTGAGAAAGCAGCTTACTCATAACATTGCTGCTTAATAGATAGTGCTTTGGGAAATCATCTGGGTTCTGACTTGCTGAAAGTGGGTTATTTTTGGAGAGTTATTTTGTTTTAAACATTTATCAGTGAGTAATGATCAGCGATCTGACTATGTGGCACACCTTCCGTCTGGTACCATTTAAAACCAGTCTATAAATTCCCTATCCCCTTTCCAGCTACAAATGAACCCTGCCTCTTACAGCATTCACCTGAAGCACAACCTGTGTGAAAAGGGAATAGAAACTTGGGGGAAAAGAGGAGGGCAAGGTAGAGTAAATTAATACCATTTATGAAGGGTAGAAGACACGATAGGTAACGTTAGAAATGTTCCATAACAGCGTTCAGCTCTGTACTTTCTTTGCTCTTTAGGAAAATTCATGCAATGACTGCAGAATTCAAGGGCTGAAAGTATAAAGAAAAATATCAGAGCAGATGGTCATGGCACAGCCTGAGGGAAGCAATGTCCTTTACTAATCTTTACAAAATCCCTAGATATATTATAAATATATTTTGCCGCTATTGCTGCCAATTTCTTCCCCTTCCCGCAAGGGACTATGGTGGAGTCTTCCGTCTCTATTTGGCAACATGCATTTGTTTGTGTTAGTAGCTAAATTTACCCAGCTCCAATTAACTGTTCTCTTTAGGATTATTCCCCAGAACAATTATCTTGACACCAGAGGGCCATTATTTTTCTAACAAGGGTTTTCATTTTGTTAGATGAAATCATTTTTGGACATTTTCATTCTCCACCAGGAATTGACATTATTTGGAATACTGGGGGACAGTAGTTGGAATACTGGGGGCCCTAGTGTGTTTGCTTTGCAGGGAAAAGGGGAAGAGGAGGGGTTGTTTTAGTCAAAAATGGAAGAATCTGGTAATTTGGGGGCGATCTCACACTTCTTTGAAGCCACTTAAATCAATAAAAGTTGATCCAATTTTACACTGCATAAATAAGTCGAGATGATGCCTTTTAGATTTCAAATGGTAGCAGAATTCTTGACTCAAAACTTTATCTTCTCCATATTTTTGTGTTGAGAGAGTGTTGTAAAATTTTGTTCTTTACTGGACTAAAACAAACAAAAAACTGCAAATGCAAAGAACAGGGTTTAAGTAGCCAGATTATTACACAAGTTGTGACCTGCAAAGAAAAAATTGATTTTCACACAGGCAAGTGGGAAAGAAGAGTTTTCCAATGGGATTGCTCTTTCTCTGACTGTTCTACAAGGTGGCTGCGTACGCCAGTGCACTTCATATGGAGAGAGCTTCCCAGGAATTTCCTGGCTGTTGGAACATGATGACACAATTGGGAGGTGATGATTAGTCTAGGTTTTGCTGTGCCTTGGTGTATTATGCTGGCTGAACATGGTGGCTTCTTAGGATAATGTGGAAATAAATTGGTCCTACCCTGCTATACAAAGCAGATTGGAGCAGACAATACTGCCATGGAGGGGTGTTCAGACACCGGGTACACAGCCTGCTTGTATGTGGCATGGTGTATCATAGCATGGAGGAAGAACAAACAAAAGTGACAGACTTTCCACCCTCTCAGCAAGAAACTACTACTTTTCCCAGACACTTTATGGGGATTTTTGTTTTAACTTATTCAAATGAAAATGCAACACATTTTCCTCCGTCTAACTGTGTTCTTCTGGGTTTCATAAAACACGTGGCCCATGCACGGGATATGTACATGACAACACATCAGACAGATTTAAAATACAGAGAACACCCAAGGGACCCAGACTGCCTAGTAGAGGTGGGTGTGTAAGTACCTTTTGTAACTAAGGAGAAACCCTCATTACAGTATACAGATACGCACAGCTCAAACAAAATTGTATTAGAAACCCTGCGGATAATTTAGAGTGGTCTCCTAGGGCCATGGAGTGTCTGTTATATAATTATTATTATTTTTTGTATATCAGCAGTGCCCATGGGCCCCAATTAGGATCAAGGCTTCACTGTGCTTGGTGCTGTGCAAACACACACCATGATCTATACCTTCCATTTCCATGCCCCACAATGCTCCCAACCAGCCTGAGTCACGAATATGCAGAATCCCTTCATTTTCCTTCCTCTCTTCTGTGCGCCTAGCAGGCGAAGGTTCCTTTGCAGTAACTAAGACTGCCATCCCATGAAGGTTGGTTTGATTATGAGGCACTGTATTTTCCTTTTCCTTTGGTTTTGCAGGGTTTTTTGGGGGGGAAAGTCGTTGTGGGGACAGAGTGACTCCTTCTATATAGCTGAAATCATAGCAGCAGACACCCGTGACTCGGGATATAGCAACTTCCTTGGCACAGCCTTGGGCCAGCATGACAGCTTTGGTGTTCTGCAGCAGAAATTCATGGAGAGAAATGAGGGGCATTTTCCTTTCTGTTTCCTCTGCATCTTCACAATCCCTCTCTGCTGTCTCCACAGTTTAATGTTAGACAAGCTGTCCACGATTCCTGCTTCCAGGGAATGTGATCTATGTCTCCTCCCTGTGGAGCACTGAGAGCTGTTAGTTACAAAGGTATTGTTAATAGGGGACATCTCACACTTCACCAGCATTTATGTCTGCTTCATAGCCTGATTTGTTTGGTAGCCAGCCAGAAACGTGTGAGTCCCACAGGCAGGAACAGGACACGTTTGCTCTTATGACACTTTGATTTTGTGAGCTTCATATTTTATCTTGTGTGCTCAGCTGATCCATTGGTTAGGGGCATAGAAACATGGCAGAAATTGCCATACAGGATCAGTCTAATGGTGTAGCTAGTCCAGTGTTCCATCTCTGACGGTAGCCCGCACTAGGAGCTACAGA
Organism: Natator depressus; assembly: GCF_965152275.1. Lineage (NCBI taxonomy): Eukaryota > Metazoa > Chordata > Testudines > Cheloniidae > Natator > Natator depressus. Next base: position 22,367,283 of record NC_134241.1, read on the forward strand.
AGAAGGTGAAAGATGCCACAGAACAGACAATTTATCCAATAAACTGCCCTTTGGGGAAGTTTCCACTTAACCCCAGGTAGTTAGTGATTGGCTTATGACCTGAAGCATGGGGGTTTATTTATAGCTCTCACAAACTGTTATGGCCAAGATACGGGTCTGTCAGCATCCCTTCAGAGTTAGGGAGACAGTGTTCTCTAGTGGTTAGGGTGTAGTTCTGGGAACCAGGAAGTATGGCACCAAATTCATCCAGATATGAAGCCCACTGAAGTTAAAGAGGAAGTCAGGAGGAAGAGCTCAAAAGCTTGTTTCTCTCACCAACAGAAGTTGTCCCGTAAAAGATATTACCTCCATTGGGAGCTGGAGCTGGGATAGGGAGCTGGATTCTTCTCTGCCTCACACGTCATTTGCAAAATTGTTGTCCATGTTCTGGTTGCAGAACCTTTATTCTTGATAATGATGATAAAAAGACAGAAGGACTTGACTTTCCAGTCCTAGGTGAAGTGTGCAGCAGTGGTATTTAGAAAAATAAATAAATCACATTTTGACATGTATGTGGAGAAATACTGCACTACTGTGGGATCACTGAGAGGGAAGAAATATGAGAGCCTATGATGTTATTTTTACAGTCCTAATTTTTATTTTAATGGCCCTTTAATAACACACATAAGCCAATGTAATGCTGTCAGCTGCAGTGTAGATAAAGGTTCAGAAAGCTAACAACTGGAACCACTTGGATGAATGGTTTCTCCAACATGGTTAATTGGAAACATTTCCTGATGATTTCCTTATCAGTTTATTACTCCTGACTCAACATGTTAATTGCTAGAGGGATTTTTGAGCTCTCTTTTTCCCTCTCCCATTTATTTATTTTCATTTTTCACCCTCTCTGCAAAATACACACATTCTGTCTGGACTCAGCAATTATTTGCTATAAAGCTGCTTCTGCTGAATGCTACAAACATCCAGCACTGAACAGAACATTCCAGTAGGCATCTCTTCATGCACGGGGAAAAAAAGTATCCCAGTCCATGTCTCTGGTACTTAGTGACACAAGGGCTGTTGTAAATGGTGCCCAAAGTAGTACCATCTGTCTCACAAAGAAGTAAATTACTTTACTGGAAATGCCTGTTTGATCTCAAGGGTCAAACAGTTTATTTCCTTAGCACAGAAGCATACAGAGAATGGGGGAAAACCCAGCCTCAATAAGCTACAGTAAACATGGTACAAGGTTATGTAGACTGACTGGTTATCACAAGACACACGGTGCTCAGTCGAACTGTGGAACTCAACATGTAATGTTGCGTAGGCCAAAAGTACAACTGGGTTCAAAAAAGAAATAATTTCCTAGAGGTGAGGTCCTTCAGTGGCTGTTAGCCAAGACGGTCAGGGATGCAACCCCATGCTCTGAGTATCCCTAACCCTCCAACTGCCAGAAGATCAGACTGGACACCAGGGGACAGATCATTCCAAATTGCCCTGTTCTGTTCATTCCCTGTGAAGCATCTGGCACTGGCCCCTGTCGGAAGAGAAGATAGTGGGCTACATGGGCCATTGGTCTAACCCAGTGTGGCCGTTCTTATGTAAGGAAGTATTTATTGTGTCCCTTTTTTAAGGCTGATATTGACCTTCCTGTCTGTTTGCAACATCTCTCATTCCCTCACTCCAAGAGAATGACCTAAAGCTCACACCAGTTCTTAGTCCACTGAATGTATCAGATGAAGTGAGCTGTAGCTCACGAAAGCTTATGCTCAAATAAATTTGTTAGTCTCTAAGGTGCCACAAGTACTCCTTTTCAGTTCTTAGCAGTAATTCAAGACCTGCTCCTAGCAAATAAAGGCCCAAGACTGCCTTCCATTAAGGTAAATGGGATTGATTCCCATTTACACTAAGGCCCCTTTATACTGCTAGAGTGATGTTAAATGTAAATAAGAATCAGGCTGATTAGTATTCTTTCCATTAACATTAATGGGAATTGGATCCAACCCTGGAAGAGGGATATATTAGACAAAGTATATCGGCTATTGCAAGTGAAATCATTATGGAAACCATCTTTTTAACATGCATGGCTTATGTTATCTGTGCAATTGAGGATGTAATATATAGAAATGGGATGTTTGCTCTCTAAGTCTGGCTTGGCGTGTCCTGTGCAGTCAAGTCAGGGACTCTCTCAGAACAGTGGTTACAGTATTCACTGTGTCCTGGCCATTGCTACTCCTTGTTGTCACATTTTAGGATGAGGCTATTACACTCATAAAGTGGGCTGGCACAGGCACAGGAGCTGACTTTCCAGTGTGCCGGGGGGTGCTTGACCCGCAGCTCTGCCCCAGGCCTTGCCATTTCCTGCCCCTGCTCCACCGCCACCCTGCCTCTTCCTGCCCTGTTCTGCCCCCTCCCCCAAGCATGCTGTGTCTTCGCTCCTCCCCCCTCCCTCCCAGCCTTCTGATTGCGGCGGGCAGGAGCCACAGGGAGTGAGGGGGAAGCGCTGATCCATGGGGCCACCGGCAGGCGGGAGGTGGTGATGGGGTTGAGGGGAGCTGATAGGGGGGCTGCTGATAGATGGGTGCTCAGCACTCACCATATTTTCCCGTGGGTGCCCCAGCCCCGGAGCACCCATGGAGTCGGCACCTACGGTCATAGGTGTCCTTCCCTTGCCTCCATTCAGAGATTAGGCCAATCTCAGCATCAAACCTAACACAAAGTAACTCTCTTTGCCGGCAGCCATTGTTTGTTCCTATTTTTAATGGCTTTTTTATTCAAAGGCAACTACTTTAATGCAGTGCTCTTATCCCATGGGTTCCCAGACACCTTTAGTGCATCACACAGCACTGCTCCCGAGCTTTTGCAGGCCAGATCTTCAAAATATCGCTTCCAAACCATAATTGCCCATTCAATATTAAAATACATACAGCATTCCGATAGTTCAGTTATTATGTGTAAATATTTAACCCATCTCTACCCTGTAGGGAATATAGCTGCATAGCTCTGGTGCTGAAGCTATGTTGGTATAAGCCAGTAGTGTAGACACTGCCTACAGCAGCATTTTTCCCATCCCTGCAGGCACGTCACATCCCCAGGCGACCGTAGCTAGGTGGACAGAAGCATTCGACACAAGAGGTTGGGTCAGCACAGCTATGGCGCTCAGGTGCGTGGATTTGAAGAGTACATCAGGCGTTACACTCTTGAGACAGGATCTCTGGCACTGCCACTTGTGACTCGACATTTGTGTGTGTGTCTCACTGACTCACAATCACTAAACGGCACGTTGCCAGCTCGTAATTAGCACCACACATGTGGGACTATTGTCTCGCTCCGGAGCCAAGTTTGGCTGTTGCACTACAGCTGTCTATAATCTCATGACTGACACTTTATGTCCTGCAGTGCCTTTCCATGTGATTTTAAAGGTCATTTTCCATCAGAAGTCTCCTGTTCGATTGGATGTCGGATCCAAAGCCCACTGAAGTCATTAGGAGTCTGTCCTCTGACTTCAGTGAGTTTTGGATCAGGCGCTTTGAGGGACTTGCTCTTTCCCCACCTATTCCTAGTAGGGTGCAAACACAGTCAGAACAATTCACTTAAAATACAGCCAAATATTCAGGGATAGGGTTTTGTTTGTTTGGTTTTTGCATTTTTCACTCAGCTTTACCTTGAGTCTGTTCCTGAGTGTGCCAGTGACTCAGTCTCTGACCCTGAACTACTCACGTCTCTGCTCTGTTGCCTCAGTTTCTCCACTTGTAAAAAGGAGACTATCTTTATAATTACCCACCTTTGTAATATGCTTTGAGGCATTTGGGTTAAAGACATGACATAAATGCAAATTGGTATTATGCCACATCCATAATTAACTTGACTGATGATGATCCAATATTCTGAGTGAAGAAATACATCCTTGGTCTCAGTTAGTGATTATTTCTCTAGTAATCTATGGAGCTGGGCTGAGGACGGAAGTGGAGGCTTTCAAGATTTTGAAATGTGGCTTCAAAATTTCAAAATTCTTTGTGAAGGAAAATTCTTAAATAAATAAAAACAAAAGTGCTTTTGGTTAATCAAAATGTTTCAAAATATAACACAAAATACAAAAATTAAAATGAAAATTCATTTCAAAACAAAAAAATCAAAATGTTTCATTCCAAAAACATCAACATGGGATGTTTGGACATTGTCCGAACATTTCTCCCTGGAGAATTGACCCAATTTCATGAAGTGTATTGATTTTGATGGAGCTGCATATTCTGTCAGAATATGATTCTGTCCAAGTGTCTCTGACCAGTTCTAGTGAAATATACCAGTCAGACTACCACTATACCCTGATACGAGGAGATGCTTTCTGCAAATGCTGGGTCATGTCTTTCCTACCTGCTAAGGGCTCGTTGTAATCCTGGAGACTCCTTGTTGTCAGTGAGCAGAAACACCCCCCAACAGGTTACTCCCACAGTAGCATCCTGTCAGGCAGCGCAGCAATCTGAACATTTCTTTTGCCACCTAGGAGTCAACTTTTTCTTCCCGTTCCCCCGTCGGCAAGATACTCCATGATTGTCTTCTGCAGGGATTCTTGCATCTTCCTCTGAAACAGCTTGGACTTGTCACTGTCAGTGACAAGATGCTGAACTAGCTTGATCACTGCTCTGAATTGTTATGGCAATTCCTGTATTCCCCTGATGGTCCTCTCTTCCCTGTTCAGGCTAATAAAGAAGTATGTCTAGTTAACTCAGGCTGCGGAGCAGTCTTCTAAGAGCTATCAGATCTGCTGGATCCATTGGGACTTTAAAAAGCAAATTGAAAATGTTCTCATCTGCAAATGCTTCCAGTTTGTGAAGTGCATAGCTGATGTATTAAAGGAGATTTTAATGCAGATTTGTGAGCAGAGCTATCAAACACTTCACATAAAAAGTCACTTTGCAAATGTGTTTGCTTCATCTCGCTTAATATGGTCAAGGAAGACATTGTGTTGTGTCACCTGAGTATTCAATTTACTCCTTATCTGTTCTGTTGGTGAAAGGTGCAGGTTGGGGACTTTCCTTGGTATTGTGGTTGTATTGCCCCCTGTCAGCTGAATATCTTTGCAGTCCACATCCCAATATCTATATACTGACACCACTTGGCTTTTGTTCCTCCTACTCCATCAAATATAATCCCAGCAAACTACAGAGACCTCTATAGCAAAGCAGCATGGATTGAACACTTGACTAGGGGTCAGGAGATCCAGTGTCTATTCCTGGCTCTGCCAATGACGTTGATCAAGTCACCATGCCTCAGTCTCTCCATCTGAAAAGTGGGGGTGATAATCCTGGTGCATCTTTGTAAAATGTTTTGAGATTCATAGAATAATAGAAATATAGGGCTGCAAGGGACCTCGAGAGGTCACCTACTCCAGTCCCCTGCTCTCAAGGCAGGACAACGTAATAACTCGACCATTCCTAACAGTTGTTTGTCTAACCTGTTTTTAAAAATCTCCAGTGACGGAGATTCCACAACCTCCCTAGGCAATTTGTTGATCAAATACCAGCAGGACCATGGATCAAAAATATCATACAAGAGCTTTTACTAAGGGCAAGTATTGCCCAAGCAAAGCCTGCAGAATCAGGCCAAACATAACCCTGCAGTGTAGTAGCATGGCTGGTGCACTGCTTTGTTTATGGGCACATGCTGAGTTCAGAAATGGCCTTAGAATTCAAGGCCTGGATGGAGCCTTGGGGATATTTTTAGGCAGATAGCAGGTAAATTCTCTTGAAGCAGATGTGTAACTCCAAGTGACATGTCAATTGTACAGAGGGCTGGGAGTCAGTCTTCTACTCACTCAGCTAAGTGGCCTTGGGCATGGCATGGCACCCTTTCCTGCTTCAGTTTCCCCATGTGTGCAAGGGAAATAATGATACTGTTTTGTGAAGTGCTTTGAAATCTATGAAAGAAAAGTGCTATATCCTGTGGTTATTATGAATGCTAAATGCATGTGGGGCTATGAACAGAACTTAAATTTCTCAGAGAACCTCTCTGATGGGAAGAGAATGGAAAATAATCAGTTTTCCAGGGCAGACTTTGGGTCTGCCCTCATAGCTGTATGTTTAAGTGCTGCAGGGAAAGAGTCTAGTAGAAGAAAGGTGGACAGGAAGAGGACTAAGAACAAGGAAACCCCAAGGGAGTCGCATAAATATGGTCACATTTTATAGAAGACATTTTCATGACTATGAAATGCTTTGTTAATTTGTATATACTGCTTTTGCTATCCCATCCCCCACCACTCCAAAAACACCAAGTCCATTGTCCTGAAGTTAAAAAAAAAATCATCCTCTCAGTAATGGCTGAACTGAAGGCAGTTGAACTAGCTCTTCATCATCATTCAGAGGAGGAAGATGGCTCAGTGTCTAAAGTACAAGAGTAGGAATCAGGCGATCAGTGCTAAATTAGAGGTTCTGCCACTATCTTGCTCTCTGACTTTGGATAAATTACTGCATTGCTCTGTGCCTCAGTTACCCCACCTGTAAAACAGTGATATTGACTTCCCTCAAAGGAAAATTGTGAGGCTTCATTCATTCATTCATGCTTTCAAAGTGCTTTGAGACCCTTGGATGAAAAGCAGCTATAAAAAGCAAGACATTGTTTCAGTTTTTAAAAAGTAGAGGAAAAAGGTTGGATAAACTGACTGTATTTTTGTTTTGTCTTTAAAAGCCCTGGAGTGATCTCCATTATTTATGAGCAGTGTCTCTCCTTCCCCTTTTAGGTATTATGCTATCTGCTGCCAGCCTCTGGTTTACAGGAATAAGATGACACCACTGCGCATTGCTCTAATGCTCGGAGGGTGCTGGACCATCCCGACATTTATTTCTTTTCTCCCTATAATGCAAGGCTGGAATAGCATTGGTATATTAGACTTGGTGAGTAATAGCTATGATTCCGATTGCTTGATGTGAAATGCCTTCAGTGATTGCAGCAAAGGTGCTCTCCTCTCCTCCCCCTTTTAAATATCACTGTCCACAGAGACTTGAAGGAGAGAGGTGTTGAATTACAAACTCAGTGATATTTTTGTAGAGGTGCTGCTGAATGCCTAGAGGGTGCCTGCCATGGAGATGAGGCCTTTGCTTTAGGTCCAGTGGGAGATCTGCTTGAGTAAGAACAGCAGGATTAGGATGAAATCTAGGGAAGGAGACATTTGTATTTAGAAATTATGGTCCTGATGTCCATGGGATGTGAAGTTGCACTATGCCTTTCAGGATTGGGCCCCTAAGGAGCATGTCAAGAGATAGTGGCATCTCTCGGTCAGAAGTTTAGACAAGGGTTAACTCACCAGTGCTGCACATGTGCTTATTAGTCACGTGGCCTTTTGAAAGTGCCACCCAGTGGCCTGCTGTGGGTGCCAGGCTGTTCGACGATACAAGCTGAATCTACTGTGTATGGGCCTAGCACACTCTTAAATTTAACATTTCCCTTCTTGTGGGTTTTCCTGCAGAAGGGGATGATTTGACTCCCTGTATTTATAATGACCCCCTCTAATTGTATGACTGATAGCCTTGCCACTCAGGATATATCATAGAATGAAAAGACCTGCAATTCTCCTGCAACAGGAAGATATTTGTGGTGACAATGTTTTCTGAACTACATAGTGATTTGGAGTGTCCAGCCTGAGACACCTTAAAGGGGCCTGATTTTCAGAGGATGGGTGCTCAGCACGTTCTGAAAATCAAGCTCCTTGAAAGTGTCTCCAGTTGGGCACCCCAACACAGAGATGCCTCAAATCCCCACTCACTTTTGAAAATCTTGGCCATTGACTGTGACAGTGCTGCCCAATGGAGAGCCCAAGAGTGAAGTCTGTTTGCTGTGGGGACTAAACATGTATGGATAGCTGGGACTTGAACTGAGACCCTTGGGTGGCTTGATGGCATAAGTGCTAGCAAGTGAGCCAAGAAAGGTGCTGCTTCTCTTGCTTTTTTTGCTGGTCCCACCAACACTCCATTTTCAATGTTGCACTGATGGGGTTGGGGTGGGGAAACCTTCCCAACTGGGTGGGTCATTTAGTTGGTAGTCAGTTTTTATACCACTCCCTTTGGCTTTATTTTCAGAACCTCTGTTGTTGGGCATGGGGCATAAAAGCCATAAGTCACTGTCTGTCCTGCCAGCGTGTAGATGAAGGAATTAATGATAATAAAAAACAATAGAGTAAAAACGCTCCATTTAAAGAGGGCCTGGGATTAGTGCCTTGTATGTGAATCTCAGAGTAAACAAAATTGGGAACCCTGAAAGAAGATTTTAATACTTGTGGGTTCACTTTGAATACCAAGGGCACTCTGTCAGGTGAATTGACTGGGTGATAAGCGCAAATATTCCTCTAGTGGGGCTTGGGAGTCATTTAAGGATGCTTAAAGGAATCATTTCTTCTCCTATTGATTTTTTCCATTGACTTCTCTGCTTGTATCCTTTCAGAAAAGGCTCTGCTTTTATTTCTCTGCCATCGACACTTTACATACCAGAGCACAGTCCCCACCACTCCTCATAATTGTCTTTAAATTGATCCTCCACGCAGTTTACTGGGTGCACCCTGGGGAGTACATCGGGGGAAATGCGATAACGGTTTCCAAGAGGCTCAGACGTGACTGTGTGACAACACATCATAGCTCCCTTTTCCCCATCTTTAGACCAATGTGACGCTGACCAAGCTCTAAAGAACAAGATGGGGTTATTCACACGCTGTCTTGTCAAAATCACTGCAGGAGAGAAAATGAGAGGGAGAGGTACTTCTCACATAGACACCTAGTGACAGGCATTTCGTGATCTCTGGAGTTGATGCTGCAACTGTTCTGTAGCAGGAATTTTCTCCCAGAGGATTCCCTTTTCCCCCAAACTCACATGCTTCACTTTCCTCCATTCTCTCATGGCTTCTCTTTCACCAGTGGGTGCCTATGTTGTAGCCCATGGGCCAAGTGGGGCCCTTTGAATTCTATGATACAGTCTGCAGCTGTCCTCATCTTTAATGTGGTAGAGCAGCACAAGACGACTTGCAGTCTACTTGGCTCAAGATGGAACACTGCACATGCGCAGGAACTCTCTGTGGGCCACACTTCCATAGTAGAAAGAAGAGGCTGGCTGCAGTCTGCTCTATTTTATAGAGAGCGTGCATTTCATTCAGGTTCTTTTCTTGTTCCCAGCATGAAGTTTGGCTGGGCAAAGTTTGGACATCTTTGCTTTAAAACTGGATACAGGTGCATAATGTATAAATAGCAGAGAGTAAATGGGTTACCTTCCTTCCCCCCGCTTCCTGTCTGGGATTGTTCTTTTCCATCTATATTCCTTGATCTCTATTTTAGGGAGGGAATGAATATTCGATAACCATGTTGAGAAGTTCTCTGGAGTGTTTGGAGTTGTGACACTAACTACAGTGTAGTAGGGCTTAAGAACTGCAATGAAGCAAATTCTATGGGGATGACCACACAGGGTATATCTACACTACACACTAAGCCTGGACTCTGACTCAGGTTTGAGCCTAACCCTCCCTTTTGTCCACACATAAATTAGTCTGACTCGGGTCAGCAAGCTCAGAACATGGGTGCTAGGACCTTGCTGGGCGGGGGGGTTGGGTCAGAGTCTCACTCTGACTTGGGCCCAAGCCCTGTCATTTTGCAGTGTGGATGCAAGTCAAGCTGCACACTCGATAGAAAAGGTCTGTTCAGTGCAGTGTGGACACATCAGCAAGGCTGGGAGACCCAGGTCCAGCCATTGTAAACCCAGTTTTTGCAACACAGTGTGGATGCTCAAGTGTGGGCTTGGAAACGTCTCACAAATCTAGGCCCCACAGACCCAGGCTTTGTAGACGTATCCAGAAAGCTAATAAGAGAGAGCGAGCAAACGGATGAGACAGATACAAAAGACAGTGGAGAGATGAGAGAGATAAGGAAGAGATAGACAGAAGCAGAAGCTGGTGGAGGAGTTGGCACAGTGACCACTCAGAGAAGCTGTGATAAGAGCTTGTCATCAGAGAAGCTGTGATAAGCCTCTTTTGTTCTTTGTCCCTGTTTTTTCTTTCAGATACAACAAAGACAGTTCAACAAGGCTTCCAACTCAACCTACTGCGTATTCATGGTCAACAAACCCTACGCCATCACCTGCTCAGTGGTGGCCTTCTACATTCCATTCCTCTTGATGGTGTTGGCCTACTATCGGATCTACATCACGGCCAGGGAGCATGCCCGCCAGATCCGGATCCTCCAGCGTGCAGGGGCACCCACAGAGGGGAGGCACCACCCGGACCAGCATAGCACTCACCGTATGAAGACTGAGACCAAAGCTGCCAAGACCCTGTGTATCATCATGGGGTGCTTCTGTCTGTGCTGGGCCCCATTCTTTATCACTAATGTCGTGGACCCGTTCATAAACTATACTGTACCTGAGCAGCTGTGGACAGCTTTCCTGTGGTTGGGCTACATCAATTCAGGGTTGAACCCCTTCCTGTATGCCTTCCTGAACAAGTCTTTCAGACGTGCCTTCCTCATCATTCTGTGCTGTGGGGACGAACGCTACCGAAGGCCTTCCATCTTGGGGCAAACTGTCCCCTGTTCCACCACCACTATAAATGGATCAACGCATGTGCTAAGGTAAGTGCTCCTCAGAAGCAGCAGAGTACTCCGAACCACTGAAAGCAGTTCACTGTTGTCAATGGGCTTTTATTGAAGGGCAGATTTCTTCTTCTGTTAGGGCATGGGAAGGGTTAAATTTCCAAAGGAGGTGCAATAGGAGCACCTGAAGAATCTGGATTTGTGCCTGCGCTCTGGCATTTGTGCACACACAGCAGGTAATGGCATGCCTGCCACCATGTGCAATTCCTTGATTTCTGTGTGCACAGAAGAGGTTATGCAGGTGCAATACGCATGTGACCATTTTTGAAGGGGCTTCTCAGTTTAAATGTTTCACCCCAATCGGTCAAAATGAACACCACTGAGATGCTGTCATTCCCCTCTCTGGTTAGCAAGGAGCCATTACCTTTCTATGGTCTATAATTCCTTTCTCTAAATCCCAGTCATTTCATTTTCTAAACCAATGCCAGGGGCCTTCATTCCATGGCATGTAATTGCAATGGTTTACCCTGTATTTTTTGTCATGTTCACTGGCAGCGAATTGCCTCCAGCTAAGGTATTTTAATAATGTCTCCATTCTAGTCAGTGGATCGAAGCCTCTGGATCCTGTGAACAGCTGTCTGCACTTAGAGCTCTGAGCAGATAAGGGGTCATGACCCTGCTGGGCACTTGAGATTGGGAGCGGGATAAGGTCGACTGGTGAAGATCAGGCACCTGATGATTCTCTGTGCAAGTGCTGTGTGAAAAACACCGCTCTTGACTCCCGGTCAGAGGGTTGGGGAAGTGGGTGGTGGAGTTATATGGGGGAATGAGAAAATCAGTGCTCCCCAGAATGTCAGTGTGAACTCCTCTTATTCTCTGAGGGATGGGGATGTAAGCAGCACCTCCGTAGCACAGTCGTGTGTTTATTGGGGAGGATAGTTTATTGGGGAGGACAGCTCTCAGCTCTAACTCCCAGAGTGTAATGCCCAGGTGACTGTATTATCTACAGCCTAGAGGCTCAGTTCCGAAGCTGAACTCTCCCAAACTGGGTTCCATCAGGGGGTTTGTCTCAGACATATTTTTATTGTAAACATCCATGTCCTCTTGCAATGGGCTTCTGAGGTACAATGGATGGGAGAGGGGAATGACTCAGCATAGTAACTCATGCACTCAGGAATGCCTTTTTTAGGTTTCCAGGCCACTAACAAGGGTTTTTAAAAATACCTTCTGCTGATTAAAATTGGGTTTCCGAGGCTAAGCTCCCTGTGCCCTCATTCTGTAACTGAGTCTTGGCTCTGCACCACTCTGCTGTGTGAGCTGTTATTTATATCATAGCAGTGCTCCTAGGGATGAGCCAAATGCTGGTCTCCTGAAGGAGGATTTACAGAGCAGCCAGGCTGTCTCTGGCATTGCTCATTTTGAAGCCTCTCTCCAGTCCACCATAAGCAAGTCAGTAATTTTTCTGGAGCTCTATAGCAGTGGATGTTGTAAACACGTCATTGGGAGGGAAGAGACTGTGGTCTTACAGTAGTGCTGGATGGTTTTCACTGTTGTAAGGCTCAATGTTTTATGGGACCAGTCACACCTGGGACTAGCCAGTGGCTCGGCCATTTAGAAGGTTCAGGAGTCTGAGGACAGCACAGTGGTCTGGAGAGGAAGGGAGGGAGTCCTGCATCTAGTTTTAGTTAGTGGGTACTGAGATCTGGCACTTGACTATCAAGCATAGAAGCCAGAGGATCTGCAATGCACTTCCTTCCACTCTTCAGTGCATAATGATTTGAGTTTGGGGGAAAGGGAGCTGTGAAGGAAGCTCATCATGATTGGAGGGGATGCGTTGCTTGTGGTTTTCCTAGCTCCAGCACTGAGCACCCCAGTCAGTCATCACAATGGCCTCTTACCATCAAACTCTTCTTGGACACACACAGCTGTGTCCTGCAGCTAGAGAGCATGGTGAACATCAGTCCCTGCAGAGCTAGAGATGTACACAAGATCAGCATTGTCTGGGAAAACACTGTACAGCTAGAGAAGGCGAATGGGTTATAACAAAGGGGATTCCGTATCTTAGCTGAGATCACAGCAGGGTTATTTCTGTTTGCAACCTTCTCTACCTGCATCCTGCCTTTCCCTGTGTTCACCCTCTTGCAAGTCCCCCAAAAGTGAATGAATGGCAAGTAACAGGACCACTTGCATAGGTTTCCTGTACTCCTATAATTCTGTCAGACTGGATGGAGCACTAGTATAATGCCCCATAGAGAATAATTCTACATAATTCACCTGCTGAGTGAAGATCCCAGGGTTATCAGGCTGGTGAAGAGAGGTGTAAGTTAGGGCTTGGGAGAATGTAGCTCACTGCATTTATCCTCCTTCCTTGCTGATAACAATGTGCTTTGTGTTTAAAAGAAAAGTGTTGATGCAATTTAACTAAGAAAAGCTTTCAGGCAAGAATAGCTGCCCACAGATCATAATTACGCAGATTTCCGTTCTTAAACCCCAAACCTCTATCAGCATAAATATATGCCACCGCCCACCCCTACCCTGAGGGAAATAACTAACACCTCCCTCCTCAATTTAGAAAGCTGAGGAAACCAAAAGGTAATGGGCCTCTGAAGGACTGGTGTGCAGAGCAGGCATTCCTGAGCAGCCCCATTTGATCATCCCAGCCTCCAAGGGGGAAGAAATGGAAACCTGCAATGTGAAGCAAGCATCTAAGTACAGTACTGCCATGCTAAGCAGGGTTTGGGAGGTACTGAGAGATGATGGTGAGCCAATGGGAAGTGAGCTGAGGTGCCTTTATGTAAGAACACTAAAGAGATATGATACAATCTTACCCAAAAGCTTTCTTTATGGCTTGTCATCAGAGACAGAGAAGGTAAATGTGGAAAAGATTTAAAGGTCACCAGGCCCATGTTCCTGCCCTATGTAGAATTATTCTCTATGGGGAATATATCCGATGAAGTGAGCTGTAGCCCACGAAAGCTTATGCTCAAATAAATTGGTTAGTCTCTAAGGTGCCACAAGTATTCCTTTTCTTTTTGCGAATACAGACTAACACGGCTGCTACTCTTAAACCTGTGCATCTAATGAATTACTGAGGAGAACTGGAGGTTCCAGATGCAATGGGTGTCTTTGTCTTTGTTTAAGATGAGACGCAGACACTGTTCTGGAATGCGACTGACTTTTAAGAATGTTTTCTCATCAAAGAATGCAGTGTTTTATTTTTCTGACAACATTAAGTGTCAAAATGTTCTGACAGAGCTATTTTAGGATTTTTCACATTTATGTTAGAAATGAAAAAACAAGCAAACCACTCTGAGGATCAGAGTGTGCTAAAAACACGGTAATGTTTCCCTCACCAAATACAAATGGACACAATCGGAGACAGATTTTATTGCCGTGTGTGTGTGTGTGTGTGCGCGCGCGCGCGCTTGAAGGATATAGCATTGTAGTCCTAGAAGACTAAATTTCTCCAGGGTATAGACATAACCCAGGCAGAGACAGTGCATGTCACTCTGACCATGTGCTTTAACCACAAATCAGCACTAGGAGGTGCCAGCAGACATCAATTTTCATAGTGCCCATTCAGTTCTTCATCTCTCTGCGAATCAGTGCCAAGGGCCTCTGTCCACTGGGACTTTGAATGAGACCAACAAGCTTCCCCCCCCCAAACATACTACTGAATAGCTATTAGATGGAAACAAGCTGCAATCACAACTAGAACTGTGTGTGCAGAGGGAAAAATATTCATTCAGATATTCATTCAACTTTGAAAGTGCATTTTGATTTGATCATATCTACAAACCTTTGGGATTTGCTTTCCGCAAACATATGAGCACTTGAGCTCTATTAGAACAAATACTCCTCCCAAGTGCATTTTTATCTTAAGGTTTGAATTTTCACCTACATTAATTTTGAACTATACATACAGTTGCAAAATTCAAGCTGTGTTGGTGCAAATTGTGAATTATAAAGTCTGCAGACATCTCTACAATGTGGAATTCACACTGTATTAGTGCTTTATAATTTATGTCATTTACCTGAGTTAGCTACTCAAGTTGCAGCATGAATTATATATCTGATTGTGATATTTGCAATTCACAATTCTAGTGAACTGCAGATTCGGAAATTATTCGTTGAAAGAATTAAGATCTGTAGTATTCCCACATAGAACAAGTTCCAGAATTTTGCCATAGTGCAGAATATGGCTGTGGTGAAGGTGTAACTGAGCAGTGGTCAGAGCTGACAAGCCCTGAAAGTATTCAAGGGGTCACTTTTGCGTTAGGAGAGCTGATGAAAGTAAGCTGATAAGCGTAGGTCTGTTGGGAAAGCCTAATCAACTGCACATACAATGGGGACAATGTGTTTCTGAGAAATTGTTGTTAGAGAGCTGGATGACTGTGGTGTCACTAAACTGCAACTTGTTTGGGTTCATTCTCAATCATTAAGGCTTGTGGTGAAAGTTTCTTTTCTTAAATGTGACTTTGAAAGTGCTTTGTGAGTCAGAGGGGTAAATTTTTCATGATTGCAGTGATTTAAGGTTTAGTCATATAGTCAGAGTTTAAGGCTTGAAGGAACCACCAGATCGTGTAGTCCAGTGGTTCTCAATCAGGGGCACGCTTACCCCTGGGCTACGTAGAGGTCTTCCAGGGGGTACATCAACTCATTTAGATATTTGCCTAGTTTTACAACAGGCTTCATAAAAAGCACTAGCAAAGTCAGTACAAACTAAAATTTCATACTGACAATGACTTGTTTATACTGCTCTATAGATGATACACTGAAATGTAAGTACAATATTTATATTCCAGTTAATTTTATAATTATATGGTAAAAATGAGAAAGCAAACCATTGTTCAGTAACAGTGTGCTGTGACAATTGTGTATGTTTATGTCTGATTTTGTAAGTGAGGTGAAAGGTGGTATATGCAAGACAAATCAGACTACTGAAAAGGGGACAGTAGTCTGGAAAGGTTGACAGTCACTGATCTAGTCTGACCTCCTGTATGTCACAGGCCACCAACACCACCCAGCAGTGGCAGTGCTAGTTCATTGGGGGCCCTAGGCAGGAATATTCTCCCTGCCCCCCAATACTAAAACAGGCAAGTTCTTATAATAAAAAGCAAATAGGGTTCCCCCTGGAGCTGCTCAGAGTCCCAAGCAATTGCTTAGTCTGCATATGCCTTGTGCCGGTTCTGCCATCCAGCACCCACACACTAAACCAAACAACCGAAATAAGACAGAAGTGCCACAGCCCACAGGGGATGAAACTACTATGTGACACAGGCAGAAAACAGGAGGGACCGAAGTGCACCAATGTCTGTTTCCTCTCATTATAGCCATCTCTTCTCATTCCCATGTTCTGGATGGGTTATCCAGACTCCTTCATTGCTTCTCCAGAGTAGCTGCCATAATCCATAGGAAATTTGGTTGAGATTTTCAAAGCTGTCTGGGGATTTTGCTATGTGACTCCCATTGAAATCAACCCTCTAGCTGCCTTTGAAACATTCATCCCTCAACCTTGGAGGGCTTTAGACTTCTGCATCCTGCTCTGAATTCCAGTGGGTGCTCTGCTATCTTCTCTGTTGTGGAAAGGGAGGGAGAGTGGAAAATGGGTAAAAGGAGAGCTTCTGCACCCCTCGCATACATTCAGTTGTTGTGAAGATTCTGAAGTCATCTCTGATGCTGTGAGTGTTTGGTAGGACTTGTGGGAATAGTTTGCACACATGATCTTTTAATGCTTTATGCTTCCACTTTACCTCTGCCAGGGGGTCTCATGGCACATTAGTGAAGGTATGAATTCTCAGACCCACACCGTGAGGTTAGTATTCTCATGACAGACAGGTAAACAGACACAGACTGGAGGATAGACTTGCCCAAGGTCACCATGTGAGTTAATGGGAGAACTAGGAACATAACCTAGATTTTCTGTTTCTCAGTTCTGTGCTTTAGCAGTACCATCCTTCTCCATCTTGGGCACTGTTTGGACATAGAGCATATAGAAAGGTGAGCTCAGGAGGGATAAAGTGATAAATCCATCAGTTTTCTTGCAGAAAGGCAGACCAAATAATATGTCTGTTCTCTTTCCATTGGGGAGAAGCCTCCTCACCTCCTGCTGATCTTATTTCTCTAAGCCAACCAAAGTACATGTTTTCCCTCTAACAAGAGCAAAGGGAGGAGGAGAAAATACAGGCTCTGAAGGTGATGAACCATTGTCCCTTATATATACAAAATAAATAACCCACCTACCCCTTGCTCCACTCTCAGAACAGCAAGGCTGTATAAAATTCTTTGAACTCCATGCAGAAGTTAATGCCTAGCACTGTGCTGTAGCCTTATCAATTCCCCCCGCAGAGACCACAGGTAATTGCTTCTATAAAGCTGAAGTCATCTTGATCTGGAGCTTTCTTTCTGCTGTTTGCACAGTTGATCTGTTGTCACCAGTTTCTCACATCCGGGTTTTTTAAGTTTACCAATTATATGGCTTAGAACTCAGTAGGCATAAAAATAAATCCAGTCTGGTTTTTGGGAGGAAAAAGTTGTAATTTCCATAAAAGAAAGAGAGAATTGTTGTGTGAAATGGTATTTCCATCCCCCTGAAAGGTCTGTTTGGAATGTGTTGGGGAGACTGTCACTGCTGTGTGATATAGAAGCTTGCATGAAAAGAATATTAACCAAGTATCTGTATCCAGGCGGATACATTCCTTTGGATGTCTCCTTCTCCCAGCAGTCATCCATGTTTGTGCTGGATGAACACAGCGGGTCTGTTCTTCTCTTTACACAGGAGCATTGCTCAGACTTCCCATGTGACCCTGGGCAAGTCCCTTAGGCCTAGTCCACACATAAAATTTAGGTCAACATAGCTACAGTGTTCAGGGGTGTGAAAAATCCACATCCCTGAGTGCCGGAGCTCTGCTGACCTAACAGACAGTTTCAATGCAGCTAGGCTGATGGAAGAATGCTTCCGTCGATCTAGCTACTGTCACTCAGGGAAGTGAAGCTGTTACAGCAACGGAAAACCCACTTCCGTGGCTGTAGTCTGTGTCTGTAGTGTAGATATGGCCTTAATCTCTCTGTCTCAATTCCCCATCTGTAAAATTGGGTTAATAGCACTTTTCTTCTCCTGTCCTTTTGTCTGCCTTGGCAGTGGTGGATGGGAGACTGTGCAACAGGCTATTGCACACAGAGAGAAGGGACTGACACATTGATTGTATTTGAGAATTATATGACTATGCAATAGAATGCTACGGAAACTAATAAATAAAACAGACCTGCACAGCAAGTCCTTTCAGATGTGATTTTTGATAATTGAAGAAGGCTTCAATCTCACAAGGCCCTTAATCCCCTCAGCACCTGATTGCATCTCCACAGATCATTGGCCCATCGATAGCATTATGTCTTACATCCAACCGAGAAGTCTCCCTCAGTGCCATTAGCTACAAACTCTCCCTCCCTTGCATGCTATGCAAATCAAATGACACCCCATTAAAGTGGGCAGCCCTTGAGTGCACCCTCTGTGGTTCTCCAGGGATTGATTGCTGGGAGAAGTATCTGAGATACCAAAGAGAATTAGTCCTGATTGCAATAAAATGGGACTTGGTCAGTAGTTTTCGGCAATAAATTAATTCCCAGGACAGCAGATCTTTGTCTCTCCAAACAGTAATTAAAATTACACCCAAGACATGAGTGATTGAAAGAGTGAGTGACTTAAAGAGACAGACAAAGCAATAGAGAACTGTGTGGAAGAATGAAGTCAGGAGGAAGGAGTGTGGCTGTCTCAGCAGAATTCAGATCTAACCAGTCCAGAGCATCTGATGTGTCAGTATCTGTGGAGTGGGAAGCCCAGCGCACCGGTCCTCTTCTGCTGTTTATGGCTCTGGTGATGATGGAGATACCAGCTGGTGCTGCCAGATAAAGTTTCACCTGCATGGCCTTGCTGCTCTGGAGCATCGAAGAGCTAGTATCTTACCTTCACCATGTCTATTCAATGGTGCCTGTACACCTCACGTTCTCAATGCCCTCTGAATGCCCAGCCCGCCCCTCCCCATTCCTCACACAACTGGTTTTTGAAGGAGGATTCCTTTGCGTAGGGTGGCACTAGCATTCTACATAGTCCTCCCCTCCCCCAACCACCAACTTCTTTCTGAGCAGTTGAGCTTTGGTCGGAACCAATCTACACTTGGGTTAGTTCTCAATGAGGTCTTTGCCGATACACTTTGTGGGTATAGCACAACCCCGCACACCAGGTGTACTCTAGCACTGGTCTGTCCATGCTTATATGTGCTCTGATGTTTCTGGTTGTGCCCCCACCCTGCAATATTTACCAAGAACCTATATCATTCTTGGCACTGCACAGCTGGGGAAGCCGATTCTTAGACTATAGAGGACACACAGCCTCAGCAATACCGACACCTACAGCACATTGGGTCCTTGTATGAATCTGAGGTGATGTAAGAACCTAACTGGGCTAATTGTTGAAAGGCTTTGTGGAATATGTCTGGTTCAAGGAGGGATTTGAGAGGGGTTGTTTGGACATAAGAGGGAGACTTTATCCAGGCAGAAGGGGCATGAATTGAGGAAGGGAGAAGGATACAAAAAAGGCAGTGAGGCAGGAAGAGCAAAGGGAATAAGAAGGGAGTATGACTGATTTGGAGCTGCTCTGTAATAATTTAGGAATACTGTATATTGACCTGGTTAATGGGATGTTTACTGTATGAATAGATTGGGTTTGTGTAACAGGGTGTTATAAGTAAGGCTAAGATTTTGTCATGTATATTTTTTAGTAAAAGTCACGGACAGGTCAGGGCAAAAAAGAAAAATTCATGGAAGCCATGACCTGTTCTTGACTTTTACTAAAAATATACCTGACAAAATGGGGATCTGCTGGTCCCCACACCGCCTGAAGTGGGGCAGCTGTGCAGAAGTTAGGAGCCACCTGCAACAGGTAGGGGCTGCGGGGTACCCCTGCCACCTGCAGCTCTGGGGGTGCCTCGCTGCCCATGGGGGCCAGGAGCTGTGGGGGTTCCCCCGCCATGGCCAGGAGCTTCAGAGTTCCCTGCCGCCTGCGGTGGCTGTGGGCTCGGGAGTTACCCCGCCACCCATGGCAGCTGGGAGCTGGGGGTTCCCCACCACCAGCAGTGGCTGGGAGCTGTGCAGTACCCTGCCACCCACAGCAACTTGGAGCTCTGGGGGCCACCAGAAGCGGTGGGGGTACCCCATAGCTCCCTGCCCCTGCTGGAGGCAAGGGACCCTGCAGCTCCCAACCACCGCAGGCTGAAGTCACGGAGGTCGCAGAAGTCATGGATTCCATTACTTCTGCGACCTCCGTGACTAAATTGTAGCCTTAGTTATAAGGAAATACCAGCAGAAAAGAAAAAGAATGGCAGAAGATCAGACACCCCTCAGGAAACACTTAGGAGTTGTTATGGGACAGTGCCAGAGCATTGGCTCAATCTCTGATGAGCTTACAGGACTGATTTGGATGAGAAAGGCCAAAGCCCACAAATACAGAAGAACAAAAGAACTGTGGCTGTTTAAACAGGATCTCTCTTTTTGGAGAGAGGGAATTGTTCAGTGGAATCGGGCTGAAACGTAAGGGCTCCCCAAGGTGTCTGAAGATGGTAGGCCTACCTAGTTTACCATCAGGGAATGATAAGTGTAGGTAAAAGATAGACATGTGGGTGGATTGTTTTAAAAAAAATTTTCTATAAGTTCTTTGTTTCTACTTCAAAATAAACAACACTTATCGTAAGGAGGCTGCTTGGTCACAGAGTCCTGAAAGAAGAGTCTCAAGAACTGAACCCAGTGGGGCCTGCTGGGTATCATGAGTGATCCACAGGGTCCTGTAGCTCAGGGTTCGATCTAAGGATAGGAGAATTATGGAATTCCACCCCAGGATAGATAAAGGCATGTGGTTTAACACCCAGCCCTGAAATTCTGACCGGGAGACATAGGCAGGAGCAGAACCGTGCGGGGCCTCGCAGGTGAAGATGAGAAGATTGAAATTATTATGGAGGGTTAGGGGAAGCCAGAA
Organism: Natator depressus; assembly: GCF_965152275.1. Taxonomy (NCBI): domain Eukaryota; kingdom Metazoa; phylum Chordata; order Testudines; family Cheloniidae; genus Natator; species Natator depressus. The sequence continues at coordinate 22,387,848 of NC_134241.1, forward strand.
GATAGATTCAAAGGTGAAGCAACATGCCAAAGCAGCAGGAGAGGAAATCAGTTCAGAAGGCATATAGTACATCTCTCTCCCTGTGCACACTGATGCACCTGCAATCTGCCTGTTCCCTCATGGTGCCATCTGTGGACCCTGCCTGCTCCAGTCTGGCACCATCTGTGCTCCCCACACTTCTCCTGAGAGTCACACTTTAGAACAATACAGACATGACTCTGAAAGGGATGAATTACAAGTCCTACTCATTTCCCTAACAGTTTTAAACAGATGGGTAATCACCATAGCAATAAATCCTGTGCTAATGAGGAGTCCTCGCAGAAATTCACTCTTGATGGCGTGTTCCCTATCTACCTTCAACTCTCCCAGCCACTATCTCACTGGCTATGGCCACGTTCAGGCTCACTCTCTTTTACGGAATTAGATCTAGGGCTAGGATTTTCAAATGTGGCCGCAATGAATGAGTGTGTCTGCAAAACTGGGAAGCACAAACAATCAATGACTCCTGCACATTAGGTGGCTGTGCCCCACTTTTCTCAGCCTGCACACACAGACTCCCGGGTCTGCACATGTTGTGCCTAAGTTTGAAAATTTACTTCTTTCCATCCAGATACGCACAGATTGGTAATAGCACTTGCTGAATGATACCAGCATGCTCTGTGCATCACTTACTCAATCCAGTCTTCTCTAACAAGGTAGCCAGAGAGCTGCGGGGAGCGATGCATTTGTACCTGCTTTGGTGGGATTTTGTGCACGGGGGTTGCTGTTTGAATCAGGAAATCCGGAGATTAGTTACAAAATGTGTCATTATGTTGCATTCTGATATAACTGACAAGCGTCTTTCAAGGACCTGGTTTTATGGCTAGAAATCCCTTCTTCTGCCTATACAGCTTCCCTTTATTCTTGTCTGTTATCCATTACTGGGCATTAAACAGATGCCCAGCAATTAGACCTTCCTGAGTTGGACTAAAATGCATTCATTGCCATTTACCCAAAGGGTTTGGAAGTGCCAGAGTTTTCTCCCATTTTCCAATCAGGATATACCAAGGATCAGAGGGAAGAGACTCCTTATTCCCAAACAGCTGGAGATTTATACTCTGAGTATCTTCAGATGACAGCCTTTCAAATGCAGCCTCCCTCTTTTCTGGTCACTTGCCTCTCCTCCAGCTTTCCAGGGTCAGGGCTGTCCCTTGAGACGTGACAAGCTGACAGCATGGGCGTTTTTTGTCAGGGAAAATGCATTAGCCTCAGGTATGAGCTAACCTGTAGCATGACTTATGCCTCCATTGTCTCTCTCTCTCACTCATAAAATTCAAATGTCTATAAGCACCAAAACAGCTGCTTAGTAGGAAGGTTGGACTGCAAGGAGTAACTAAAAAGAGACAGTCCCCAGGAGTGCAAGATACTGTGGGCCAATTTCCTCCCCCCACCCCACCTCCATTAGAATTCTATGGAAGCTAGGAGAATAACAGTAGAGAAGAATTTTTTGTCATATTTTTGCTGTACAGCAATAAACGTGCTTCCTCCACCCATTCATTCTTTCTCTCACACACACAGAAATTAGAAAAATATTTCTGGAGAGGGGACTGTGTTGTGTACAGTCTATCTGACCAGCAAGTTGCTACATTCCCACTGTGATAGTTATGATGCTGGAAATAGAATGTCTGAACACTTCAAAAAGGACCTGGATTTTCTCTTGAGGGTGCAAGGGTTTCTACCAGAGATGGGGGAAGATTTCTCTTTAAACTAAAAATTTGCTTTTTCAGTACATAATGCAGCTTTGCTTGGACAAACTTGCTAAATATTCTGATCTTCCCCTTGCTCAGAGATGAAGGATTAAGTCAAACCCAGGATCTCCTGCTTGTTGGTAAATACCAGCTGCTTCTAGGCCAACAAGCTGACCCCTGACTCTGTTGGAATTTCGGACTGACTATTTAGCTTGTAGGCTGCTTGGGTTGGCTCTGTTGCACTAAGTCAATTGGCAACGTGCACCTCTACCGGTCCTCCAAGAGCGACTGGAAGTTTTGCTGCCCCTTGTCCCTGCTGAGCATGGGATAAGATAATGTAGAGAGAGCACCTCCACTAGACTATGCAGTAAACTCAGGAGCACCCCTAGTCAAGAATAGGTTGGTCATGGTAGAAAAACCCTATGACAAAGTTCAAATAAAAAAAATTCATTACATATTTTGCATTTATTTTTAGCTTGAGCCCAGCTAGTGTGCATCTGTCTACCCATGCTGGGAGGCTTCTTCCCAGCTGCAGGGTAGAGATACCTAGGGAGAACTTAGGTGAGCAGAATGTTGCTACTCAAAATGGAATCTGACCAGGCCACAAGGGCTAACACCCCTAACTCCTGCAAAAACTGCCACGGAAACTTTAATGACCTCAGATGGTGGAAACGTTGGCTTTACATCTGTAAGATGTAGCTTAAGTATCTCCAGGATCACAATATTCTTTAGCAGTAGGGGGTGGGATATTGCCATATTCTGAATCATCCACAATGCTTCCTGCAGCACACTGGATTTCCATGGATGTTCTCCCATACATGATCAGTAGTAATCTTGCTCTGCTTAGGAGATCTGACATGATCACAGCCCATGGAACGATAGGAGGTGTAATATATTGTCTTCTAGCAGTGACCTTCCCAATGATAAAATCCACTGACCATGAAATTCACCTGACTGCAAAGTACATAAAATAACCAATTGACTACAGTGCTACTATTCCCACTGAGGAAATAACTGACCCAAGAATTTGAGAAAAGCTACATTTATGCAATCTCCCACACTCCAGCACTTTTGCTTTTCTGTGTGTCTATATTTAATTCCTCTTAGAGAAATGATTTTTAACGGAAATTTTATGAACTGGGTATTAGAGACCTGAGTGGTTGATTAGTGAAGCTGATAAAGTACTATTTTGATTCATCTGTCAAATTAAAATGGATTCCAGCCTCTCCAGTTTTTTTTCAAAATGTAAAGTTGCAGACGTCTATTTTTCTTCACTTAGGTAAATAGAATTCTTTTTTTATGTGCTGTTGTAATTTATTGGGCTGATTAAGTGTGATTGTGCACCATTGTGCCCTCTGCCGACCTGCTCAAGTATGTTATTGTATTGCCTTCTAGGGGTTGGAAAGAGCCATGGAGAAATAGGGTTCCTTCTCTTTTATAGCTAATGGAGATTTCTTCACAGAGCTCATGGTTTTGGAGCAGAACGTCCAGAGTTCTATTCTCAGTGAAGCCTTTGTGACCTAGCATGCAGGGCCGGCTCCAGGCACCAGCTTTCCAAGCAGGTGCTTGGGTTGGCATTTAGAATGGGGCGGCAGTCCGTGCGTCCCGCGGCGGCAATTCGGCGGCAGCTCTGTCGCTGTTGTGGCGGCAGCAATTCGGCAGGGACTGCTTGTGGTGGCAAAATTGGTAGAGCCGCCCCTGCTAGCATGTGGGAGGGCTGATAACTGAAGCACACAAAATCATTACACAAGGGAGACTTAGGTGGTTTAGTGCTCTTTTTTTCATCATGGCATGAGCATCAGGTGAACACAGAGCTCAGAGATTTAGGAAACATAATTTAGAGGCAATTACTAGCACATGGCATGAATTTCAGATTTGCTATGGCTCTCCGTTTTCATCTTGTGTCAGTTTAAAATAGAGCAAAAGGAGGAAAAGCTTATTTAAACTGTAACATTTAATGATGATAAAGAATATTTCCCTCAGGGTTTAATTTGGAAATGTTTGTTGGTTTCAGTTCTCTGGGCAATGTAATGGGAGGTGTTGTACAATACAATATTTCAATTCAAGAATAATGTTAAGAGACAAGAATAGCACTGTATAGCTTCAATGCATCCCTCTTGCAGGAAGTCAGAAGCTGTATTGTGTGGCTGCAACTCATGTCATGACCTGACCTCATCATCTGGAGTAAAAGTTGGCTTACTTCTGTTATTATAAAGCACTGAGGGGCAGATTCTCTGCCCTACTCCACTCCTTTGCATCACTCAAGCAGCATATAGAGAGCAGAGACTGTCCACAACTCCCAAACTGGGAAATCTCCAGCAGGTATAGATCTGGCTACTGTGCTTTCCTCCCATCCACTCCCAGTATAGGTGGCATATAGAGGCTGGGAGGGGTAGCAGTTGGAGTGGAATACTATCTCCCAGGTGGAAAATAGTGTCTTGGGGAGTCATAACTGGCTTGCACAATTGAGAAGCCCTGAGATTGCTCTAACCTGTGCCCAGGACCAGGGACAAGCAGAGACTCAGGAAGCTGTAACCAGCCAATTGATAGTCCTCCTCTGCCGGCTTGGCTGAGCATAAACAAGACAGAGAGAATCTATCCTCAGATGATAGTGAGATAACCAGAACATTTGATACTGGCTGATTCAAGTCTCGATTAATAAAAAATTTAAGAGGGGAATATAATTAATGCCAATCAACATGAGTTTATAGAAAATCTATCTGTTGGGATTACAGGTTTAGTTGATAAAGGTAACAGTGTTGATAAAATATACTTTTAATTCTGTAAGGCACAAAATTTTGATTAAGAAACTAGAATTATATAAAAATCAGCATGGCACATGTTTTAAAATGGATCAAAACTAGCTAACTGATAGGTCTCAAAATGTAATTGTAAATGAGGAATTGTCATGGAGCAGCTGTGTTTCTAGTGGGATTGTTTCTTGGCCCTATGCTGTTTAATATTTTTATCAATGACCTAGAAAAAATATGAAATCATTATTGATAAAGTTTGCAGGGGACACAAAGCTTGGGGGACTGGTGAATAATGAGGAGGACAAGTTATTGATACAGAGCAATATGGATTGCTTGGTAAACTGGTTTTTCAGTATGGCCAAAAGGTCATGCACCTAGGAACAAAGAACGCAGTCCATACTTACAGGACAGGAGACTCTATCCGGGTAAGCAGTGAGTCCACTGAATACATCCGATGAAGTGAGCTGTAGCTCACGAAAGCTTATGCTCAAATAAATTTGTTAGTCTCTAAGGTGTCACAAGTACTCCTCTTCTTTTTGCGGATACAGACTAACATGGCTGCTACTCTAAAACCTGAAAAAGACTTGGGGGTCTTGGTGAAAATCAGCTGAACATGAGCTTCCAGTGTAATGCTGTGACCAAAAGGGCTAATGCATTCCTTGGATGTATAAGCAGGGAATATTGAGTAGAAGTAGTGAGGTTTATTACCTCTGGATTTGGCACTGGTGTGACCACTCCTGAAATACGGAGTCCAGCTTGGATGTCCGCAGTTCAAGAAAGATGCTGAGATAGGGTTCAGAGAAGAGCTGTGAGAAAGACTAAAGAATGGGAAAACATACCTCATAGTGAGAGAGCTGAGACGCTCAATCTATTTAGCTTATCAAAAACAAAGTAAAGGGGTGACTTGCTCACAGTCTATAACTACCTACATAAGGAACAGAAATTTGATGATAAAGGGCTCTTAAATCTAGCAAAGATATGACAATAGATGAAAATTGAAGGTAGACAAATTCAGACTAGAAATAAGTCACAATTGTTTAAGAGAGAGCCACCAGAACAGCTTACTAAGGTGGTGGGCTCTCAGTCAAGATTGGATGTTTTTCAAAAAGATCTGCTCTAGTTCAACCACAGCTGTTGGACTTAAGGCAGGAATTAATTCAGGGAAGTTCTATGGCTTGTGTTATTCCAGAGAGTAGATTAGATGATCACAACGGTCTCTTCCGGTCTTAAAATCTATGAATCTATGAGTAGCTGATCATTCCTAACCCAAAAACTCTGCAGAGAGGAAGTGACACAGATATGGCCATAAAAGTTCTTTGTTCTGTTAGAGCAGTTGGAACCCAGCATTTTGCAAGTTCCACTGAGGAGGGGGAAGAATGCCCTTGATGTTGATCATATAAAGTTTGTTTTGAGGTTGTGTTTGGTATGGCATATTTCCATACTCACAGCACATTTCTGTGTGGCACTGCAGCGTAATTTCCAGTGTAAAGGTGTGTGCTCTCATAAGTGCAGGATTATGGATGCCATTCACCACTGGCAAAAGTGGCTCAGCTCCATTGACTTCAGTGGATATGTGTTTGCTAGTTATTATTATTCATTAATATTTGTATTGCAGTAGCACCTAGGATCCCCAGTCCATTGTGCTAGGCGCTGTACAAACACAGAGCAAAGATGCAGTCCCTGCTCCAAAGAATTCATCGCCTAAATATATGACAAGAGACGACATGTAGATTCAGCCAGATGGGGGAGCACAGGGAAACAATGACACATTATTGGTCAGTGTGATAGACAATAGTCTGAGCACACCAGCTGCTTAACTGCTGTTTGATAGACATAAAAAATGCTTATGGTAATGGTGAATTCAGCCCCATCATTTGGAGAAAAGATAATAGAAGGAGAAAGCTTTTATGCAACTACAAATAACTGAACTAATAGCAGAGGGAGCACAAATATACAGTTTTATGGTCTGAACCCAATGCCCATTAATATCACTGAAAACTCTCTCATTGACTTTAATGGAACTTGGATCAGGCCCTAAATAAATTTCTTTTTGTGCAGCTGTTCTCTTTACCCAGTCTTTCTCCTTCAGGTTAAGCGTTGATGGGACGGTAGTAAATGTAGCCTTGTAATATCATTGGTTGAGATATTTAAACCTAGACTTGGCAATGCACTTGAAAAAAATATATTGTAGGGGGGACAATCTTGCATTGGGTAGAGGAAAGTGTGAGTGAGAGATGGGGAACTAGACTAAATAACTTAATTAATGTCTAATTTTAGGTTAACCTTAGTCAAGAGCAAAATTGCTTTTAATTTTACCTTCATTAACTTCTACTCTGAAGACTTGTTTTGTAAAAACCTAAGGGGTAATTAGACATAAAGTGAAGAAAAATGTTGCAATTTATTTGATGAGATTTCTTGTAATTTTTAAAAATGTTTTTCCAATATTGGCAATAAAACATATGCTCCAACTTCTCAGGGATGCTTGGCATCTCACTGTATTTTACATTTTGGCATAATAGCCATTGCCCACATACAAGATTTTTAAAGTAAGTTTCACAAATGCTGAGATTGGCAGATCTTTAAGCATAGGATCAAAAGGCAGAATACGGAGAGCCATAAATGTTAGTGAAGGTAATTAACCATTGACACAACTTACCTATGGATGTGGTCAGTTCTCCATCACTTGTGGGCTTTAAGTCAAGACAGAATCTCTTCCTTAAAGAGATGCTCTAGCTCAAACAGAAGTGATGAACTTGATGTAGGAATTACTGGGTGAGGTTTTATGACTCATATTATGCAGGACATCAGGCTAGATGATCATAATGGTCCCTTCTGGCCTTAAAATCTATGAGTCAACAGCAGAGAAACCCCTCACCAGAACAAAAAGAGAACTGCACATACACCAAAGGAGCTGAAAACTAGGTGTGCTCTGTACAGCATTAAAGGCAGTTAAATTTAAGATTCAATCAACACCCTCTGTATAATTGCCCTGCCCTTTCCTCCCTGGCTGAGCTAGATGGAAGAGCAACACATTTAGTCAATTTTAAAGGGCTGTCAGACTGCAGATGTGAAGCCAAGGGTATTTGTGATGGTCAGAACGTGCCTAGAATGGGGAGAACCATACATGGAGACACAGACAGTGAGGCAGAAGAGACATGACAGACCATTTAGAAGTGTCTCTCACCAAGCGCTGGGCTTCCTTCTTTGTCCTTTAGGTTTCCAGTGGCTTTTCCCTGCCTGACCCCCCCACTCACTCACTCCTTCAATAAATGCTCTCATTACTGAGCTCTGTCTCATGCAGCCTTCTAAGCTCTTATTTAGCTGCTTCCCTTTCAATGTTAGGACAGATGAGTTAAAAAGGAGAGCTGGGAGCAATGGAAAAAGGGCAAGCCCACCATTATATACACACTTTAATTGCTTCATATAATGAGGTATATTTAGGAGGAAAAATACCTTCTTAAAAAAAAAAAGAAATATTTGCCAGTAATACATATGGGGCCAGATCCTCAGCTGATGTAAATCAGCCTCTTTCTAGCTCTGTTTACTTCAGTGGAATTATGTTGATCTACACCAGCTGAGGATCTTGCCTATGTTGTTTAACAAGCACACCAGCTGCATCTCACAGGCTTCCTCAGACCTGTTGAAGTTTAACCTGAGTGGGAATGGAGCAGAAGATGTCAGTGGGGTCGCTAGTATGTGAGGTGTCTTTGAGCTATTGGTTCATTACACATTACCGCCTGGCTAGCCAGCCTTTATGCTGGATCATTAATTCAAAGTGCCTCCCTGTAAAAACCAACCATCAGACAAAATTTCAAAGGCAAGAACTCGGGACCGATGCTACATAGAGAGTGGAGACTGGAGTCATATCTAGAATGGAAGGAGTGTGACTTGTAGTGTTACTAAATCAAAGCAAGAAAAATGGTTGGGGATTTTTTGTGGCTAGTAATTGTACTGAAGAATTGATTCGAGGCTGTGCTTAATGTGTGAAATATATTCACAGCTCCGCTTTAATTCTTTGTTTGGAGTGGGTGACAAGATTTCACAACTATTGGAGCAAAAACCCTTCAACATGGGGGTCAGGGGAGGTTGTAGTTTTGCTGAATCCTTCCTTTTTACTTGTAATTGTAATAGATTTATTGGACTTGGGTTCTCCCCCGGATAAAAAGCTGAGGTGCTAATTTCTTTTTACAGAGCTGTCAACCTGGAAGTTTAGGCTGAGTTCCCCATACCCCCACCCCTTTTTTTTCTTTCCTAGTGTTTTATGCAAAATTTAAACCTTTTCAGGTTTCAGGTCTAATACCAGTTATTAGATTTTTTTAAATACTTCAAATATATCTAGGCTTTTGCCTGGTTGTTTAGAATGATCCTGTGAAGTTCAAGAAAAGGGGGTGTGGAAGGGGTACAGTCTTCTTCCCATAGACCTCAGAAGTTCACTGGCATCCATCCCCTGTTGGGAGACCTGTAGCATCCCTGGTTTATCCGGATCATTGGATTATAGTAACATTGATGGGTTCACTTAAGGAACCTGTGCAACAATTGTGCTGCTTCGTCTGTGTGATGCATTCACCAGCCCAGGGAAGCTCTGCACTAGGCAGGTAACATACAGACTACATATGCCAACTCTGGTTTCATGTTGTTCCTAGTGAGACACCTGCTGTGTTCCTGTTCTGAAACTCTCTGCCCATTTACAGTGGTCATTTCTCCTCCAGACTCCTGAGCTAATACCAGTATTTGAGCCATATCCTTGTTGGCGGGGAGTCCTTCTTCTGATGGCAATGATTTGCCAGCCTTGACAGCGTTAACTCTGGCTGCTGTGCTGTGGCCTGGTGCACAGCTTAAAAATGCCTCATCAGAAAAAGCCAAGAATCTTATGATAAGATAAAAGCTTCTTGTAATTGCACTGAATTAATATCAATATAATTAATATCAAGATATTTATCTTATTTTATACAAGGGGGAATGGATTATGGCTTTAAAATACCACAATTTCCTTTATTTTAAGTAAGATATTCTCTTTTTTCAATATGTCTGTATTAACCCCTTTTGTTATGTGGAAGAAGATAAGATTTATGATTGACATCAGAACTTCTACTTTGTCTGTCAGTTTGACTCTGGAGGTGAAGCAAAGTTACACCCAGAGTACCTCGAGTCTGGGAGCGACTGTAATATCAATACATTCTAGTCTATTTTTAATTGTACAGTATGTGCTTTGGCTAATGAAAGCAGCCAATATATTTGCTAGGTGACACTGCGAATCCTCAGTAAGACTGTCTCTCTGTTCTAAGTCTACCTCTTGCTGTGCATCCCACTAGAGATATCCACCTATATCCTGGTTTTCTGTATGATTCACTTTATGTCTGGGTTCCTCTGAAAGCCCCTTCTGCAGGGAGCAATTGGGATGCTCCGTTGGTATTTTCAGAAGCTTAGTGCATTGCAACAGCTCTTGTTTCTACCTCCCTTCTCTGCTCGATTCGAGTTCTCTAGTCAGCTCTTCTGCATCCAGTAGCATCATCAAAGACACCCTCATCCCCGAGCTCCTGGCTCAGCCTAGTGGCTTTCTGCAAGGCATCAATTAATCTGTCTATCATTTATGAGTAATAGACAATAATTTGGCTTACAGAAGCCTGCAAAGAATCACATGTGGTAACTTTACATTGACAAAGGCCTGTCCAGCTCTGCTGGAAGGCAGCCCTAATTAGATGGGCAGCATTTATGAAAACCAAAGTGGAGACAATGGAGGGGAAAGCGGGGACAGCAATGGCTGCTATTGCTGTAGATTGACAAGCAGCCCAAGGCTTATTCTGTATGTAATTTTTGTTGGTTTGATTTCATTGTCTCCCTGATTCAAATGTAAACTTTAACTTAAATTAAATGTTGTCTCTGTAAATTAAGCCTCTCCAGTCTTTCATGTGCACAACTGTTTCCCAATGCTCTCTGCTTTGCCTGGCCAGCTTGCATAATGAATAATTTGTCTCCTGCATTTTGGAAACATTGGCATGTAGCATGAATATTATTTCCATACGGAGTGCTGGAGAACAATGGTAGCTATTTCCCAGATGTTTCATCAATGCATCGCTACAGATGGACCTGTAGCAGCTACTTCAGTTCTCCCATCAACTTTCCTTCTACCCAGCATCTCTGTGCACAAAGCCCAGAGAATCTACTGCTCCTCCTATCTTGCATGTTTGCCACCAACTGTGTCTCTGATGTAAGTACTAGCTGACAGAGAGAATGCACAAAGATGCAGTCCACATATCTGCAGGGACACTGCCCTGAATGAAAATAAACTGGCTTTTCAGCACTATGTTAGCATCCTTCTAGGTCTCCTGACAGTAAAGGCAGCAGTTCCTGTTCTGCGGAAAGCTATTTGAATGGTAATTTTAATTGGTTTGGAGGTTTTGATGAAAAGGCAAGACATTAGCTGTTGGAAAAACTGGGTATTGGGAAGGGCTCAAGTGAAATCAGATTAGAGAGCATCAACCAAGTGCCATTATTGGATTGTATAATTTCGTTCCAGTCCTGTTCCCCACATCAGCTTTATTATAATGATAGATATTTATGCAGGCTTATCCACCACAAATGGAACGCACATGCTGCGCCTTAAATGCAAAGCTCCATGCGTACAAAGCGCTTCTCGCTCTCTCTTTCATTCAAGGGCACGGTAGCTGGGCTTCTCCTATCTAATGAACCCTATACCAATGGCACATCTCTTACAACACTCAGAATGCTTGAAGCCTAGGGATGGTGTGGTGATAAGGAAGTGGTTGTATGGAGATTTGCTCTATACTTAAGTCTGGTCTCCCCTCCATTAAAACCATATCTCCCACTGACGCTACTGGGAACTATGTATGTGTGTTGTTGGACATGCAGTTTATACTCAACATCTCCCAGAGCTTCCTGTGGGGTGGGGTGACTCAACATCATCCCTCATTACAAGGCAGTGCCCAAAAGGCATATTCCTGCCCTGAGATGTGAACACTTGTTGAAGATTTAAAGTCTGATCCAAAGGCCATTGGAGGCTTTCCATTGACTTTGGAGGGCTTTGGATCAAGCCCTTAGGGGGATTTGTGGTATTATCCTTGGTATCCCAATTAAATTCCACCTACAGCCCCCTTCTGTAGTTTCAACTGCAATCTTTTCTGCCTCCTGCCCTATGTCATTGTATAGTTTTGATGTGCATTGTTAATCAGCTTTGCTCCCCAGAAGCTGCTGCATTTCATCTTTGGACAGAGGAACTCTTGGACAGTCCATATCAACATTTGCAAAGTGCTTTGTGTTTCCTTGTGGATAAAGGTGCTATATAAATCTAAGCAACTTTTGTTATGTTATTCATTATGGCTGCAGATATACTTACATCTAAAACTTAGAACTAATCATTTAAGTGCACTTTAATTTTAGGCTGACTTTCTTAAAAAGTCTTTTCCTTCCTCACTGCTGAAGGAAATGCTTTTTAAGTGTATCTCTGGGGAAGGGTGGGGACTTTGAAGAGCTGGTTAATTCAATCGAATGCCACATGGATTGTTCTGGGAATATTTCACAAAGATCTCCCAGGCTTTCCTGCCTAGTGAAGGAAGAATGTGGCCACTTTGTGGATAGTAAACACTACAGGTCCATAGGATCCCTTAGCGACTTCCCGGGTGTTATAAGCCCTGTGTTGAGCATGGTAACTGGAGAGGAAAAACAATTACGTCAAAAGCTGTTTGGAGCTTGGAAACTATGTGTTTTCTATGTTTGTAGCAGAGCACTGTAGGGAACTGATTATGGCCTCTCCCTTCCACTTCCTGGCAACACAAACATGCATTTGCCAATACCCCTCTCACCACTTAGCACCTCAACATAAACTTTCCCTCCTTCTCTATGCCATCTGAGCATGGACTTTCCCCATCAAACCTTGCCATCTCCATTTTCTCATATGTGCCGTCTCCAGTTGCTAGTATAAGTCTGTCTTATATTTGTTGGATTTATTTGTCTTTAAAAGGGTCCTACAAGGTTTTAACAAACTGAGAAGTAGGAAAGGCTCCTGCGGCATGTGTAAAATGTATGTAAATCTGCTATATGCTATTTGGCCAGAAGATCACTGAAGGGAAAATGGGCAAGTGTCCTTTATGATTGCCTGATATAATAAAACCTCTCAGTCTTACACAGATTTGAAGAACTTAGCTCTCATCCAACTTCCAATAGAGAACACAAAGAATGCTTCATGAGAAGGGCCGAGGGAAAATTTTGCCTCCCATACCCCTTCAAAATCAGAATTGCATGGGCTACACAAATTAAGTCCACATCAGCTTCAGGAGAGAATCAATGTAGCACAGCCCTCTAACATGTAACTTCCTCTAACAAGCCCTCAAATAAGATAGGAGCTTCCTGTGCCTGCAGCATTAATCCATCTTGCACTGGCTCTGAGCCTCAGAAAGCCTGCCACTAAGGGGCTACATCTAATAAGGTGAACACTGCGGCCCAGTGCTCAGATCCCATGGTGATGAGCGCAGTAGAAAAGCCTAGACCCATAGATTCACTAATGGGAAAATCTTTGCAGTAAAAGTCAAATCAATCCACCTCATTTGCATTCATAGTCAGAGGTTCTTCAGGTGTGAAATGTGTAAATTCCACAGGAACCATATTGCAACACACAAGGTACATCCTGGCTGGAGGAGGAGGAGGAGGAAGGAATACTACGGGCTAGCACAAGGACTCATGCAAGTCAGAACACTGGGTTCTTCCAAATATGCAACTGACTCACTGTGTGATCCTGGGAAAGGCATTCTTCTCTGAGTGTCTCATTTTATTCATCTGCAGAAATGGGCATGCTAATCCCTGCCTATCTCTGAGATGGTTCAGCATTTAACTAATGTCTGTAAAGCTCCTCCAGAACCTTTGATAACAGGTTGCTAAATATATAAGTGCGAAATTGCTTATTTATTTCCCAAAAGTGGGAAAAACCCTTCACCTAACACATAGAGGCTGGCCCTCCCCAGCTGTTGAAGTCATCCAGTTGATACCAGCATGTACCTGACTTTACATTTAGATCTAAAGGATAAAAAGCCTTTTGTGCAAGTCTGATAACATCTATTATTTTGGAAAGGGAGCATCTGGAGAATGAAAGTCCAAAGTGCAGTCAGCAATGGCCATTGAAATGACTTCAAATAACTTGTCAGAGATGCTGGGAATTTTTCTCTGGTGCACTGAAAACCCAGTTCATCCCTCTTCTTTGCCCACCATGTCCTGGCCCAGACATCAAAGAGATAATCCTTCAGTGCAATATTTGAGTCAATATTTGTTCAAGATGAAGTTGCAAAGCCCGCTCAGCATCCCATCTGTTCCTACCAATTCTCTTTGTGGTGGTGAATACAATAATCAACTTCACCTTGTAAACAGGTTGGCTAATGAGCTGGATGAAGGTATTTCTCAGATGGAAGCTACACCAAAGTACTTTGTCTCTGTGAAGGCTATGAAGAGAACTGGATGAGATAATGAACCAAGATTAAAAATAATTAACTACATTTTATTTTGCAAGAAGCTCACTTTCTCTAGGGCCAGATTGTGATGCCATCATTCACATTGGCCTTGATTTACCACACTGTCCAAGCCTCACAGTCACACAGAACGGAGAGAGGAATCTGCTTACAGCTTCAGGTGTCCAGCTCCTGCACAACATAGGCCTATACTCTCCCCTCCCTTTTCTGTTTAAGAACCTGTCCTTCCACTGACACCAGCTTTCCATCTGGGTGTGGGTGGAGTTCCCCAGGAACAGGGAACTGGTCCATCTGTTATCTCCAGCCAATTTAAGGCCACTTAGCTCTGCAGTGCTTTAATGGAACATAGTAGTCTTAGCAAACCAGAGAATCTGGCCTATTGAATAGGATCTTGAAGTCACATTGGAGTCAGTGGGGCTACTTATGGCACAAGGTATTACTCAGATACCTTGTGATCTGTCTCAAGGCCAATAAATTTTTTTTGTTAAAGCTAGACTGTGAGCTCCTCTGGCAGGGACCCTCCTTCTTGAGTGTTTGGAAAATGTGTATATACACACTACCATAATTAAATGATGAATAATCATAGATCAAGTTTGACCATTGATACTAGAGATGAGAAAGAGTTACAAGAATTTCTAGTCTAACCCCAAGCTGGCCAAGACTGGATTGGTCCCTACAGTAAATTTTGCAGCCTAATGTAAGCAAGGGAACTTCTACTACTTCCTCTGGGCTGGGTGAGGAGGCCTGTTCCATGGTTTGTAATAGACTTCATGGTTAGGAACTTTTTTCCTGGTGTTTATCCTAACATTTCTCTTTCCTTAATTTCATTCTATTATGCATAGTTAAAAATTATACCAACCTAAACTATTCCTCACCCTCTTGATAGTCAAACCCATGATATCTAGTACCTGAAGTCTATATTAGCAGTTAGCACAAGGTAGAGCCATGGTACTGCGTGAGTTAATATGTTTGAAACTAGCCTACACATTCTACTCCTTAAATCATTGTCCATGAATTTCCCAGGAGATCACTGAAGCATAGAAATGTTGCTAGCATTGCACATCAAGTATAATTAATTGCACTGCAGGTGCTGGGAGAAAAGTAACACTAGATTTTATGCTAGCTAGTGTAAAGTTTTTTTAGTAACTTCAGTACTGTTATACGAATATATGTTAGTCATCATAGGCAGAAAGAGCACAGAAACATCATGAGGGATGTCAGTGAGCAAGATACCAGTAAGTCCTGGCTGGCATTAAACACAATTCTCTCCCACAACAACTTTGAGAAGTGTGCATGATTGTAACTTAAATCTTGTGGGCCCCAAATGAGGAACAATGGAAGGACAAATGAAGAGGAAGTTTGAAATGACAATGAATTCAGTTGTCTGGATTAGAAGAAACAATATTTTCCAGAAACTAGTTTCCTGATATGCTATCTTTAATGTCAATAATGAAAAATAATCAATAATGGGCTAGAACTGAAAGCAGCTATAGGGGAAGGTAGATTGTACTGAAAGATCATTCATGAGATGTGGTAATATGTAGAGCTATGGCCATAAAAAGAATGTTTTTCCACAGTTTTTCCATGTACTCGGAGTGAAATGATGTTAAGTATTTCCTACTAAAGATACATTCATACATCTTCCATCAATTGCTGTGCTGTGAGTAGCTGGTAAGAAAAAGAGTTTAGATACTGTCTCACAGGGTGAGACAACTGGAATCAAGCTGTTTCATCATGGAGAAAGAACAGGAGTACCTGTGGCACCTTAGAGACTAACAAATTTATTAGAGCATAAGCTTTCGTGGGCTACAGCCCACTTCATCGGATGCATAGAATGGAACACCATCCTATACCAGAAACCTACTGACCGCTATACTTACCTACATGCCTCCAGCTTCCATCCAGGACACACCACATGATCCATTGTCTACAGCCAAGCTCTAAGATACAACCGCATTTGCTCCAATCCCTCAGACAGAGACAAACACCTACAAGATCTCTATCAAGCATTCTTAAAACTACAATACCCACCTGCTTAAGTGAAAAAACAGATTGACAGAGCCAGAAGAGTACCCAGAAGTCACCTACTACAGGACAGGCCCAACAAAGAAAATAACAGAACGCCACTAGCCATCACCTTCAGCCCCCAACTAAAACCTCTCCAGCGCATCATCAAAGATTTACAACCTATCCTGAAAAATGATCCCTCACTCTCACAGATCTTGGGAGACAGACCAGTCCTCGCTTACAGACAACCCCCCAACCTGAAGCAAATACTCACCAGCAACTACACACGACACAACAAAATCACTAACCCAGGAACCTATCCTTGCAACACAGCCCGATGCCAACTCTGTCCACATATTTATTCAAGTGACACCATCATAGGACCTAATCACATTAGCCACACCGTCAGGGGCTCGTTCACCTGCACATCTACCAATGTGATATATGCCATCATGTGCCAGCAATGCCCCTCTGCCATGTACATTGGCCAAACTGGACAGTCTCTGCGCAAAAGAATAAATGGACACCAATCTGACATCAGGAATCATAACATTCAAAAACCGGTAGGTGAACACTTCAACCTCTCTGGCCACTCAGTAAAAGATTTAAGGGTGGTAATTTTGCAACAGAAAAGCTTCAAAAACAGACTCCAAGGAGAAACTGCTGAGCTTGAATTAATATGCAAACTAGATACCATTAACTTGGGTTTGAACAGAGACTGGGAGTGGCTGGGTCATTACACATATTGAATCTATTTTGTTAAGTTAAGTATCCTCACACCTTCTTGTCAACTGTCTAAATGGGCCATCTTGATTATCAGGACAAAAGTTTTTTTCTCCTGCTGATAATAGCTCATTTTAACTAATTAGCCTCTCACAGTTTGTATGGTAACTTCCAACTTATCTGTATGTGTATATCTATCTATCTATCTATCTATCTGTTCCATTCTATGCATCCGATGAAGTGGGCTGTAGCCCACGAAAGCTTATGCTCTAATAAATTTGTTATTCTCTAAGGTGCCACAAGTACTCCTGTTCTTTTTGCAGATACAGACTAACACAGCTGCTACTCTGAAACCTGTCATTATGGAGAGTTATTTCTGGGCAGTTCCCAGAATTTTGGTTGCTATCTTAAGGCTGCTGGTTTGTCCTGTTAATGGATCAGGAGCTGACAAGCTGATGGCTGGGTGACAGACTCAAGCAGATTGTTGTTCTTTCTGTTTTGTTTTTTTCTTTCGTCAAGCGAGGGAGGACATTTCAGAGATGGAAACTTGATAGAGCTTTCTGGGCTTTCGGATGCAATAGAAAGGAACTCATACTGTGGTAAACTCTGCAGGGGGAGGGATTGATTCAGTCTCTCTTCAGGTGCCCAGATCTACTCTTCATTCCAAAGCATCTTTCAGAACTCCCCTGCTACTGACAGATCTGGGCTCTTTTAGATTCCCTCCCCCATGAATCTGAATCCTCCCTGATGCAGTGATGCCCGTAACATACAAAAAATTGACCACAGCTCCTAGCAGCTGCTGTTCTGCAGAGAAGGTTTCTAATTGTACATAAAAGCCTGATTCCTTTCCCTACCACACTGTGAAAAGCTGTTCCTAGCGCAAACAGGATACAGGTACCAAACACCTAACTACCTTCCCCCAAGAAGCAATACCCCAAATCTGACCATTCAGCACCTCCACGGCCTTAGCTGTCCTGAATCTGCAACGTTACATTAACAGTAGAACCAGACAGCAGCTCATCAGTTTGTGTTGGCTGCAAGTCCACACTGAGTCCAGGGCAGCTAAGGGTCATTTTAGAGGTGGTTTATCAGACTATATTTTGGAGAACCTTGCAGACACAAGGGAGTGGCTATCAGATTGACCTGAGTCTGTCCCTGTGCAGGGAATGGAACATTTTATATCCTCTCTTGTTTTTTTCTTAGTGTTTGACCTTTGAATAAGTGTGATAATGCGTCATGACAGTCTCATGGGAGCATCACACTGCTTTGAAACCCACTCATAAGGCATCAATTCACTGCTAGGTAATCACTGAAATTTCTGTAGCGCTATAGGACCCCAGGGCTCTTTACCGAATGGTAGACAAGCTATATTTAGGGAGCACTTTATTTGCTACTGAAATTAAGCCAACTCTAATATGAAACATGACAGCTATTTAATTGCACACTACAACACTACACAACAGTTTAAGACAGGAAGTGAAGGAAAAACATATTCACTTATTATTTCAGAGAGCTTTTAAAGGGGCAGAATATTATTACCAGAGGTGGAATTTGTCCAGACACATGCACTAACATTTGTATATCTACCAAAAAAAAAAAAAGTGTCATGAAATTTGTAGCACCCTATGTTAAGGAGACTTCTATAAATAGTTTTATTATTCGTAAAGTATAAGCCACTTTATAGTATACTGGAGAGCAATAACAGATTAAGTTCATGTATTAAAGATATACATTGGTTCAGTACAATTTATGCCTTATAGTTTCTTTTGTTAACAGATTGTCATTGTATAATTGGTTAAGCATTTATTACTAATGCATTTTATAACACTTTATAATACACTAAGGGGGTAACTGCACTGAGTTTTCATTTATAGGTAAGGATAAAACAGTTATAAAAGACACCTTCATTTAAAGTGTTACCACGGTATCTTTAATGATTTCAAGAGGCTATGAGCTCAGTTTGAAATTATTCAAAAGTGAGCACCTGCAATAGTGTAATGGCACCTAGCACCACCCTGGGCCATGCGTTCAGCAGTAACTCAGCTGGTATACTCACTTCCAACTTTCAAAATCATCAGTATCACCTACTGCTGTACCTAGGCACTCATTGAAAGTCTCCCCTTCAAAATACTCCCCAGCTTAGCTTATAAGATCAGACAGGAGTTGATCTCCACATGTTGGTTCACTTATTGGAGAAGGTTCCATTATACATACAAACAAATTATTTATTGAAATATAACAAATACATTTAAAATATTTAAAAGATGCTAAAAATGCACTTTGGCAAGTATTATTAAAATAGTTTCTACCCATTGTTGTTTATAATTATAACAAGTCCTTGTTAGTGAGAAGCTAAATTGGTTTCCTTAAAATAATATGCCTCATATCATGCACATGTTCATATTGATTTGTCATTGTAACAGTTTGATTGTCTTTAAACATGAAATGCTCACGGTGGTGTGTTATTGTAGAGTTATTCGTGATGGTTAAGCAGTGCACACTGGTTTGTTGTTACTGTATAGGACTGTGGGCATTGCTGACATTTTCCCCCCAACTCTGAAGAGGATTGAAGTATTTGCTTTAAAAACAAAATAAACTGATAGGCCTTGGTTTTCAGAGGCTTCAGTTGGACTTGTGAGTGCTTAGCCCTTCTGAAACTTAGGTGATTATGGATTTGCAAAGTTCATGTGCATTTTTAAGAAAAATCGATCTAAAGCTATTTGGAAGGGACAGAAGGGGTGACCTGTCTCTTAGAATATTCAAAACTATGGACAGAACTGGGATGTACAATAAACAATGGTCCCTAGTTTTCAGTCCCTAAGCCTAAGAGATGGTAGAGACATGCAGGTGTTCCCTTTGCCCTGCAGCCCTATCCTTCCCCATTTAGCACAGCTGAACCTTGACAGCCCTATGACTTGGGTTCTTCATCAGTCCTTTCATGCAGCATCCCGAGCGTCTTTCCTCACCACTGCCATTTTTGTCCATCTGCATTACAGATAACACAGAACCAGGCAGACATCGTGGTCAGCTGAGCCCCTGGTAGCTTTCCTCCTCAAGCTCGATTATTCACAGAGGAGAGTTACATTAGCACTGCCCGAGATGCTACTTATATGACTATTAAAGCCTGTTAAACCAACTCAGTGGCACTGGCTTCAGGGAAATGAATTAAAGAGCAAGTCAAAGAAAGATTAAGCTGTTTTGGTGCCATTCCAAAGTCCATCTGTTCTAGAAACATCACCTCCTCCATAGAAGGAAGGCAGAAACTAAGGCAGGTGTGAGCTCCACAGACAACTTTGTGACCATAAAGGAAAAGCACTGGCGTATCCCAATTCCCACCCACCCCCAATCTTACAACTATTTCTGATGTTTAAATTTCTCAGTGAAGTCGTGGATTTAAAAGAAACCCAGAAACAAAAGCAATGAAATCTTCTACACTTAAAAATTGGGGGATTTTCCCTCTGACTTTCAAGCAGATTCTTGGCAGCATCCCCATTACAAGATGAACTTCTAAATGGAGGAAGGTCATTTGAATACTCACCATAAAACATGGGAATTCTGACAATAGGTTTTGTTCATTCACCATTGCTTCCCATAACCTGAACCTCAACTGGATATTCAAAGTGGGGTAGGCAAGTCATCCAGGTATCTTGTCTTCCATTTCCTTCTCCAAGCCCCATGTAGCTGGCTGGATACTGCATTACCTTGCTATAAACAGCTTAGGTGTGAAAACACCTGAACAGGCAGGAAACAGTTGGCGTGGGGTTTTAGATGACATTTTCCATGCTTTCTTTGTGTTTGGAAAAATGAACTGGAATACGTCTCTAGCCCTGGTGATCTGGTGGGAATATCCATGGCAATATCCGTGGGAAGAAAGCCAGTCTGGGGTTTTACAGGGAAAATGGCACTGGGAAAATATTAGAAAACACATTAACTAGTTGAGTGTTAAACAAAGCTTTACGCTTAGCATGGATGAGGATAAATTGTGTTAAAAATATATTAGCTGGCTGTGGTTAATTTTAGGGTTAACTAACACATATTTCGTACAAGTCATGTTTAAAAATGTGCTTAGCTGGTCTTGGCACCAGCTAGCATGTTTTGAAGCACAGCTTGTCCTTTTCTACACAGGTACATGGAGTAATGCTCCATGTCACGTTTTCTAACACAGTGTCTTTCCCCAAGTAGGCAAGGCCTTAGAAAGGTTTTGCTTTTCCTTTGCTGGCTAGACAAGGGGCAATGAAAAATAATCTCAATTCTTCTTCCTCTTCCATGAAGTGGGAGAAGGTGGATTGGGATATGGTGGCAGCTAAGGGTCCAGGGTTTGAAATATAAATGGCCAGATCCTACACCTAATAAAATCAGTGGAACAGGATCAAACTCAATATAGCATTTAAACAGAGAATGCTACATGGACAAAGTGGGGGGGGGCCTATGTGAGGAGGAGGCCAGTAGCGGCACCTATAGCCAGCTCTCCAAGGCAATCTGTGAGTGGAGTTAGTAGGTTCTAGTCCTCCACATCTGAACAAAGGGGGATGTGTCCTAGGGACTCAAGGATGGGTGAGATGCAGCTGCTGGAAAATGGTGGGGGTTGGCGCTACAGAGATTTCATGAGGAAGGCAGAAAGGTGGGGAGGGATGTCTTCCAGTCTTGGGAAAACTAACAGCATTTGCCAAAGGGACAGTCTCAGTGAGTGAGAGACTAAGAACAAGGAATGCAGGCCATATCTCAGGAGAGAGGATTCTATCATGGGAAGCAGTGATTGAAAAGGAGTTGGGGGTCATGGAAGATTATCAGCTTAACACGAGTTCCCATTGCAACACCCTAGTCAAACAGGCAAATGTGATCCTTTGATGAATTAACAAGGAAATAATGAGTAAGAGTTGGGAGGTTATATTGCGTCTATATTCAACACTGGTGTGACTACCATTGGAATACGGTGTCCAGTTTTGGTGCTCACAATTCAAGAAGGATGTTAATAAATTTGAAAAGATTCAAAGAAGAGCCATGAGAATGATTTAATGATAGTGAAAGACTGAAGGAGCTCAGTAGGTTTAGCTTAACAGAGAGAAGGTTAAGGCTTGATTTGATCACAGTCTATAAGTACCTAAATGGGGAACAGAAATTTGATACTACAGGGTTCTTCAACTAGCAGGAAAAGGTATAACAAGATACAATGCCAGGAAGTTGAGGCTTGACAAGTTCAGATTAGAAATAAAGTGCCAATTTAACGGGGAGGGTAATAAACCATAGGAACAATTTGTTAAGGTTTGAATGGATTCTCCATCACTGGAAATTTTTTGAATTAAGATTGGATGTTTTTGTAAAAGATGCTTTGAGTTCAAGTAGGAATTAAGCCAGTGGAGTCTTATGGCCTGTGTTGTACAAGAGGTCAGACTAGATGATCACAAAAGTTCCTTCTGGCCTTGGAATCTATGAAATCCATGACTCAAGGATCTGGCCCCAAATCCCAAACTGTCCAGCCAAAAAAAAAAAAAAGAAAGAAAAGAAAAGAAATTCAGCCTATTCTGATTGACAAAGCTCTGTGGAGCCCTCATCTCTACCTCTCCACTTGAGAGTATGCATCAGAGTACTAGGTTTTCACCTAAGGAAGACTAGACTCTCCCTTTGCAGTCTATCAGTGATCAGCTGGAGGGACTGCTCCCTTCATCCCTGTGGCTGAGCACCAACTCTGCATAGAGCTCAGCCCTTGCCAGCATGGGATGGGGAAGATGGGGACTAGGTGCCAGCCCTATCACTCTGAAGAACATTGAGCATTAAGAAACCACTTGCTGGGACCTGTGGTCATATTTATTTCCCATTAAACTTGGGTGTAGTGGAGAGATGGCCAGCTGCATGTTTTATGCAGCAAACAATTATTAGAACTTTGTGCTGGACCCTGGCTGCCAGCCACTGGAAGAGCTTTACTAGAAATGCAATCACAGTTGTCCCAGCTGTGCACTTCAGCCTGAAGAGTTCTGATAAAACAGGGACTAAGTAATTAATCAGATGTGTACATCTAGAAAAATAGGCAGACATTCCCATGTCCAGTATAACGGAGTTGTCTGAGCATCCTAGGATTGCCAGCTAGAGGTGCTGTAGATAATGATGTGTCCACTTTTCCACCATAAATCCGGTTTCTCAGAGGCTGACATGTTAGTTCTTTATGATGGGTGGGAATGAGGGGAGATTGATATGTAGCCTCACAGTGTAGATATGGAATTTATCTGCACCCTTAGCGGAGACAGGTCGCTTTCATAGATGTAGCTGAGAGATATGATTATGGAGGATATGTGCCATCTCCTCTAGTCAGATGATTCTGGTCATGTGACTAGTGTGTGGGAGGGGGCATATAAACATCACAATATCCAACCAACCAGACCTCCCTGGAGCAAACCTGAGAACTTTTGGAAAAGGAAAATGTGGGGCTATTTTGCTAAAGAAAGCATGAGTGAGAAGACACAGAACACCTGTGGAGGAAGACGGAACACCTCCCCTCCTCAGCATTTCAAAGGGTTTATTTAGCAAGGGACCACATGATATGCCTTATTCCTCTGACCCAATTGCCATCAATATTAGCTGAGATTTTCCCTTCCCTTGAGGGAGAGGGCATATTTGGAGCTTGAGGTTATTTTAACATCATTTCTTGGTGTTTAATGACAGGTTAACTGGAGGTCATTTTCCTATTAACCATCTCTGTGTTTTCTTTCCTTTCTCTCTTTACCCCCTCACTGTGTCTGTCTTTTCTCCCGTCTGCACTAAAAGTGGCTGTTCTTCTATCTCCAAGTTCCTCCTGCTGTTCTGCAATAGACCAGTTCCTGTCTAACCCTGAACATGCTCTGTAAGTCTTTTCTTTTATTACTGTAGCATTGTGTGTATGTGTGTGCGTATGTGCGTTTATTATTCCTTTGTAATACACTTCCCTTGTTGTGTGGCTCACCAGGGATGGGGTTGAGGGGAAACTTTAAACAAACCATGTCAAGAAGTTACATCAGAATGGTGTGTGTCATTTCCTGTATGCAGATACTCTTATTGTTGGCAATACAACGGGTAGGATGCATTCTTTTTATGGTACTCTTCTGACTTGGAGGATTATTATTTATATTATGGTAGTTCACAGCCCCATTGCACTACGTGCTGTACAAAAGAATAACAAAGATGACAAAGCTTTAGCTGACAGACTGATATTAATTGCATGCCAGATTTGTATAGCACTATGCATACTGATCTGTGTTTAGACCAGTGGTTCTCAAACTTCTTTTTCCACAGACCACTTGAAAATTGCTGAGGGTCTCGGCGGACCACTTAATGATCTTTCCAAATGTTGTTTGTACCGTTAGCTAAGTATTATAAATCGCTTTGGATAAAAGCACAATATAAAAAAACCTTAATAATAATTAACTTTCTTTTGTTTTACAAATAAAAGCACACAACTCATATTTTAATTTCAGTATTCTTGATACTTGCTCTCACTAAATACTTGCTCTCACTTTCTAATGCGATGGATGTGCCCTCTCTCCCCCACCATGGCAGCCCCCGAGCTGGGGCTGGGAAGGAGGGCCACCTTTCCCTGGCAGCCACAACTCTGGAGCTGGGGAAAGTCACCTCTTTCTCTGGCTGCCACAGCCCTGCACATCCCAAATTCCCCCCACCTCCTCTTCTCACTCCACTGCCCCCCTCCCACCTACCCCTTACTCCTCTCAAAGCCACCACCTCACCTTACATGTGCGTCTTCTTCAGGGTCCAGGCACCTAATTAGTGGAGCCACGCCTGCTCGGCTCCACTAATTAGGTGGATGGCCCTTCATTCTTTCGCGTCTGGCCGCTCAGGCACGCACCTTAGAGGGACCTATCCGCGGACCACTTGAATGGACCTCGCGGACACTGGTGGTCCGCAGACCACAGTTTGAGAACCTCTGGTTTAAACATAAAATCTTTCTAAGCCCCTTGCTCTGCCTGATATAACACTTAGGAAATTTACCCAGTGAATTCCACCAAGGTTCTGACTAAGTCTGACTAGGGGTCTGACTAGGTACTGACGACAGTAACTAACCTTGGGGAGAATTGTGCCTCCTACCACCCAAAAGAGCAACAGACACAATGACAACACTAGGAAAGGCAGGAGCTATGTCCTAGTGCAAGCTGCCACCTCAAACCCACTAGACAACTTCCACCACAGGGAGCAATAGCCCTTTGCTTGGCCTTCAGAGTTACTACAGATGGGATAAGCTAGTGGAAAATAATGGATCGTGCATGACTTTGATGTGCCAGTAGCAACAGTCCACATAACACAGTAACAGCAAGGGACCCAGTGATTAAGAAGAATCCAAATGCCCAGTGAATAGAAAAGGACTCTGGCAGGCGGAGGATTAATCCCTCTTTCTTCAATACTTTTTTATTCTGATGTGGGTATTGCTGCTCGATGTTAATATCAGAAAATGGAATACGTGCTCTAGCTGGATTTCTTATGATCCCTGCGTGTCTACTGAATCTTTGACACAGTTTAAGTTTAAAGAAAACCCAAGCCAGTATCTACAGTTGTTTGAATACAGCAGCGTGACTTGGGTGATACAGTATCTGTTTCTGCCATCTGTAATTTCACCTAGTTAGGCCCCTGGGTAGACAGCACCATCTGCAAGTCCCAGGGCAGTGACCATGATGCAGGCTGCTCCATTGCTACGTGTCAGGTTTTTCTGACCTACTTCGGAATAGTTCTGCTGCAGGAATTGAAGGGTGCAATGACCAATTTGGCAGAGGACTTCTTTTTCCCCTCTTTTTCCCCCAATTTGGCTGTAAGTAGAAATAAAGGAAAAAAGTTAAGCGGAATGTCAGGGAAATTTTCTCAATAATGAGGTTCATTAGGGTGTGTACTAATCTCCCCAAGGGCAGTAGAGAAAACCCTATAACAGTAGATATTTGGGAGTAGACTGTATAACGCATTGGAACAGGGAATAAACCAGTTTCAGCCAGCCAGGATGGAGAGAGGGAGAGAGAATGGGGAGGTTACACCAGTCATTTCCATCTCTAACCGGCAGGATTCATTTTGTGGAATTTATAAAGTACCTGTTGCCAGAAAAATCTCAGTAACTTCCAGCATCTATGACCCCATCACCACTGCACCCTGTCTGACCCTGATTTTTAAGGGCCAAGAACAGAATCCTGGGCATGCGTGTGTGACCAGACTCTCTCCTAAGCAGGGTTCTCTTCTGAACACAACTGAGATTAATGGTCAGGAATTTTACATAGTGCTTCACAACTATTACAGATCACGGAGCATTCCCCTAGTTAGTTGGTAGGCTGCCAGAACTGCACCCTGGCTCCTTAGGCCTCACTTTGAAAGGTTCCTTCCAAACAGGCTTTAACATCAGATGGTCCCTGTCAAACACCTTAATTCCTGCCCCTGCACCCACTCTCTCTGCCAGCCTTTTCCATGGATGGAGAGAGGAACTATGTGTCAAATCATTATTAATTATTATTATTGTTGTTAACTAATTATTAGCTCAGCTCCTCTTTGCTTGGACATGGAAATTAGCAACTCCACACACCCTGCACTGTGCTTAAGAATGCCTAGTCACCTGAGCTCAGAGCCAGGCTGGTTCTGATTTCAGATGGCTAGCCTGAGCCGCTGCCAGTGTCGCAGCATCCACACAGCTACTTTTAGCGTGCTGGCATAAGCCCCACTAACAGAAGGCTGTCTACGTGAGTTGGGAGGCTCAGTCCCAGTTGCAGTGTAGATGTATGCTCAGTGGTCACAAGCAAGCAGCTTTTAGCCAGATCAGCCAGGAGATACGTGCACCCAGACACCATGCTGAGGAGGTGATTATTAATGAATCCAGCTGCATTCAACTTTCCCATTTTGGCTGATTTGGGCTGAACCTCACATATATGATATAAGGGAATTTGCAGTCTAGTTCTGGAGTTCAGGAACCAGATCAGGGAGAAATATGGCCTGTCTTTTTTTTAGGTAATGAAGAATGACAGAGGCCTTTTCTTCTACAGGGGATCTTCATTTTCTGTTTGTGTGTGTCTATCAGCTATAGTCTGAAGAGAATGACAGGGCTCCTCAGCCCAAATAAATACAAGCTAAAGCCAAGCTGGCTTCAGTTAACATAGCTAGTCTTATTATCACTGCTAGAACTAGCTGCTGTAATGTCTTTACATCATATACTAGGTGCATCCTGTATAACTGAGCTTTGTGGAAAAAAAAAATTGGTCTTAGCAGTGTGCTAACCACAGCTTTCTTGTACCACATTCCCTCCCTTTCCCCCACTCCCAGCTCTGCCATTAGCACCTCTTCCCTGCTCTTTTATTTCCTTCCTTCAGCAATCAGGTGCCTGCTGCCAATGAGGCAAATTAACATTTCTGTATAGAGCACCTGCTACTCCACCCATCCATGTTAGCACACTGCAGGGATGTCTGGCTGTTTGGAATGAGGGTTTTAACCCTCTCCTTGCCAGATCCTGTGCGAGAGCCCTTCTCCTAATCATTAAGGCCACTGTTTTCTTGTACAAGTTGCTGGTGAGAACCCTAATGTGAGTTTTTGTGTTTCGCTCCCTGACCCTGGTATCTCCTCCACTGTCATTTCCATTCATTTCCTATTAAATGGCTGTACAGCCGAAGTGCCTCACAGAGAATAACGCAATCGGCACATGACTCATTGTATATTGTCAGGCACTGGGGTTCTCACAAGCAGCTTGACTGAAGGGAGCATGAAAGTAGCATATAGTGGGATTTTTGCCAAAGATATTTAGAGGCCTCTCTTCTACAGTCTCCATATATGCCTGCTGCAGTATCATTTCACAATGAAATAATTGGCTCCAGCAGGGACAGTCAGAGACAACAGACAAATTCCCAAGAACTTCTGAGCCACTTGTGTGTAACCTTCTTATAGAATCCCATGACCTTGCACCTCCAGTGAGTGTGTATGAGGTGGTGATCCATTTTTCATAAGTACAAACCCCAGGGCTCAGGGACTTAGGCACCTAGGGCCCAGATTTAGGCACTACTGTAATCCACAAACTTCCCACCTAACTCTAAACTCATTTTACACCTATGTTTTTGCTGTAAAAGTTCCCGAGGTGCCTGAGTTTCTGTCCCTGGGCATGCGCACTGCTGCCTCAGACAGGCATCCAGGTGCTTGTCTCACACCTAAGCCACCGTGTGAGCCTCGGACCAGGTGAAGCTAGATGGGGAAAAACCTGTCTTGCCTGTGGGACCCAGTCTAGTAGGTGTACTCTGAATATTCCTAACTCCACACAAGATGTCCAGGAGGAAAGGGGTCTCCCTAGTAACCTTTAGCTCAGGGGTTTGTACATTCCCCCAGGATATTGGAAATCCCAGTTCAATTCCCTTCTCTGGTGAGTGCTCTAACTACTGGCCTATGGGACTTTATGATATGGCTCTCCCTCAATCTCACATGCTGAAGCCATTCTACTTTGTATTATATAGTGATTGGATCACTATATTCCAGAGAGTGGCTCTACTTTGGCCCAGAAGATGCCCAGCACAGGTTAGAGCAGCCTGTGGGCATCTTTAATTTATGTTGACTGGCCACAACCCCCAAGAGGCTGTTAGAGCAGGCAGATATTGCCAGGGGATAGGGATTCCCCAGCTACATTGCTGTACCAGTGAAGGTCGGGAAAATGGTGACATAAGAGTCCCGACAGCATCTGTGTGTCATCCAAGGGCTTTCCCAATGTGTGGGGAATTCTAAAAAGGCCAGGTAAGCCAATTTTAGAGCTGCTTTGTACTGCTAGCACAGCTCAGTGCATCCAGAGCAGGGTTTGTCATCTTTACAGAAATACTGTAAACATCTACTGTTGCCACCAGCAGCACAAGAAATCTAGGGCCTTATTCTCTGCTCCCTCACTCTGGTGTTAATCGGGAGGAGCTTCACTGTGGTCAATGGAGTTGCACTCATACCAGAGCACAATCCAGCTCAGAGTCTTTCAGGATGAGTCTCCTTCCTGCTAGCCATCGGTGCGTGAGTGTTATGCTTCTGCTGGACTTCCTCTGCTCCCGAGAATTGTGCATTACTCATCTCGAGCCTGGGTTTTAGCAGAGTATACTTCATCTGCATTCCTCCACTGCCAAGTGACACTGGGCTCAAGGTAACAGATTGCTCCAGGGGATGCATGCCACCATGATTAGGATTCTAGAGAAAGGCATACCCAGTTTCCTTCCTTCCCTCCAACTTGAGTAACAGCCCTGCTGGCCAATTGGTAGTCCAGCTGTCTTGCTCTCATTTGTCCTGCTAGCTGTAGATAGAGGGCCTGAATGTCCACTGCCATGTGAAGTCATTTACACCTGTTCTAAGTAGGTCCAAAACGTTACCATTGGGGTCTGGCAGCATTTTTACATCCTCTTAGTTTAAGTATAAATGGTTTCAGACAGGGCAGGGAGAATCAGGGCCAAGGTCTTGCCAGAGAGAAGGTGGCTGGGAGGAAGGATACAGAGAAGAGAATGGAACTTATATGGGCCAGATCCTCAGTTGCTTTAAAATCAGCATACACCCTTTGAGTTCTGTAGAGCTGCATCTGTTTACACTAGCTGAAGATCTGGCCCAATGGCTTCATCAGCTAAGCAGGCTCCTGTGCTGGGATGCTCTCTTGCCAACTGCATTGTGAGAGTCGGCGTTAAAGCAGAAGCATATTTCACAATTTGCTGTTGTCAAAACCAGCCCTGGTTTGTCAGAGTCTTCAAAGTCATCACTTTGATTAGGCCCCGACACAGAAAAACATTTAGGTTGTCAAGGCAATCTTCAAACCAAGTGATTCATCCAGAAGGGAATGAGCTGTTCTAAGGTATCTGGTTCTGATGAATTGATTAAATGTGACAGGCTGGAAAGGTGGCAGTGGGGAAGGTGATTATGGGAGGGGAGATGTGCCTTTTGGGGGAGGAGGGGGGCTGTGTGATATTTTGTAGAGCCTGCTCAGTTGCAGTTTGTTGTGACCAAGAAAACAGGTGTCTTGGGTTTAGGGTCCCTGGTGGGAATAATTAGAAGTTCATCAAGTCAAAATATGCACTGCAGATAGGATGAAGTCTGTGGCTGGAGGTTACAAAGGCAATATTCAGCCCAGTCGTGATGGGATTTTTGGTGCAAATTGGTGAAGCCTATTTTGGGTCTCCTGTTGGACACAAATAATTCTGCTAGAAATTGATCAGTCAGAACCAGCAAAAAAGCAGCAAAAATCCCAGAAAGGAAAAGAAACCAGGAGACCCAAATGCTCCTCCAAATTAAAACTATGTATATCTGTCTGTCTGTGTAAATGATTGTGAGTCCATGGGTACGAATGGTTGTTTGTGAATGGATCTAGGGTGTGAAAGTAATCCTGCATGGGTCTAAATGGGTCTGCGAGTGGTGAGGAAGTTGCCAAGATGTATATGAATACGTGTGTTTATCTGTAACCGTACATGTGTAGGGATAAATGTTCACTGCTCTCTCTGTGCCACCAGTTTTATTGATGGGGGAGAATGCTTAGCGCTGAGAAAAGGGTTGGTTAGTTAACCACTTGGGGAAATGTACACATAATACTTTTATGTCTCAGACTGAAGAAGGGCAGTTTTCCTAATTTAATTTTTCATTGAGTGTGAGTTGAAATTAAGAAAAAAGTATAGAAAAAAAATTAAGGTAGGTCACATTTTGTTCTAAACCAGTTCAATGCGTCCCTTTAAAGAGCTGAAACAGACACAGTGGGGCGGAGTCTCCCCTGAGTTAAACTGGTCTAACCCAGGATTAACACCAGTAAAGCCAGTGCAGTTATACCCCTGTAAAACAGGTGTGAATCAAGAATCAGACCCTGGCTGTAAGCTGTTTGAGGCTCTTTGACCCTGGGCTGTCCCTAAAACATCTTTACACCAAGAACATTACACTGTCTGCACTAGGAGCTGCAAGGGAGTGTGACACCATCTGGGGATTGTCCTGCACCCGAAAAATCACCAGCTAGCTGGCTCAGGCAGCTTTATGAATAATCTGCATAGCCAGAGCAGAACAACGGGGCTGTAACACATCTGCTCCCCCTCTAAATGTTATTATATAGTGTTTTATTATATTTATTATATATTATAACTGGTACACACTCCTTGAAATATCACATAGAGAACAGAATCTCTGTCTTACAAAGCCAGGAGTCTGAAAGGGTGAATACAGTGCAGAGCAAGCAACTATATGATAGAAAGTACTGTACCCTGCTTGAGAATATTCCCTGAATTTACCAGGGAACTATAAAGTGTTTTCAAGTCTCTAAAATAAGGATGCAATTAATTGTAGTCAGAAATTCATGTTCAAACCCACGCAGAGCGTTTTTTTTTTCAACTTGAGGTCATTCTTTAATGCATTTTAAATTGCTTTGCCAGTGGAAAATGAAGTAGTTTATATTTCTGAAAGGTAAATGTGCTTTCTAAAATAAATGTTAGCCATTGCTTTAATCTCACTTTAAAATCAGAGTTACCTGATGAACACATTGCGGCTTGTGAAACTTAAGGTGAATATGTACCTTGTAGTGAATGTCTTTGTCTGTGTAGCCTAGATGTATAATCCCTGGAGAATATGTAGATGTAATTAACTAAAGGTCTGATCCTTTTGGCTTCAGTGGGACTTTCAAATGTTCAGCGTGTACCAGAATCACACTTTAGATCCTTTTTTAGCCTGAGGGTTAAACACAGTATTTTAAGAAAGCTAAGAGGTCACAGTCAGTACTACAGGTAGATTCTCTGCCCTGTTCTGCATCCTTTCTGCCACTTGGGCAGCACAGCAGGAGCAGAAACCACCCAACAAATCCTCTCCTGGTGATTCTCTTGCATGGGGAGTGTCCAATGAGCACAGAGCCAGCA
Source organism: Natator depressus (assembly GCF_965152275.1). Lineage (NCBI taxonomy): Eukaryota > Metazoa > Chordata > Testudines > Cheloniidae > Natator > Natator depressus. The sequence continues at coordinate 22,419,356 of NC_134241.1, forward strand.
TAGCCAGCCTCTGTGCCTCCCTCCCACCTATCAGTCCAAGCACAGGGACATGTCAGGGGTTTTGAGGGGGGTACACGGTGCTCTAGTTATCCCCAGCTAGCATATGAATCCTTGGAGACCATTGCCAGCTGGCACAAGTTACATCCGCTGGTCTAACCTGGGCTGGGGGCAAAGACTCAAAGATAGAACTGGTGACTGTTTTGCAGATTCTCCCTTTCCCCCTCTCCTAGGGTACCCTGAGTGGCAGCATTGGGGAGAGGAGCCATCATTTCCTAGGTATTCCCTGAAGCTCAGGCAGAGCCATTCAAGTTCTTGTCTTGCTCTCTCTGGAGTTTGCATGCCTTGGCAGGAGAGCCCCCGCCTTCTCCCCATAGTGAAGGAAGGTTTCAAATACTTCTGGTTAAAAATCAAAGGGCACGGAGCAGGAAAGATATTTGTAACTCACACCATAATCAAATACAAACTTCCTCCTTACCAAAGTCACCCTTGAAGGCTGCAGGTTAGACACCACTGCCCTAGATGAATTAAAGCTCCCACTTTGGTGTTGTCTCTTTCCCCACTTTCAAGAGCTCTTTAGTGTGCGAGGGATGTACTCTTGTACTTGCTATAGCTCCCCATCACACAGCAATTGTTCCAGACCAGAAGTTGCTTTGGCAACAGACATACAAATGCATGTACCATTCTCCAAACAGTATCATCAAGAAAGACTTCAGATCTAATGAATGCTACTGAGGACCAACTGCAAATAATACAGCTGAGCCCTGGCTTCCTGCTCAAAAGGACAATAACACTTATCCACACTTCATCACAAGCAGCCCAATGGAATTAATTGGAGAAATTGTGTCTGATGATTTACTCAGTAGGTATTATTGTGGGTGGCACTCTGTATGAAGCTTCACAGGAATGCTTTTGTGTGGGGGTGTGAATTAATGTCCAAATATTGTGCAGCATTTACCAACCATGCTAGTCAAAGAAGTAGGATAGAGCACACATCCACACAGCACCTTAAAGCTGCACAGAAGGAAGAGGAAAAACAAGAATGTGCCAATATATTAAAGGGGGGAGGAAAGAGAGGAATGCCCCTCCTCTCCTGTTAGAGTGCAGAGTAAAAGAGGAGATCTGTATATGTGATGATCAGTGCCTTTACAGTATGACACCTGCCCAGAATGGCTATAGGTGTGTCAGCATCTCAATGCCAATCCTATCCTCAATGCCACCTGTAGTGTTAACTGTAAAATAATGTGCAATCTGTGTCACCCCATCATTCCTTTCTCCAGACAACCAGAACAAGAGCTCAGAAGGGTGATTTTTCTCACAGAATAGAGGGTGATTTTGTTTCATTCCAGTTTCCAGGGGTTGCATTGTGTCATAGCCACCCTTTAGCACAATAGAACAGCAGGTCCAAGAACTTGTCCCTCTACAGAACCCACGCTTCCTGGTGAGCAGAACCGCTGCATGCATGGTGCAGATGGCAGCGCCATTTTCAGAGCTATAAACAGTATCATTGTCATAGCTCTTTGAATGGTACTGCCATATGTACTGGAGAATCAGCATTTATGCTTGTAAGGGCTATGGGCCAGCTGGATTTTCTCCCCAAATGAAGCTGACTCCTGAAGTGTGAGTGAACACATCATGCTGCTTTGGAGGGATTCCCCCTCCCCAATACTCATTCTTGAATCTCCAGGGATCTTCTCATCTGCCCTCTAGCCTGCAAAAAGCAAGTGTCTGCATTCCTAGAGGTTCACTGTGAAGCCAAACCTCTTTGAGCAATGCAAGAAGCAGGAGCAAGTCCATGAAGATGTTTGATGGCAAATCAATCACACTGTGTGCATTTTCTTTACCACAGCAATTTATTTTTATGGCACAGTATATTCCACTGTGTGTGTGTAGAGAGAGAGAGAGAGTGAGCTCTTCTTAAACAATCAGGTTTCTGTGGCTATAGACTTGTCTGATTTTCAATACAATCCATAATGTACTTTCTTACATTTTTGTTGGTGAATGGATAGCAGCTATACATTGTGCAGTAAAGTCAGAAAAACATGATGACAGAGCTCTATAAATAAAAAAGGGAATCATACAGAGATTTTAAAAACCTGTTGCAGGAGAATGAATGTGTTGGCGCAGAGTGAATATTTCACTGTGAAAACAGAAGCCAAGTTTTCATCAGTGAATAGGAACCTCCCATACAATCCACAGCAGAGCTTGTTTCCTGTAATGATGCTTTGGCTCTGTCTACTTATGGTTTTAGAGAGACCAGGATGGACAGGTGAGGTAATATCTTTTATCAAACCAACTTCTGCTGGTGGGAAAGACAAGTTTTCAAGCTGCACAGAGCTCTTCTTCAGGTCCGGGAAAGGTACTAAGGTCAGGTCTAGACTAGGAAATTAGGTCGCTATAACTATGTCGCTCAGGGGTATAAAAAATCCACACCCCTGAGCAATGCAGTTAAACCGTCCTAAGCCCTGGGTAGACGGCGCTATGTCAACAGAGGGGCCTCTCCTGTTGACATAACTACCGCCTCTCATGGAGGTGGATTAACCAGGCTGACAGGAGAAGCTCTCCTGTCAGTGTAGGTAGCGTCTTCACCGAAGCGCTACAGTGGCTCAGTTTACTGGTGCGGCTGTGCCACTGCAGTGTTTTAAGTGTAGACCTGCCCTTAGAGCGTGTCAGCTAAATATAAGATGGAACAGATAGTTTCGCAGAAGTAGTTAGCACATATTCTAAGGGACCATTCAAGGTGACCCATTAACACCCCTCTAGTCATAGGACAAAAAAGGGGGGTTAACGGTTACAGATTGTTGTAATAAGCCGTAAATCCAGTGTCTTTATTAAGACCTAATTTTCAGTGTCTAGCAAAGTTTTGAATTTAAGCTCCCAGGCTTGTCTGTTGAAAGCGGATCTTAGATTTAGCTGTGACGCTCAAGAAGAGCTCTGTCTCTCTCACCAACAGAAGTTGGTCCAATAAAAGTTATTACCTCATCCACCATGTCTGTCTAATATCCTGGGACCGATGTGGCCACAACTGCATAGTTATGGCTTTGTATCTGTGTGAAACTGATTTAAAATGCAGTTACATCCTAACATTATGGTTGTAACTATAGATGGGTTCAAATCAAAACCTACCTGAACCCAACCAAACTTCTCTTTAAGATCTACCCTAAATGAAATGTTTTGGGGGGAGGTTTGGGGGGAGGTGGGAGGGAGGTGGGAAAGAACAAAGAATTAAATTTAGGCAAATTTTAAAATGAAACATCATTTTGAAAGGAAAAATGAAATTGTTTCATTTTGAAAATGTTGAAACAAAACACTGACTTTTAAAAAATGTAATAATTTTTTTTGGCCAAAACTGTTTGCCAAATTCAACACAAATTTGCAACTAGTTCTGGTTGACTCAAAACTGCATTTTTCCATGAATAAAATATTTGTCTGAAACATTTTGCCTAGTTCTAGTTGTATGGTATGAGAATGCATAAGACCTGCAGTCATGATGAGGTAGACAACAAAATAATGCCAGGTTGTGGTAGGATATATCCCCTTTGGGGTTACACCTGTGAAGTAGGGAGTGGGTTGGGCTTCTGTGAGAGACCACATCTTTTGTTTAAGGATTAATGCTTTCTGTGCAGGAGAATAATTGGCAACACAAAGCTGAATTTCTAATGCCAGGAACTTTATTCCTGTTGTATACCAAACTAAAAGATCCAACAAACCAGAGGAAACAAAGAGGAAGGAAATCTCATATTTCTCTGTTCCGGGATCTGTAAGTTCTGGGCAAGCACCAGCTCTGACTCTCTAGTGGGGGCAGTTCAGGAGAGCAGGGCTAACATGTGAATGCTGTAACAGGGAGTTGATGTGTAGAAAAGGAGTGAAGTGGTTTGTCTCATTGTCCCAGAATCCATTCTTGGCTAAACCAGCGTAAATATAGAATATCTCTACACTGACTTCCCTTGGAGGGGGGCAGTGAACCACCTTCAGTACCTTTCAGAATGGAAAGAGCGTGTTAAGTAATGGCCTTCGCATACCAGAATATCTTATTTCTAGCAAACACATTGAGACATAAATCCTGATTCAGTTTTGTGTCATCTGTTATTAAGTACTAACTAGGAATTTAGATTGCTGATCTATAAGTTGCCTGTGTGTCAGTAACATTGCTCTGGGCTGGCTTTATGTCCATTGAGATTCTAGCTCAGATAAAAGCAAGAGCACTGGAGCAAACATCACGTGGTAGCTGTATCACAGGAACAATACTTGCATTTGGTTTGTGTTTTTTTAATTCACACCTTCTCTGGGTTTATTCCTATGGCTGCTGGCAATGAAGCTCAATCTAGCTGTTCAGTGATATCAAAACCAGACTCACCCAGTTCCACAGAGGCTGTAGGTCATGTATATGCATCCTTTTGTTTTGTGGGCTAGCAGATGGGATGCTGCCTTTGCTTAGACCAGTCATTGTGCAAGGATTTTGTTGGTTTGTTAATTTTTGCTGATTCACTTTTCTATTCGGGTCACTAATCTCATGGCTGTCTTAATGCAAGTAATCAGCATGGGCTTTTTAAAAAATGCAAACAAATAGCAACTTTCCACAGAAAAATCACCAGCAACTATTCCTTTTTACACAGGACAAATGTCTGAGCATCCGCCTCGGGAAATATTGGTGACTTTTTTTTATAGTTCAGATTATCAAGTTTGCTGATTTCATGTCATTCCAGCAGTGTTAGCACTGACAGTCCGCTGAGGAGAGGAGGTCCTTTTCTGTAGTGATGCTGAACTGATCCCCTGCAAGAGACAGTGGCACACTGGGGCTGATTCCGATCTGATACCAGCTTTACATGGATGGAACACAGTTGAGGTTGAGGGTCTTAGTCCATTTTTGCATCAGTGTAAGTGAACGAAGAGTCAGACTCACTGTCATAATGTGGCTGAGGAAGCTAGGGATGGGGCAGTTTGCCTGAGTGAAGATTTTGAGGATTGGAGCCTTAGATTGTAAGCTTATGGGCGGGGGCCATGTGTTTTATCTGACAAACACCATATGTATTTATTATTATTATCCTTCAAAATTACATCGTAGGGATTTTTTGATAACTAGCCTTCACAACATACAGGATCTTTAAACATTTAAAATTTATCCCCATGAGTCCCCAGTAAATCTTGATTGTGAACCAACTCTGTAGGTTTCAGTAGTCAGGAGTTCTGTTAAACTCTCTGCAAAATTCCTGCATTTGAGGTGCTCAAATGCACATTTTTTCCTTTGACTTTCCTTAGAAGTGCCTCGGAGAGCTGTCTCCTGCAGATCCTGCATTGTGATGTCTTGCACTCCTGACATGTTGTTGAGCTGCTTATTCAGACCTTTAGGGATCACTCCAAGTGCTCCAGTGATCACCAGGATCATCTTCTTTCTCGTTTTCCATAATCGTTCCACTTCATGGCAGAGTTCTTCATACTTCACCATCTTCTCTTCTTGTTTCTTTATGTTTTTGTGTGCTGGTCTGGCACTATCAATCAGCAAGGTCTTCTTTGACTTCTTTCCTACAACTATGTCCAGTCTGTCTGCCTGCCCCATTTGGTCTTTGACAATTGCCAGATCCTGTAAAATTGTAGCCTCTTTCATTCTCTAGAGCGCCTTCAGTTTGGTGCTCATAATACTGCATGGTTTGTTTAAATACATGCTTGCCACAGAGACTTCAATGCAGACACTTGGCAACTTAATTATGCCTGTTCATGTATTTCTGCCAGTCAGGCACCTGCAGGTGCTCAACACATGCTCCATGGTCTCTTCCTTTTCAGTTCTGCAGTTCAGGGGACAGTTCTGTCAGTCAGTTTTGTTTCGAACATAATTAAGCCTTAAGGACTGCTCTGGTACACTCATGAGACTCTCCACTTTTCTTTTGAGGTATCTTTCTACAACTAAGCCATGAATCTGTTAATCTTCAGTCACTAATGAGTGTGCGGGGTCTCCACCACTGTCTGTACAGTGATTTCTGTGTAAATATTTCGAGTCTTTCTTTGGCAGTTTGTATCTCCTTTCTTTGATGCTTTCTGGGGCTGGGAACACACTTGGCCATTGCTTGTTATTGCAGCCAGATGATCTTTTACTTTGGCTGAATCCTTATATATTTTGATTGATTGTCAATTGCTTCCTCCACAGATAGCAAAACTTTTCCTTAATCTCATCACTGGATGTACATCCTGTCCATATCTTCATTGCAATCCATGACACTACGCATCACCAAGATCTTTCTTGTTTGGAAATCAAGTTTTTTTTCTTCTCCTCTTGATTTCACTTGATCATTCTAGAGGTGTGCTGTACTATTGGTATCCCCCATGTATTAATGGCTCAGATCAAATTATTCAAGTTGAGTTTTGTCTTCAGAGTAGTTCTTGTTAGTCTGTAATGTTCTTTCCTCACTTCTTCTTTGACTTCTTATGTTGTAACTCTAACTGTTCTGTTATCCCAAGGAATTTGTAGGGGCCACGTTGAGAAATATCTTGGCTAGTACCTTTGTTAGCTTGTACCAGTCTACCCCTCTTTACAGATGCCAATGCACATTTAGCCAAGCCAACCCGTAGCTTTATATCATCACCAAACTTTTCTGGACATCATCAATCTCTTTATCTCCTTTTGTGATCATCCATATCATTTAAGATTATCCATGTATAGTATTAATTATTAATTATTATTATTATTATTATTATTATTACTATTATTATTGCAATGGAGCCTAGAGGAATCAGGGCTGCATAGTGCTAGGCAGTATATTTCTATATTGTATAAGCAATAACAATAATTATCACTAATGATGAATGAGTCCAAGCACTTCTGGCTAATATGAACACAGTAGCTAATTTAGACTCCAATTTAGCCTCTGTGTTTATTCTGAGAACTAATTAACCCTTTTATTTGCTGGATGAAACTGTTGTGCAGAGCATCCTGTCAAACAGAGGACACAGTACAGTATGTTACTGTAATTAAATAAACAGATAACTGAGTTCAAGAAATTGCCTACAATCATTAATTAGGATTAATTAGGCAAAATGATTTACAACTACAGAAGACAAAACTAAGCAATGCTTTTATTGGCTAGGAGAAGCAGCTGTGACACACTGTACTCATTACTTATATATCAGGAACATGCTGTTCAGTAACACTAAAAAGCAGCCTCATAAAATAAGTTTATTCAATTAACTGTGTTTTGCCCCAGAATACAACCACATTCTTGGTGAACTACAGATATTGTAATGATCAATGCAGACAGTTCCTCCCTCTAAAGATGGTACTGTATCTTTAACTTAATAAGAAGCGACTGTCTTGTGTGTTATTATGTTGTTGTATGATCTGAGGCTTTTAGCAGGAAATTCAGTCCTGCCTGCATGTGCTGGAGTTGGTACTTGCCATGTTCCAATAAATCTCTGTGATTCAATAAGCAAGTATTAAAACATGTCTATTGAGCAGTTACATGTTAAGAGCCTGGCCATAGAGAAGATGGAAGGAGAGATGAAGAGCTCCCAAAGTATAAAGAAGTTTTTCTTTCTAAACCATGCTTGAGGCCAGCACATAGATCAGTTGGGTTCATGATTTGTCTCATCTTTTACTTTAAAAGCAACACTTTCATCTGCATGATAGAATGATTACTCATGAGGGGTCACTAATGCTGCTCAGAAATAGCTAGCTCATCTTGGAGTATTCAAATATGATAGACAATTATAGTAATTGTCAGAGTTTCTTATTTTAGAAGGAGGGGAGTTCAAATTTGTCTCTTCCCCCACTCAGAAATAATACCATCACAAAACATTTCTCCCGTCAAATCTGACAGGCAGAATTGGAGCTAAGTTTTACAAAAATGAAAAGAAAAAGTGTCTACCAAAGAAATGTTTATTTAATCCAGGATTCACAAAATAACCAGCTGCTCTCCATTGTGTCCAAGTCCTGAAGGGACACTGCATCTCACAGGAGATGCTCGGCACTTAGAAGAATCAGAGCCTTTTTCCTAGCTCTTATCTAGTACTTTCATCAGTAGATCTCAACGTACTTTACAAAGGAGGTCAGTATTATTAGCTCCATTTTAGAGTTGGGAACCTTAGACACAGACAGGGGAAGTGACTTGCCCAAAGTCATCCAGCAGGCCCATGGCAGAGCAATGAATAGAACCCAGATCTTCCAAGTCCCAGTCCAGTGCACTAGCCACTAGACCATACTGCCTAGCAGTGAATTGCTTTTGCTCTTTGTGGTTTTTTTTCCACATACTTTCAAATGTGCAAACCTGTGTGAAATCTAATGTGCACAGACAACTATCTGACAGGTTTCAGAGTAGCAGCCGTGTTAGTCTGTATCCACAAAAAGAAAAGGAGTACTTGTGGCACCTTAGAAACTAACACATTTATTTGAGCATAAGCTTTCGTGAGTTAGTCTCTAAGGTGCCACAAGTACTCATTTTCTTTTTGCAGACAACTATCTGTTCATCCATCACATAAACACGGCTAGTAAGAGCTGCTGCTATGTTTCTTGTCAGCTGGTCTTAAAATACTTGGGTGACGTTAAACTGTGTGAAGTGTTTACAGTAACAAGCTGATGATCGTAAAACACTTTAACTATTAAATCCTGGAGAGCATTTTGTTATAAGTGGCCACTAACAATAGGCAGCTTAGAGTATAACACTCTGAGATGGCCTTGCAATACTTGTATAGCAATCCCTCCTAGTAGGTGCTGAGCAACTTGAACTCCTGTTGAAGTGAATGGGAGTGAAGAGTGAGGAGCATCTCCCCGGAGGCTCTCAACACTTTGCCAGATCAGGCCCGTAATGGCAAAGGCCCAGACCTAGCAAAGCACATAAATGTGCTTAACTTCAAGAGTGTGAGTAGTACCATTAAAGCCAATGTCCCAACTCTTAAAGCTAAGCATGTGCTCAAATGCTTTGCTGGATCAGGGCCTAAAACATTCCTGGAACATGCTGAGAGCAAACAGTGCTTTTCCTTCTTGGTGCAGCAAAGATAATTATGCCATCAATTTATTTGCTGGATTTAATATTATGTTTCTTTCTGAGCTTCTGATTTTGCAAACATAATGTGTATATATAGAATGTATATGGAAAGATAATCTCCATATTTTATCTATTTACCAGGACCATGTTGCCTTACTAATGGTGGTTTCCTTCTAGACTGATGAAACCGATCATCCTTGTAGTGGTCAGACTGACTTCTCTCAGTAACATATTGTTTTCATATATGCCTGGCATGCTCCAAGGCTCACAGTTCCTGATTTCTTACTGGCACTCTAATACTTAGTTTGAGTTGCTAAACCCACACTTATGCAACTGTTGTTGATCACTCTAAGACCTCGTATAGTGATTTAAAATACTGGAACACAGTAAAACTCGTTTGGCTTGGAAACAGTTGAGATTCTGTGCCTGTATTTATTGTCACTGCCTTAATGCCTCAGTGTAAAATGATTGAATTATCTTAAACATTTAAGAGGTTTTTGATTTTGACAACTGAACTGCCCTTTGATGGTATAAGAGGTGAGTATAGTTGAGTCCGGCTGGAGCCATAAGAGGTTCATGTGTAGTTTGCAGTCAAATCATTCCTAGAATGCACTAGATACTTAGGTGTGAATCTGATTTCCAATTCCTCTTTCAAAGTAAGGCCCATTTTTCAGGGAGGATGCGCTGGGCCCTTCTGCACCATTAGGGAAATCTGTGTAACTGTAAGAACCATTTGGAGGTAGGATAATCTTCCAAAGGAAGTGGCGGAATAACTACCTTTGGAGATAATGAAGTTTGGACCAATCAGTGAGGTCTGGGATAATTAAATGGCCTTGCCTTTTCTTTCTGCACACATGGGATCTAAGGAGGAGAGAGCATCAGTATTTACAGCGAACATACAGTCTTCTCTTCTTTCTTGTCATTCTACCTTCATGTTATTTTAAATATACTTTACTAAATGTAGAACATTTTAATCGCCTGGTCCCATCTGCCAGGTTAAGGTGAAAGACACACCAACCCCTGTTTTCATTTATTTGCAATGCTGGAAGCCAAGAACATAAAGGGATATAATGAATTTTCCTTCCCTGTCAGCCTGCTGTCTCAACATCTCCAAAAGATCTCTAGTCTTCTTGCCAGTTTACACCAGCTGGGGTAGCTCCATTGATTTCAAAGGAGCTAGGCCAATTCACATCAGCTGAAGATCTGGACCCACATATTTTGTTGGTTTGAAGAATCCTAGAAATTAGAGTAGGAACGGCCAGTTAGGTCTCCCACTGCAGCTCAGTGCCAATGCAGGTTGTTCCCTTTTATACATTTTTTTAGTGTCCAAAATGATGAAGCTTCCACTATTCCTCTGGGGAATTTACTCCCCAGACTAATATTCAGTTTACATTTTCCCCTCCTTATTTTAATTCCATTACTCCTAATTCTACCTTCATGTTCTCACTGAATAATTCCTCCCCCTTCTTGCTGGTTAGACCCCACACACATTTTGTTGACTGTTCTCATTTCCCCCATCATCATCCGTTATTGTGAGCAGCAATTGCAGAAAGTCAAGGCTGTCTGTGTAATAATATTAAGCTTCAAAACCAAAAAATTTAAATTGAGAGCTGATGCTGTCTACATCCTGGGGGACATTCGAGAAGGTTTAATTTAATTGTCTGCATATATTTGATCACATCTTATAGCTAGGTACCCAAGGACCTGACCATCCTTTATTCCATTCTAAAATAAGAGAGTTCAGATAAAGCTAAATTCTGCTCATGAATTCAGATGCTATTTATGAACATCCAAATCTAAATATTTACAACTAATAATACAGTGGGCACAAACAAAGGCTTCAAGACTTGATGAGTGCCTTTGGGTGTTGGTTCAAGGAAATGAGTTTTACACCTTGCCTCTGTACTCCAGAATAAACCACACACATTTTGGCAGAAAGAGAGATCTTTGCTCTAGAATGAATCACTTCTTGCTTAGAGAGAATGGATGTCTCTTCGATTTTCCCAGATCATCATAATCATCACCATCATCATCATCGTTTATTTATTTGAATAAACTTAGTGCCTAGGAGCCCTAGTTATGGATCACAACTCCATTGTGCTAGGCACTGTGCAAACACAGAACAATGCCAAGGACTGATGTGTAAGCAGAGGATTTAGGATGAGTATCTACAAGATAATAATAGATAAGTGTATGAAAAGAATAGCAAAAATCTTAGAATGCATTTTACAGTAGTACCTAGGAACCCCACTCAAGGAACAGGGCCACATTGTGCTACGTGTTGTACAGATAAAAAAGGGGGCTGCACCTCATAATGGTTTTTGTTTTTTAGGGTTTTTTTTGTCACACAAAATCATGCATGTGTATGATCCTTTGAACAGTTATTTCTAAAATAAGGGGCAAAGTTCATCCTGTATTGGCTTGATCTAGAACGGGGAACAGTAAGCATAAAGAAAGGTCTGTCTCTTAAAAAAACAGACAGCTGGTTGCCCTAAAAGGTCTCAGTCTCAGATCACTTAGGTTTGAGACCACTGAGCTAAATTGGAATGTTCTGTTTTGATTGACATCGATTATTGGTTTTTGCTGTCTCAGAATGGAGACAAAGGTAAATCTGAGCAAGATTCTGTTAGCAATGGGAGAATCATTAAGCTGTCAGACTAAGACGGAGAATGAGGACATGTCTAGTAGTACAGCACTGTAGTATAAACATTTCCTAAACCGATTGCAAGGGTTCTCCTGTTGCTGTAGTTAATCCACCTCTCTGAGAGGCAGTAGCTAGGTCAACAGAATGATTTTTCCATCAACCTAGCCGCATCTACACTTGGGTTAGATCAACCTAATTACATTGTCCTGGGAGCAAAATTTTTCACCTCCCCGAGTGATGTAGCTAAGTTGACCTAAGGCCTTAGAGACAGGATCATCTTCTCTCTGAGGCAGAAAATACAGAAACCCTAAGAAAATCGAAGAACAGGATATTGCTTCCTGAAGCAATTCTACCTTATTTGGTTTCTTGTTAACTTGAAATTATAAGACGACACATAAACCAACAGGCCATTGAGGGGGGCTACTGTTTTTGTGTTTCTTGGATGAATCTTCATACATGTAGAAAGACTTCTTCTCTAAAGGACGTCATGAAATGTCAACATTTATATTGCTGTAATACCCTGCATGTGCACTCACTCATACAAATATTGCTTTAAAGGTCACATTCACACCAGAGCATTCTGAGTCTTGGGATATTCCAATAAATCTCATTCTGAGAATCAGAAAAGATAAACTCTGATTGGTTTGGTGAAGTCCTTCAATTAACATACAGCACAGGAAAGTCTCAAGCAGTCATCTATGGCAGAGTGATTCATTAACTGGTAAAGACAGAGGAATCACCATCATAGAAGCATGATGTAGGGAAAATGATTTGGACTGTAAGTATCAAACTATGAATTCAAGTATCCTTTCAATGTACTTTCCTAATTCCCTTTAGTATTAAAAAGGTGAAGAATACAATCAGGAAGTTCTAGGTCCAAAAATGTAATCTTTTAACGAGTTTTACAAAGCCTAATGTGAATCCTCTGGAAATGTTTTCATGGTTATGTTTTATTGCAGTAGTAACATTTTGTTTTTAATCTAAACATGCTACAGATTTGGAAGCCCAAAGTCTGTGATAGCACATGAGTTCATCAGTGAATCTGACCACAACAGAGGGACAGATCTCAGTGGATGTAATTTTGTGTAGCCCCATTGACTTCAATGGAACTATGCTGATGTACACCAGCTGAGGATCAGGCCCAGAAAGTGAAACTAACCAATCCAGTTTCACTGCTCAGGCTGAAGGAAATGCAAATAATAAGTAATAAAAACAGCATAAACTGATGACAAGTCAATTAGATTTTTTTAAAAAATTGTCTGGGTTTAACTAAATTGCTACTAGCAATGTGGTAGATAAGGAATTTCTTTTAAATATATCATTTTTATCCTGACAGTGCTTTTCTAAATGGAAGTTTCATGCATGGACCAAAGGGAAAATTCACCCCTTAGCATATACATGAAACCCACACCACTAATCTAGTTTTCATTTTAAAAAGAAGTTGTTCAAGCATTTATATCTTGTCCTTAAATTCATGCTACTTTTTTCTTTGTAGAAAACATTCGCACTTCTGCCCCACAATGATTATTGATTTATTACAAAGTAAGGCTGATCAAACAAAATTTGCCAAATGCAGATTTGGTGAAGTTTGGCTTATTTGTTGCATCTTAAAGTATTTGCATAATACTATTAATTGAGAATCTATTTGGTATTTTAAAAATATCCCAGGCACATGAATGACAAGCCTCTGGATTGTTCATTAACTATTTGATCTTGAAATTCAGTATTCAGACTTCAATACCCAAATTGCAAGTGGGTTGTTCTCTGTCATGTAGACATTACTCATGTAACTGTGATATGTTACTTAAATAGGGCTGAAGATATGTATTTGACTGAATCATTCAGTCAGTTCCAAAGCTTTATGAATGCCAATGGGCTAACTATGATTGAGTCAATCAAAGACTAAATATTTATCAAGTATTGGGGAATTTTGTTTGATCAGCACTGTTGCAGAGTTTTCTGCTCCTCTCCTTTTCTGTGTGTGGTATTGCTACAGAGCCATAGAATTCACTTTAGAGGAATAGAATCACTGATTGCTGGGGCAGAGTGCTGATGTCTGATGTAGGGAGCACGTTCTCTGCTACTTCTGATGACTGTAAGTCTGGGAGCTGCTGCTTTTGAGTTAAACAAGTAATTTCAACTGTGGCAATTGTTAGACTCTGGCCTTTGAATCCAATGAGACTCCATGGTGTTGTTTTTCCTGATCCTGTTGAGCCCTTCAATTTTCTCTTGCTTCCAGGATTTACTGAGCTCCAGCATGATCCTCATCCTGGTCCTTTCATCCTTCCCTGATGACCAGGTAACTCACTCAGTTTAGATCTAGATTCATCTGTGTCCTGCAAAAACCTGCTCTCTTGTGCGTGCACATGCTCCCTCGTTGTAAATCACTGGCATCAGAAATAGCTTACAAACTATGCCCAGCTGTTTGCTTTTTGGTGTCTTTCATTTCATGTGGGGCTCTGTGACATACCCTCTGACATACAGCACCCCACACATCTGTGCGCTAACAGATTTGGAAGCCTGGTCCCTTTCACTTTAGTAATCTAATAGTCACTTTATTCTCAGGTGATTTCAGTTTTGCTTGTTACAGTTTACTCTGTAGGGGTGAAATCCTGGCTCTGTTGAAGTCAGTGGGAATTTTGCCCTTAGTCTGTTAACTAGGCCCAGTCCTGTGAGTGCTGAGCCCTAGGTCAGTACATTTCTCATTTTAAACAATTTGCTTAGGATACCTTTCAAATGTTGTCAGTTAGCTTAAAACAAAGCATAGTTTTGAGTGAAAGCCCGTTAGACAATGCCAAATGCATTCATTTGGTAGCTACCCATCTTTAATAACTACACCTTTACTGTGCAAGCTTCAGGGTAAAATAATAGAATTTAAAAGAAGCCATGGCTTCTAAATGAAGATATATTATATGGGCATCCTCTACTTTTTTGGTGAAGGCTCAGATTTGTAGAATTGCCCCTACAAAGGTGTATGTGCATATAAATGAACACTTTACCGGTGAATGCAATAATGGTAACTGTGTAATCTCATATGACCAGTTGGATGTCTAGCTACACAAGCAATTACCTTGGCTTGCACATGCAGTTGCAATAATGGGCACATATTTCTTCATATGCATTTCTAGTTATCTGAGCATAGCTATACAGATATATATTTAAGGCTAGCTTTTTTTTAAACCCAGAGAATTAAGTGCTATTGAAATATATAATAAATAACAATCATGTTGCCTGCTTCAATATAGGTCACACAGTGTTTCTTTGATCCTGAGATAGCTACTTAGCTAATCACCATAATTTAAACTGCAGAAGGAGGCATTGTCTAATGGGCATTAATTACAAAACAAGCGTATTGCAGGATATTAAAGAGACTCTGAACTTATAGTTGCGGGTAATGTTAAACCCCATGCCCTTTGGCCCTTATTTACTACATGTTTCATGAATACAAGGGCTTTGGTTTGATTTTACCTTGTTTGTGCCCATTGTTATCCTGCTAATTAAATGTAAATAGACTAAAACTTGCAAGGAACATGGCTTATTGCAGTCTTGGCAAAGGGTTCCCAGTTTCATGTGTGGTGCAGACAGCAGCACTAATTACCTGCAAGGTAACTATGAGCCTTCCAACTGAGCCTTGCATGCCAGATAGCATCAGAGCTCCAGGTGCTAAGTGAAAGGACTCCAGGAACCTTTGACTTCCGTATGGAAAGGAGACTTTCTGGAGAAAGAGGGTCATGCCGGAGCAGGGAAGGGAGATGACTTTGTTGGTGATCGGTGTATGTGTTCCTCTCACCTGGTTGCCAGACATTCTGAATGGGCCTAGTTACCTCATCCTCTGGCCAGAATCAATGCATTGACCAATGCAGCCAAGACTCTTACAGAGTGAACTGCAGTCTGCAGGCAACATGTGCAATAGTGGATCTGAAAAGGGCCTGCCCCACTGCTCTTTTTTCTCACCAGACGCCTCAGAGGACAAACAGAGGTCTGTGACTGTGCTGTCCATTCCCTTGGAGCCCCCGACTGACTGTCCCTCACTCCAGTGCAGCTTGTCCTCAGCCTGTCTCCCTCACTGCCCCCCAGTTGGAGAAAAGTCCTTCAGTTCTGACCAATTCAGATAGTCTGTGCGTGACCTTAACCAGTCTCTACTGGATACTTTCTGAAGAGGGGGAGCTCTTTTCGCCATGGTATTTGGAGCCAGAACTGGTGCTCCTATTAGAAAGATTTGGGGGCAGTTTTTTTCACTGGGTTAATGTCACACATGAAAGTGTATTTATGTGAACCCCCTGACCTTGTTGGGAAAAGCTGGTGGGGCTGACACATAGGAATTGCCTGGGCTTCTTGCTAGGAGATGCTCAAGAGCAGAGTCACTAAGACTGGGAGAGCTGTATTCAGATAAGGGGCCATCACACCAGGATGTTTGGGAGTATGTGTATCTAACACAGCATGCCTAGACTTAGCCACTGAATCCTATCAAAATGAATGGCAGTGGGGATGTTACATCCCAGCACACAGTGACAAATATTTAGCCACCGGTGTCACTTTCCATTGCTCCCCACTGCATCCATGAAGGGCAGCTAGCCCACAATTTGTCCAGCTAGCCATTAATTTGCCAGTGAATGAGTGAGAGAAATAATCTGGTGGGAGGATCCTCTCTGGAATGTCAATATGTCAAAACTCAGGCACTAAAAACATACCTATTCGTTGTTTTATTTTGGTATTATGTTTAACTAAGCTAAAGATGGGGATCAGCTATTAGGGAAAGGGATGCGTATATGGGGGTGGGGGACCAGACAGCATAAGTGAGATCACTTGGGCTACCATCCCTTGGGGGATTGGGGAAAACACTATATTATGCTCATCTTCTATAAGGGTCTCATTTATATTTGAGGTTAGGCACATGCTTAGGCTGGAGCTGGTTAGCATATTTCATTCAAAACACTTTTCAATTTTTTTGTGGTCAAAATGGAAAATTCCCTCTGAAATGTCTGATTTTAACAAAACAAATGTTTTTGTCAAAAAAAAACCAAAAACTTTTACAATTCATTTTTTTATGAAACTCTAAAAACTTTTGAAGAAAAAAAATCAGTTTTTATCAAAATTTTTTTGCAAGAATAAAAAAAATATTTCCCAAGCAGCTCAAGCTTAACTGCCTTCTTGGACAGGGCCCTAAGTAACCAGAGTTCCAAGCACTATGGGCATAGTACTGGCCTTCATGGTCTGCGTCACTGGGAAGCCAACCATTCGGGAATGCAATGTCTCCATTCCGTGAAATATCAACCTCAGTTGTTTTTGTCACCACTTACTTGCTTTGAAAAATGGACTATATTTTTTTCCAGCAGATAAAAGATCTAATTATGGTAGTTGCAAGATCTCCTATTATGAAGAACATTCATTGTCTTCTATCTGAATTTTCTTGTTACAAGAAACCCACTGTGAACTATTGCACATGTGTAGATAGCAATAAATTCCTCATAACGGGATGCTGTGTATTTCTAACATTGCTGAGCACTACTGAGCACCTAATTACTCTGCTAATTATCAGACCTGCTGTGTGTGCTGTGCTAATTATGATGCAAAAATAAACTATAGATCAAAATGCACAGGTAATCACAGTAGATAAGGTAACTCCAAATGTAATGCTAATGAGGGAGAAATGTAAATGTAAAGCCAGTGAGAGGAGGAGGGGAATGGGTTTGGATTCTGTAGTGTGTAGATTAAATGGCCTCTCTCGCTCCCCCACTCCCATTTCCTCTCTTCCTGGAGTGAATAAAGATAAAATGGTTTTAGAACCCTGAACACTAGTATTTCTTTCAGTGATGTCAGGGCCATGATAGTCGTGCAGGGTCTGATTGTTTGCCTTACTTCTATGAACACATTAAATATCATAACTGAAAAAGGACAATGCAGAGAGGAAGAGCTATGGCATGTCTGAAGTGGGAAGAATCACCTTCTCTTGATTGACCTCATCCTATGGAGCCTCTTTTTGCCACTATCGCTCTGTGCCATACCCAGGATCATAGCCCCTAAGTTCCATAACTTATTGCTAAAGTGGACAGGAATATCCGGAGATGGAAAATGGGGGCACATGATAGCCATGTGTGAGTGAGGGTCTGAAGGGTGTAAACACCTGAGGAGGGTGCAGAACTGGCCAGTCTGGAACAGGGGGGGAATCTAAGTTGGAGTAATGGGGTTGGAATAGAGCTCAGGGATATTTAAGATGATGAGCGGGATAAGTTTCTCAGCAGTGACATCCATTAGCATGTGGAATAGTCTCTCAAGTGGAGTACCACTACCTGGGACATCTGAAATTAGACTGGACAAAGCAATGGAAAGTGTGCTTTCGGGAACAATCCAGCATTGGCAGAGAGATGGCTTGGATGAATTAACAGGTCTTTACCATCTCTAAAGTCTGTGATGGGGAGAGTACGAGTCAGAGAAGGAGTGAGTTAGGGAAGGGTTCTCTTCACTGAGAATGATTATGCTCCTGAATGCTGTTAAGCAGGATTTACTTCTGACAAAAATCACCAGTCATTCCATCTCATCCAACCGCCCCCTACCACTCTCTGAGAGGAGATCTGAGGCTCTGCACCTGTTTCCACTGAGATCCTCTGAGCAGCTGTGAACAAAAAGCAAAATCCCCAGTTAAAATATAAAGATGTTTTTAAAAATTGTATATATTTCAACACAATGTAAACTGGTATTTTATCATATTGGTACTTAGACACCGTGGTGATGGGCTCTTCATAAACACAAAGGGACCGATGATTAATTAGGTAGGGGACCCTCCATCATCATTTCTCAGCGCATTTAGAGATTTGTCTTTCAGGTGCTTGGCACAACAAATTCACTCAGCCTCTGTCTGCAACTCACAGAAGAACAGTGTCCAATAGCCAAGGAGTATTGAGCCACCATCATCACTGTAAATGGAGGGGAAGAATTCAGACTGAATTAGCTGATTAAGGTTCCAAGCTAGACTCTAGAGTATGGTGGATAGTGAACAGCCCAGCCTCAAAGGCCCAGATCCTCAAAGGTATTTAGGCTCCTAATTCCCATTGATTTCAGTGGGAGTTAGGAGCCTAAATACCTTTGAGGATCTGGGCCAAAATGTTCAGAAGTTGTGTTCACATAAACACCCAAATTCTGAAGTTTTTTCGGAACTCTTTAGCGTCTCAAGTCTGTAGGATTTGTCTGGGAGCTTTCTCCTTTCGTCTATGAAGAGGTGAGAGATAAACCATTAGTCATTTTCAAGAGAGGTGTGCAGTGAATGTATTAACGATGTGCTGGAGGAACACAGCATCTATTGTTCTAGGGGGAATCAAAACTGTCATTAGGAAAATGAGGCAGATTACTTTTAAAGTGAATTTTGTGCTGGTGAAAGCTGCCACGTTTGCTAGCTCTGTAAGATGTCATCTGCTCGTGCACAGAATAGAAACATGGGAGTCACCATAACAGATCAGACTAATGGGCTATCTAAGCACAGAGACAACAGCAGCAAAAGCTTCCAACGTTCCTTTCTCCTACCTCTGAAGGACCATGTTTGGTGCTTAGCCTTCATCCTCATCAAGTCATTGTTCTCTCTGAGGCTGACAACAGGGCGGGCAATTATGACAACGGTGATAGTGCATTTTGGGATGTGGACACTTCTCTAATTAGGACACAACTGTACTTCAGTGGCTTATTTGACAAAGACCACCAAACCAAGCAATCATTGGCTAATTGCTTTTGGTCGTGGTGCTGACCTGAGCTGGATTCAAACAAGTCTCTAGAGGAAAAAGGCTCTGCACCCCACAACCACCCTCCTGAGTACTCTCTCCCGTGGATAATGCTGATTTAAATTTTGAACTAACAGTTTTTTAATATGTTCCATGGCCTGTTACAGGGAGAGATTATTTGCATACGACTAGAGCAGACATGGAAATGTACAAGCCACACAGGCTTGATTTGAGAGTTCAGATCCTATTCTAGTCACAAGAAAAAATGAATTTACTGCTGTCATCTGAAATCAAACCAGGCCTACATTAGCAATGTCACACCAATCAATCAATCACTGATCAACAAGGAATGGACTTCGAAGGCCCAGTCCACTGCCTATGGAAGCCAATGGAAAAACTCCATTTGTCTTCGACAGGGGAGGGGTGGGATGACTAGGGCCATAGAACCCTGTATTTGGCATGTGTCCACATCTTGTGAGGTCTGAAACAATGACAGATAACACCTGACATGCCAAAGGCTTCTTGGTGATGGAGGGAATGTGAAACACTGTCATGGCAAATGGGCTGCAGCTGGAGCATTCTGCTATTGCACTGAGCACCTTCCTCTGTGGTTTGTGCTCAGCAGGAGGGTGTAGGTTTCAAATGAGAGTCTGGTGTGTAAACATTGCTGCAGTGTGATTGTTATAGCATGGAATGGGATCCAGCATTTGATGAGGCAAAGAGAGAGGGAGGAGGGGAGTTTATTGCCCTGCTAGTCAGTAAAGCAAATTAGAACTGAATGAAGATTTGATTTTCATTGCTGCTATATACATTTTCCATGCAAGAGCTTATTGCCGCTCTCCTCAAAACTTTGACCTTTGAAACAACTTGTTGGCTGTAATTCATGCTGAAATCTTTGCTCTGAATGACAGCCATAATTCCATAGTTATTTCCATTTATTGAAAAAAAAATCTCTGCTAGATGAAGCAGACTAAATGTACAGTCTAAGTACTTTGACTTTATATACACGCACAAACTGGATGCATGAAACCGTACCTGCAATTATCTCTACATTTCCATTTAGCAAACTTAGAACACTTCAGAAACTTCAGTAATCTAGATGCAAGTATTTCCTATGCTATGATGATAATAAGGAGGAAAAGGAGAATCATAACCATGAGGAAGATGCCCTTAGATAACTGTAGCAAAGGGCTTTGGGCAAATATAATCTAATACTAGTTACTTATCTAGTTGGAAACATATTACTAGACTTCACAAATGAAGAAAGAAGGAATTTTAGCAAATACTTGTAGAGTGATTGGATTTTCAAAAAGTACTTAATACAGCCTCAGATTGTACTGTACTGAAGGGTATTTTAGCCTAGTCCCATTTTACATAAGCAAAACATTTTAAACTAAACTACATATGTTATTTGGAATAAACTATTATATTAATTATTTTTTCTTACAATAGCACCTCGAGGCCCCAACCAAGAAAATGTCCAAATTGTGCTAGATACTTTACATACAGTTGGCAAGAGACAGCCTCTAGCCCTAAGAGCTTACAATCTAAAACGGCAAGATGGACAAAGGGAGTATTAATTTCCCCATTTTATAGATGAAGAACTGAGGCACAGAGAAATTAAGTAACTTGTCAAAGGTCACACAGAAAATCTGGCAGATCTCAGAACTGAACCTAGTTCTCTTAAGGTCCAGACTAGTGTCTTAACTTCAAGACTATCTTCTCTTAACAAATTCTTTAAAGAAATCTTTTAAAAGCTCAGCTGTTCTCTATTCTGTTAGTTCATAGTCAGTATTTGTAAATAGGTTTAAGATCAGATAGTTTTAGTCTCATGCTTTTCTCTTCTTCTTCTACACTTCCATGGTGTATAAAGCATACAATTGCCTTCTTAGAAGGTTATTATTCAGCTTGACTGTTCTGAGTGGGGCCAGACTTTCAGCAACCTTTCAGAAATGGTGTGCCGAGTCTTCACTGATTCACACTAATTTAAGGTTTTGCATGCCAGTAACAAGAATCCATGCAATCCATGCTGAGCTGTGCCCCCTCTTGGCCCTGTCTGCAACCATCACTGCGCCAGGCTGGGGCCAGAGGGTCACAGCTGGGGGCGGCTGCAGAGCCCCGGGCTAAGGCCAGGAGCAGAGCCCTGGGCTGGTGGCCAGTACCTCAGGACAGCAGCAGAGGCTCCCTGGACCAGTGGCTGGGACCCAGGGCTGGCAGCAGGCTGAGCAGGGCCGGCAGATGGAACCCCAGGCTGACAGCAGAGCCCCCCTGGACCGGTGGTCAGGACTCAGGCAGTGTGAGTGCCACTGAAAATCAGCTCGCGTGCAACCTTTGGTACACATCCCATAGGTTGCCTACCCCTGCTTTATAGCATCATGCATGAGGATCTGGGCTGGTAAGCAAAGATAATGGAATGCAGAGCCTTTGCCCTCTCAGTCCTGTCTGTAATGACTGTAAGTCACTGCCACCATGGTGACCCACATGAAATGCATCGGTTGTCTCAAACTAGTTCCCTGTTTTTGATTTTTGATAAATCTCTCTCTCTTCTGGGGTCTGTGGCAGGGGGACGGCAGTGCCTGGCAATCTCCCTTGAGAGGCCAAGCTGAATTGTCCACACCCATAGAAATGATCCGTCAGGGTCAGGTTTGAGGCACATTGGAGAGAGGCAATACAGGCAAACTTGCACTAATGGTGACCATGCTGTACCTCTCCAGTGGATAAATAAAGAACTTCAGTCTCTGAGGTTCTCAATCCAGCACACTCCTCCCAACCAGTGAGCTTTGCCATATAACATAGGAAAAAGAGGCTCAGTGACCAATGTTCTCTAAAATTCACTCCAGTACTGTTGATTGGGCTGGAGGCTACAGACTTACCACCAAGTGTTTGATGGTCCCCGTCCTGTATTCCACTCTTGAGTTTGGATCTCCTGAAAGTTACCATCCAGTTATCAGACTGGCTTCTTCAATTTCATTTCCTGAACATAATCCAGTGAGGTCCTCAGCTGTATAAATCACATTACTTTACCTAACTGAGCTGATGTAACTTTGACACAGACCAAACTCAAGGAGCCAGATTCACCCCTGGTATAACTCCACTGTCTTCCATGGGATTGTACATGTCTGGTTGGATGCAGTCTTGAAATGAGCCTGAGACTGCAGCTAATGCAGAGCCAATCCACTGGAGCCAAAGCTGAATGGGCAGAGTGAGAACCCAGGCAGAGTTCCGCTAATAAACAGTGTGCAGGGACTATTTGAGTTACATCTGTAAAGAAGAGAAAAGGGAGAAGAGGAACAAACTGAAGTAAAGGAAGTCAAAATACACATTTCCTTTCAGTGGCATGTTTCTTTCTTGAAGTGAGAACTGGGAGCTCATTTTAGGAGTGAGGCTCTATGGAGAGATCTGACAAGATATACCAGAAGCTGGAATAAGTGGGATGGGAAGCAATTGTTTTTATAAAAGTCCAACTAAATTTTAATAAAGAATGATGAGCATATGCTTAGTTCCAGGTCACAAGATGTGATGGAATGTACTTGATCTGAAGTAGATACTTCACACATTGAGTACGATGGCTCAAGAACGTCAAGTGATTCCGAGACAAATTTGTATTTAAATTTGACTACAAAATGTTTTAAAATCCACATTGCTGGTGAATCCATCTAAATGCCTTCATGAGAAACTGATGTTAAAAATGCAGCTGTAGTGAGAAAGTTGCTTTTTTGACTATATTTATGTACATTTTACACACTGCACCACACTGTCCACTGTGCACTGCTTAGGCCCAAACTGTAAATTTTCTTTCCTTTAAAAAAATATTAAGGAGACAATAGCAGGTCAAATATACCTTCAAACTTGATTGGGGTATTTTAGGAAATTTTGAATCTTTTCAGGGACTGTTGCTGGAGTATGGTTCCCATCGTGCTAGGGGCCATACAAACATAGAACAAAAGATGGTGCTTGGCCCAAACAGCTTCCAATCTAAGTATAAGACAAGAAACAAGAAGTGGATACAGACAGACAGATGGGGAGCACAAGGAAAGAATTCGATCACATTGGTCAGCCTGATAAGCTGTGGTCTCAACACACCAGCTGTGTATCCATTGTCAAGATGTATCCTATTGTAGGATTTGTTGGCTGACTGTTGAAGAGTATAACTTATGTGAATGTATGGTTCTAGCTACAAAGATACTAGTCTGACTTGTTTAACTGTTTCTTTGCCAGCACTCTGGTAAGGGAACCCTGTACTCCTGCCTCATTAAGCAGTGCCTTATATAAAATATGCTTTCTGGCTTTACTGACTGTCAGTATGCAATGAAGAGAAATAGTCATGGCAGAAGAGGATGGAGACATTTGTCAGCTAGGCAGACAAATTTAGCTCCCAAGCAGATGCAGGGAGCAGTCTGAATACTGGCACTAGCAGAGTTTCACCTTGGCATTTCTAGCTTAAAATTTACTTTCCTCACGCATTTGTGGGAGTAAAACATAGCTTGAATCTTCAAAGGAAGTGA
Source organism: Natator depressus (assembly GCF_965152275.1). Classification (NCBI taxonomy): domain Eukaryota; kingdom Metazoa; phylum Chordata; order Testudines; family Cheloniidae; genus Natator; species Natator depressus. The sequence goes on from NC_134241.1 coordinate 22,443,183, forward strand.
GCAAATGTGTAAATGTGACTAAAGGAAATGCATTCTTAAACATCAGTGAGCACTAACACAACAGCTCTGTGGTGGTCTCCCAGCTCTTGCATACTCTTAAACTTCATTGCTGCTTTGGTCCATTCAAAATAAATTCCTTAAAAATTTGCCACTCAGAAGGCAAAGAAGATCCTAAGGAATTACAGAGGTGTATGTGAAAGGGCTAACATATCTTTAACAAATACACCTTCTATAAATCATTAATCTGTCTCTGAGTGAAAAGACGTCAATCATGCAAAGAAACACAAAGATTACAAATCAGAAACCAAAATCTTTCTCTCTCTTGAAATTAGGATAAATGAGTAATTTACAGAGAGACAATCTGAGCAGTTGTACTGGAAACATTAGATAGGTTACCAACAGGGAATATGAAATCAATTTAAAATGTTCTGCAACATTAACACATATCAGCAAAAAAGCAGAATGAGAGGTAAATTCCAAGCTCAATTTCACCCCAGAAATTGTATTGAGCAGGTTCAGAAAGTCATAAATTCCAAGGCCAGAAGGGACCACTGGGATCCTCTAGCCCTGACCTTCTGTATAAATCAAGCCATAGAACCTCCCCAAAATAATTTCTAGAGCAGATCTTTTGGGAGAACATCCAATGTTGACTTAAAAAACGATGGAGAATTATGGAGACTCCAATACAACACTTGGTAAGTTGTTCCAGTAGTTAATTACGGTCACTTTGTGCCTTATTTCCAGTCTGAATTTGTCTAGCTTCAACTTCCACCATTGGATTGTATTATACCTTTCTCTGCTAGATTGAAGAACCCATTATTAAATATTTGTTCCCCATGTAGGTAATTATAGACTGTAATCAAGTCATTCCTTAACATTCTCTTTGTTAAGCTAAATAAATAGAACTCCTTGACGCTGTTACTATAAAGCATGTTTTCTAACCCTTTAATCGTTCTTGGAGCTCTTCTCTGAACCCTCTCCAGTCTATCCACATCCTTCTTGAATTGTGAACACCAGAACTGGGCACAGTATTCCAGCAGATGTCATACCAGTGCCAAATGCAGAGGTAAAATAGTCTCTCTATTCCTACTCGAGATTGTTTATTCATCCAGAGGTCAAATTAGCCCTTTTGTCCACACTGTCACACTGGGAGCACATGTTCAGCTGATTATTCACCACAACCCCCAAATCTTTTTCCAGCAGAGTCACTACTTCCCAGGATAGAGTAGGCGGTGCTGTCCTCCTTAACATCCTGTAACGATTTTCAACTGTTACCCAAATGTGGCAGTTCAATTTCCCTCTCTGGAGGCATGAGTCATTCTGCTCAGAGCCAGCAGAGAGAAGGAAGTCAGTTTGTTCCATGAAGTCCACACACTTATTAAGAGTGGGGCACAGATAAGCATGAGAACCATCTGTGATTAGTGATTTGCAATATAGGTTTGGACCCACAGATTTAAAATGCCTCCAAATGTGGAGGAAGAACTGGAACTTCTGGTGGTGGAGCTTCTTGTATCATTGTGCCAACAGCCCAATAGGAATAGGTTGTGGGGTGAATTTTTTGTCTTGTTTTACATACTTTTCAGTGCAAATATAATTCTCCCTTTACTTTTGTTCTCCATCTTCCTTACCACAGGCCCACTAATATTTGCTTATGAGAAGCCATAAGGGGAAAGGCATGCCTTGCTTATTAGTGCCACAGTAAATAGCCTGAAGATGTAGAATCTTGATTTTCCCAGATGGATTTGTTGAAGACTAATTTGTAATTATATCATAATGTGCAAAGAATAGAGCTGGTCAAAATTGTTCCAGTGAGATTTTTTTTTCAATATAAAAAGCAGTTTTTGTTTAACCAAAATGTTTCACAATTTGCATTGAATATTTTCCATTTTTCATTTTGTTTCCTTTTGAACTGAATTTTTCTTTTTTATCTGGTTGGCAAAGAACAAAAATGTCAATTGAAAACAAAATGGATGAAGAATTTGTCCAAATTAGGCTGTGTGCTTGATCAAGCAGAACGTTCCAGTCTCACCCCAGTCTGGTAATGGGATTAAGCATACTCTTGCATTTAAAACAAACTAAGAGTAACAGAACCTACCAGGACTTAAAGTCACTGCTGTTTGCACCCTTTGGGTTCCATGTAGGTTGCTACAGCTGGTAAATCCACATATTGCAATTGAAATGAAAACCAAGAGCATCACCAAGAGCATATGATTGCTGTTCACTTCCATTGCATAACACCACAAATATAGGCTATGGAGGGGGCTTCTGTTTTTAATGAAAAATTCAAAGCAGCTTCATCAGCAAAGAACTTGTGACTAAAGTGGGAAGCAAATCAAAATTAAGGTATAGAATTATCTTCAGTGGAAATTAATTCTAAACATGGTAAGGACGGTCCACTGGTTAGGGTGCTAGCCTGGGTCTCAAGATATTCAGGTTCAGTTCTCTGCCACAGACTTCTTGTGTTACCTTGGGCAAACCACTTAGCCTATGTGAGCCATAGTTCCCCATCCGTTAGTTGGGGAGAATAGCACTTCCCTATCTAAATGGATGTTATAACTTACAGTATAAATACATTCAAGATTGTGCAGAGCTTAGATGGAGGCCATATAAGTAACACAGACAGGAGTTACTCTGGATTTTCCCTGATGTAACTTAAAGCAGAAGTTGGGCCACAACTAATCAGTTGGGCCTGATTCTTAGCTCCTTACACACACAGCCTCCAAATGCCATATGTTTCAATGTATGCAGTGTTGTTGTTGCCATGTTCTGTGTGCCCCATCTACAGAGAAAATTATTGTTACCTACCTCAGAGTAAGTAGCTAAGTATCATTTAATGTTTAAAAAGAACTTTGCAGTCCTTGAATGAAAGATGTTACATGAGTGCAGATAATTAGTGATTAATATTATTGTTCTCATCTGTTGCAAGCTCTGCTTGCTTTTGGACCGGCACCATTAAACAGGAATAAGGGGTATACCTTGTATATACTAAAAAGAAAAGGAGTACTTGTGGCACCTTAGAGACTAACCAAAGAAATTTGCAATGTGTAACTATTTCTTCGACATTGCCAGGGGTAAAATTTTCAAAAGAACCTACGTGGCTTAGGGCCCAGATCCTCAAAGTCACTGGGTATTCAGTGGGAGTTAAGTGCCTAAATACCTTTGAGGATCTGGGCCTTAGATGAACCTAAGTCTCATTGAAAGTCAGTGCAACTTCAGGTGCTTTTGAAAATGGGGTTTAGGCTTCTATGTCACGTAGGTGCTTTTGAAAATTTTACTCCATACCTTTTTGCCAGGCATTTTTCTACTGAAGAGTTGTAGCTTAATATCTACACTGTAAATGCTTTATGATAATATCGATATACTGTATATAGTTTTTATAGTTACTTAAGTATCACAGCTGAGAATTAAGCAAACAGAACTACTGGAAATTCAAGTCGGCAGGGCCTGGTGAAATTCATCCTATGGTATGTAAGGAACTAGTTGTTATCTAACTAGTTTTCTACTGGGGGAAAGGGTGGAGATAAATGAGCAGGGAGAGGAGTGAGTGGGCTGGAGGCGGAGCAGCTCTTCGTCCATTTTCCAGGTTCATAGAAGTACTTTGGGAAAGATACACAACCATGGGCTACATAACCTTGCCCATGAAGTCCCCACTCACACATCTTGGGATCTCTGGGAGCTACTTTGTTTCCCTTAACACTGTTAAACATGGGAAATACTGCTTTTAAAAGTGAAGTGTTTCTTTCCTTTTGCCCCCTTTCTCCCCTTTCTAACTCTTTAGCAACTTCTTCCAGTTGGGGTTGGGATAAACCTGCGTCCCTACCCAAAATGCTGCATGGCCCACTCTGCTTCAGCACAGCCTAAATGCGTCTCTTCGCCTCACCACTAATGGGGACAAGAGTATATCACATTGTCTGCCCGAAACCTTCCCCACTTTCTCTTGCTACATCTGTAACTACTGCAGGAAAACACATTGTGAATTACAGTTTGCTACAAAATAAAGAATCAGAGAGGCTGTTTTCCACCTGTGCCTGAAACAGGAATAAAGCAGAACAGATGCTTGATGGCCTGGAATAACTACCATACACAATCATCTTAATCTCGTCTCTATTTTTTTTTTTATGTTGCAATTGTGAATTATGTTGTTTGCATTTGTAATTATGAGGCCAAACAGATGGTGGAAGACTTATTTCAGAATGATGGGTCCATTAAAATAACCTACTTTGGGCTGCCAAGTGATTGTTCACTGTAATCCTGATGCGCTATAGCAAAGGGTTATTTCTCTCTCTCTCTCTCTCTCTCTCTCAGTGCATCAGAAGGGAACAGAGCTTTGAGAAATGGACACTATATTGGGTGACTGCTATAAAAGGGATGTTGTAAACAGCCACAATGGGTCAGCACAGAATATGTCTGCAGACTATGTCTGTTTGCCAGAAGCTGGGAATGGATGACAGGGGATGGACCACTTGATGATTAGAACATAACATAGGAACATAAGAACGGCCATACTGTGTCAGACCAAAGGTCCATCAAGCCCAGTATCCTGTCCTCTGACAGTGGCGAATGGCCGGTGCCCCAAAGGGAATGAACAGACAGGTTATCATCAAGTGATCTATGCCCTGTCACCCAATCCCAGCTTCTGGCAAACAGAGGCTAGGGACACCATTCCTGCCCATCCTGGCTAATAGCCATTGATGGACCTATCTTCCATGAATCTATCTAGCTCCGTTTTGAACCCTGTTATAGTATTGGCCTTCACAACAACCTCTGGCAAGGAGTTCCAGAGGTTGACAGTGTTTTGCGTGAAAAAATACTTTCGTGTGTTTGTTTTAAACCTGCTACCTATTAATTTCATTTGGTGGCCCCTTGTTCTTGTATTATGAGAAGGAGTAAATAACACTTCCTTATTTACTTTCTCAATACCACTCATGATTTTATAGACCTCTATCATATCCCCCCTTAGTCGCCTCTTTTCCAAGCTGAAAAGTCCCAGTCTTATTAATCTCTCCTCATATGGAAGCCGTTCTATACACCTAATCATTTTTGTTGCCCTTTTTCTGAACCTTTTCCAATTCCAATAGATCTTTTTTGAGATGGGGCGACCACATCTGCACGCAATATTCAAGGTATGGGTGTACCATGGATTTATATAGAGGCAATATGATATTTTCTGTCTTATTATCTATCCCTTTCTTGATGATTCCCAACATTCTGTTCACTTTTCTGACTACTGCTGCACATTGAGTGAATGATTTCAGAGAACTATCCACAATGACTCCAAGATCTCTTTCTTGAATGGTAACAGCTAATTTAGACCCCATCACTGTATATGTATAGTTAGGATTATGTTTTCCAATGTGCTTTACTTTGCATTTATCAACATTAAATTTCATCTGCCATTTTGTTGCCCAGTCACCCAGTTTTGTGAGATCCTTTTGTAGCTCTTCACAGTCTGCCTGGGACTTAACTGTCTTGAGTAGTTTTGTATCATCTGCAAATTTTGCCACCTCACTGTTTACCCCCTTTTCCAGATCGTTTATGAATATGTTAAATAGGACTGGGTCCAGTACAGATCCCTGGGGGAAACCACTATTTTCCTCTCTCCATTCTGAAAACTGACCATTTATTCCTACCCTTTGTTTCCTATCTTTTAACCAGTTACCAATCCACGAGAGAACCTTCCCTCTTATCCCATGAGTGCTTATTTTGCTTAAGAGCCTTTGGTGAGGGACCTTGTAAAAGGCTTTCTGAAAATCTAAATACACTATATCCGCTGGATATCCTTTGTCTGCATGCTTGTTGACCCCCTCAAAGAATTCTAGTAGATTGGTGAGGCATGATTTTCCTTTACAAAAAAACATGTTGACTATTTCCCAACAAACTGTGTTCATCTATGCGTCTGACAATTTTGTTCTTTACGATAGTTTCAATCAATTTCCTTCGTAGTGAAGTGAGGCTTACTGGCCTGTAGTTGCCAGGGTCACCTCTGGAGCCCTTTTAAAAAATTGGTGTCACATTAGCTATCCTCCAGTCATTTGTTTCAGAAGCTGATTTAAGTGATAGGTTACAGATGACAGTTAGTAGTCCTGCAATTTCACATCTGAGTTCCTTCAGAACTCTTGGGTGAATACCATCAGGTCCTGGAGACTGATTACAGTTTAGTTTATCAATTTGTTCCAAAACCTCCTCTAATGACATCTCAATTTGGGACAGTTCCTCAGATCTGTCACCCAAAAAGAGTGGCTCAGGTTTGGGAATCTCCCTCTTGATGATTACCTGTTCTGTTCATTCCCTCTGGGGCACCTGGCATTGGCCACTGTTGGAAGATAGGATACTGGGCTAGATGGACCTTTGGTCTGACCCAGTATGGCCATTCTTATGTTCTTACTTATCAGTCTCCTAAGAAAAGGCAGGCATGGAAGGTTATTAGACCAACACAGTTTTCAACCCTAAGAGGTACCCTCAACTCCTGATTCACCTTGTTTGTTGGGTTCCAGTGATATATGGCCACCACCCCGCCCACCTCCCCTCTTGTTCTGATTTCACTCAAACGCTCCTACTACAGTTTGTCTGCATAATGTAGTTGGGACTTAAGTCTTCTTGAACCTGTTAGGATTTAATCATAGAAGAAGTCCTAGGTCTTCAAATTTTTCAGCATCTCGGGATGCTTCTATCTCTGTTGCCTTTCAGGACACCCTGCCTGCCTTTATCTACCCACAGTGACAGGGTACTCAACATGTCTGACAATAACAGAGGCTCCTTGGAATCTCATAGTGGAACTGGAAGTGGCCATCTGTCAACCAGGCTCCTTTCTTGAAATCTCATTTCACCATCTCCCTCTCCTTTATTTTGTGGGCTGCTTCAACTCTGCCATCTACTGGACGTTCTGCTCAGACAGACAATAATGTGCATTTTAGATCTTTTGGATTATTTTGTCTCTGAGCCTTCTGTGCCACTGCTTTTCATATTAAGACTTCAGGATCTGATCTAACAAAAATAAAGGCAGAGATGCGGTGTCAAGGCCTCTTTAGGTTGCAATGCTCTGTACTGACCCAGCTCAGAGTGTTACCTACATTCCAGCCCTGTTACCACACCCTATTTATGTGCACTTGTTCCCACTTAGGCTTCAGCACACAACTCCATAGCAATTCACGTAGTCCAATTACACTAGGGAGGTTTGGGGGCTGCCCAGTGTAACTGCCTTTGGTAAGCTGTTCCAAAATGAAGCTTCTCTCATCAGACAGGTTCTTCACAGCCCTCATCAGAAGAGAAACAGCTGAGGGCTTTGTTCCTCCTCCACTCATCAGTTATGAAACAGAAGACCAGAGTAATCAGCATCACTCCTACCCACAGCTATGACACAGCTACAGGATCCATTAGTACTTTACTGATGCAATGCAAATACTTTCAGGGCACAGATGGAGAACTAAGTGTAATGATACAAGGCTGCTGTTGAGTTGAGCCCCCAGAGTGCGGGGTACAAGTGGAGCAGGGAGCAGCTGAAAGGCTGGCTGCATTTGCTACCAAGCTTCATCAGAGATCCCTGAGATCACTACTATTTCTGGTTTATTTAAAAATGTATTTTAACTTGAAACCTGCTAATTGTCATGTAGCAAGTCTATGTTACTGTATGTTCCTGTGAGAGTTACCCTGAACCTCCGTCCGCTCCAATCATCTGTTACACCCACTTGTTGGATCTAAATTAGATTGTAAACCCATCAGGGCAGGCACTGTCTTTTAATATGTCTGGCCAGAGCTCAGCACAATGGGGTTTCTATCTTGTGCTACAGTGATGCAAATAGTAATATGTTCAGCTCTCCTAGAGTTCAGATTTAAAATTTTCTTGGTACCCAAATCCCAAAGTGGGGACAGATTATTTTTAAACAGGTGTATTACATAGCAGACAGAATGTTCTTACTATGTACTAGGGGCTGGTGTATACTGCAAACTTACATTGGCATAGCTACGTCTCTCAGGGGTGTGAAAAATCCACAGCACTGAGAGAAGCCATTAAGCCAGCCTAACCCCTGGTGTAGACAGTGTAAGAAAGAACCCCTCCCACTGCTGTAATGTGGTGCAACTGTGCCGCGGTAGCATTTTAAGTGTAGACATAGCCTAGGTCTTACAAGGCTGTGCGGTCCATGAAAAAGGCAAGGGGTTCCAGCTAAGTTAAAGCATTTGATTCAGCAAATGTGTGAATTAAAAGAGATGTACCTACAAACTGTGCACAGTCCCAACTCAGATACTTACAAACCCACATGTACACTGACACAGCTACACGCAGAACACAAATGTTCAATGTACGTGGAGAAGCAAAAGCACACATGTACAAACACAAAACAAACATGCACCTACAGAGACTTTTACTACCCTCAGGTGATACAAAAAAAACCTCTCTATCTCTGTAAATATTGATGATGAAAAACTGTTTCCTTCATTTTCTAGGTGGGGTACAGAATTAACAAACCCCCAGTCAAATCAAATCTTTCCAAGCCTAGTCTGTAAGCAGCTGCAGAACTTGGTATAAGTCTTCCACAAATGTTTCCCCACCATAAAAACAGAAACCAGGCTCCCGTGAATTGAAAATAAAGTTTCCTATTCAGAAAGCACTTGATACTATAAACAGGCAGATTCGGGGGTGATTACCAAACGGAGAGCAGATGTGGCTGCACTCCCTGGAATAGGTTTAGGGAGGCAGAGGTATTCTCTGTCAATCTGTCCTCAGCAAGGCTTAGATTGATGCTTTCGCCATGCTTGGAGGGTTCTGAGTATTTTGCTTTTGGGTTTTTTCTCTGTTGTTGTTACACTTTGGGAATAAATATTTTTATTTGTAAAGGTTAACAAGACTGGAGCCAGCGATAAGCCCAATGTTTATTCAACGGCTTCGAAAAGTGCAGGTAGCTGCCACGCATGAGTTCCCTTCTGTAGTCCATTAGTGAGACAGCTCGAGCCAGCAGGGGCCATCTTCACTCCCCACAGGGTTTTCATGTGCTGTGCCTGCTATTGCAGCCCAAATCCTTGCACTTGTTCGTGACATTGTTCCAGGTGTGGAGTGGCCCCTTGTCCTTGCGGTAGCCACCAAGGTTAATTTAATGTAAGATTACAGACTTGAATCAAGCCAGGGTTCTTGAGATGAAGATGGATATGAGTGTGAGGGCTAGGCCCGGGCTATTGTTAAAGTTAAGAGGACTGATTCTACAGTGCTTTTACATTTTCTCTGCTGGCATGTAATGCTGTATATGGCCATTGGAGAATTCCCTTGGTGTAGGGGGCATCCTGGGCAGGTATAGTCAGTGTAGCTAGCTTTATACTACCCTCACAGAGACCCAGGCGTAAGGGGCATGCATGGGGACTGGGGAATGGGGACAGGCATGTTCCTGTTCTCCAGCTATTTCTGCCTGCTAGAAGGGCGCTGGCACTCTTGGTAGTGGAGCACAACATAGAGTAGCCCTCAGAAAGAGGAGGTACAAAAGTGTCAAGCCACTATTTACCCCAGCCCCCGCACCATGCTCAGAATGGGAGTTGGGATGAATTTGGCCCCTTGACTAGAACAAATCCTGGGTCTAATGTTGGGCTCAGGACTAGAGTTCACATCCAGGAAGCTCAGCCACCATAGCACATTGAGCTTCATTCCAGGGTTAGCTCATGTTATTCTTGCAGGTGACACACCACCCTGGTCTGTCACCTCTGTGAGACAACTTTCCAGGGGCTTTTCTTCTAGGGCAGAGATGCCCACCTTTGCTTCTGCTGGCTTCTTCCCTGCTTTGGTTTTAATACTATAAAGCCCCATAAATAATCTTCTAGTCTCCCCACCGTGATGACAGATAATTCTATAGGGAGCCTTGTAACTAATTCATCCAAGTTTCAACGTTCCCATTGGAAGGAGTGGGACAAGCAGGCACAACAGACTCCCACAGTTCTGGGGACTGTTTTGCAGCACAGGGTAGCTGGGGGAGCCAAAGACTACAAACTATCTTGGCTTTGCTTCCCTAATTGTACAAATCAGTATATGGGGGGGGGGGGGGGGAGGGGGATGGGGAAGAGAGAGGAGCGTGGGTGATCAGCTGAAAGTTTAATGGAGAAACTGCAAGAAAGTTATATCCTATTGGTGATTATTTTCCTTGTATTTGGTGATTTCCCAAGATATTTTAGGATCACAGCCTCCTCATTTCGATCATGAATCTGTCAAGGATTTATCCAGACAGTCACCTCAACTGTGCCGAAAGCTAATTCCAACCATTTAATTAAAAAGCCCATTGTACTGTCAGAAACAGTGTGTGCTGGAGAAGCAATTATCTCCAAATTGGTCATGATCACAATTAAAATACCATTTTGCAAGCATGCAAACAGCCTGAGGCAGAAGTTCCTTTATGGGTAATAATGGCTCTCCTTTATCGGGCATTATTGCTGGGTGATTTGTGGTCTGAAATGAAATGGCAAGAGCACTCTTTACTGAGTTAGGGGAGGAGTCAGCTTCAGACATGATAGGAAGAGTGGGGAGCTATTTCGAATGGAGTTTGATATACCAGCATTTAAAAATCCCATACTAGAGACTCATTGTTGGTAGCAGAACTGAGCAAATAATTTGCAGTGAATAATTTACTCAATGAGTTTAGCCTCTTTTTCTGTTCATGGATTGTGATTTCCTCAGATTTATTCATTATTCAAACCTACTTGACAAATATCTCTTGACATATTTATCCTGACTATTCAGAATCCATGTATGTTGCTTAATTGTGGTTGGTGAGAGAAGTCACATGGCATGTTGTTTCCCGATTGGATGAATATGCATGTGCTTCAAGTGTCAGTGAATGTAAAATTCAGTTGCACAAATGCTTGTGCATTTCAATTTGACATGTGCTTTCTGTGAATGTTTGTGCCTGTAAAGTGAAGATGATGATCCCAGAGAGCAGATTGAATAAAGTGTTGTAATCTGAGATTGGCAGGGCCCTATGATCTTCTACATCTGGACTTTAAAGGTTAGCTGTGTAACAGTAAAGCAGTCTGAAGTGTCATATAAAAGGAGAAACCACTGAGAAACCATCACATAGCACAGTAGTCCTCCAATGGAAAAGTCCTTAGGCAGTATATTTATGAAACCTTCCAGGCATCAATAATACAGAACATCTATTATTCCCTTGTTTTAGTTTTCACACCATGGCATGATTGCTCATTGTGATACAGAATGCTTCTCCCTCCCCCATATGCCCATCTCCCAAGATGGCAAACAGTTGGAATTTTTGGGCCAAGCACTAGAAGCAATATGAAAATAAATTTCTGCCCTGAGAGATTCTACAGCACACTAACAGTTTCTCTTTAGCTCACACATTTTTTGTACAGATGGCACCTTCTTCTGCTAAAATGCCAAATGTGGACAATTCCTTTCTGACTGCAAGCAGAGCTGCATGATATGCTGCCTCCTTTGAGTGTCTTGTATGAAGCCACTTTTCAATGGCTGCCTCTCCTGCAGCTGAACAGACTGTGCATCATTCTGCAACATGGCTGCCGTGCTCGCAGAGCACATGGTCTCTCTTAACTCAGCTGTAGCACAGATCCTGGCTTGCTGATGTTTCCTTGGTGGAGCTTCTTGCACAAATGAATTCAGTCTGACTTGGCACAATATACAAAAATCAAGTCTGCAAATTGTTCTTACATTTTTAGTGACAGAAAGGACCATTATGTTAATCTTGTCTGACTTCCTGTCTAGCACAGGCCATAGCATTTCATAGAATCATAGAATATCAGGGTTGGAAGGGACCTCAGGAGGTCATCTAGTCCAACCCCCTGCTCAAAGCAGGACCGATCCCCAATTAAATCATCCCAGCCAGGGCTTTGTCAAGCCTGACCTTAAAAACTTCTAAGGAAGGAGATTCCACCACCTCCCTAGGTAACCCATTCCAGTGTTTCACCACCCTCCTAGTGAAAAAGTTTTTCCTAATATCCAACCTAAATCTCCCCCACTGCAACTTGAGACCATTACTCCTTGTTCTGTCATCTGCTACCACTGAGAACAGTCTAGATCCATCCTTTTTGGAACCCCCTTTCAGGTAGTTGAAAGCAGCTATCAAATCCCCCCTCATTCTTCTCTTCCGCAGACTAAACATCCCCAGTTCCCTCAGCCTCTCCTCATAACTCATGTGTTCCAGTCCCCTAATCATTTTTGTTGCCCTCCGCTGGACTCTTTCCAATTTTTCCACATCCTTCTTGTAGTGTGGGGCCCAAAACTGGACACAGTACTCCAGATGAGACCTCACCAGTGTCGAATAGAGGGGAACGATCACGTCCCTCGATATGCTGGCAATGCCCCTACTTATACATCCCAAAATGCCATTGGCCTTCTTGGCAACAAGGGCACACTGTTGACTCATATCCAGCTTCTCGTCCACTGTAACCCCTAGGTCCTTTTCTGCAGAACTGCTAACCTAGCCATTCGGTCCCTAGTCTGTAGCGGTACATTGGATTCTTCCGTCCTAAGTGCAGGACTCTGCACTTGTCCTTGTTGAACCTCATCAGATTTCTTTTGGCCCAATCCTCCAATTTGTCTAGGTCCCTCTGTATCCTATCCCTACCCTCCAGCGTATCTACCTCTCCTCCCAGTTTAGTGTATCTGCAAACTTGCTGAGGGTGCAATCCACACCATCCTCCAGATCATTTATGAAGATATTGAACAAAACCGGCCCCAGGACCGACCCTTGGGGCTCTCCACTTGATACCGGCTGCTAACTAGACATGAAGCCATTGATCACTACCCGTTGAGCCCGACAATCTAGCCAGCTTTCTAGCCACCTTATAGTCCATTCATCCAGCCCATACTTCTTTAACTTGCTGGCAAGAATACTGTGGGAGACAGTGTCAAAAGCTTTGCTAAAGTCAAGGAACAACACATCCACTGCTTCCCTTCATCCAGAGAACCAGTTATCTCGTCATAGAAGGCAATTAGATTAGTCAGGCATGACTTGCCCTTGGTGAATCCATGCTTACTATTCCTGATCACTTTCCTCTCCTCTAAGTGCTTCAGAATTGATTCCTTGAGGACCTGCTCCATGATTTTTCCAGGGACTGAGGTGAGGCTGACTGGCCTGTAGTTCCCAGGATCCTCCTTCTTCCCTTTTTTAAAGATGGGCACTACATTAGCCTTTTTCCAGTCATCCGGGACTTCCCCCGATCGCTATGAGTTTTCAAAGATAATGGCCAATGGCTCTGCAATCACATCCACCAACTCCTTTAACACTGTCGGATGCAACGCATCCGGCCCCATGGACTTGTGCTCGTCCAGCTTTTCTAAATAGTCCCGAACCACTTCTTTCTCCACAGAGGGCTGGTCACCTCCTCCCCATGCTGTGCTGCCCAGTGCAGCAGTCTGGGAGCTGACCTTGTTTGTGAAGACAGAGGCAAAAAAAGCATTGAGTACATTAGCTTTTTCCACATCCTCTGTCACTAGGTTGCCTCCCTCATTCAGTAAGGGGCCCACACTTTCCTTGACTTTCTTCTTGTTGCTAACATACCTGAAGAAACCCTTCTTGTTACTCTTAACATCTCTTGTTAGCTGCAACTCCAGGTGTGATTTGGCCTTCCTGATTTCACTCCTGCATGCCCGAGCAATATTTTTATACTCATCCCTGGTCATTTGTCCAATCTTCCACTTCTTGTAAGCTTCTTTTTTGTAAAAAGAAAAGGAGTACTTGTGGCACCTTAGAGACTAACCAATTTATTTGAGCATAAGCTTTTGTGAGCTACAGCTCACTGCATCTGATGAAGTGAGCTGTAGCTCACGAAAGCTTATGCTCAAATAAATTGGTTAGTCTCTAAGGTGCCACAAGTACTCCTTTTCTTTTTGCGAATACAGACTAACATGGCTGTTACTCTGAAACCTTCTTTTTTGTATTTAAGATCAGCAAGGATTTCACTGTTAAGCCAAGCTGGTCGCCTGCCATATTTACTATTCTTTCTACACATTGGGATGGTTTGTCCCTGTAACCTCAATAAGGATTCTTTAAAATACAGCCAGCTCTCCTGGACTCCTTTCCCCCTCATGTTATTCTCCCAGGGGATCTTGCCCATCAGTTCCCTGAGGGAGTCAAAGTCTGCTTTTCTGAAGTTCAGGGTCCGTATTCCGCTGCTTTCCTTTCTTCCTTGTGTCAGGATCCTGAACTCGACCATCTCATGGTCACTGCCTCCCAGGTTCCCATCCACTTTTGCTTCCCCTAGTAATTCTTCCCGGTTTGTGAGCAAGGTCAAGAAGAGCTCTGCCCCTAGTTGGTTCCTCCAGCACTTGCACCAGGAAATTGTCCCCTACATTTTCCAAAAACTTCCTGGATTGTCTGTGCACTGCTGTATTGCTCTCCCAGCAGATATCAGGGTGATTGAAGTCTCCCATGAGAACCAGGGAGTGCGATCTAGTAACTTCTGCGAGTTGCCGGAAGAAAGCCTCGTCCAGCTCATCCCCCTGGTCCGGTGGTCTATAGTAGACTCCCACCACGACATCACCCTTGTTGCTCACACTTCTAAACTTAATCCAGAGACTCTCAGGTTTTACTGCAGTTTCATACCGGAGCTCTGAGCAGTCATACTGCTCTCTTACATACAGTGCAACCCCCCCACCTTTTCTGCCCTGCCTGTCCTTCCTGAACAGCTTATATCCATCCTTGACAGTACTCCAGTCATGTGAGTTATCCCACCAAGTCTCTGTTATTCCAATCACATCATAATTCCTTGACTATGCCAGGACTTCCAGTTCTCCCTGCTTGTTTCCCAGGCTTTGTGCATTTGTGCATTTCACCCACTAATTCCAGCATGGAGCCCATATCCTGTGGTTGAGCTAAAGCATATTTTTAGAAAGCCATCTGATCTTTATTTTAAAGATTTCAAGTGCTGGGGAATCCACCCCATCTCTTGGTAAGGTGTTTCCATGGTTATATCCACATGCATAATGATCAGTATTAAAACAGCTGATAGATATATTAGAGAGGAGCTTGAGCCAGGACAAATTTAGATCCAGAGCCAGTCTTCCCCAAAGTTTGGGTGTGTTCATATCTCAGCTTTTGGTTTAGGCCTTTTTCTGTTACACAGGTCCTAACAGATAGGTACTTAGTACACGCATCCAAAGGCCCTACTCTGCACAGAGGAGTGTGCAATTCTAGACATTCTGTGGCTAGAGTGTTATAAGAACAAATCCTGGGTCTAATGCTATTTGCCTCCCCTCTTCACGCATGCTAAAAGTAGTAGAACTGATCATATTCTTTTTTAAACATGCATTTTAGAACTGGGTAATTGTTTCAGATGTGTAAGTTTCAGATGAAGGAGAATAAAGGCTTGTGTACATGGATACGTAGGCCAGATTTACACTACAGATCTATATCAGTAGAACTTTGTCGCTCAGGGGTGTGAAAAATGCACTCCCCTGAGCGACGTAGTTCTACCAAGCTAATCCCCTCATGTAGACATCACTGTGTCCATGGGAGACGCTTCTCCCGTTGACATAGCAACCACCTCTCATGGAGAAGCATTAACTATGCCAGCTTGTTGGATCCACATGGGGTGCTGAGCTGCTTTGAACATCTGGCCTCACAGGGTGGAACCTGAGAAGTCATTATAATTAATTGCTTCAGTGAACAGCGTTTTTTCCCCTCAAGTTCTGTGGAGCAATTCCATTTTGGGGGGTGTCTGGACTCTTGCAAGGAAGACTGATTATTAGATATGAAGTGTTGCAAGGATTTGTATTAGCCACTTTGGCACCAGTTGCTGGGGAGCCTTCCGATCATCTCACGCCTTCCCCTTTTCACTAAGCATTGCACTCCAAATCCCTTTTACTAGGAGAGACAGCAACCAGAACAATGGGTCTCCACCAGCCTAAGCCAGCAATGCCACTTGCTGTACATAAAGCTGTTTTGAGAAGGGCAGCGTGAGGCTGCCTGGTCGTTTAGATAGTGGAATAAGATAGTGGTAGTTTAGATAGTCCTTACCCCCAACCTTCATTTACAGCATCGTCAGTTAGGGCCCAGAGTCTGTAGGAAATCAATAATTTGTGAACATGAAGTGGAGTTTAGTCTGAAGCATGCTCTCATTTTTCAATCAGGGAAGTGTGTGTATTTCAGGAGTCTCCAGAAGGTTGTAATCCTGTCTGGCAATGATTTGATTGGACGTGAAATGATCAGTACTAAGGACAGCTGAACTACTACTAGCAATCAATTGTTTTTAGTGTACGGTTCACGAGACTCAGAGGGTAGGTCTCTGTGTCACTCTAAAGGACACATACATTCCAAGCCAAAGCAAAGTGATTTTTTAATACTTGCTTTAAAGAGATTCAATTCTGTGTTGACAGCTCAGTCACCAACATCCACCCCAGAATCCTGGGTCTCCTAATTCATTAGCTTGGTTTGTTATGGGTACGTGTTATAGCTCAGACCTACAAGAACCAGCAAGTTCCTACTTTGCAGGGGTTGGGGTTAACATTAGTGTCACAGACATCTTCTGCCATCATGAACAGGGTTTGGATTTACATTTTACTTGGCAGGTGGAGCACGGAAACGGGATATTGGGAGCACTGTGAAGTCACACCTGCCTGGGTCTCAGACTCTCCTGAGAAAAGAAAAGGCTCAGTCTGTCCTTTTTAATTTGCTCTAGTGACTCCTATTTGTTTTGCTTTTCCCCCCACCTAGGTACACAGTTTTACGTAATGGGCATCATCAGGAACACGAGAAGCTTCCCATCCACAATGACCCAGAATCCCAGGAGTCCTGTTTCTAATGAAGACCCTGGCCGGGGAACCGCACACCTGCACACCAGATGATTTTGGGCAGCAGGACTCTAATGCAAGCTCATATGTCTGCATTTCCGTGGTGCCTCCTGTATTGATTTGATAGGAATGGCTAACAGCATGAATATGGTGACTGATGAGGCTGAGGGGACGCAATGTGCAGAACTATTGAGGAGACCTCTCTGTTGCTTCAGGAGGATGTCTGGACTTTATTAACGCAGCAGGGCCTTAATGTCAGTGCTTTTCAGAGGTGTGCAAACTTCCATCCCTGTATACAAAAAGCACACACACAAGCCTTTGCACACACATGCCCACACTGAGATTTATGCTTTTTCGCCAGCTGCCATTTTTTGCTGCATGCCGCCTCTTTGTTTTGTGGCAACAATATTGTGATCTTAAAGATTTCAAAGTCTGACTTGAAGTGGTAATGCTGAACTGCAGTAAATGCCTCCTGTGTCTGCTCAAGATCACACCTATGCCTAACATGGTGCTGTCAGGAGAGATGTAGTGCTTATGTTTTCTTTCTGAAAAGAAGAGGAATTCTTTTCCTTCTCAGTTACCTTCAATGGTGAGATCTGTCAGTATGAGCTGACAATTCCCCCTGTCCAGTGCAATATCAAATAGAAACAGTGTTTCCCTGTAGATACTTTCCAGTGAGGGTCCTCTCCAAGATCTCTGGTAAAAGAGCCAATGAGCAAAAATAGCCCATGAGGATCTAAAATGCAGCCCACAGAGACATATCATCTTTGATATGGAGATATGGCCCACAGAGACTGCAAGTCCCAGCAAGTGCTGCTCTATATTAGCCAGAAAACAGTAGTCACAATCTACCCCATTTTCTACCTATTAGATGCAGTAGTCCTTATTTGGGCAAACTTTGGGCATCCCGCCTGTAAAAGAAAGGTTGATCAAGAGACATAGTCCTTAGGGAATATCAATCTGTAATAGCTCACTAAGTGCCATGTTGATAAATATATGTCATCTAAAGAGCTTTTCTAGCTACAATTGGAAGACAAACTCTTACTTGGGTGTTTTGCTTTTTCTTCCCTCCCCGCTTCCAGTTGTGAGGCTTAAAAAAAAAAAAGCTTCAGAACTTTCAAATGTTGCCCTATGCACCTGTCCTTTTACAATAATCTCATATCCTGCATGCAGATATTACTACATTCCTTGTAGGCAGCTTCCTCCTTTGCATGTAAATGACAGGCAACATTGTAGATCAAGGAACCCTGGGAGTCTGATTTTCGTGCAGTGGGAAATACACAGGTTCTAAACCGTGGGCCTGTAACCTCCTTAGATGAAGATCTAACCCAAAGATGACGGCCTTAGCCTGGAAAACAGAAATGTATTTTGTTACATTGTGGAATCATGTATAGATTTTTTTTTAATGTAAAGAAAAAAGTTGACATTATTTATTATTATTTTTAAAAAGAAGTGTTTTTCCCATTCTAAGCTTCTAAAACATGGGAGTTTAACATAAATATAATTATTATTATTTTATTAATGATCTGTTGCTGTGTGACAGGTATCTACTGTAAAAACAACCTGCTTTGAACAAAGAAAAAGTATTTCTGAGAAAGAGGATTTTGTGCATGATAATAGCAAGCAGCTTTCCAGCCATGGTGTCTGATTAGCCTTCTCTTCCTTGAAATGTTCTTTGCCCTTGGACAAACTCCATGCTAAAGTTTCTCATCGTTGTCTTTTAAAAATCATTAGAGCACTGGCCAGGAATAGCCCTAATTAGATGAAATGGTAGAGCCAAACAATTTAAATTTAGAAAACCCAAAGAGGTTAGCAGCAGGCACAGAACTGTTGGCTTTGAGACTTCATATTTTACTGAGGGCACTGGCAGCAAATATAAGATGTTCTAAGAGAGCGTGTGCCATAAATATAAAGGGAAGGGTAACAACCTTTATGTATGCAGTAAGATAAAATCCCTCTTGGCCAGAGGTACAGAATCCCCTTGCCTGTAAGGGTTAATCAATTCAATTAACCTATTTGGCACCTGGCCAGAAGGACCAATGGGGAAAGAAGATACTTTCAAATGGGGGGGAAGGATTTGGTTTTGTGCTCTGTGTGTGTTCTCTCGGGAGACAAAGAGAGAGACCAAGCAAGTAATCCATTTCCTACTGAATGATACATCTAAAATTACAGGAATAGTAAGTAATAGCAAGGAAATGCGTTAGAGTATCTTTTGTTTTAGCTTGTGAATTTTCCCTATGCTTAGAGGGAGGTTTATCCCTGTTCTTTGTAACTTTAAAGTTTTGCCTAGAGGGGAATTCTCTCTGTTTTGAATCTGATTACCCTGTAAAATGACCTTCCATCCTGATTTTACGGAGGTGCTTCTTTTACTTTTTTTTCTTTATAATAAAGTCCTGTTTTTTTTAAGAATCTGATTGGGTTTAGTGTCCTAAAAACCCAGGGATTTTGTCTGTGCTCACCTGTACCAATTGGTGAGGATATTATTCTCAAGCCTCCCCAGGAAAGGGGGTGAAGGGGCTTAGGGGGAATATTTTGGGGAATAGGAACTGCAAGTGGTTCTTTTCCTTGAATCTTTGTTTAACTCACTTGGTGGTGGCAGTGAATACCATCCAAGGATAAGAAGGGACTTGTGCCTTGGGGAAGTTTTAACTTAAGCTTGTAGAAATAAGCTTAGGGGGTCCTTCATGCGGGTCCCCACATCTGTACCTCAGAGTTCAGAGTGGGGAGGGAACCCTGACAGCTCATGAGAGACACAATTTGAGATAAATACTGGTTCATCACAAAGGCCCAGGTGTAGGTTGGCTTTTCAAAAGTGCTCAGGATTGGCCTAATTCTGCTCCCACTGAAGTTAATGATACAACTTCCATTGACTTCAATGGGAGAAGGGTTAGGCCATTGCTGAGTGCTTTTGAGAAGACCATCCCCAAGCAACTTTACTCCTGTGATTTAGTTCTCAGTGAAACTTTTCATGTGAACAGTGTTTGCAGGATTGAGTTCTGTGACAGTAGCCCAAGCAGTATTGGGACCTTGCATTCATCCTAAGTGGCAAACAAACTAACCAAAAACCAAGTAAACCCTTTTCTCTTTCCCCATAAAAAGGCACTGAAAAAGATCAGTGGAAGATTTCTGTGAGTGAGATGAGACCTGTAGCATGTTGACATGTGCAATCGAGTTTCATTTTTCCTTCTTTCGCTCTTGGAGTATTATGTTTTCCTAATGTATTCTAATGTGCTTTAACAGTATATCTCATCTTAATTTAAAATAAAATCCAGAACACTGTTTTACTCACTCATGGCAAATGTGCAAGGGGGTTCTAAATGGGACATTTGATTCACAAGCCAAAATAATCAGCCGCTCTGAAACAAGAAGTACTCCTGTTCTAAAACCTCATAGTACATTTAGGAAATGTAAATGTCCATGATCTGGGTCACTTCTGGCTAATGACTAGTTGGTACCAAAGTGTAAGAGGTTTCATGTAAGTTAACCTGTCACTAGCCACCTGGCAGCTATTATTTTATAACTACTCAATAGTTTCAGCAACGCTTCTCTGGTCAAAGTAAATCATATTTTCAAACACCACAGCAATGTAGTGCTTCTCTGGAGAACAGGAGGTCTCTTGGTTGGAACCAATCCTTGTTTTTTTCCTTCTCTGAAGTTTCAGTTGCTGCTCATTGATTGACTTCCGTGGTTTGTGAGTTCATAATTTCATGGACCATTCTGGGTAGTGATTTCCATGCCACTTTGGAGCACAGGCCCGGAGACCTGGTCTCAATCTGATTCAGCATAGCAGAAGTACGGTGCTGAATAGTATGTAATGCATAAGCCATTGAAAAAAATAAAATTTCTCTATGTATATTACTGTCTAGTTCACTCCAATTTGTTTGCATTGTTTACACTGTATTTACATGGGACGACCCAATTGGAGGAGCATTCCCAAGTGGCTATAGCACCTCTTGGTGATGCTACGTGAGAGGCAGTGCCTTTCTGATTAGTGCTATTACACTTAGTGGGAAAGCTATGCAGTTCTGAACAATTATACCATACCGTGATGGGGGAGGAAGCAATAAGACATGAATTCCAAGTGCTTTGGACTGCTCAATGACTGTAACAATCATCCTGAAACATCAGGGCAGCACTTTATCACCACAGTTATGGAAGGAAATCAACATTCGAAAGTTAGGAAAACCAGACTGGAAACATAGCATGTTACAGCTGGTCAGAAAGGTCCAGTTTTTTAAAGAGGATCAGATCCTCAGCTTGTGTAAATCAACAGATCCCCACTGACGATGGATCTATGACAGCTAAGCATCTGGCCCAGAGTGCTAAAGTTGTTTCCTCATTTGCTATCTAGTGAATCAGTGTCGGGCCTGATTCTCCCCTGCCTGGCATCCTGTGTCATCATTTTCACCAGTGCAAAGTTAGTGTAAAAAGCCACGCAAGCAAGTTGGTATGGTTTTACACCTGCTTTGCACTGCCTGTAAGTGACTATGCAAATCAGGGGACAATCGAACCTCAGCTTAGAAAATACTGGGGAGCCTATGGGTTACACAACAAGATCCTTAAAGTTTCCTTATCCTTAACAAGTCTGCTATCCTTCCATGTGCTTCAAGACCTTCTCGCTCTTTGCCCACCTCCTTCAGACCTCTCTCCAAAATGCACTTTTTTCATCTCCCAATGAATCCCTATCCTGTGTTATGTACACGTCCCAGCTTGCTCTAATACTCTGACTCCCTTGCTATGTAGTGAGTGTCATGGTGAGAATTTTAAAAATAATGATATTTTACCCATCTTTCTTTCAAAGACCTATTTCTGTAGGGTGAGAGAACAGGTATAATTTTGTGAGACTGATCTGTAGGGCTAGTATCAATTCTCAGAGTATCTCACTGAACATCACAGAGCTGAGAGGAGAGTTTGTTTCTTTCTTTCTTTCTTTCTTTATGCTCATTCTAAAACTAAGAATGCATTCTTGCATTTTAACCAATGACCAAATTCTTTACCACCTCATCCGTGCACTTCAGCACTAACCATCAAACTGCTGCATTGCAAAATTTACCTTCCTGCATCATTTTGCATTCTTGGGCATGCAATAAGTCCCTGAAGTGTAGACTGTGAGCCTCACTGTAATTCTGACTGTTAGA
This sequence comes from Natator depressus, assembly GCF_965152275.1. NCBI lineage: Eukaryota > Metazoa > Chordata > Testudines > Cheloniidae > Natator > Natator depressus. The sequence goes on from NC_134241.1 coordinate 22,465,053, forward strand.
TCCTTCGAGATCCAGCCTTTGGCCAGAGATTAAGGGCTAGCATCACGGCTAACTGGTCGAAAGTTGGCTGCTCAACTCATTGCTAACCTCCCATCTTCAGAGGATTGCTCTGTTGTCAACACAACTGATTTTGCAGACTTTCCTAGATCCTGGAGGAGGAACTACTTTCTGATCCATCATGGAGTCTGCTAGTGGGACTCCTGCCGAGATATGCAAAACCAAAGTCTCACTGAGCGCACTTCAGAAAGTTTGGTGATGGTAAAAGAGGATGGGCAAAGAAATGAGATAATTACTTCCAGGGACAGATTGGAGATATCGTCTAACTCTCACCTGCCTGGAGAAGCTTCCTTTAGGTGGGTTTCAGAGAGTATAAAGTTCTCGATATATAATGTTATGTAGAGCAGTGTCATCACATGCCCTCTTCAGTGTGGGAAATTTTCATCTCACAGGAAGATGATTGGGTCCCCCCCCCCGAATTCAGTCACCGTTTTGCTGTAGAAGCATAATAAATGACTGCACCACAAATAGGGAAAAGTTGGTGCCTGCAAAATGGAAGCTCTGAGACAGAGCGCAGAGGAGAGGCCATTCACTTTAATTAGCAGATGATCAAGACTGTCAGGAGGGACATGAGGCAATAACTGGATGACACATGCTCTGTAAATGCCAGCACGTCAGACAGTCAGGGGCTGCATTCCTTATTGAGATATATGGGTACATGGCTGCAGGCCAGGCAGACTATCTAATAAACACCATACATAGAGGTGAAATCTTCTGGGGATTTATGTTCATCCTACTTCCCTCCCTCACTAATATTTCAGGAAAAAGAAAAGGAGGACTTGTGGCACCTTAGAGACTAACCAATTTATTTGAGCGTAAGCTTTCGTGAGCTACAGATCACTTCATCGGATGCATCCGATGAAGTGAGCTGTAGCTCACGAAAGCTTATGCTCAAATAAATTCGTTAGTCTCTAAGGTGCCACAAGTCCTCCTTTTCTTTTTGTGAATACAGACTAACACGGCTGCTACTCTGAAACCTGTTATTATTTCAGGGTTGAATATATGTTCGCACTGTTAATTGTGGAGTGGAGCAATGAATGAAAAGGGAGGAGAGGGGTAACTTAGAGGGAACCATCAGAAATATAGTTTTCAATAAATTATAGAATCCTTTTCAAGCAGTCTGAAAGCCCAACATTTGACCCATGTTAAAGTTGCAGATTATGGTGTCTGTCTAAACAGAAGAAAGAAAGAAATCCACTGCTCTTTGGCTAAGAAATTTATGTAGGACCTATATAAAAGCAATATTCTGTGCTCTTCTATGCCTGCTGGGTTGAAGTGTACTGGCTAAGCTGTGGAGGGAGGACTGGAATAGTAGATAGTGCCAGATACTGGGATTGAAGTATATTGGCAGAGCTGTCTGGGGAACACTTATACAGCTCTTCCACACTTTCCATATCTAACCTGTTTTGAGCATTAAAATTCACCAACACCTGAAAAATAATTGAAATATGATATAAATAACTGATCAGTTGTCAGAGTAACAGCCGTGTTAGTCTGTATTCGTAAAAAGAAAAAAGAAAAGGAGTACTTGTGGCACCTTAGAGACTAACCAGTTTGTTTGAGCATGAGCTTTCGTGAGCTACAGCTCACTTCATCGGATGCATAGCATATCGTGGAAACTGCAGAAGACATTATATACACACAGAGACCATGAAACAAAACTTCCTCCCACCCCACTCTCCTGCTGGTAACAGCTTATCTAAAGTGATCATCAAGTAGGGCCATTTCCAGCACAAATCCAGGTTTTCTCACCCTTCCCCCCCCCCACACACATACAAACTCACTCTCCTGCTGGTAATAGCCCATCCCTCTTTGAAACCTCTCTTTATAATGCGCATGATAATCAAGGTGGGTCATTTCCAGCACTAATCCAGGTTTTCTCAACCCCCCCCACACACACGCACCCCCCTCCAAAAACCACACACACAAACTCACTCTCCTGCTGGCAATAGCTCATCTTACAATGTGCACAGTAATAATCCAAGTTTAACCAGAACGTCTTGGGGGGGGTTTGTAGGAAAAAAACAAGGGGAGATAGGCTACCTTGCATAATGACTTAGCCACTCCCAGTCTCTATTCAAGCCCAAATTAATAGTATCCAATTTGCAAATGAATTCCAATTCAGCAGTTTCTCGCTGGAGTCTGGATTTGAAGTTTTTTTGCATTAAGATAGCGACCCTCATGTCTGTGATTGCGTGACCAGAGAGATTGAAGTGTTCTCCGACTGGTTTATGAATGTTATAAGTCTTAACATCTGATTTGTGTCCATTTATTCTTTTACGTAGAGACTGTCCAGTTTGACCAATGTACATGGCAGAGGGGCATTGCTGGCACATGATGGCATATATCACATTGGTGGATGTGCAGGTGAATGAGCCTCTGATAGTGTGGCTGATGTTGTTAGGCCCTGTGATGGTGTCCCCTGAATAGATATGTGGGCACAGTTGGCAACGGGCTTTGTTGCAAGGATAGGTTCCTGGGTTAGTGGTTCTGTTGTGTGGTATGTGGTTGTCGGTGAGTATTCGCTTAAACATATATCTCCAATGGCATTATGTATTATTCCCTTTAGTTTTGCTTTTTAAAGCCTAAAATTACACCCACCCACTAATAAATACATAAGCAACTTCTCAGTGCTTCAAATAGAAAGATGAGGCCAGCTAGTGCACATGGCAGACCCCTTTCTCTGTGCCCTAATAGCCTCACCATGTGTGGACCTAGATACTTAGCCATCTTTCTACTTTGCCAGCTATGTGAGGATGGAAAGGGGTGTAGAATATCCATTGGCTACCAGAGCTACCAAGCTATTAGTAAGCTTGTATTATTATTGTTGTTTATATAGTTATTTACTGGTATTCCTGTAGCCCCCAGGAGCCCTAGTCATCATAGACCATGCCCCTATAGTGCTAGGTGCAGTACAAGCATGTGTGTCAATGGGTCATAATTTCGGATTCATTCTGTCGACGTGTTGCAGTATTGTATGCTATATCTTCCTAACAGAGGACTCATGTGAGCTACTAAAGCCATAGTCAACTTGATTCTGTGTGATATGATATCTTGGCTTCAAAGAGTCAAGTATCCTGTCTATAAGCTTTGGCTGTACAGGAGTGGCTGCCTCAATGAAGGACACTACCAGGTAGAACGTATACCTGAAATGCTTAGGATTAGCGAGGCAACTAATTAAACACTTGAATGAGAGAGAGCTGATGATCATCTATGCTGCCCTTGACTTAAGGCACTTGTTTTGCTCTGGCTGCTCCCGCAGTCCACTACATGCAAATTAGAGGTGAGGAAATAAGCAATAAACAACTGCTAGATAAATTTCACTTCATTGTTCAGCTTGCAGTTTTTCTGAGTACCATCTTAAAATGACTGAATTTGTTTGTTATTCAGAATGACTTGCAATGATCTGAAAATCATTTGACTTAAAGATTGTGACTATTACAATCACATGGACATCCAGAACGGCCTGGAAAAAATGTCTCAGAGCAACAGGTGTTAGAAAGAAACCAAGGGGGCAATAAGGTGTTACCTTGGTTCCTGCCTCACTTAGTCCTGCACAATGAAACCAGCCAATCCAGTCCAAATCCAATAGAATTTTATCCCTCAAGTAGATGGAAAATTCATCACAGTTGATTGTTTCTTAGAGGACACAGCCTGGATTTCTCAGGTTACTGGCCACCCAGAAGAGCCCCACTAGTTGAGGCTTCACCCATACTACAGCAGAGGCAGAGAACATTTTCTTAGGTCCTAAACTGGTGCTTGTTAAAGCCAATGGCAAAACTCTCACTGAGTTCAGTGATTATCAGGATCAAGCCTTTGCCACAGCATTGGCGTGACAAAGCTCGCTCTGTTTATTATCATGTCACTAGCCCCTAATTCTGTGGATTTTTCTACTGGATAATCCAATCAATTAAAAAAAAAAAGAGTTCTGATTTAGCTCATTGATTTATTTTTTTTATCTTAAATCTCTCTGAACTGAAGAGTATTATCTTTGTATTCATTTAGCATTTTATTAATGTGATTCAATTTTAATCTTAAAGGGATTTTGTATTGAATAACCATGTCTAGTTTAACTCAAATTTACCTGATTAAAAATTCCATTTGGCTTTAGTTCTGTATTATATGTTGTAAGTCTCATATGCTGAAAGGAAATCCTCTAGTACTGTTAGCCTTTCTGTCTAATATATTTTTGTTACTCAATGCCTTGTCAGGATTTTGCAGTGAGGTATTTATCTTAATGTACATTATTTGCCTTGACAGGTTACAGAATTTGCTTGGTCATTTGTTTTTCAATGATTCTTTTACTCATCTAAAGCCACTGAAATTAATTTAAAACCCAACCTCCCCTGTGCTATATTTACTCAGACTGGGAATGGGATGACTGCCAAAGTCACTTCCCCTGTCCCAGTATACTGTGGGTGGCAGAGTAAGAGAAACTTTAGGAGATACCATATTGACAGTCAAGGACAAAAGATGACGTTAGAGTCATCAAGAGGTGTATTGCTATCTCTTAGAGACCCCAAGAAGTGCACCCACCGGTCTTCTTTGGTTTATAATAAATAGCTTCATTGCCCTTCTGGGTGCTGTGGCATACTCCGCATCCCCCTTCCATGACTGCTTGTTCCAAGCCAGGACTTTGGGAAGCCCTGGCTGGTGACATTAAGCAGCATGGGTTGTGATCAGTTAGTCAGCAAGTGAGTGAACCAAGGAGAGTGACAGTATCCTGTCTATGCCCAGTAGTCTCAATAACAAATCCCTTTTCAGATTCATCGCAGCTGAATCCTGTCTCCCGTCTGCCACAAAAGGCAGTAGAGGCATAAAGGGGATGTCACTGAAGGAGCTGTGGGTCACAGATCACATCAACAGGGTGATCCTCACACCCCTAATGTCCCAACCCAATCCCCAAATAAGATCCAGGATTTGTCCACCTATATATATATGTATTAAGCCAGAAACCAGCTGGGATGGTCTCAAAAGATATCACAGCTCACAAAGAGCTGGTAATAACTGAGCAAGCATCATCAGTTCAGGATTGATATACATTCCACCAAGTGGATTAACACTAGCAGCCTGTGACATCTAATAAACAGATGTGTTTAATCCATATTGATTCCCACAGCCAGGTTCTACAATCACCCTCTGAAAATGTTGCTTTCTTAGAAAGAGCTGATTCACCTGTTACCTCCATCCCTGCTCCCAGCTAGTGGTCTGAGGGTTTGAAACAGAATCATCTGTACACAGGTGTTCAAGCTGTGGCCATCTGGGCGCATCTTGCAGAAGCCACAATGAACAAAGAACACGGGGAGTTTCCTGTTTCATTACCCCTTTGGCATACAGAACTGAGCACATCCTACATCAGTCACACTGAGTGACCCCATGTGCTGTGAAAGGCAGTGGAGCGGGTGCTGGCCTCTTGGACAGAGGTGTTGCACTCCTTCGTTTTAAAAAAAAATTTCGGGGCAGTGAGAGAGCCCTGAAAACAGCCCAGGAGCCTGAAGTCTTTCTTGGTTTAACCCTGCTTACAAGTACAGCACAGGCAGAAGTGATGCAAGCTCCTCCCATGCAAACCCCAGCCAATACACCTGTCTGGCCACGGCTGACCATGAAAGCCCTCATCAAAAGCCAGTTGTGGTGGACGTTTCTGGGACATGGGCACCAACCCTCCGTGTCTGAAACCACCAGCTCACATCAAGCTGTCAGACTTTTGGCCATCAGTGGAACGGGCAGAATTTCGGCTAATGATCTCTGTATCTCTCCTGACCTACGTGGCTCACAAGGCTCTTTATTTCGGAGATGGCAAGTGGAATCTAGGTCCTCATTTAACACTGAATCTGCAGTTTTGGTCACTTTTCATCACTGTTGCTGTGTTTCTCAGTTTCACTTCCACAGCACTGGGGAAGCAGGGCTGCAGAGGCTGGTGTAGAAGTCAGGAGAAGGTAGCTTAGAACCTAGAGTAGGTGAAAGGTAAGCGTGGCCTATGGAGATTAAAATCTTTCATGCATGGTGGTGCAGTCCAGTATGGGATATTAGTTGTATCATCATTTCCCCCAGTGCCATAGTCACACAGTGCAATGAAAGATCACCAGGAAATAAGTCTCAAACCAATATTTGCTTCAGTGCCTCAACTCAGAAGATTTAGACTCCCCCTGGATGTGGGGAAGGGAAGGAGAGGGATCTTTCACTAATGGAAACCAGGGGGAATTTTGCCAAGGGTTTTTATAATCCATTGGCCTGTTTCCCTAACTCAGGAAGGAGTCTCTGCCATGCTTAAAGACTCTCAGGGTACAGGTTAAGCCTTCAATATAAAACTTAGGCAAAAATATCAAATAAAGCATGCTTCTCTGCCTACCCAAGGCTACAGCTCCTGGAGCCTTTTCCCCTTACCTTCCTCCATGCTAAGAGTACACCCCGCCCCCCCTTCAAACCCTCTACTACAGAAGCCCCTCTCCCACTTACAGCTCCTTTCAGCTGCATTTTCCCAGCCCTATGTAAAGATCACCTAACCCCTTCCCAGCTGAGTCTGATCATTGAACAGGGCTGGCTGGCCCTGAGAGTCAAGCTACCCTGATACGATGTTAACCTATGTGAATGTAGTCCCTTCCTTTTTTTTATTCTCAGCCATTCATAAATCCTTCAGCTGCTCAACATGGATTCAAATACCTTCAGATAGGGTCAGAGTGAGGACATTCTGAATCCCTTGCACAGCCATTCAACTGGTGCCCCCCTTACATTGTGTAAAGTGCCCCATAGATTGCACAGTATAACTGCAGCATCTGCCAAGGTAGGTGGGGCTATGGCTGGATCTGTAGAACCTCAACATTCTTCTCTGATGCCTTGTCTGCACATGTCTAACCCAGCCAGGGACCGGTTGTGGCCACAGCTTTGATGGCTTGTCTACTGAGCAAAGGTAAAAATTGTTTGTTTGCAGTAAAAACTTTCCTTCTTACTCTTCTCTTTTAAAGCCCTGATGTTCAGTGCTTGCTTTGTCCTTGTAGCTAATATTTTTAAAAGATTGGATCTGAACTTTGGATATAGAGGTATCTATTGAGAATAAAGGAAGAAACTGACCACTCTTCCATGTCTTGGCTTGTATGTGTGTGTATGCTGTGGGAGCAGAGGTGTGCTCTCCTCCACAGCTACAAACAGCATGAGTGCTGCAAACATGCTCCTTACTGGAAATAATTTCATTCAGAGTTAGGGGAACGGTTTATTTCCAAACAGATTGATTCCTAGCAGCTGTTCCTTCTGGTGGCCATTTTCCCAAGGGCTGGGAATTTGGGTTTTTTGTTGTTGTTGTTGTTTGTTTTTAAATGAAGGGCTGTAGCACAATAAAACGTATGCTGAGTGTCCCAGTATCAGATGAATCAAGGCTTTTGAGACAGTGCCTTCTAAATTGTTAAGTGCCTCAAGCTTTTCTGCTAAAGGGCAGCAGATTTTAGCATTACCCACTGGCTTCTCTGGAATCATAGAATATCAGGGTTGGAAGGGACCTCAGGAAGGGTGACTACATCTGAAAACACCCACTCTGAATGAACAGCCTCTATGAAGAGAAACTAATAAGGATTAAATAGTCCCTCAAGGATGAAGAAAACCTCCCATTTCCAGATAAGGTGGCTGAGTTTGGGCCTGGTGCTAACATGCTGCTCATCTCTACCCTGCCCAATGAATTGTTTCCAGCTTGGAGGGTGTTCTGCAGCCAACAGCAAATATAATTTCCTCCCTGCATGCATGGGTGTGGTGACTTAGTTCTCTTAGTTCTGAGAGAGACATTCACCTCAGCTGTCTGGCTCATCAGGACCCTTTGGAGCTGGAGGTGCAGCTCTCAATGGCCCCTGGTCTGAGTTTGAACATGCTGTCAGGCATACCTACACATCTAATGTGTTGGACTAGGACTAAGCTGAAGTCTGCTACTGATTGTGGCTCCAGCATGGCAGATGCAGCAGACAGTGTAGAGATTGTGGACGAGGAGGTGAGTCCATGGCAATTTCTGGCACCAATAAGAGGCTTCCTGTGAAGCTAGGGCTAAGCAAGACCCAGATGCTCCACCCCCACAAACGCTTCATGGTCTCCCTGGGATGGAATCACCCTCCAAGTTCCCCTGCTCCCCATGCCCCAGATGCATTTTAGTTTTGCTTGTTAGTCCACCTTCCTCCCATGTGAAGCTGATGATGCCACCCCTGGAGGCAGCAGTTAGATATACAGTCTTGCTGCCTCTTCCTGTAGCTCAGTGCTCTGTCTATGCTCCTCTGTCCCTATGGCCTAATGCCAAGTACGCTTCCAGCTCTAACGTGGGTACTCATATGGCCCCCATTACGGTCTGAATGCCTCACAGGTTTCACTATATTGATCCTCACAACACCTCTGTGAAGTAGGGCGGTGCTACTGACCCCATTTTTACAGATGGGGAACTGAGGCACAGAGAGGGTAAAGCCCAGATCCAAAAAGGTATTTAGGATCTTGAAGTCCTTTGAAATCAGTGGAAGTTAAGAGTCTAAATAACTCTGTGAATCTGGGCCTGAGAGACTTGCCTAAGGTCATACAGGAAGTCTGTGGCAGAGCAGACTTGAAGCTGATGCTCCCAAATCCTAGGTTGGTGTCCTGCCCTCTGGACCATCTTTCCTCTGTTTAATATCCCTGACCCCTCCCAAATATGTAGCAAGTCCGGGATAATGGGACCATGCAAAGGTATCACTTTTACTTTACCTATGAGGTTTAATAGTTGCCAAGGGGCCTTCAAACTCCAGCAAGGAGCTTTGTTTTTATGCACACCAGGGTAATCACAGTTTGTGAAGTGGGCTGTAAATGAATTTCAAAGCTCATTCCAGAGCTGTGGCATGCAAACAAGGTAAATGGGAAGCCCCAGCAGGCGATTGCTCTGTCTCCAGGAAAAATGAACAGGGCAGGGTCATTAGGCACTATTAGCTGCATCAACTGCAGGTAGCTTCTTGTACCAAGGACTCTGAGGACAGAGGACTCCTACTGAAATCCAGGGTGGGAAGGGAAGGGAAGGGTCTTTTACTTACTGAGGAAAATATCATTTGGGCTTGATTGTTTGCTGAAGGACTTGAAGAGCTGAGGGGTAAAACATAACCCCTCCCCCCCCCAACATATCTGTACCCCTTATTTTTGGGGTGACAAGGCAAACAGAGTACAGATGCCTAGAGACCCAGGAGGAGCAAATGTATAATAGAACTCTCTCCCAGAGCAGGGATAATGCCAGTCACAATCGACAACTGAAAAGAAACTTGTAACCCCAGGGGAAGTGCAAATATGTTAGGAATCAGACCAGAACTCCCCATCCCCAGTGAAGTCAGTGGGAGCTGTAGGTGCTCAGCTCCTCTTAAAAAAAAAAAAATCCGGCTGTTTATTTAGATACCTAACTTTAGGCACCCACATTTTAAAACGTGAAGAGCCAGAGCAAAGAGCCCTATCATCCCTGTTTAAGGCCAGACCCTCAATTGGTGTAAATCAGCATAGTACCATCAGCTTCAGTGGAGAGATGTCAATATACACTGTCTGAGGCTCTGGCCCATAGATCTCAAAATGGCTCACCTGGCCCAGCCCGAGTGCAAATCGCTTTGAAACACATGAAAAATATTAATATTAAAAAACAAAAAAAACCCTGCCTACAGCAAAGCCTAGAAGCTGTTTAGATACCACTTTAATCTGTCTTAAAATTGGTACTGTTAACCTAGTCTCGGCATGATGGAAATCTGAGCCATAACAGATCACAAGCTCAGATGTGTAAACACACAACCTGGTCCGCTGTAGCTCTGTTGACCTCTCAGAATCAAATTGTTTAAACATCAATATAAGAACGTGATTGATTTCCATGTCAGTTAACACAGGAGATGTTGGGTGTGTTTATCCTGGGTGGGTATTTATTTAAATTTAAGTATTGTGACAAAGTTCCTTCTCTGCCTTGGTGGGTCCTGCACTTATTGGCAGATTTGCTCGCCTCAGAGGTTCACGGCAGCCCTCAGTTTGGCCTTTTGTGGCTCAAATCTGCCGTTCATTCAGTTATCCTCATCGCTGGCCAGCATGGGGAAAAGGAAGAACAATCCCTGCAGTCTCTGCTGATCCACCTAGTGAATCGGGGAAACAGGCCAGAGACCTTCCCCTCTGGCAGAACCCACGGTCCACGTCAACTCCTCCAGTATCAAGCAGAGAGAATGGAGGGATGGGGGGAACCCAGGCCCACCTTCTACTCCGGGTTCCAGCCCAGGGCCATGTGGACTGCAGCTGTCTACAGTGGCTCCTGCAACAGCTGGGTGACAGCTACAACTCCCTGGGCTACTTCCCCATGGCCTCCTCCCAACACCTTCTTTATTCTCACCACAGGACCTTCCACCTGATGTCTGATAATGCTTTTACTTCTCAGTCTTCCTGTAGTACACAGCCTTGCACCTCTTGCTCCCAGCTCCTCACACGCACACCACAAACTGCCATGAGCTCCTTTTAAACCCAGGTGCCCCGATGAGCCTGCCTGTCTTAATTGATTCTGGCAGCTTCTTGATTGGCTGCAGGGGTTCTAATCAGCCTGTCTGCCTTAATTGTTTCCAGAAAGTTCCTGATTGTTCTGGAAACTTTCCTGTTATCTTACCCAGGGAAAAGGGACCTACTTAACCTGGGGCTAACATATCTGCCTTCTGTCACTCTCCTGTAGCCATCTGGCCTGACCCTGTCACAGTATGTATTTGTAATAGGTTCTTTGCTGGTCGTCAGAGCTCAGAAAGGGGCTAAGGATCCATCTGTACAAATGGATTGTGTTTCTGCTACTCCTTTCAGGGAAGTGGAAAGGGATTCTGCATGGAGAAAAAACAACTGTTCTTTTTGGCATGAGACTCAGGCCTTGTCTACATGGGCAAGTTTCTGCGCAGTAAAGCAGCTTTCTGTGATGTAACTCCCGGGGTGTACACACTGCCAAGCCACTCAGTGCGCAGAAACTGAGCAGTTGCAGCGCTGTAAAAAAAAAACAAACAAAAAACCACCCCGACGAGAGGCGTAGAGCTTTCGGTGCCAGTGTAGACATTCTGGTCTATTACAGCACTGCAATTGGCCTCTGGTAGGTGTCCCACAATGTTTGTTCTCACCTCTCTGGTCATCTGTTTGAACCCTGCCCTCAGGTGACCAATTGTGAGCCCCACCCTTAAATTTCTTTAGAATTTTGAAAGTCCCCTTCCTGTTTGCTCGGTGATGCATGCAGTGGTCTCAGCACGTCTTTCCAGGTGGCCATGCCTGCTCCACGCACCAGGTGATCTCCCGCTTGGAGCAATGCCGAGCTGCTGGACCTCCTCAGCATTTGGGGAGAGGAGGCTATGCAGTCCCAGCTGTGCTTCAGCCATAGGAATTATGATACCTAAGGACAGATTTCACAATGCATGACAGAAAGGGGCCATGACTGGAACACACTGCAGTGCAGGGTCAGAGTGAAGGAGCTGCGGAACGCCTACCACAAGGCATGGGAGGCAAACCGTTGCTCCGGTGCTGTGTCCATGAGCTGCCAGTTCTACAAAGAGTTGGACGTGATACTCGGTGGCGACCCCACCTCCACTGTGAAGCCCGCTGTGGATACTTCAGTGGATGTGGAGGGGGAGGGGGACCCAGAGGCAGAGGACAACTCGGAGGTCAGAGATGCATGCAGCCAGGAGCTCTTTTCCACGCCAGAGGAGGCTAGCCAGTCACAGCTGTTCGAGTCTGGCAAAGCGCAAACAGGAGAGAAGGCCCCTGGTAAGTGGCTTTAATTTTGGGAATCGCTGAAGCGAGTTGTTGGGAGCAGGAGGGTTGCAGAAAGCAGGCTTGTGTCTGTATGATGTGCGTACCACCATATGCCTAGTCTGAGCGGCAGAACGGGGTGTTGATTGACTCCCTCACTTAATGGGAATCTGCCTCAGAGATCTCCATGAAAATCTCATGGAGATACTGGGCAATCTGCTGCAGCAGGTTCTTTGGCAGATCTGCTTTGTTTTTTACCCCATTAACGGTAACTTTCCCATGCCACTCTGCTGTCACAGGGTGGGGGTGGGGGTGGGAGGAGAGCATTGCTGCACACAGATGAGCCGCATGAGGGCCAGGGCAGAAGCCACAGTCTTGGAGAAGACCCTCCCTTGATTCCATGCTCACCCTCAGCAGCGAGAGAGATTCCATAATGCACACAGCCTGTGGAAAATGTGGGGACAATAATGATTATAAGGCACTATCTCCCCCACCCCCAGTGCTGGCTCTCCCCAAGAGCCATGTGCCCAGTGTACAGTACGGTCCTGGAACAATGATTTCCGCAGCCCCTGCGGTTACTGACCACTTTAGGGCTCTTGTGGCTCATGTGTGCTTGCCTGGGGTCAGCCAGTTAGTGACAGGTATGTGAATAGTGGCTGTGTTTTAAATCACTGAATCAGTGTGGTCTCTGTGTTGCAATCAATACTGCCTCTGTAAAATGTTGCATTTTGGCTTCACAGATATGACCTTGGGAGTCCAGCCTCCCTCTTTGTTATCGCCGGCTGAAAGGCTGCGCAGAATTAGAAAGCAGCCATGAAGAACTAAAGAGGGCTTTCTGCGTGATGTCATGATGCACTCTGTGGCTGAAAAACAAGAATTGAAGGAGTTGCGGGACAGCGAGAAGAGGGCCTGAAAGGAGAATGTGGGGTGCCAGAACGAAGCCAGGGAGTGGCTCTTAAATGCTATGGAGCGCCAAGCAGACATGATCCAGGCGCTACTAGCACTGCAAACTGAGCAGCTCTGCACCCATCCTCCCCTGCAGCTGCTGTCGCAAAACTCTTTCCCATGCGCCCTGCAGACACCGCCAACACACTTTTATCAACCTCCTGGCTCCAGTCTCTACCTGCTGCATTCCTCTCCTCCCACCTCATAGTCCAGCACTGCGGACTCCCAGTACCCACTGCACTCAACGCCCATCCCTCTGCAGTTTAGCCCTGCTGAAGTACAGTACCTGCTGCATTGTACTCCAAAGGATCCCTGGACATCTCTTTGCATATGATCCCTGGACATACACAAATCTTTAACTGTCCCAAGACCCCACCTCCTCCTGAGACCCTCCCTTCCCCCATCCCCCCCGAGTGCTGATGTGGTTTTTTTGTTTGTCTCTCTCCTCCGGTGGTTGTTTTTTAATAAAAGAATTGTTTTGGTTTGAAAGCTACTTTATTCCATTAATTGAAAGCAAACAGAGCCCTGCAAAGCAACAAGCAATTTTCTGAAACCTTCATAGTGCATCATCTGCACCAATCACAATCACCTCCTAGCATTACAAGCACTGCACTCCCATGCATAGCAACAAATATTAGTGGCTTTCAGCTTCAAATTGCTGCCTCAAGGCATCCCTGATCCTTATGGTCCTGTGCTGTGCCCCTCTAATAGCCCTGCTCTCTGGCTGTTCAAATTCAGCCTCCAGGCACTAAGCCTCAGCAGTCCAGCCCTGAGTGAAGCTTTCTCCCTTCCTTTCACAAATATTATGGAGCGCATAGCACGTGGCTATAAGTATAGGAATATTGTCATCAGCCAGGAGCCAGATCCAGCCTCCCATATAGGCAGAGCCAGCGGGCCTTTAAATGCCCAAAAGCACACCCAACAATCCTGCTGCACTTGCTCAGCCTGTTGAACCATTCCTTGCTGCTGTCAAGGTTCCCCATGCATGGTTTCATAAGTCCCAGCATTAAGGGGTAGGCAGGGTCTCCCAGGATCACAATGAGCATTTTGACTTCCCCTATGGTGATCTTCTGTGCTAGGAAGAAAGTCCCTGCTGGCAGTTTCCTGAACAGGCCAGTGTTCCGAAAGATGCATGAGTCATGCACCTTTCCAGACCAGCCTGCATTAATGTCCGTGAAACGCCCATGGTGATCCATAAGTGTCTAGAGAACCATAGAGAAATAGCCCTTCCGATTAATGTACTTGGTGACTAGGTGCTCTGGTGCCAGAAGTGGAATATGCATGCCATCTATCACCCCTCTGCGCTTAGGGAAGCCCATTTGTGCAAAGCCATCCACAATGTCATGCACGTTGCCCAGAGTCATGGTCTCTTGGAGCTGGATGTGATTAATGGCCCTGCACACTTCCGTCAACACACGTCCAACAGTCAACTTTCCCACTCCTAGCGACCGATTGGTAGCAGTCTGGAGTAGCCAGCTTCCCTGATACAATCGCCATGTGCTTCTCCAATGGCAGGACAGCTCTCATTCTCGTGTTCTCGCACTGCAGGGCTGGGGCGAGCTCATCACACAGTCCCATGAATGTGGCTTTCCTCATGCGAAAGTTTTGCAGCCCCTGCTCGTCATCCCAGACGTGCCTGGCGATGTGATCCCACCACTCAGTGCTTCTTCCCTGAGCCCAAAAGCGGCGTTCCACTGTGGTCAGCACCTCCGTGAATGCCAGAAGCAATCTCATGTCGTGACTACTATGTGTGGCGAGATTGTCCAACTCCTCTTGCCTTTGTAGTTTAAGGAATAGTGCCACTGCTACTCGTGATGTGTTAGTCAGAGAGAGCAGCATATTGGTCAACAGTGCAGGATCCATTTCTGCAGTCCAAAGAGGCAGATCACGCAGTACACAAACCATTGAAAGATGACACCAAACACGGAAGGAAGCATAGGGATTGCTGGGATGTGAAGCAATGCCTCACAGGGCATTGGGACTGGACCCAGGATGCCCCGCGACCCCCTCCGCCTTCCCATTACTCTTAGCGGCAGAAGAGGAAGAGATGCTCTGTGGAATAGCTGCCCAGAGTGCACCACTCAAAATATCACGCTATTGCACAGGCAGCTGACAGCGTGAACACACAACAGAGGTTTCCCTTCAGTGCTGTCTGAGCAGCGGTGTAACTGCCGGAGATGTAACTCTGCCAGTGTAGACATACCCTAATTCTTCACTGTGAATGGGCACCTTATGACAAGCCTCAGCTTCTCCAAGGCTGCCAACCAGGGCTGGCCTTACCATGAGGCTAACTGAGGCGGCTGCTTCAGGTCCCAGACTGTAGGGGGGTGCCACTAGGACCCAGAGTGTTGAAAATTGTGTCTGCTGCTGGTGCATATGTATTCTCTCTGCTCGAGATGCACAGAGATGGTGGAGTGCTGTGCTGGAGGAAGGAGGGCAAAAGAGACCTAATAGGCAGGCAGGAGGAAAAGTGAGAGGGAATAACAGAAAGCAGTAGGAGCTGCAGGGAGAGAGAGGAGGAGGAGCCTCTTATGTACCTCTCTAGCACCCCCAGGAGCCTGGACTGATTAACACCAGCTACTCAGGAAGCTTCCTGTTTCCTGCTGCTTCCCTGAACCCACTTGAGGAGAGCAGGCAGTCAACTGTAGTAGTAGGAGCCAGTTAGGTTGATAAGATGCTGATATCTTTCCTCACTCAGGCTCTCCTACCAGCCTGTTTATTTGTCCCCTTCAATTGAGTGTTGAGAGCCACTATAGCTGGCACAGAACAGCAGTCATGAGTGAAAGAAGAAAATGCCCCACTGGGGCAGCATTCAGAAAAAGAAAGAAAGCAAAGGAAGCTTTTCTGTCTAAGCAGGAAGGAGCTCTCCTGAGATACATAGACACAAATGTTCACAGTGAGCCTTCCTGCCCCAGTGAGGATGTGAGTGGTGAGGAGATGCCTGATCTTCCAGTTAGTGAGAGTGCAGGTGACCTGGCAGCTACTGCAGTATCCATATCTCCGTCTCAAATGGATGTAACCATGCACATTCCTGAAGAAAAGTGTAGATCAGAGAAGAGTGTAGTGAAGGCGCAAGAAACAGCTGCTGCTGAGTTTAGTTCCTTAAGTCTAGATGATCCAGGATTGTGGACCCACTTGAGCAGTAGCTGGAGGGACTTCCTTGTACTGCATGGGCCACAGCAAGTGAAAAACTTCATGTTCCCCAAAGACGATGAAAATAGAAGTTTCCATCCAACACATTACTGGCTTGAAATCCCCAATGGTGACAAAGTGGAGAGGCCATGGCTTACGTACTCAAAAACCCAGAATGCTGCGTACTGTTTTTGTTGCAAACTCTTCCAGTCTAATGTTCCAGCCACAGTGGGTTCTACAGGAACAAAGGACTGGAAAAATCTGGCTAGAAATCTGGCATGCCATGAGAAGGCAGCAAATCACCAGAGAGCATTCCATAGGTGGAAAGAGCTTGAGATGAGATGGAGGTTAAAGGCCACCATAGATGATCAGCATCAAGAGAAGATTGCATCAGAGTCTCTTTACTGGCAAAATGTTCTGAAAAGGCTCATTGCTATTGTGAGAATGCTTGCTGCCCAAAACCTAGCACTGCGTGGCACTTCAGATCAGCTGTATCTGCCAAACAATGGAAACTTCCTTAAAATTGTGGAGCTGATGGCTGAGTTTGATGCTGTACTCCAGGAGCATCTAAGAAGAGTCACCACCCAAGAAATGTACACACACCACTACCTTGGAAAAACAATTCAAAATGAGATCATACAGTTACTGGCAACAAAAGTCAAACAGAAGATTGTGGCAGATCTGAAGTCAGCAAGATATTACTCTGTTATTCTGGACTGCACACCTGACATCAGCCATACGGAACAAATGACCTTAATGGTGCGTTTTGTAACAACAACAGAACCTAGTGAAAATGTCCCTGCAATGGTGACTGTCAGAGAGCATTTTCTAGAATTTATTGACATTGATGATACTACAGGAGCTGGTGTCACAAATGTGCTTCTTAAAAAGCTGGAAGATACGGGAATTGCGATAGCTGACATGAGAGGTCAGGGCTATGATAATGGTGCCAACATGAGAGGAAAGAACAGAGGAGTGCAGACACGGATAGGAGAGTTAAGCCCTCGAACTTTTTTTGTCCCATGCAGTTCTCATTCACTGAACTTGGTGGTCAGTGATGCAGCGTCAGCTTCTAGTGAGGCTGCTGAATTTTGTAATGTAATTCAAAGCATCTATGTAGTTTTCTCTGCATCAGCTCATCGATGGCAAATTTTGAAGCAACATCTGGGAACATCCAGGGCCGGCTCTACCTTTTTTGCCACCCCAAGCAGCGAAGGAAAAAAAAAAAAAGCGGCCACCAAAGAATAAAAAATGACAAAGCTGCCGCCGAAGTGCCGCCGAGAATGGGAAAAAACCCCCCACCGCTGGAGTGCTGCCCCAAGAACGGCCAAAGTGCCACTCCTTCTGATTTGCCACCCCAGGCACCAGCTTCCTTAGCTGGTGCCTAGAGCCAGCCCTGGGAACATCCTCTCTGACCCTGAAACCACTGAGTGCCACACGATGGGAAAGTTGAGTAGAGGCGATAAAGCCTATCGAACACCAAATTGGGAAGATAGATGATGCCATAGTTGCTATTATGGAGGATAATGCTGTGACAGGAACTGTTCGTGGGAGAACAGTGGCAGAGGGAAATGGAATCACCAGAACATACATAACTTCACATTTCTGTGTGGCTTAGTGTTGTGGCATGACATACTGTTTGAAATAAATGTTGTAAGCAAGAGACTCCAAGGTGTTGACTTTGATATATCTGGAGCAATGGAACAACTGGACAAAGCAAAGTCATGCCTGCAGTCTTACCGGTCAGATGAGGGATTTCAAAACGTTCTGAAGAGTGCACAGAAGTTGGCAGAGGAACTTCACACTGAAGCTCTTTTCCCACCCATTCAAGAACACAAGAGTCACCAAAGAAGACATTTTGATTACGAGGCACGGGAGCATCCATAAGAGACCCCAAACAACAATTCAAAGTTGAATTCTTTAACTGGGTGCTAGATTGTGCAATACAGTCAGTTTAAAGAATGTTTCATGCAGCTCAAGGAACACAGCTGTATATTTGGGATGTTGTATGATACTCCAAATCTTCTCACTATACCTGAAGAAGACCTACACCAGCAATGCAGGGCATTAGAGACAGTGTTGACACATGATGACATGCGCGATATTGATGCGAGTGATTTACGTGATGAACTGAAAGCCCTTTCCAGATACATTTCAGCAGGATCAATTCCAAAGGTTGTTCTGAAATATATGTGCACAAGTAAAATGACCACCCTTTTTCCAAATGCTTTTGTTGCTCTGCGCATACTTTTAACACTTCCTGTAACAGTTGCCAGTGGAGAACGCAATTTCGCCAAGCTGAAGTTAATAAAAACACATCTACGCTCTACAATGACACAGGAGAGGCTGGTCGGCCTTGCAACCATCTCAATAGAGCATGAGCTGGCCTAGACTGTGGACCTTCAGGAAGCAGTTCAAATCTTTGCAACCAAGAAGGCACGGAAAGCACCACTTGGATTATTCAAACAGATAAAAATGGCAGTGTTTACTATGCAGACAAGAAAAGTTACATTTGCTGTTCAGGCATTTGAAAGTTAAGTGTTACTTAAAATTTTTGAACAAGGCATTTTAAGTTGTTAGTTCTCCTTTGCTGGGGTAGGTAGCAGAGCAGTACCATGAGAGGAGTAGAACAGGAAGAAGGCAGAATTGAGACCTTTCAAAGTTTTGGCCCAAGCGAGGGGGCATGGGGGCGTCATTTGAGCTCCCCGCCTCAGGTGCCAAAATATTGTGGGCTGGCCCTGCTACCAATAAATTTGCCTCTGAATTCCAGGAAACCAAAGCATCTGAAATTTTGCAAGAGGTTTTGCTTTCTATACCAGGTGCTCCTGAAACAGCCTTTACAAGGCTGAGTGAGCCGGTATTCCAAACCAATTGGATGGAAGCTGGGGAAAGGTTGTGGGCATTGGGTGGGAAGACAAAGCAATTAGGATGAGGAGCCAAATTCTGCCCTTCATTAGACCCAGATGACTCCACTTAAGTCAACACTAGGTTTACACAGCATTCAGCTTTGGCCCAATTCATTCATTTCACAGAAGCAGAAGGTACAAGTTGCACGAGCAGCTCGGGCAGTTCTTTCCTGATCTCTCAGGAAGATGTGTAGTGAGCAGGAAGGAGGGGAGATGGCGGGATAAAAGACAAGCAGCTGCTGCAGGAACGGCACCTTTTTTATAGGAGGTCATTAGGGTGATTTTAACAAAAGTATGTAAACGATTAAAGAGCTTAACAGGCACCTTGGAATGTCTGTGCAGAAGAGTGTTTTAAAGTTGTCTATAGATCACTAAGCTTTATAGTGCATGTACATTGGCCAGACAGTCTCTACGCAAAAGAATAACTGGACACAAGTCTCACATCAGGAATCATAACATTCAAAAACCAGTGGGAAAACACTTCAGTCTCTCTGGCCCCTTAAAAAGATTTAAGGGTGGCAATTTTGCAACAGAAAAGCTTCAAAAACAGACTCCAGTGAGAAACTGCTGAGCTTGAATTAATATGCAAACTAGATACCATTAACTTGGGTTTGAATAGAGACTGGGAGTGGCTGGGTCATTACACATATTGAATCTATTTCCCTAAGTTAAGTATCTCACACCTTCTTGTCAACTGTCTAAATGGGCCATCTCGATTATCACGACAAAAGTTTTTTTCTCCTGCTGATACTAGCTCATCTTAACTAATTACAGGTTTCAGAGTAACAGCCCTGTTAGTCTGTATTCGCAAAAAGAAAAGGAGTACTTGTGGCACCTTAGAGACTAACCAATTTATTTGAGCATAAACTTTCATGAGCTACAGCTCACTTCATCGGATGCATACTGTGGAAAATAGAGAAAATGTTTTTATACACACAAATCATGAAAAAATGGGTATTTATCACTACAAAAGGTTTTCTCTCCCCCCACCCCACTCTCCTGCTGGTAATAGCTTATGTAAAGTGATCACTCTCCTTACAATGTGTATGATAATCAAGGTGGGCCATTTCCAGCACAAATTCAGGTTTTCTCCCCACCCCCCCCACACAAACCCACTCTCCTGTTGGTAATAGGTTATCTAAAGCGATCACTCTCCTTACAATGTGTATGATAATCAAGGTGGGCCATTTCCAGCACAAATCCAGGTTTTCTCCCCCCCCCCACACTCCTGAAGGTCGAGACAGCAGATTGGACTTCTAAATAGAGTGCTTCCGCCGATGTGCACAGGCTGAAATTGTGGAAAAGCAGCATCACTTGCCCCACAACCTCAGCCGTGCAGAACACAATGCCATCCACAGCCTCAGTAACAACTCTGACATCATAATCAAAAAGGCTGACAAAGGAGGTGCTGTTGTCATCATGAATAGGTCGGAATATGAACAAGAGGCTGCTCGGCAGCTCTCCAACACCACTTTCTACAAGCCATTACCCTCTGATCCCACTGAGAGTTACCAAAAGAAACTACAGCATTTGCTCAAGAAACTCCCTGAAAAAGCACAAGATCAAATCCGCACAGACACACCCCTGGAACTCCGACCTGGGATATTCTATCTACTACCCAAGATCCATAAACCTGGAAATCCTGGGCGCCCCATCATCTCAGGCATTGGCACCCTGACAGCAGGATTGTCTGGCTATGTAGACTCCCTCCTCAGGCCCTACGCTACCAGCACTCCCAGCTACCTTCGAGACACCACTGACTTCCTGAGGAAACTACAATCCATCCGTGATCTTCCTGATAACACCATCCTGGCCATTATGGATGTAGAAGCCCTCTACACCAACATTCCACACAAAGATGGACTACAAGCCGTCAAGAACACTATCCCCGATAATGTCACGGCTAACCTGGTGGCTGAACTTTGTGACTTTGTCCTCACCCATAACTATTTTACATTTGGGGACAATGTATACCTTAAAATCAGCGGCACTGCTATGGGTACCCGCATGGCCCCACAGTATGCCAACATTTTTATGGCTGACTTAGAACGACGCTTCCTCAGCTCTCGTCCCCTAACACCCCTACTCTACGTGCGCTATATTGATGACATCTTCATCATCTGGACCCATGGAAAAGAAGCCCTTGAGGAATTCCACCATGATTTCAACAATTTCCATCCCACCATCAACCTCAGCCTGGTCCAGTCCACACAAGAGATCCACTTCCTGGACACTACAGTGCTAATAAACGATGGTCACATAAACACCACCCTGTACCGGAAACCTACTGACCGCTATTCCTACCTACATGCCTCCAGCTTTCACCCTGACCACACCACACGATCCACTGTCTACAACCAAGCTCTGCGATACAACCGCATTTGCTCCAACCCCTCAGACAGAGACAAACACCTACAAGATCTCTATCAAGCATTCTTACAACTACAATACCCACCTGCGGAAGTGAAGAAACAGATTGATAGAGCCAGAAGAGTTCCCAGAAGTCACCTACTACAGGACAGGCCTAACAAAGAAAATAACAGAACACCACTAGCCGTCACCTTCAGCCCCCAACTAAAACCCCTCCAACGCATTATCAAGGATCTACAAACTATCCTGAAGGATGACCCAACACTCTCACAAATCTTGGGAGACAGGCCAGTCCTTGCCTACAGACAGCCCCCCAACCTGAAGCGAATACTCACCAGCAACCACATACCCACAACAGAACCACTAACCCAGGAACCTATCCTTGCAACAAAGCCTGTTGCCAACTGTGCCCACATATCTATTCAGGGGACACCATCACAGGGCCTAATAACATCAGCCACACTATCAGAGGCTCGTTCACCTGCACATCTACCAATGTGATATATGCCATCATGTGCCAGCAATGCCCCTCTGCCATGTACATTGGTCAAACTGGACAGTCTCTACGTAAAAGAATAAATGGACACAAATCAGATGTCAAGAATTATAACATTCATAAACCAGTCGGAGAACACTTCAATCTCTCTGGTCACGCGATTACAGACATGAAAGTTGCGATATTACAACAGAAAAACTTCAAAACCAGACTCCAGTGAGAGACTGCTGAATTGGAATTCATTTGCAAATTGGATACAATTAACTTAGCCACTCCCAGTCTCTATTCAAGCCTAAGTCATTATGCAAGGTAACCTATTTCCCCTTGTTTTTTCCTACCTCCCCGACCCCTTCTT
The DNA here is from genome assembly GCF_965152275.1 of Natator depressus. Taxonomy (NCBI): domain Eukaryota; kingdom Metazoa; phylum Chordata; order Testudines; family Cheloniidae; genus Natator; species Natator depressus. The sequence goes on from NC_134241.1 coordinate 22,487,029, forward strand.
CAGACGTTCTTGTTAAACCCTGGATTTGTGCTGGAAATGGCCCACCTTGATTATCATACACATTATAAGGAGAGTGATCACTTTAGATAAGCTATTACCAACAGGAGAGTGGGGTGGGGGGAGAGAAAACCTTTTGTAGTGATAAACACCCACTTTTTCATGGTTTGTGTGTATAAAAACATCTTCTGTATTTTCCACAGTATGCATCCGATGAAGTGAGCTGTAGCTCACGAAAGCTTATGCTCAAATAAATTGGTTAGTCTCTAATGTGCCACAAGTACTCCTTTTCTCTTAACTAATTAGCCTCTTACAGTTTGTATGGCAACTTCCAACTTCTCTGTATGTATGTGTATATATATATCTTCTTACTATATGTTCCATTCTATGCATCCGACAAAGTGGGCTGTAGCCCACGAAAGCTTATGCTCTAATAAATTGGTTAGTCTCTAAGGTGCCACATGGACTCCTGTTCTTTTTGCGGATACAGACTAACACGGCTGCTATTCTGAAACCTGTAAGCTTTGTAGAGTAGCTACATCTAGTGTCTGAATTGGACCCTACAGTAACCAGAGAGAGAAGGTGGGTGAGGTCAAGAGGTCTTCTTCAGCTGTGTGTGGCTCAAAAGCTTGTGTCTCACGCACCAACAGAAGTTTGCCCAATAAAAGATATTACCTCACTCCCCCCCCCCCCCCCCCGACTCTCTAATATCCTGGGACTGACATGGCTACAACTGTAATGCGTTACACTAATCAGTCAGTTGCTGATAAGGTAGCTTGCAAGTGGTGGTTTTATTTTGACAGCTAATGCCTGAAGGCAGGGTCCACTTTGCAACACAAGATCATGGATTTTTATGTTCGTGGTTAACAATCAGCCAGAGGTAGCTGAGACATAAGAGGCTGAACAAGGAGAGGCTTTGTGATATGAAATTTCAGGCACTTCCTGGAAGTTTCAAGTGCAACGCTTCTGGGTCTGGAATGTAGAAGCACCCTCTCCTGGTACAATTATGACAGTTTTTAATATAATTATCAGATTATTTTTGTTAAGATGACTAAGCAGTGATGAGTTACAGACCACTTGCCCAGCCCATGGGAGAGTGAACTCATTTAACAATTTGAGATGGAGCAGATCTAGCATCAGCCTCCAGAAATGTTCAAGGTGAGGGCACTGGAGTACTGAAATATGAATGGCAAGACAACTTTTCCTGAAATCCTGAGGTGGGGAAAAAGCACCTGGTAAAGATTTAGGCAAATTCAGCTTTAAAGCCCTAAAAATGAAGGGTTAAATAGCATATTTATAAAGGAAATGATTCAACTTCCATCTTAACACCAGGCTTCACTTCTCTAGGTTTTGCAGGCTGGCTTACTATACCAAGGGTGGCCAACCTGAGCCTGAGAAGGAGCCAGAATTTACCAATGTACATTGCCAGAGAGCCACACTAATAGGTCAGCAGCTCTCCCCGCACCTTTTCCCAGCGCCTCCTGCCCACCAGCAGCCCCGCCCAATCAGCTGTTTTGTGGTGTGCAGGAGGCTCGGGGGGGGGAGGAGCGAGGACACTGCAGGGACGGGGTGGAATGGGGGCAGAGCAGTGAGCACCCCCTGCTCCCCCCGGCACATTAGAAAGTTGGCACCTGTAGCTCCAGCACCGGAGTCAGTGCCTATACAAGGAGCCGCATATTAACTTCTGAAGAGCCGCGTGTGGCTCCGGAGCCACAGGTTGGCCACCCCCGGACTATACGATCAGTTGAGCACTGTGATTGAGTCTGTTCCCCAATAATACTAGCCATCCCTTCTCAACGTACTTGAGCTGGTGTCAGAGAAACCATATGCAAATACCACCCCCTCACACTAGCGCTCCCAGTAAGCAGCAAAGGCCCTGAACAAGATGCCATCTCTTTTCAGTTTTCATTAGAAAAAAGTTTGTAGCCATTTCAATTAACAAGAAAACCTCCGGGTGGTGAATTGATGCAGTCGTGAATGGGTTAATTCTTCATAGGTGTAATCCACTGAAGTCAAGGAGTGATGACAGGACTCAAGTTCACACAGGAGATTTGACAGAGGCAAATTGCTCCCATTCATCTAGTTGCAGGGTTGAGTCTGAAACCTAATGGTGAATTAACTACTTCATTGCCGGGCATGTTTAGCAGACACTGCTGGCAAATGTTTGTGCAGTGTAGTTTGCTCTCACAAAATGTAGAGATGGAAAAAACCCCCACTAATTTTATATTCATGCATTTTACAGGGACACTGCTCAGTTGCTTCCTACTCTATATTCTCTAGCAGTCTTAAATGACAAAAGCAATGAGTCTTCTTTGTCAAGTAGGAAGATATCCTAGTCATCAGTCTAAACATCCCTTTGCTCAATTTCGGATGTTGAAATTCAGAATTATCAATTGTTGTAGTCTAGCGTTTCTCCAACTGGGGTCTGTGGACCCCGCTGATCAATTCCTCCCCCTCCCTTCCACTGCCTCCTGCATGCTGGAGAACAAGTGTTCAGTGGCGTATAGGAGGCGCTGGGAGGGAGTGGGAGGAGCAGGGATGCAGTGTGCTCAGGGGAGGAAAGAAACAGGGAAGAGCAGGGGTGGGGCCTTGTGGGAAGGGGTGGAGTGGGGGCAGGGTCTGGGGCTGAGCAGGTGGCTTGGGGGGGGTTCACAAAAAATTTTAAATCAAAATGGGGGTCTGCAGGTTGCTAGTTTGAGAACCGCTGTTATAGTCCATAGTTGAAAACAAGGAAGGTATTCATACTCCTGGGTTCTATTTTATACTCTGACACTGAGTTGCTCAGAGTTTCAGCAAGCCATTTGAACACCCCAGTACCTCAACTGATCCATGTGTAAAATGGGTATAACCATTTAGCAGTATTGTAAAGCTTCATTAATAGTTTGCAAGGAGGAAAAATTAACTAAATAAGGGCAAAGTAGTATAAACATCTGTACAAATAATTCCTCTGGTGGCCAAGATTTAACTAACAGAAAATAGTAGTGGTGTCTGGATGTCTAGAATGAGTCTCCAGAAATATATTGACATATTGGAGTAGAAATGATTCTATTAAACATTGGCTCTGCCCCCTCACCAACTTTGAAATATGCACACCAATGACCCAGAATTCTGGTAAGCTGGCTAGTTTGTTTTGCCTGACCTCAGCCTCAACCTCACTGGAGTATGTTTGGTTAAACATGCTTAACAGAATATAGAGACCAAGTTTGTGATTTAGCAAGAATTTATCGAGCTCAGACTGAACCTACAGTTAATGTGTAAAATATATTCACTATTCTTTGGTGGAAGAGCACAGGAACGCACTCCTTACACGCATTGTGAAGAACATTACTTGATCAAAATCTTTTGCTGCTTCCACTTGTTGAACTGGAGACCTGTGGCTATCCAATGACCATATATATTCACTACAAGTGGTAGGGGGGATCCTTCAAATATTTTTGCAAACATAGTAACACAGGTGTGAGTAGTGCGTCTACAATGAAAATTGCCGGCATAGTTAAAATGGCAAAATGTCCCTAGCATAGGCACAGTTGTATGGGTATAAAAATGCTTAATTCAGTTTGGTGAAGCAACATCTTCTATATGGATATAAAGCACCTCACACTAGAATAACCTCATCTGCACTCAAGCTTTTACTGGCATAACTGTCAGAAAATCTCACGCTGTACTTAACAGTCATTCCGATAAAACTTTAAATGTAGATCAGGCCTTAATTGATCTCCATTAACTTCTTACCTTGTTATTGCTGTAGAGGCTAGCTTACATTATGTACCAATAAGTGACAAGATGGGTGAAGTAATATCTTTACTGGACAAACGTCTGTTGGTGAGAGAGACAAGCTTTCCTGCTTACACAGAGCTCATCTTCAGGTCTGGGAAACTTGCTTCTGATGATGAGCTTGGAGAAGTTTGGGGCAGGGGAAGGGTTGTTTGAATGCCAGAAGAGATGTTCAGAATAATTCCTGTTTGGAAGAGGAGGTATATTTTTGCTGCCTATGGGGCAATTTCTGCTGAGGAAATTTTCAGATACCTTCTCTATTTAGTTCTATCTGCTATGACTGACAAACTTCTAATGCAGTTCAAGCCCTACCCTGCCCAACTTCAGTAAATGCATGTACTGTGTACAACAGAATCAAAATTCTGGCTCTTATTGCTGGAACCATAGAGGGAACCTGTAGATACAGTAGAAACTTAAGGCATTCTGTCTGTACAGTAAAAACCAGGACTGTCTCCATGGTTGTTCACTTATTGCATCTGTAAAAAGGTGCAGCTGAAGGGCAAGCACGAAGCAGACAGAGGGCTGATTAGTTCAAAGTGATTCAGAAGGGGCTTCTGATTTCATAATTCAAGCCAGTTGAACCCTGTGCTTTCAGCCATTTGCCAGTAATTACATGGCCTTTACCTTCTGGAATTCCAAGAACGTTATCGATTTCAGTTAGATGTCTCATATGCAGCTTTATATTTAATGCAAGTGGACCCAATGTTTAATAAAGGTTTATTTTCATATTCCAAGAGGCACCACATACATTATTGAATGAGGAAATAAATAATGCTAGAAAATGTTTTTGGAATTTATCACTCAAACATGAAATTGGGTTCACAAGCTTTTTTTTTTTTTTTTAAAAAAAGGAAAAAAAAAATTACAACTTCCTCTGGACGAATGACATGGCTGCTCCCTTTCAGCTTTTGCCCTTCTTTGCAGCCCCTTTAAGTTAGCTCCTCCCCAAGCTCCCAAAAATGCACACAAGACACACAGACTGTGTTCAACAGATTTACTCGGACTGGACTCTTAGATGCTCAAGAAGAAAAAGGCACAGATTAAGAGAGATTCCAATGACTCTTTTGAACACAGCAAATGGGGTTATGTTTGTAACAAACAAAAAAAATTTACTGCTCTGAATTGTATGGGCTAAGAAATTCAAACTTTTTCACCTTGTCCCAATTGTTCGCCTTCATTAAAATGGAATTTAAATTAAATTGTATAAACATATGAAATAAAGTCTCAGCTTTAGGAATATTTTTGTTTCCTCTATGTACAAACCTTAGTATACAATTTTTATATTTCATTATACATTTACTACATATTCTATACCAAACTGAGTCAGGCCAACCGCAAAGTACACAATTCCCAAGACACCTCAGTGCACTAAGGCAGTAGGAATGGATCCATCTGCTTTCTTTGCTGGCAGTGCCAACTGGAAGTTAGGAAGGGCCAGGGATTAGCTGGGGGATCCAATTAAATGTAATCATCCTCTACTGGTTCGCCATTGACATCACAGTAATGAATGAAGATTGCCACCACCCGCTGGAAAACACCTTTTTTCATCTGGCGCAGTTCTGAGATCTCCTCGCCTATTGTTTCCATGCAGATATCTGCAGATAGCTGTCCTTTCCTCCGGGGAGCATAGATAGTTGCTATGAAAGGTATAGCAAGAATGAAATAAAAATGAAATGCTTTTCTATGAAGAAAGTCACAAAATTGAGCAATCTCTATGTTAGAGCTAACAGTGAGAATGTAAAGAACCTTTCCTCGGAAAGTGAAACATGCACACAGAAAACGTCCCTTTGGGCATGAAAGTCTAAGAGCTATTGGTCAGGCATAAGAAGAAGAAATTGTGTCTGAGGTTTTTGTTTTTGATTAAAAACCCCCAATGTCTCAATTGTTTTAAGATTGAACTTTTGTCCAGGAATTCCGGTTTAGTAGAAAAACAATCACAAATGCTACTGCAGTTAAACTCTGGCCTAGCCTAACGACTAGAGCACTAGACCTAGGAGACCGGGTTCAATATCCAGGTCTACCACTGGCCTACTTGGGCAAGTCACTTCCCCTTTCTGTGCCTCATTTTCTCTGAGGGGATGGAGAAGTAAAATGGAAATAATACTGACCACCTTTGTAAAGCACTTTCAGATCTACTGATGAAAAGCACTATAAAAGCCAGGTATTATTAACAACTTACCCTAATGTGCCTAGATGTTGTAGATCATGGTGTAAAATCATATAATTTGAAATGTCTAGACAACAAGGGCAAATTAAGGATGAAGTTACAGCCTCAACTTTGAATTTTTTTGTGGATCTACAACCAGACGTTAAAAGGTGTCTTCTCATTGTTCAATTAAAAACAACACAGAACTACTTTGATTCAGACTATAACAATTCATCAGGTGAATCAGTTTTGCCAATGATATGGCACCAGAGAACTCAGGAACTTGCTGAAGACAGACCACAGATTATCTGGCTGTCAAAAAATGCCAAGTCATTTAACTATACATGTTCTATAGATGCCTTAAAATGCATACCGTACAACTAAAACAGGGTGATCTTTTCACATGTGTCCACGTTATAAAGTAAAGTCATGCATCTATGAGTCCTCTATTTTGGTCTTCATTATGGTTGGATTAACCTTCCCTTCCATAATTGATGATAAACTCACTGCCAGACTTTGTCCCCTTAACACCTATTGGAGGTATAGAAGGGGCAAAAACAGCTGTCTGGAAATACCCCTGGTGGAAGGGGTTCACCAGGTCTCTGAGGTGCAGAAACAGCCCTATGCCCCATACCTCTTGCAACCTTTAGAAAATTATTTTTAAAAAAGCACAGCCTCAATCCAAGCAGCATGTTAAGGCAGCAATTACTCACTTCTCTCATCATCCTCAAAATCGTATCTGGCATAGCTGTTTGGCTCTGCTGTTCGGAGCGACCTCAGCCAGGGAAAATCTGTAATCATAGAGTAAGGGGCTCCATCCACAATGCCTAAAAAACACAAAGAGAGAACTGGTGAGATTATACTGTTGTCCTTTAAATGCCATTGCTTCTCGTCTCACCAGGAAGAATCCAATTTTATTAGGCAGGCATACCACACTGGTACAGGCAAAGAGCTTCCTCAGCCCGGGAATGCTCCATTCAACACCTGTCCAAGCCATAACTCTTTGACATTTCCTGAGATAGTTATTATCCATTTCCGCACCGTAATCTCAGACACTTCCCAACTAAGTTTTTAATTCCACATCAACTGCTGCAGTGATTGAGGGCAGCAAGACAAGCGCCAGTCTCAATTCATGGTGTGCAGGTGACCTCCAATATTCAGTTAGAAGGCATATTTACCCCAGCTATTTTTCCTCTCCTCGGGCAACTTCTTGAGGAAACAAAATAATTTGCTTTTGCAACAGATTAGCCTCTAATCCTCCAGAATACTCACCTTCTAGAGTATAAATATCCCGCCCCCAAGGGTACTTGGTGTATTTCTTCAAGTCTTCATCAGTTCGTGTGGCTTCAGGGAAGAACTCATATTTAATAAGCTCTCTGGAGACAGGAAGGAAGAAAATACAGGTGGCAGTAATGGGAAATGTTAGAAAAAGGGACAGGAATCACACTGGAAACCCTGAAACAATGTGACCTCTGATTTAATAGGGCTGAACCTACAGAAACACACTGGTAAGATACACACCTGGGTGCCATATGCAATCCCTTGGCTCTTGAGTGCAACTACATGTGACACGGGGTTAGACAAAAGATCACGTCTATGCCTGCTGCATGTAAAACAACTGTTTGTGATGCCTCCTGTTTGTAAGGGACTATCCTTCAGAGCTAGAGCTAAATAAATTCTCTCTCTTTAATCTTGCCAAGTAAATGTAAGAAGAACGGAAACCTGGTCTGAAATGGTGGACAGGTGCGGCTACATATAATTTCCTGTTGCTGGAAACCTTGCAGAATTGCAGTGGAGTTGAAAACTGCACATTATTTCTATTTCCCCCCAAAACTAAAGTTCTACCTACTAGAGTCAGACTGTGTGCATCTGTCTGTCTCTTTTTTTTAAAAATGAATTTAACAATGAGAGAGACAAGTTTAGAAGAAATTCCCCCAGCCTCCCTTAAAGAGAATGCTACAGCATTCTAAGCAAAGATGCAAAATGCTACATTTTACAGTTGTGTTAGTGAAGCACTAAAGATGGGTACAGAATACGGTACTACTTTACCTCTGGAAAACAACCCAGTGCAGAAACTATTAAATACTATTTGAATTCTCCTCATCCCATCATTTACACATTAGCAATCCCACGTGTTAGGGTACCCCTTTATCTGGCCAATATAATATACTGAATCTATATTAGCCTATTCGCTCAGCACTGAGAGATAGGTACTCACTGGTTAATGTTTGCTATTGTGTCCATCCAGCTGCGAATGCGCACCTTGTTCCGGACGTTAGGAGGATTACTGAACTCATGAATTATGCAAATATGGTATGGATAGGGACCACTAAATATCTTTTGCTCTAGAGTCAATGTGTCGACCTGTGGAAAAAGTCAGACAGGGACTTACAACCAAGAGAAAGGAGAAGAGGTGATTTTAGAGTCAGCAGCATATGTCTGATCAATACTCCCCACTTTAGGGGGAAGCAAAGTGTACAGAGAAAAAATATGAATGTTAGCAAAGAGTTAAAATATAGTGGGAAGACCCACTATACAACTTTCGTAGCACAGCTCTGCCAATGCACCTTATACTGCACTGCAGGATTTGTAGGGAATAAATCAGTAAAATTGTCTGATTTTGTAATTGCATGTTACTAGTTTAATTAACACAGTGACCAAAGATGCCTTCATTCCCACAGAAAGTGGCCCTGGTGTAAGGTTTTTTTGTTTTTTTTATACACAGTGCACCACACTGCAACCAAGAACTGGATTGCAAACAGTGATCTAGTTTTTCAGAATATAGTCTTCTGTACCAACCAATGTTCCACTATTCCGACACCACAGATAAGAGGGAACATTACTTGACATTCAGAGTGCTCCTGCTAAGCAAGCAGCGTGGTCACATCAACTAATCAAAGAACTAGTTCTGAGTTCTAGTCTTAGCTTTGCTATTTATTCACTTTGTGACCTTGGGCAAGTCACTTAACTTCTCTGTCTCTGGTTCCCCCACATGTAAATACAGGTTATACTATGATTTTAACGACCTTGCAATATTGGCAGATTGATTAGTTAAAGTCTGCTTTGATAATGTAAAACAGTATATAAATGCTAAGTAGAGGTGTTGAACTTGAGAGGGCAAAGTAGTCACCAAACTATTCCAGACACACAGGGCATAGGGCATACTTCCAGTCATAAACGAAAACAACTATGAAACTATATAAACAATAGTGGTTTTTGAAGTATATTATGTAAACTCTAGTTATGTAGTACAGCATTAATTCAGCACCTTACTTAGTTGACTTATAGTCTTCTAATGCAATGACCTTAGCCTTGGAGACAGTATTTAACAGTAACAAATTCACTATTTAATGTTAAGGAGTACTTGTGGCTCCTTAGAGACTAACAAATTTATTTGAGCATAAGCTTTTGTGAGCTACAGTTCACTTCATTGGATGCGTGCAGTGGAAAAATACAGTGGGGAGATTTATGAACATGAAACAATGGGTGTTACCATACACACTGTAACAAGAGTGATTAGGTAAGGTGAGCTATTACCAGCAGGAGAGCGGGGGGGGGGGGGGAGGGGAGGACGACAACACCTTTTGTAGTGATAATCAAGGTGGGCCATTTCCAGCAGCAAAGCCCATTGCCAACTGTGTCCACATATCTATTCAGGGGACACCATCATAGGGCCTAATCACATCAGCCACATTATCAGAGGCTCGTTCACCTGCACATCTACCAAGTGATATATGCCATCATGTGCCAGCAATGCCCCTCTGCCATGTACATTGGCCAAACTGGACAGTCTCTACGTAAAAGAATAAATGGACACAAATCAGACATCAACAATTATAACATTCAAAAACCAGTCGGAGAACACTTCAATCTCTCTGGTCACGCGATTACAGACATGAAAGTTGCGATATTACAACAGAAAAACTTCAAAACCAGACTCCAGTGAGAGACTGCTGAATTGGAATTCATTTGCAAACTGGATACAATTAACTTAGGCTTGAATAGAGACTGGGAATGGATGTGTCATTACACAAAGTAAAACTATTTCCCCTTGTTTATTCCCCCCTGCCACCAACTGTTCCTCACACGTTCTTGTCAACTGCTGGAAATGGCCCACCTTGATTATCACTACAAAAGGTTTCCCCCACCCCCGATCTCCTGCTGGTAATAGCTCACCTTTTCTGATCACTCTTGTTACAGTCTGTATGGTAACACCCATTGTTTCATGTTCTCTGTGTATATAAAATCTCCCCACTATATTTTCCACTGTATGCATCCGACGAAGTGAGCTGTAGCTCATGAAAGCTTATGCTCAAATAAATTGGTTAGTCTCTAAGGTGCCACAAGTACTCCTTTTCTTTTTGCGTATACAGATTAACACAGCAGCTACTCTGAAACCTATTTAATGTTAGCAGTGACATTCAAATCCTGCAATGAACGCATTAAAAAGGAAAGAAGCTGATGGTGGTACGGTCTTAGGAGAATGAGTTTCCTGTAATGCTCACGCTTATTTATCTTGCACTAAGTAGAAATAATAAAGCAAGCATAGATGAAAGAATAAGAACACAGCTTCAAAGTTTGCCTTGGTTAAATGAAAACTACCTGCTGCATTGGACGAAGGTAAATGATCCGGTTTCTCTCTGGTGGCATCCTCAGTATCTGATCTAGTACCTGATCCATGTTTAATTTCTTGCATTGAGCATAGTCAAATCGATTGACAATCGGTGCATTCTCTACTTTTAAATGCTTTAGTACACGGCATCTTGTAGCTACAAATTACAAATGAATAAAACTATAAAAGCAGCAGCAAACATGATACTACATAAAAGGCCTTTGAATTTTCCTAAGGGGATCTCCAAAAGCAGACTGTTTGGTACATAAGGCAAATGGGTCATATATATATGTAAAGGGCAGTTACTGAAGGATGTGTGCACAGCTAATAGCCTTAATAAAAAATCTGATTTTAGAGCAATCTACCTCTAATCATGGTATCACATCAACATCTGTAATAAGGAGGAAGGCAAAGCATTATATACTGGGATAATATAGTTCTCCTCCTTGCTGTCATGTCCGGATCATCAGTACTTAGCTGATTAGTTAAAATAAAATGTCTGCTTTGATTAGCCTTCTGAGATAAACCTAATCTCTGCAAACACACACATTCCTGTTTTATATGACTTCATGGAGACTGGTGAGAGAGACACCAATTCAGACAAGACAACACTATTACTGATTGTAGATGTTGAAGGAAACAGAACAACTGACCTGATGATTTAGGGAGAACTAATCAGAGAAGACTGGAATGCAGCACGTAATATGCTCAATGTGCCATTAGTCAATACAGATTTTTTATCATTCATCAGCACTTCAAGAAGGAAACACTATTGTGTAAGATAAATAACTATAGGGAGAGCTATATGGAACCAGGAAAAAGTGACAGGGAAAACAAAACACTCTAAATTCATTTAGTGAACTTTCAGTTCTCTGATTAACTCCAAGAAAAGTCTGTCTACTGGACAAGTCTCTCCTTATGATTGTTATTTAACACTGTTTGTTTTAAGTGTTAACGTTTATTAAATCTGTTACAGCTAGAGAAATAAGGAACTCAGAAACTGAGAAGCCATGACATGTCTCATTATGCCTCCTACAGCTATACAGTGTTCTGAGTAAAACTGACATGTAGTTTAGCTGCTGATGAATACAGAGTAAGCAAAAGGCTGGTGGACAGCTCCTAAGAGAATATTTTAAAATGTCTCCAGTATTTTCAGTGCGGATGGAAAATGCGGCAAGCTCTTGGGGAAACACAGAATGGAAGACTTGGCTGAGCTATGAGTCCCAATCACATTAACAACATACCATGGATGAACATCATTTTGGGGCAGTCTTTCAGGATCAGGTCTGTTATTCCACAATTGGTCAATGTGATTCCAACAAGGTTTTTGGATTTCAAAGTCAGCACCTGGTGAAAATAATCCAAGGATAGGATTAATACAAAATTAATTTAAAGGATTAAGTCTGAATAGAAACAAAAAATCCTGCCAAAAATGGGAAAAGCAGCTCTGTTGTAAATATGCTAGGAGAAAATTCATTCTGGGACACTGTCCAATGTGGTAATGGCCTCTGCCCAGAACAGGTTGGCAAGGGAAAAGCAGGACTTGTGTTGCTGATCAGCACTGTTACAAAATGAGTTAAAAATAAGTGATTTTTCAGACCCACAAAGTGTCAATACACAATTCCCATAAGCAGCATTGACTTGATAGAAAATACCTCGAGTTCCCTACTACCCAAAATCTCATTGTATTATCTCTCACAAACAATCTAAAAACTTATTTATGCTTTAGTTTAGAGCCATATTCTAAGTACTGGGCTGACTTCGGATTGACAGTTGTGAAGCCTTATTCTTCTGTTTAAATACAGAAAGGTATGGTCCAGAAAATCACAGTGTGACATTCCCATATACACTGCCTTTCATCAAGGTGCCTCTAAAGAGGATGATGAGAAGAAAATTTAGTCTCTGAAGCTCATGCAGTCCTGTACATCTGACATTAGTGTATGGGAACTAAAGAAAAAGCAAATGTAAACTCTGATATCTCAAGGGACATGAGCAGAGTCACTTTTAACACTGCAGGGACTGGGAGAAGGGCACTAACAATATAAAATTAAGGGAAGACAGCTTGAATTTAAAAAAGAAATCCAGCAATTTTTGTAACAACCTTTATAGCAAGGAAGAATCTGTTTGGCAGACAGACTACATAAAAAGTGCTGTCAAATGCACAAAGTAAGCATACTGAAAAAATAGAGAAAGTAGGTTTTTGGTAACTTTTCAGCTGTAGTGATCTAATGTATTAATTGTAACTGCAGAATGAACAAAAAATGACTTTCAGTGTAACAGTGGTGTTTTAAAACAGAGCCTATTTTGAGGAACAACTATCACACTCAGAAGTAACTTCTATGCCGTTTACAGAATCTCTAGTTTTAAAAAAGATGAAATAAGAAAGCACATTGAGGCTATGTCTACACTACACACCAGAGTCAGAGGAGTGTAGTGTACATGTCTGCGTCCACACTGCGATGTGTAGCTATATGTGTTGGTGAGACTCAAGCAACAGGGAAAAGCTTGAGCAGTTCCCTACTGCTGGAGCCTTTCACTGTAGCAAGAAAAGGCTCTGGCGGGGGGGAGGCAATCCCACTGCTAGAGCCTTTCCCTGCTAAGGGGAAAGGATCCAGCAACAGGGAGCTGCCTCAGTCTTTCCCTGTGGCAGGGAAGGGCTCCAGCAGCGGGGAGCTGCCCGAGGTTTTCCCCATTGCTGCAGTCTTTTTCTGCAGCTGGGAAGGGCTCCAGCTGAGGGCAAGCAGTGGGACACTACACTGCTAAAAACAGAGTATAGATGGGGAGGTGTGACTTAGGCGTGTAGAGAGCCATGTAGGGTATGTACTCGTATACATACTCACGCCCTTCAGGCATGCCTTTATTTGCCTAAGTTGTGCCTCACCGGCTACCCTGATATTTATGCCTGTGCTAAAGAGGCTGAGTATGTACTCTGCATGCTGCTGAAAGAAGCATGTAATATAGATGTATCCTTAAACTATATCTTCGTGGCAGGATTATTAACAAGTTTACCTACACTCAATTTACTCTTCAGGTTAGTCTAGGTTGAGTAAGAGCTCTCACATTACAAAACAACACTTGAGCTACTGTGTCCACCCTGGCACTGTACCCACTCATGGGCAGCGCTATCCCATGGTTCTTAGCGCTGCAGGAAGCTGAGCTGCTCTATGAATGCTTTCCAAGTGAATTATGGGAGAACTTGTCTGTCCTTTCTGGGTGTATGGGAGGAACTGTGGGAAGACACTGGAGGGATAGAAGCACTCTATCCTGAGTCCACACTACAAAGCAATTGTGTGAGCAGCTAATGAGTTGTGTTAACTTGAGCTTTAGCATATACTCCCTCTCAGGCCAGCTAACTTGAGTTACAAGTACCACTGCACTTGAGTTAAGGATGTGTGTGTGTTGATGGGACTTGAGATAGGGACCAAACTCAATCTATAATCTGATCTCTGCAGTGAAAACAAGCCTGTAATGAGTCATATGTTCATAAAGCCTCTTGGTTGGGAACCTGTGGTAGATGGGGAAATAAGCCTCACCTGAACATGGTCATCCTCAATAACAGGATCACTAGTGCTTGTTGACTTGTCAGCTGTCCTTTTCCGCTTCATTGTTTGCCGAGGCTTCGGCTTGGCCACTTCTGGAAAAAACAAAAAGGGAAAATTAAAGTACAGTCTTTCCTCTGTACTAAGCTACAGCCAGGAGAAAAGCAGAAGCATTTCCTAATTGGACCTCCAATAGCCTCTAATGCTCTAGCTCCACTAGTGTAGTCATTGGACCACTCTAGACTAGCAACTGGGGTCATAACCCATCAACTGCAACACCACCACTTTCAGATTTAATGGCCAAGTCTGTTCAAATGAAAAAAGTAAATATGATTCCCGATTTCACAGTCAGGGTTGCTGAAATCACTTGTCAAATGTCTTACAGGGAGACAGCAGCAGAGCCAGGTTTAGATCCCTACATCCGAGTCCTCTGCTGTAACAACTAGACTATGCTCCACTCCCCAGAGAGAACTGGAAATTTTTGGAAAATAAAAAGAACCTTAATAGGCTTTTCAATAATTAACTGTACATGTCAACAAACTATTTGAAAGCTCACTCCCATCTCCTTTTCCTGGCCACATCTCTGATGCTGCAGATGACGCTCACACATAAAGCAGAGTCTGGAGCCCAGCAGCTTCCTACACTGTTTTAGTAGTGACAACTATTTCAGAGGAAACACTGACCTCACACTTTGGCAGATTTCTCTTTGCAATTTAAAATTCAAGGTTTTACAGGGACACAGTAATAAAAAAATGACCCTACCATCACTTGGCACTTCTATAGCACCTTCCATCCTAGGATTAAATACCTTATAAAGAAGAATTAATTCTGTTTTGAGACAGTTAAGTAAAACGGATTAATATTTCACTGAGGATGAAATACCCTTTGATATTTTGACATGGATGGGAAGTTTAAAAGGGATGCTGTCAAGCCAAAGAGGCCAAATATTTGAGTTTTTCTTCCCAGATACTCTCAAGTTTAGTGTTTTCCCGGGCCTGCACATTTCCAGGAAAGTGACATTTACAAGAGTCCTCTCAAAAGCGATATTGCAGATTAGAAGGGCTTGGCGAAAGATGACAAGACAAGCAGGATTGTTTACTTGAAAAAGGAGACAAAGACGACCCAACATGATAAAAGTATATAACGTAATAACGGTCTAGAGAAGATAGATCAGGAGCTTCTGTCTCAAAACACAAGAACAAGGGGACACCGCATGAAATTAATGGGTAGCAAATTCAAAAGCATTTTTCACAAAACACATAATTAAACTGTGGTACTTGTTGCAGCCAAGAACTTGGCAAGATTCGGAAAAGGATTGCACATTTATATGGATGACAAGAATGTTGTAAGTGTTATAATTGCTAAAGCTAACAAATTTCAAAATGTAGCTTATACTTTATGCTTCACAGTTTAAACCAGTATCTAACTCACTATTAGATCAGGATGAGAACTAATATGGGGAGGAGGAGAGGCAGATTATCTCACATCTGCCTATTCCATGGTTCTTGTACCTTTCTCTGAAGTGCCTGTGCTGGCCACTGTTGGAGACAGGATACTGGACTAAATGGACCCCAGGTCTGATCCATTCTGGCAATTCCTATGTTTCTAAGTGTTCAGGAGAATGGGACTTGTGTAAATTTTACTTCACTGCCTGCCTACAAGAGTACAGCCAATAAGAACTGAAGGTAGCAGAATGTGGAAAAATAGTTAATATGACTCCTGAAATTGTAGGGTGGATGGGGGGGAGGAGGGAACCTGGGCGCCACTTTAATATTATAGGTCAAAGTCAGTTAGATTTTCTGTAATCTAATAATATTCCACTGCCTCCTTCACTTAGGAAAAACAATGAAGCTACTTTCAGGATACTATGAAGAGATGAATTTAACATTTACACAGGCACAGATTTTTAGCTGACTAATCTTGAGAGGGTCCCCTAAAGTTGGATAACCAGCTACTGAGTATTGCCTATAAGTTACCCTTTTGTGACAATGCTTTCTCTCTGTTCACCTTGGCACTGTTACAAAGTTCTCAAGGTGATACCAATGCAAGTCTGTAGACATGATGTTATGACACTGAGACGATGTCAATGAAAGTTATACCGCCGTTAAAAAACAAAAAAGGAAACTGAACACAAAAGACTGTTTGATAATGTTACAGCTGAGACAAACTCATAAAGGCAAGGAGTTTGAGTTACAATTGCCACTCAAACTTTAACTGAGCCCCTTTGAGCCTGCAGCATTCAGGATCCTCTTCTAGAGGACCCACAATTGTGGGAGATGAAATTGACAGTGAAAAAAATTATTCTATAATTGGAATAAGCAATTCATTGTACATATGTATCATCATCCAGTGTGATTTCATGACAGTACATATAGCATATATGACCAGGGATATAGTCACTTATTGTAATACAAGAAAAACATCCAAAATGTTTGTTGAATTGTGCACAGTACAGCTCCAGGCAAAGATCTCTTCTTCAAAGAGCTTAACATGGATGTAATTCCAAAATGCTGCCTTCAGCTATAAATTAAACTTAAGACAAGTTTCAAATGAAATGCTTATTAAATGACAAAACCAGTTTTGCTTTTTACTGTAATTAGAGTATCATACCCGCCAATAATTTTTCCCCCTTTTGCCAACTTATCTGCGGTATTAGTAATTATTTTTATGATTATTTCACTCTTTGCCATATAAAGCAATAGAAAAAGTTAAAACTTAGATGTCTGAGATAATGTTAAACAATTACTCAAGACAAACAATTATAGAAGATTCACTATCATAAATAAAAGTTTGTTACAAAAGCCAAAAACCACGTCACTTTGTTCCGGAACTCACAGGCAAAACAATAGAGAGCCATGAATCTCAATGCATTTATTCAACCCAATTACAGGAACATTTCTTTAGTTTTGTAACAAACCGTTTTCAAGTTTTGCATTGAATGTAAATGAATATTACATTCCAGCATGGGGGGATGGAAGAGCAGGGAAGTAGACTATAACGCAGCGTTTCCCAAACTTTTTTGGCCACTTTTTAGCCCATTACGGAACACTTATAATATTATTTTGTAGTTGTTTGGTTTTCAAATAAAAAATTGCACTATTTATGCTCAAATATATTTTATTTTATAAAACAAAGCAAAAATACAAATTTAAAATAACTTGAACTAACAATTTCTAATTGGAAAGCGCGTATAAAGCAGTACAAAAATCAAGTGCAAGAGTCAAAATTAGAAACAGTGTTCTACTTAAAAAAAAACCCTGTTTTTATATATTAGACAAACAAACAAATTAGATTTTTACTAGGAAAATCTATTTTTATAAACAGAAATACAAATTTGGATTTAATGGGATTGGTGTTTCTGCGTTTTTCTATCACAAATTCGCTTAATATTAAGAATAATGCTGGAAAAAGAGTTTTATGTTAAATTATAGGTCATTCAAAAAGAGTTGTAAACTATGCTTCAAATATGCCAAATTTAAAATTAAATATAATTAAAGACCCTTTTTTTAAAATTACGATTCTTTCATGGAACCCCTATTCACATCGTGCGGAACACCCAGTGTTCCGCGGAACACAGTTTGGGAAACGCTGCTATAATGGCTTGACAGATGGAGCCTCACTGTTCTATATATGCAGGCATACACAGCATGAATTTGGGCCTGGGCCACACCAGATTTGACTGGTACTTCAAGACCGAGAGCCTGCCTCCAGCATTAGCCAACACTGAATGCTTCAGAGCGGGCAAATGCTGCACAAGGGCATAGATGTGCACACGCTTGTGAGACTGGGTTTTTTGCGGGGTGGGGGATAGGGATTCCTGACTTTCTGCAGGCAATCAGCTTATGCCATGAAATATGAAATGTGAAGACACTTAACATGCAGAAGAAACAGACCCTTTCCTTAATTGAGACAGGAGAACAGCACTCTTTTCAGGAAGACCTGTCTGGCATGCACACAATGCACTATATTCCTTTATCGGTTTCATTCCATTACTATTAATAATGTAGGAAAGTTAGGAAGTTAGGAAACAGAAAATTCAAGATGAATATCAGGATACTGTTTTGAATCTGAGATATATTAAGCTACGGAGTAGTCTCCTAAGGGAAGTGATTTAAGCTTCATCAGCACTTGGGACATTGAACTTGACTGGAAAAACACTCGAAAATGTACTGAAATCAGTCCTGCATTGGCAGAGATATGGATTTGACGACTGAATAAATCTTTTCCATCTCCACTGTCTATGATTCTATAAATAACACCATTATTTTCTGTCCCATTTTACTTGTTAGATGCTCCCAGAGAGGAATTCTGGGTATGTGGAAAATATTATTGAAAAGTGTGCCCGGACTGACAAGTGGAATCTATAGCAGTTTGGACAGGAAACCTTACCTAACGTACAGTAAGAAACAGAAGATGCCAGCAAGTTCCCTCCCCACATCCCAAATTTTAGTCTTTGTTCCATCCCTTTAGATGGGCTCTTTTAGCATTCTGGATATTGTGCAAACTGTTTAATGAGAAATGCATTTTTCAAGTCTCTTATTCATGCCTCAGCAATTGGAAGTGGGATCCATTATGCTGGTGTGTGTTTGTATACTACTAAGGTTGGGTAATAATTACATTTTGCCTTACTGGCTGATCAATTATCACAATTATTGCATCAACTTTTTTCCTCTGGAAAACAGTTAAGCATCCCTGCTTCCTCTTTCACAGAAGTAATTCTTGAATGGGGGAGCAATTCTTATGTTTCAGTGAATAACAGCTTATAAAGACAGAAAAACCAAGATGACTTGTCAAAAAATTTGTAAGTGTTTTTCAAAATAGTAAATGAATTGTTGTTCCAACCTTACCAGATATGCATGACACACATGAAAACATATCAGAAAATATGGAGATCATGGTCACGCTTACAGAAAGATGTGTGACCATAAGCAGCTATGAAACTGATAAATCTGTCATTTTAACTCTCTGGCTCTTCTGTCAATCAATAAAACTGTTTATTTACAAGCATGCAGAATTACTGAGTTATTAAAATATGGATGCTTCTTTTAGTTGATAGTTGCTGCTTTAGTATGAAACAGGAACTCTGAAGTAAAATATACAAGTGTAGGCCATACCTGATTCAGACAACAGCGGTACATGGGACAGTTTGCTTCTGGCTCTTGTTAGAGGCCGGCGGGGATAATCTTCATTATACTCCATTTCATAGTTCCCTGGCTGTGAGCCAGCACTCTCCTCCTCACCAGCAGTCCCACAGACACTCCCATTAGTCCTTTCGGTATTTGCCTCTCCTGGAGGCCCACAGTTTGGCAGCGTCCTAAGCGAAAACTCTGACCCAGTGCTATTTGGCCCATTCCTAGTGTACGTGCCACTAGTGGATGGGCACTCCCCATCAGAGCACCCACTAATCCTCCTTTGTGGCTCCTGCTGCCTATAGCAGGAGCACCTGGAACAAATGGCACCCTCCTCACTGTCTCTCTCATTGGAGCCTTCGCTCTTACAAGGGGAGCAGACACACTGCCTGGATTCATCTGCAATTGTTGGACTGGTGCCAGCAGAGTGGCTATTAGCTGTCCTTGGACAATCAGGGCTTGAAGAAGCAGCACTGCAAGAGTTGGAGGTCCCTGTCGATCCAGTGGCATTAGTGCAACCTGGGTACGAATCTTTGATTTTATTCCTGTCAGGCATGTCGCTGGCTGCTTTCATATCTGCTTTAATCTGCTCACTGGTCACTTGACAGCCTTTCTCACAGCTGCTCTCCTCAGCATGGAATTGCTTGACCTGGCCCACTTGGTTGGCATTGCACCTCTTCCGCAGTGGAGTCTTCCCTTTACCGCTCACTGCTGATACAGTAACATTAAGCATGAAAGAACAATAAAGCAAGCGAATGCAAGGCAATAAACACATATGGATATTGCATATGGACAACATGCAGGATAGTATGCTGTAGGACACCACCTAAAAGTGTAGGCAGCCAGGAGTTCAGCTGCAAAGGCTGTGGGGAGGTCAGTGAGGAACCAATATTGAATTAGGACTTATTCTGAAGTTGTGAGAAGTTAACACTTATCCCATTGGCAACTGAATCTCTCTAACATCCTGGAGCTGCTCATCTGAACTGATGTACCAGGCACACATTTGCTGGATGTGCCTAGGGCTTTCTGGAAGCAGCTCACCGGTTAAAAAGGCCAATGTGCGAGAACATGATATGGGAATGTATTTGTAGCAATTCTTAGTTCTCTTGAAAATAAGGGATTAAATGACAATTTAGAACTGATAGTGCTTCATACTTGCAAAGCACTGTGCAGTCATTAATTTACACACCTACATGTGAGGTATGGTAGATAAGTTTTATTCCCATTTTACAGAGGAATAGACACAGAGTCAGTGTCAAAACCAGCATTAAAACTCAGAAACATCTAGCTCCCAGCCCCTTGCTCAGTGTACTAGACCAGATAGCTCCCAATGGCACTGGTATCACCAGGAAAGCTTCTGCAAACAGCTCTCCAAACGTATCTTAATTCTGACATGTAGCTGTCCCCTGCTATTTCAAATCTGAGTCCCCAACCTCATTGCTACACTGTAGCTTGCCTGGGACTTCCTTTGAGTTGAAACTACTAGTCCTATCAAAAAGTACTAAATTACTAACGGTTTTGAGATGCAGATACACACCAGCTACTAGTGTGAAGCCACCAAATTCATTCTCATTCTGAACTAAGGCTGATGTGCGTTCAGATCTGCAGAAATGGAAGGCTAGTAGAGTACATTAAGCCAACACACCACTCAGGATTATTATTATACTGTTAAGTTAGCTAAACCCTTTCTAGGCTTCAAGACCCAGAAGAACCAGGCCATATATACTTCATGTCAATTATCTGCCATCCTGTGTACAGAATGTAATTCAACGTTTACTTCCACCTTTTGCGTACACATGTGGACCAGTGTCCTACTCAGAGTGAGCAGATGAAGACTTCAGAAATGTTATTAAAGTCATCTGTGTTTCTGAAGAGGTATCACAGACTGAGGATAAAGAACTTGGGTTTTATTCCCATCTCTGCCACAGAGCCACCTTGTGACTTTTGTCAAATTACTTTACCCCTCTTTGCCTTAGTTTCCCTTTCTATCCATTGTCTGTCTTGCCTATTTAGACTATAAGGTCTTCAGGGAAGGGATAGTCTCTTGCTGTGTTTTTCCACTTGTACAACTGGGCCTCAACCTTTATTTGAGCCTGTGGGTGTTACTGTAATACAAACAATGACAGTAACAATAATGAGCCTTGTTCCAAAGCAGAGGAGCCCGAGAGCTGAAAAAAGGGAGGATTCACTTCATTCCTAAGCTATAACATTCTCTTTAAGGTCTGGGTCTGGACTACTTTCTCTGGGACATTCCCAGGAAGCCTACATTATCCATTAGATGGCAGTGGCATTTCCTACCCCTCCCCTAAGCATTTGCCTGATAGCTTTTCAACCTGTGACTGTAGGCACTTTGAAAGAGTTCATATGGGCAACACAGTTGCAAATCTGGACATACAGATGTCTACTGTAAGCCACTGATGCAATGAATGTACCTGCAAATATGTATGAGCAGTCCTGTGCCTGCAAAAATCTGCAGCTATGCCTCTGGCATTTATGCTGTATGTCCCCATTTTACACATGTGAATGCAGCATTATGGGGATGTATCCTACTGCTTCATTCTAGGTTGTAATGGATCTGTATGACTAGTCGTTACCTGAGGCATGGAAAAGAAGCAAAATGGGCTCTTTTAAGCTTCAGTCTCCAAATTAGGAGACTTTGCCTAGTGTAATCCAGCCCTTACTAATAAGCCAACCCATACAAAATCTTTCACACCTGACAGCTCTCTGGTTTCCACTGGATCTCTGACTTTCTCTTCTCCATCAGAGTAACTCTGTGCAATGCTGTTAGTAATGCAGGCTCTTGAGGACCCCATGTTCTCTTCTTCATCCTCACTGTCCGAGTCATGGACAGTAATAGGTGCAGCTTTTACGATAGGCTGAAGGCCACTGGGTCCTAAAAAAGGAGAAGAATGCTGACAGTTCATTTACGCCAGGCAATCACTGATTGTAGGGTATTATAATGCAATAGTTCCTGTCTGGTGAAGCTCTCCAACAGTTTGGGAATACCATAGAAAGAGATGGGTTTGGTTCAACCAACTCTGCACGCTTTTCTGTGGGTCCTGCATAAAAACTGAAATGCTGCAAAAGTGATTTAAAGATGCAGCATTAAAACACACTTAAAACATCAAAAGATGTTCTAATCTATCACAAAAAAAAAAAAAAAAAAAAGGGCTGGCACAATAGGCCAGAATTTGGTTTTCTATGACATGCCTCACACTCGAAGTATCCCGTAAGCATCTTCTACAACAGTGAAAAACTGACAATGCAGTAACTGAGGTGCTCATTTGGAAGGCATTTTGTGCTCATCCCTTAGAATCTGTGTTACTGGGAGCGCAAATGTTAGCCAGGACGTTGGGATTATCCTCAAATCCTTTTGAAAAAGCATCCAGGGATGTCAAACTTCCACCCAGGCAACCCTCAAAGATGGCAGAAAAGACCCCTAGTGGTGTAGCAGTCTTCCTCCCAGTAACATCCCAGAGCGTCTGCACTCAGTGCAAACCTATGTTCTCTTGTGGGGCTCAACTCTCATGCTTCTGGCTGTTGGGACAGAGTGCTGCTAACTGTACCAAATTGGCACAGTATATGGTACCTGTGAATAATTTGAGAAATGAACATCAGCATGAAAGTAAATTTCCTGGGGCTTTTTGGAAAAACACTCCAGTGAACAGACACCATGGTTTTGTTTTAAGCTGTTGACATATCTACAGTGCAGTGTGCTGTAAAGCAAATGGCTGGCATCAGTAACTGAGACTGTCTGATGCGACTCATTAATGCAACTTAAATTAGTGCTTATACAAGATGCTCTGGCTACAACACAACCAAAGGGGAGGAGTCCATAAACTGCAGTGGGAGGAGGGAGACCATAAATGCAAGGGCTGCAACAAGGCAAAGCAAGCTAAGAATATTCATACCTTCTGACCCTCTCATTACACTGCAGTATGAAAATTAGGCCTTAGAAGCATAATCCCGCACCAAATCAACTGTAGAAAAGTGGGGACTGTAGAACAGACTTTAAATCACAACAAGTTTCTTTGCAGTATCCCACCATACCAGAGCTATTAATTCAAATGTCTCACATGTCCTAGCTGAAGAAAAGTCAAGTCAGAATAGAGTCACACTGAACTAATGAATCTTGCAACTCGAAGGATCTTGAAGTAATTACTTTCTTTCCAGGATCAGAATTACCTGCTTGCTCCTCATCAACATCCATAGGAATAACTGCTGGATTATGAGCAGAGGCCTCATTCTGATTGTCCCCCGCAGCCACCCCATCATCCTGTGCCACTTCCTCCATATCATTCAGTGCTGAAAAGATCGAGACAATAAAAATCAACCATCAAGAAAAAGAAGCCAAAGCACATAGCTCAACATATGTAGAAGTATTTCCAGTGATAATCACACTGAAGTCACAGAGAGGCACTGTAGTGCTGTAATATCACTAACAGTAGCTGCCTTATTTCCTCATTGAGTCATGCTGAAGCCTCTCAGAGATTATTGGTTCTGTAACTTCTAGGGCATTCGGGTCCAATTCTATACTCTTGGTTTTGCTGAAGGAAGTGGCTCCTTCAGGATTCTCCATTTTTCTTCCTGAAAAGGTTCCTTGCATTACCATGACAAGTTCATCTGGTTGAGGTCTTTATGCTGCTTTCCCCAGAACATCTGTATCATTTCACTGGATGGTATGCTACAAAGTAACGTGATGCAATCCTAACCCTGACCAAGTGAGCTCAAATACAATACACATTCACTTTTTGCCTACAGTCCTGTGCAAATGGCAATGCAAAATAAGACCATTTCTTTCAGAGGCTCACAAAAGATCAGTGGTTACCCTCGGCTGCAATCTGCTGCTCTTCCACCTGCCCATCTTGCCGCAGCTCGTTCTCCTCGTTCTGGTCATTTGGGTGTTGATGGTTGTTGTGATGGATGTTGGGGTTGTTGTTGTTCTGGTGGTTGTTGTTGTTGTCATTATCATTGTTGGAGTTCTGATTACTGACTAGGGCAGATGAAACACCAATCCCTGTGCCAGCACTCAGGCCCACACGAGCACAGCCCTGAAATAAACAAAAACACAAAAAGATTCTAAATTACTGATGTCAAATTGCCACAATGTATCATAACATCGATACAAAACCATTGTATTGATACTGTTATATTTGTCATTGGGTAGTATATGTGTAGATATGGGGAAGGATCTGCCCACAAAACTTGCGGTACTTACATTGCACAGATTGCGTATTTGGTTGTCAAATTTACACCTTTCCCTTTCCTCTTTCAAACTGGCATTAAAAATGTAAAGTGCAATAGTACACTCTTATGGTAAAAAGTTGTAATGCATAGGTCATAGGATCAGAGAAGCTAGAAATTAAAGAAAATCTAGTAGAAGAGTTTGTATTTCCTTTCCAGAGCAGGATAGGCCCTAGACAGAGGACAGATATTAAAATGATACTATTCTTGATTTTCTAATAAAAACCAAAAACATATGTGATAAAGGTTTCTGGAATAATCATCTCATTAAGAAGTATTTAGTACATTGCCACAGTTGTGAACATTGTTATAAGAAGATATTTAACAGTTTGTGGTGGGGGGAATGAGGAGGGGAGACAAAAATCAGAGAATCCATATATGAAAGTATTCACATTCATGAAGAAATAGTACCACAATTTTACCATGCTGCAAAATCATAAGAATGCTTAGAACAATGTGTAATTCTCTCAATACAAAAATAAGTCTCATGAAAAAAAAAAAAAGGCAAAACCAAAATAGCAATGAAAACCCTAGTAAAAATATGGACAGTACATCTAAACCTTTATTTCTGAGGACAACAAAATATTTAATCATTAGTACCACATTCCACCACTACTGCTGTCTGCAAATGGATACAATTGTTCTTCATTGCATATCACAGATTCATAGATCATAAAGCCAGCAGGGAAAACTGTGATACTCTAGTTTGACCTGCATAACATAGGCCATAGAACTTCAGAGCATATCTTTTAGAGAAACATCTTTCATAGCAATCATTGTATTCCTAAGTCACACACAGAACTATTTAATTAATTATAACTATAAAAAGCATGTACCTTAACAGAACTCTGGTATATTTCAGATGCCCTAGCAACAATAAAAAAAAAAAAAAAAACCAACCAAACCTCAAACTACACAGAAAAACTTACCTTAGGAGGTTCCCGGAACATCTGGTCCAGAGAGATAAACTCCAAACTTGGCAGTAATTCAATGAACTGACTAAAAGAATCTAGCTTTATTGCATGGCATCGCACCAGGGTGAGGTCAACTAGCCGGGTCCATCTTGAATGGTCTGTGGAAGGAGAGAGATATATGCTCCTCTTTTATCTCCTATTAGAACTTTTGCAGATTTGAGACGGTTAGCCTTCCATTACCACCACTATGACAGTTTATCAGCATCGGGGTTCCAAATTTCTGCATCTCCATATTTGTTTATCGTGGGACAGAATAGTTAGCAGAATTATGGAAAACGTTCCATCATTATTAGGGCTCTCTCTCTGTCTTTGCCCTACCCGTGTTTTAAAATGACGACGACTGGGGAAAGGAGTAATTCTATTGTGTCTGCTAACTGTTACTTTCTTCATTCTGTAACCAGTCTGAATACAGTCCACATCTATAACGACTGTTCACCAGGGTGGATAAAAATCAATGATTTAAAAAAAAAATCAAAAATAAAAAAAAAATCAGATTTTTTTGATAAAATGCTTTTTGAGGAAAAAAAGATAGTTTTAATAAGATACCTTATAGCTCAAAGATATCATCACGGAACAGGGATTATAAATTCTAATTCTATAGTATGAGACAATATATTCATGTAATGTTTAAGAAAAGTTTTGTAAATGAGTTCTAATAGTTCATGGAGTAGGGACTCAATCTTATGGAGTTCCAGGGGCTTCTGTATAGATCAATGGGAAGCGGCAGCCAGCACATCCCTCGGCCCATGCTGCTTCCCGCAGCCCACATTGGCTGGTGGGATCTGCAACTGGCCAAACCTGCGGACGCTGCAGGTAAACAAACTGGCCTGGCCCGCCAGTGGCTTTCCCTGACAAGCTGTGTGCCAAAGGTTCCTGATCCCTGGTATAGATTATTTAGGTTAATCTTTCTATCTACCCAATGGGACTCAGTGCTCAGTCTAGAAGATACCATCAGAGATGCTTAGTTGCAGTTCTCAAACTGTGGATTTGTCTCTCCAGAGATAACATGCTTGTTAACAGCAAAAAATGTTTTTTAAATAAATAAAATAAATAATATATAGAGGTGAGAAGTAACAGACCTCAACCCTATTTTCCCTCTGCAAATTTGTGTACACAGAGTCAATCCTTTACCGCTCTCTAAAAGTGCAAAGTTTCAAAAAGTTCAATGAACAGAAGATTGTTGGGGACAGAATAGATCTGGACAAGGAGAAGACGTCTGGAAATAAATGTGAGAAGGGAGGGACAGGCAGTAGAAACAAAAATCAAACTGTTTGAGCAGCATATTCCAGAAGTCTTGAGGTCTTTCTGAGTGTAGCCTTCATTGATTTGAGATCTACCATCCCATTCTCTCACTAGAAGGGAAAACCTATAATGGCAGCAGGCCGTAAAAGACCCAGTTTGGGAATATTTTAATGAAGTTCCTCTACCTGTGGGTATGACAGGCATGCGTGCAAAATGCAAACAGTGCAACAAAGAAATGAAAGGCCTGGTTTCCCAAATGAAACAATATCATGAGAAGTGTTCCTTCTCAGGAGGAAGCTGCGTTGAAGATGATGAAAGGAACATGTCTGAACATGCAGGATTTTCAGGTTGGTAAACTTTTTTATTTCATACTTCTTTCTTAAGGACTGCCTGTCTTCCTTCTGGACTATTCTTGAATTCTCATGTTTGAGCAAAAAATATAGTTGTTACTCTATGGTACTATCATTTTAGATGCAGTTGTGATACAAAATAAATAGCTGAAATAGGCTGATCTTCCTTTTACAATTTCACCTTTAAAGTAGTACTGAGTGTCAATGAATGCAATGAGTAATACTAAATGAGCAGTATGGTAATAATAATTAAATAACGGCATTGACTTATTTTGTTTAGGAGAATCCATCCTCAACATACAGGATTCTGACGACTATCCACCTTCAAGATCACCATCATTTCCTATAGTTTCAGAGTTATCTGCCAATGATAGTGTTTCTGTCACATAGCCACAGTATACCACCTGTAGCAAAAAGAAAAAAAAAATCTCCATCATCCAGAAACAACCATAGATAAGTATGTGATAAGAACCAGCAGATTACAAAAAGAGATAATAGATGAAAAAATTGCCCCATTTGTTTATGCAACAAACTCTCCTTTCTGTATGATTGAGAACCCACACTTCATTAATATGGTTCAGTCATTAAGACCAGGATACAGTCCACCCAACAGAGCAGATGTCACAAGCAAATTGCTGGATAAAGTGTATGAAAGAGAAACTGAGCAGTGTGCAAAAGGTCTAGAGGGTAAAATTGTTAGCCTGAGTCTTGATGGGTGGAGCAATGTCCACAATGATCCTGTTGTATGTGCCTGTGTGACAACAGGTACAGAAACAATTGATACTTCAGGAAATGCACACACAGCAGAATACTTACAAGAAGTAGTAGTAAAAGCTATAACAAACTGAAAAAAAATTCAAATGTCTAGTATGCAGCTTGGTCACAGACAGTGCTGCAAATGTATCCAAGATGAGAAGAAATTTAGAAGAGAGTGAAGAGAGTCCCAAGCTCATAACATACGGTTGCAGTGCTCATTTGATGCACATCCTAGCCAAAGACTTCGGTGTTCCAGAAATAAAGGCTAATGTTATTGAAATTGCAAAATACTTCCGTAACAACCACTTTGAAGCAGCTGCTCTGAAAAAAGTGGGAGGAACCAAGCTAATTCTCCCACAAGACGTGCGATGGAACTCAGCAGTGGACTGTTTTGAGCACTATATCAAGAACTGGCCTAATCTGATGACAGTTTGTGAACAAAATCATGAAAAAATAGATGGCCCTGTCACAGCCAAAGTTCTCAACATTGGGCTTAAGAGAAATGGTGAACACATGCTGAGTACCTGGAAGCCTATTTCTGTAGCCTTGAACAAAACACAGGGAAATAGATGTTTTATTGAAATTTGGAAGAAGCTGAGTGAGATGTTAAAAAGAGAAATATGCAATGACAGAGTTAAGTTACAAGCATTAAAAAAACAAATGGGATAAGCACTATCTCCAGCTCATATTCTTGCAAATATTCTCAATACTCGGTACGAAGGTGGAACCTTAACTGCTGAAGAAGAGGAGATGGCTATGACATGGACATCCAGCAATCATCCCTCCATAATGCCAGCTATAATAAACTTCAGAGCTAAGGGTGAACCATTCAAGAAATACATGTTTGCTGATGATGTTTTAAAGAAAGTCACACCAGTGAACTGGTGGAAGTCACTTAAGCACTTGGATTCAGAGACTGTTGAAGTGATAATCTCACTTTTAACAGCAGTAGCTTCTTCTGCCGGTGTAGAAACAATATTTTCTTCCTTTGGACTAATTCATTCCAAATTGAGAAATCGTTTGGGACCTGAAAAAGCAGGAAACCTTGTTTTTCTTTTCCAGATTATGAACAAACAGGAAGATGAAGGTGAAAACGACTGAGTTAGCTGCAGAAGCCAATATTTTAAGTTTCTCATGTTGACCTGGCTGACACAGTCGATTTAATTTTTTTTTAATATTTCATTTAACTATTTTAGTTAAAAACAATTTTAACAAAAACAAAACATGATTTTAAAAAATGTGAATGTTTAACTAAATTCAAAAATTCATATGCTTGTTTTGTTAAAATATTATATGTTTGCTGAAAAAATCCAGACTACATAACGTTGTTGTTTTAGTTAAATAAAACAATTTAAATGTCTGTGTGGTGATGTTCTCCTCCTAATACTGCATGGCAAGAAAATCCTCCAAATATTAATGATTAACCTTTTGAATTGGAGATAGTTCACCTCCCAATGACTTCATAAATATCTGCTTCAATTACCTTTGGCAAATGAAACAACCAATCATTCATTTTCTGATATAGCTGTAAAACTAATCTGAAAAGTTTTCAAAATAAATCACTTAAAAATGTATAGTGTGTACCTTCTAAAAATGAAACCTACATCTATCTCTGAATTGTGAGGAATATGTATTAAGGTTATAACAACCAACAAGAATGCACTTTTATGTATAAATCCATGATTAAATGGAGCCTTCCTGACTAGTGATTTAAATCCATCCTGCTGTTCACAACCCGTATGAAAAGCATTTGTAGTCTCAGTCTAGCTCATAACAGACAAGCATTCGCATCACAGGAATCACTATCGTAATTAGCACTAATTTGCACTCTTATCAACTCTCAGGAAAGGGGACCAGAGTAGAATCAGCGATAGACACGAAAATACACTCTCATCATCAAACCTGGTCCTACAAAGTCAGAATTCAAGCACAATGAATTATCATGAAAACTTTTAACTTGGACTAACCTTATTAAATGGGTACATCATAATTTTATATGATACACTATTCCACTATATTTCTCACTTACTAATTTGCAAACATCAATAATTCCTAACTACTACCCCAATCTACAGTGCAAATTAACAATACTCTGCTTGTGTGTATATATATTATATATATACACACACACGCATACACACACACAGAAGGCATGCCCTCAACTACCAAATCTTTAAAAAAAAAATAAAAAAAAAATAGACCATTTCTTGGTCTCAGATGTTTCCTTAAATTGCAGGATTATGATGTTCATTTACTGAAAGGAGTTTAAGTAGAAATCTTCATCCTGATGTGAGGCATTCACATTGTATCTCCAGCATTCCAAAAGCATTCAATACCTGTGATCCAATTGTTTGGGTTGTGCAGATGTGGGCAGTTGTACACGACCAGATACTTGATGCAAGAGAATACTTCATTTACAGCTTTCATTCCAATGTCTGTGATGATTCCTGGATTTTCAACGACATCAGCCAAGCCATATTTTACCAAGTCCCCATTAGTCATTTTGCCTAAAGAAAGACAATAGAAGATTTCAGCAATCTGCCGCTTCAGAAGTTGCAGACTTTCAATAAGCTTTTTCTGAGTCCCATACTGTAATCCCATTTGACACAAAGACCAGAGTATTATTTTCATTAGACAAAGCAAAGTCTCTGTCCCAGTTACAATGGAAGTTTCAGGGGGTACAGAAAAATCATACTTGACTAAACATCACCAGATTCAAGAGCAATAATTATTTATATTCTTTTAAAAGCAAGTCTTAGAAAAAAATACACCCAAAACTATCAATTTGCACTATCCTAACCCTCACCAGGTAATTTAAGAATTTTTTTCAAAAATGTGCATACATTGTAGCAAAAACTCATCAACATATCCCAGATGAAGGGTTTCAAACTGTGGGAACTCCAGTTCTGCCATCTTCAGTGCAGAAAAGACACCATCTTTGGTCAGGGAAGGTTGAATTCGCACTTCATGCAACCTAAAAGCAATCAAGTACAGTTCACATTCAAGGTGAGATGCAACAAAGCACTGTTTAGTGCAGAAAACATCCGAGTGAATGCCTCTGTTCCACTCTAGGCAGTAAAATGAAAACATTTATTTGACAATGGTGAAATCCAGTGGATACCTGCATCCTTCAGTGACAGTATTTTGCAGTTATACAGCAATGAGGAACTCCACGCAATTTATAAATACTAATTAAGCCTCATACACACCTGCGAGAAAAATACTAGTATACTCATTTTACAGATGACAAAGTGCAGTAACTTGGCTCAGACCACAGAACAAGTCAGTGACAGACCTAACAACAGAACCCAGGCATGGTAATTCCCAGTCCTTTCCTCTAGCCATTTGATATTCTTGTTATAGATTGTAAAAGTTCACATGGCTTTTCTCTTGAACATTTAAAACTTCTTGTTCTTCAAACACTGGGAATTTATTAAATTATCTAAACAACTGTGATTTGAAGAGAGAGAAACCAGAAAGGAAAGACAATGGCTGGGGAAGGCAAGTACCTTCGTGCAGCAGTTATGATGAGGTAGCCAAGATCCACTTCAAGAGCATTCTTGCAAGCTCCCAAAACTATAGTGTGCAAATTCCTAAAACCACCTGATAACGGGAAAGAAAAGCAAAATTTCACTTTAGTCAATGGGTTGTGGCATTAAAACGTTACTCACTTTCCTGGTGTTATTTTACGAATGCAGAATTGCAACTAATAAAAAGAATACATGCCATTTTAAAGAAAATTAATATAAGCTTCCTTACGTTGACACCTACTGGTAGGAGGTAGCCCTGACTACAACAGAAGTTTCCCAAGAAGCTATTTTTTTTAAATTAAAAGTGACCTTCCTTCAAATTATTCCTGCCAGTTCCACCCTCTAGAAAGTGAAATGACAGTAAAGATTGACATTTGGTTGGAATGTCAAAAGGTAGCAATTCTTTAATAGTTTCCACTGTTATAGAAATATAGAACTTCAATTTAACTTAGCTTTTATTTGTTTTCAGTATTAGTATACAAAAATGTGTCACTAAAGCATATAGTTATACACAGAAGATTAAAACAATACCCAAAAATAAAATAAAAGTCCCATTATTAACACCCTTTCAACATGGCTAAAAGCATACTAATTAAAGAACAAACTGTAGAATAAGATCGGTACCCATGAGATGCCCGAGGTAATTTTGTTCTATTCTTCAGGGCAGTAGGAAGTTGTATACCTGATCTCCAGCTATCTTCTACAACATGCTGGATAAGTCCTCCAAGAAAAGGAACTCGAACCAGTTCTAAATGCTCCAGGTTTCGGGCAGAAGCCAAACCCGTCACTAAGGGGACATATTTCAAAGAATTTGTGGGTCCTGCAGAGAAAAGAAA
The DNA here is from genome assembly GCF_965152275.1 of Natator depressus. Classification (NCBI taxonomy): domain Eukaryota; kingdom Metazoa; phylum Chordata; order Testudines; family Cheloniidae; genus Natator; species Natator depressus. The sequence continues at coordinate 22,519,158 of NC_134241.1, forward strand.
TCTTCTGATAGGGAACATATACACAGAAGGTTGCTTATTTAATACATCATTCAAATAACGCAGCCATCAGATACGCCTATTTGCACCCGTTCAGTTCAGCAAGTTATCAGAACTAAGAACTAGAGGTGTTCTATTAACGTAACAACTCAATACAGCATAGGAGAATTTTTTCCTCAATATCAAACGTGAAATAAAGCCTTTGATTGCTTCTGGAGTACCGCATGATGGGTATCCCAAGATCTTATCTGCATTAGAAAACTTAGTAACCTTACTACAGCAACTGCTAGCAATGGTGCAGCTGTACAGGTGTAAGTGCTAGGGTAGACAGGGCTCAGGCATTTTTACCATCATGTTCTGAGCTAGTGCCCTTTGGTAGTCTAGCACAAATGCAGTTACAATATCACTAGTACAGGTACTAGTTTTTTCCTATATAGATGCACCCCTTACCTGCACAGTTCCTCATGACAAAAGTGCGTAAGCTGATACAAAGGAAATCTTTAAAGGGCTGTGGTTTGGTGAGCCTCACCCACTTCAAATAAAGATGCCTCAGCATTGGGATACAAGGAATTTCAGGGACATTTACCCCTAAAATACAGGAACAACAACAAAAAAACAAATCAGGTCCCACATTAAACAAACTTTCAGACGTATACTCTAGAATGAATCTCTGGGCACGTCTACACTACAAAATTAAGTCACCCTAAGTTAGGTTGGCATACAGTTGCCGCAGTAATTACATCGCTTGTGCGTGTCTACACTTTGCTCCTTGTGTCGGCTGTGCGCGTCCTCACCAGGAGCGCTTGCACTCTTTGAACTGGCAGTGTGGGGCATTGTGGGACAGCTTCTGAAAGCCAGTAACGGTCAATGTAAGCAATGCAGTGTCTATACTGACATTGTGTCAACCTAACTACATCAATATTGACTCTACACCTCTCATGGAGGTGGAGTTATTAAGTTGATGTAGTGCGCAAGTTACGTCAGCAGGAGTGAAATTTTAGTATAAACACTTACAGAGTTAGGTCAATACAAGCTGCCTTGCGCCAACCTAACTCTATAGAGTAGACCAGGGCTTGGGGTAATTAGAGAAACCAGATGGGTGAGGTTTACTAGACCAACTTCTGTTGCTGAGAGACAAGCTTTTGAGCTTACACAGAGCTCTTCTTCAGGTCTGGGAAACTTCCTCAGGCTGTGTCTACACAAGCAACTTATGTCGATATAACTACGTCACTCAGCGGTGCGGAATATCCACCCCCTGAGCGACGCAGTTATACCGACCTAACTCCCAGTGTAGACAGCACTATGTTAATGGGAGGGCTTCTCTGGTTGATGTAACTACTGCCTTTCAGGGAAGTGGATTACCTACACCAGGGACTGGCAACCTTTGGCACGCAGCCCTCTAGGGTAAGGCCCCTGGTGGGCCGGGCCAGTTTGTTTACCTGCTGCGTCTGCAGGTTCGGCCGATTGCGGCTCCCGGTGGCCGCGGTTCGCCGCTCCAGGCCAATGGGGCTGCGGGAAGCGGTGTGGCCCGAGGGATGTGTTGGCCGCCGCTTCCCGCAGCCCCCATTGGCCTGGGACAGCGAACCGCGGCCACCGGGAGCCGCAATCAGCCGAACCTGCAGATGCAGCAGGTAAACAAACTGGCCCGGCCAGCCAGAGGGCTTACCCTGGGACGCGTGCCAAAGATTGCTGATCCTTGACCTGCACCAACAGGAGAAGCCCTAGTGTCAGCCTAAGTAGCATCTTCACTGATGTGTTAAAAGGCTGCAGCATTGCCACTGTAAGTGTAGACAAGCCCTCAGAGTGGTCACAGCTAAATTCAAGATGGAACAGATTGTTTAGCATAAGTAGTTAACACATATTTCAAGGGACCATACAAGTGACGTGGCCTGTTAACACCCTTCCAGTCATGAGTGGTGGGGGAAAAGCAGGAGGGTAGGGATTGCAAGTGGGTTATAGATTGTTGTAATAAACCATTAATCCAGTGTCTCTAATCAGTCCATGATTTTTAGGGTCTAACAACACATCTCTCAGAGTAAATGATTTTGACTTTGATGGGGGGCACTTACACCCATCTCTACAGATTGTGCCCCAAGAGCAAATGGAATACTTCAAGAACTATGGGCTCTTGAACTGGGAATTCACCACCATCTGTCAACACAGTCACACCGGAGTTTGCGTTCTGGAACTCTGCTGTCCTAGAGTCAAATATAGGTTCCAGATTATGCAGCATTTCAAATCTTTTAAATTCATTTGTATCTAAGGAAACTACTCACCAATAAACTCTTACCTACTAAGTGCAACGTCTGAATTTTAGCTCCTATAGGAATTTTCAGTTTGTTTTCGGGCGGGATTGGAAAAGCACCATTACGATTACGAAACTTCCCTAAAATATGAACTTGTGGCATGTATGTCCAAATGGCTTCCACCAGCTCCAAATGAGAGGTCTCAACACCCTGGATAAAAGTACAATAATAAGCAAAGGCAAGGCTCCAATTGCCATATTAAGCAGAAATAAAATTTCTCTTAACCAAGTAAACTTCTCAGTAATGCTCAGAGCTTGAGGCAATGCACGAATTCACTTGACATTTGCAGAACCATTTGCCTTAAAAGCAGAAGTGGTCACAGGAAACTACTTAATTAGCTGCAATACTGCTGTAACTAATGGCCTGATCTTGAGAAATGCTGAGCACCTGTAACTCCCATTGAAGTGACTACAAAAAACCAGCACCCATTTGTAAACTAGCAACACATTTTGTAAACGTTTACTTCAGCTGCCATCAATGCAAGACAAAGATTAAATGCACAACAGTACTGCATCCAAGCAAGAAGTTACAACATTAATAGAGTTAATTAATCCCAACCATCTATTTCCTCTGCAGCCTTATCAAGGATCATAATATCAACTGATGAAAGGCATTTATCTTTTGAACCTGCACACTTACCAGCAGATTTGGGCAGGCCTGCAAGGCCTCTAGCACTCCAGGAATGCTGAAAGCTTCATGGCCACGGACTCTGCGCCTTTCAAGATACCTGGGATGAAGACCATAGAGTTGTTCAATGTCTGGCATCTTCCTCAGCAACGTTAGGAAACTGGAATCAGTGAAACCTATGAGGAAGACACAAGTTTTGAATGTTTAGTGACAGTAAACATCTAGCTGTACAGACAGAACTTATGCTGCAATTCTCTGTGTATAGCAAAAATGTATACCTTCAATGTATACCTCGAAATCAGCGGCACTGCTATGGGTACCCGCATGGCCCCACAGTATGCCAACATTTTTAAGGCTGGCTTAGAACAACACGTCCTCAACTCTCGTCCTCTAATGCCCCTACACTACTTGCGCTACATTGATGACATCTTCATCATCTAGACCGATGGAAAAAAAGCTGTTGAGGAATTCCTCCATGATTTCAACAATTTCCATCTCACCATCAGCCTCAGCCTGGACCAGTCCACACAAGAGATCCACTTCCTGGACACTACGGTGCTAATAAGAGATGGTCACATAAACACCACCCTATACCGGAAACCTTCTGACCGCTATACTTACCTACATGCCTCCAGCTTTCATCCAGACCACACCACACGATCCATTGTCTACAGCTAAGCTCTGCGATACAACCGCATTTGCTCCAACCCCTCAGACAGAGACAAACACCTACAAGATCTCTATCAAGCGTTCTTACAACTACAATACCCACCTGCTGAAGTGAAGAAACAGATTGACAGAGCCAGAAGAGTACCCAGAAGTTACCTACTACAGGACAGGCCCAATAAAGAAAATAACAGAACGCCACTAGCCATCACCTTCAGCTCCCAACTAAAACCTCTCCAACGCATCATCAAGGATCTACAACCTATCCTGAAGGATGACCCATCACTCTCACAGATCTTGGGAGACAGGTCAGTCCTTGCTTACAGACAGCCCCTCAACCTGAAGCAAATACTCACCAGCAACCACACATCGCACAACAAAAACACTAACCCAGAAACCTATCCTTGCAACAAAGCCTGTTGCCAACTGTGTCCACATATCTATTCATGGGACACCATCATAGGGCCTAATCACATCAGCCACACTATCAGAGGCTCATTCACCTGCGCATCTACCAATGTGATATATGCCATCATGTGCCAGCAATGCCCCTCTGCCATGTACATTGGCCAAACTGGACAATCTCTATGTAAAAGAATAAATGGACACAAATCAGATGTCAAGAATTATAACATTCAAAAACCAGTCGGAGAACACTTCAGTCTCTTTGGTCTTTCGATTACAGACCTAAAAGTAGCAATTCTTCAACAAAAAAAACTTCAAAACCAGACTCCAGTGAGAGACTGCTGAATTGGAATTAATTTGCAAACTGGATACAATTAACTTAGGCTTGAATAAAGACTGGGAGTGGATGTGTCATTACACAAAGTAAAACTATTTCCCCTTGTTTATTTTCCCTCCTACTGTCCTTGTCAACTGCTGGAAATGGCCCACCTTGATTATCACTACAAAAGGTTTCCCCCACCCCCGCTCTCCTGCTGGTAATAGCTCACCTTTTCTGATCACTCTTGTTACAGTCTGTATGGTAACACCCATTGTTTCATGTTCTCTGTGTATATAAAATCTCCCCACTATATTTTCCACTGTATGCATCCGACGAAGTGAGCTGTAGCTCACGAAAGCTTATGCTCTAATAAATTTGTTAGTCTCTAAGGTGCCACAAGTACTCCTTTTCATTTAAAAAAAAAAAAAAAATCCTCAGCCCTCCCATGCCAGAAGAGGTATTAGATGATATAATAGATGGTTTCCATCCCCAACTTTTATGAACTAATATTCTATATGTTCTGTTGCCTTTATATCCCTCAGGGCAAAGCTGTCAAAACTATAGGACTAGTTGCATCTCTGTCCTCTGTCAGGTCTCTCTGAGTGCACCTCCATGAGCGTCAGGCCTCGTCCATTTACCTTCTCCTGGGGGGAATCCCATTATTCTCCCACTCTTAGATGAGGCCCTGGTCTACAGGACCCCATGTATCAACGGTGCTAACCCGGCAGGTCTGATGGTTTTGGTACCTGTGGTTTTTCCCTTTAAGAATCTGTGACCAGTGGTGAATACAGTGATCAGACAGCCTTCTTAACCAAAGTACTGATTAGTCATAACAGTAGGAACAAAATACAAGAGAAACAGGACTTAAAAACAATAAACAGTCTGTATACATGTATATCTCATCTCAATACCCTCCTGACAGGAACCCCTGTAAGTCTAACTTCCCAGACACTGCAACCTCTGGAGTGTCGCTCACCATAGCTCTCCTTCCCCTGCCTTCCCCTCCCCGCCCAGCCAATACAGCTTCTTACCTAAAGATATGGCAAAGTACTTCATGTGAGAGCTGGTTCATATAATCTTTTGGCTCATCTAGTTTGGTAGTTTCAGAGACTTCCCTACTCTTTAAATCCAGTGCAAGTCTTACTGTTCAGATGCTTGCTCCTCCCACCCCTGACAAATTCAATGGGTGAGCTAAGCAAGGGTTGGAGGTAGAACCTCCAAGTGAATGGCTCTTATATTGATCTTGAAGTGTTGGCAAATGGGTAGCTAGATGAAGTCGTACTCTTTCTTACCAGCATGCAAACAGCCTCTTCTTGAACTTCCCCATGTATTCATACATTAAACCCCCTTACAACAAACATACATTATTCATAACTTGTTATGGAGCAGCCCCATTTTCATCACTGTAGTATTCAACACACATACAGGCGGGATTTTAAAAAGTACCAAAGTGAGGAAGGCACCAACTACCACTGAAAGTCAGCGAGAGGTAAGCACTCACCTTTCTTGGCTGCTTTCAAAAAGCCCATCCCATATGTCTCTGTATAAACGATATCATAGCTCAGCTAGGTCTCATCAATACAATATTAACATAATACCCAAATGAAGTGTACTTCTTACCAGTGGGCATGTATTCCCACCAGCGGCCTGCACAGAGGTCCACAACCTTCACCACTCTCAGGTACAGGGTGACCGCTTCCTTCAGCTTCCGGGAGAGGCATTCCATGCACATGATATCCTGCAGGGGAAGGTACCTTTCGGATGGAAAGAAACTCTGTTCATCAAAGACATTCGTTCATTTTCTCTCACACCAAAGAACATCCAGAAGATTAGTATACAAACCCAGACGTTCCTCACATCTAGCATGGATTCAAATGAGATTTTTCAGATAGTACTGTAGCAACCTATGTAATGTCGCTAGGCAGAAGGGGCAGCAATTTGTTCATCAGGCGGCCAATGCACTTAAGGTAAAAAACAGAACAGTGGCCTTGCCGTGTCCATAAGGGTCTGAGGTAGAGAAGGGAGACTCCGTGATACTTTAGTACGTGTAGGGGCCTATTTCATTTCTGACCAAGTCTTGCAAAGTTGCCATACCCGGAGATCTGGAAACTTTCTACCTTTGAAGTGTGCATTTTAATTCTCTAGTTCATTGTAAATGGGGATCCGTTTAGTAGGAGCTGCCCCACAAACATACTTGCAATCTGTGGGACATTTTAAACTTGTCAGCAAGATATTTGAATAATGTGGCTGGCATGTAAAGTCTAAGAGTATCTGTAAAATTCTAGTTAGAGTATTCCATTTATTTTTTAAATGGAATGAACCATTTGACTAAAACTCTCTGTGGCAGGGTCAGTGCTGCTTCAATATACCCAGACATGCATCACTTGTAATGTATGCACGGTAACTGAATTGATCAGAGACATTATAGTGCATGGCTGCACACCTTGGAGCACGATCATGCCTAAAACGTGTAGGAAAGATTGAATGGCAAGATTGCAATGCTAACACTAAGGGAATCTGTATGAGTGAAACAAAGTTATGCAACAAATTTTAGACATGCATCTACAAGGTATAAAAAGATAATTTGCCTTAGAATGAATATTGTATCTATCATCAGTGTACGCTTGCAGACTTTTTTTAGTCAAACTTAACTTAAAATAAAAAATAAAAGATATAACATTTCTCTGCTCTTTTGCTTGCTTCTACATGATACTAATAGCAATTTTCACATAAGGTAGTTCTCAGTGTACATGACTATATCAAAGAATATGAAGCGTGTTTCTCTGGAGAGATAACTTATTTATATAGTGCCACCTATGTGCTTAGTTTTAACAAAAGAAATAAAGGTAGAGTTCCACAAGAAAGAAATCCCATACATTTCCTCTGTATTGTCCAGCAAAACCTCATCCACAAATACTGAGGACTAAATTTAATTCCCATCTAACTAATGGCGGTACAGCTAGTATTTTCTGAACGCCTGTCATTTGATTTTTATTCACAGATACCGAAGTGGAAGGTATGGGGAGACAAAAAATACAGCTTCTTACCTAAAGATATGGCAAAGTACTTCATGTGAGAGCTGGTTCATATAATCTTTTGGCTCATCTAGTTTGGTAGTTTCAGAGACTTCCCTACTCATGCAGCATGGTTTCACATTTTTCCGTCGAGGCCCCATATTTGCAATGATTTCTGATTAAAAGGATCAATTTTCACAATGTTATACAAATTCAGTGCAACTGAAAGACAAAAAGTGGGAGAAAGGATACAGAGTAATAAACATTAGTTTACAGAAGGACTCAACAAAATCTGCCACTAAAAATTAACTCTAGAATGCCATTATCCAAATGAATCAACTAAAAAGTGGAAGGATTGTTCTGGCAAGATATAAATCAATCTGCCTTGTGTATAAAGCTGGAAAAAAATTCCAGCCAAACGAATGAAGACTAACTAGAAAGTCCCTTTGAACCAAGTAAAATTAGTAAACAGAATACCACCTGGATCTCTTATGTACATATCCAAGTAATGTAATTATAGGTTACTTCTGTAGTCACCTTTCTCTAACTTAGAAAACAATAAAATGTCTCTGGAATTGCCACCCACATAGCAATGAGCAAAGACAGCTCATGCAACAATAGATACAGAAAATTACTAACCAAAGTGGACACATTTCAGTGTACTATGTCCAATCCAAAATTAAATTATTCTGTCCTAAAAAGGAAAGGCTCTTACAATCTTGCTTAAAGTTCTTAACTCAGCAATGTTGCATACATTTAATCTCTCTCTATTTTTATTGTTAAATTTGTAGCTTACTATATTTCTGTAAATGTTGTTTCACCATAATTTGTGCAATATGGCTGAGTTAAAGATGCTGCATTTTCTGCTACTGAAATAATCCAAACCAAATGTTAGCAGTTTTTGCATTAATTTGTTTAGTTTTAAAGAAAAAGTGCCATGTTTAATACCTCTAATTAAGTTGACAGCTCACAGAGATGAATGGCATGAGGTAGGAAGAGTTCACATCCTTGCTACTGATGTTGTTTAGTTCAAGACTGTTTTCTGGACAGTTACGTTGACAGAGTATTGTTAAACCAATAAACTCTGTCATGGATTTAACTTTCAACAGAAAGAGATGAAAACATTTTTGTAATGAAAGTTCAGAATTTCCAGACTGCAACAAAAATTGTGGAAAGACTCCAAAACTGTGATACACACAAATTTTGGATGGTCTATATTTTCTCCTGATCATGATGGTAAATTATTATTTTTATGAAAGATTATTTTGTTTAATTTAATTCAATTCATACAAAACTATTTGTGGGGGTCTTTCCCACAACAAGAAAATGATTGTAGAACAACAAATAATTGGCAGGAAGACTCAGGGCAGGTGGACATGAAAATACTTTGAGTTAACTTTTGTAAACTGACTAGATTTTAAGTGGAGTGTGTCCTCTAACATGTCAAGTGTCAACTTTCATCACTTCTCTGTGATAAGAAGTGTTTAGTAGGAAATGCGTTTCTTAGCTTCACAATATGCAACAGATTTTTCTTCAGTTTTTCACAAACTAAAATTCATCAACCAACAGAGTGTAAAAATATGAAGTTATCAAAATCATCTGTTGCAAATGTTGTGGTTAATGTTACGAAACACTATATATTGTCGATGTTAAACATGTTATCATTTAACTACATATTGTATTTCTACTGTGATTCTACCAATAGCCACAATACAAATAGTACATTACATGATTTCCCCTCATTCTTTATTTTCCCAATACCTGGGGTCTTTAGCTGCTCACAACCAGTTCATTTAACTGATCTTGGTTCTCTTCCTTCTTTGGTCAACTAGTAGATGAAGAATAGATAAAAAAGGACTGAAGGGTATAGCTCTGATATACTTACTTCAGGTTAGGACAGTTTATTTCAAAAGCAGGTTGATGGACATATAAAGAGCATCTTATAACAGATTAGAGAAAAATTGTGTTCACCAAATGCAAGTTTTGCATCAGACAAAAAACCTCAAAACGTTATGAACTTCACTGAGATCTAACGATGGGGAAAGGTTTTATTTAATAGCTAATTTGTCAGCATTCTAAATTTTGAAATCATACAACACACACCAAGGTTATGCCACCCTTCTTCCCCTCAAGAGATATTGTTAAGTCATATCTGGCCCTACATATAATGTAGATTTTACAAAACTTAGCTTTTACAAATCCCAACATCAACAGAAATGTTTGTTTATATATTCATCAGTTACAATATTTTCAATTGAAATATTGCAGCATCGTTCAAGCATACAAGACCGAGAATGAAACTGACTAGAAAAGGCCCATAAAGAAATGAGATTATTCTATTTTGCCCAACCTGGTAGATTACTGCATGTAGTAAGTACATAACATAACCAAGGAAGATTAGGTTTATAAAACTGTCAGATTAATATTAAGGTTGTTTGTAACAAATCTACCTTAATTGTATGATTTTAATGTGACAAGATCCTTTTTTAAAAGCCTTCTAAACATAAGCATCTCTGTAACTATAAGATCACAGTACTGTTCTCACACGGGCCCACAAAACCACACACCCTTTACACCTCCATAAAAAGAGGAACACACAGGCCAACTAAATATTTTATCATCAACCAATAAGCAAGGATCAAGATCCCAACCGAGCCACCCAGCCCATCTTTAAGACAAGATTTCCCAAATAGGATCCAGAGACACTGGGGGACTTTGGTACAAATTTTTATAAATGGGTATCAAAGTTTCTCTATGTTATATGGATTCCAAGTGAATTTCCCCATACTCCTCCAGTTGGAGGACAGACAGACAGCAGCAGAGAATGGAAAACATTTTAGTTTTATACAGAGAGTTTAAGATATTTCAAGATAAAAAGAGTGTCTGATATAAGATAACACATGAAAAGGAAGATTTAAGTCAAGTAGAAGGTAAGTCAGTGGTTTGAAGTGGAGGAGGAGGAGGAAACCAGGGAAGAGCTCCACAGAGAAGTAAAAGAGCCACCTCCACCTGTGGGAGTCCAGTGCAGAAAATCTAAAGGTATGAGTTAATCTACATGAGCAACTCCAGACTTTTCTCTGGTGATGACTGTGCTTTGAATTAGATCTCATCACTGAGACAGAAAAAACCTGGTCACCCAGAACTATGTAATCTTTGTAGAGCAGCGTGTGGGGTATCCAGTAATGAGCGTAGGGAGTAAGTTTCTACATACAAGTTTTTAAAACTAACATTCTCACTATTTTAGTTCTGCTGTTTTACAACAACTGACTTCTAAACAATCCATACATATTCCTTTAATATTTAAACAAAGTAGGCAGAAAATGCAGAGAATTGTATTCTTCTCAATTTAATATAGTTAAGGTAAAAAAAAAGATCCTACACGAACAATGGTTTGATTAGTGACTTCTGTGTTCAATTAGTGTTCTGTGTTCAATTAGTGACTTCTGTGTTCAACTTGATAAGTTTAGAAAACTCCTGTTTTTATTAGTAACAACCAGAACTGTCAGCTTAGCCTCCTTTTGGAAAACAAACTGAGCAGTTTCAAAAATACTGTACCAGCAATTGTGGAATCAATGAGCTGTCAATTTTGTTGACAGTTTGCAAAACAGAATACAACCCAGATCAAACTGCTAGTCTGAGTATTGCAAAACTTGGTTTCATCAGTAGACATAGTAGCACTGACCTGGAAGATAGGGGGAGCAAATATGTGCTGCCACCAGGGACTACTTAAGAAGAACCACTTGAGACAATAATCATATGCTATCTACTATGACATTCCTGTCATTATCGGGTAAGGTGATCCTAAAGAATGTCTGTAAATTTTTTTTTAGTGCAGTAGGCAAAAAGCAATGTAAGAGAGATAATCCCCATCTCCTACTATATCTTTGATAGTCACATTAAATGTGACTGCTGCTTGGGGATTTTTTTTTTTTGCAGGGGACAGGAGAGAACAGGGGAAAACATCCTCCTATAATTTATTTTGTGGGAGCTTAGTTTTCTATTGCATCCTGTCTCTGAGAAAAGTGGACTTTTCCACCTTTTCCAGGTGGTACTTTAGAAGAGACATCACTATTTTTCAGGCCTGTTTTTTGCTGTGATGAGACGTTACTCAAATGTAACCCCCTTTCTTTGAAGTAACTAGGGAGAAAAAGCAAGAAAAAGAGGACACTAACTAGAAAGCACCTCCACCTGCCTCAGGTTTGGCACGGCATCAAGAGGGATGAAGCAGGGTCTCCCAGGGCAGCCTCATGCACTTACAGCAGAGTACGTGCCGGTGGGGAGTCAGGGAAGCAAATCCCAAAGGAAGCGGGGAGAGCGAGAGAAAGACACTCGCTCTACACGGCAGAGGGGACCCACCCCAGCAGGGAAAAGGTAATCCAGACCGCGGGTCCCCCCAGGCCACTGCAGCTGGGAAAGGGCCCCTCCCTCCATTCCCAGCGGCAGGCCCAGGCGAGAGGTCGGTCGGTCAGTCAGTCAACCCCCCCAGCAACGGCCGCCCGCCCCAGCGCCCGCAACGGTCATCGCTGCCAGCGATCACGGCCCAGGTCATCGCCCACCAGGAAAGCGGGGCACACGCCGCTCCCCATTCCCTTCCACAGGGCCAGTGCCACCCCGACCCGGCGCCTCCCTCCTGTCCCCGGGGGCGCGTGTGCGGGGAGCCAGAGCAGTCGCACGTAACCCTAATCCTACCCCTCCCAGCCCCGCCGCCCCTTACCTGGCCGCCAAGTGCCGCCTGTTATTGTGACTGCGAGGGGGAGGGATAACCCCGACAGACACTTCCGACCACCCAGCGCTTCCGCTTCCGCCTCCGCCCGCGGCGCTTCCGGTCCCTGACCCCAGAAACAGGGAAAATCAACCCTCTCTGCGGCCCTCCCGCGCCACCATCTTGGATGCGGCACCTCGTGCATATTTCCATTGCAGCCCAATCGCCGCCATCTTGGTTGTGGCCTCTCTGCCTTCAGGCGAATGGCGTCTCTGTATGGGCGATGGGAGGGAGTAGCAGGAATCCCAGCACCACCCCAGGCTGTTACTCCCCGATGGAGGCCAGGTTTACTGCCCTGCGGGAGCAGACTCAGCCACCAGCAAACCTATCCATCCCGTGTACCATCCCTGCCAGGCTCAGCCCCCACTCTGTACAGGGTTGGGGTCCGGCCTGGAGCTGCAGTGCAGCTCCCCAGGGCCCAAGGCCAGCAGGCAGTGGGCAGCTGACCAGGTTGGAGCATGGCACAGATCTGATGTCTCACAATTGTGTTGTACATCTGTACCCCAGTGTCTGGGCCCAGGCTGGCTGGGGAGAGGGAAAGAGAGAGAGAAAGGCCTAGATCCTCAAAAGTATCTAGGGGCTTACATACCTTTGAGGATTTGAATCTAAGCCTGCTTGTGCATGATTTTCAGCTGTGCATTGTGAGAGAGTCCAGTGGATGTAGCGACACTATCACTAGGGTACAAAAAATGGAATATCCATTTTTTTTTGCATGGAATAATAACTGAGCCCATAAAACTGGACAGCTGGCAGCACGTGCACAGCACCCTTACAGATTTCAATCCACCCGTGCACAAGCCCTTTTCTGTTCATTTGCCACAAGCGTTCATCTGAGCAAGGTCTTATGCATATGACTATTCACAGAAAAGGAATTTTGGGCTCATAGAGATTCTTTTAATCAAGAAACAAAATTCAGTTTGTGACACAATACATTTGTTTGGAGGAGAAGCAGAGATAGTTCCAAAGTGTTTGCTTAACTAGTATGGGAACAGAAACAATAACATGTGACTTAAGTGACCATTCTCACAAGTTCAGTAGCAAATTTTGAATAATGAATAGCTAGAAGTATAACATTTCTTCACATAAACTATGTCTGAAAAAATTATAATGAATACATTTGTAAAAATCATGATCAAGCATGCAACTTTGACTTGAAAAATAGTCATACATTATCTTCAAAGATTTTAACACAGCCACAAAGTCAGTGATTGTTATCCGGCTAGTTGTCTGTGTCAAAGTGCATTGGTGGCATTCGTGTTTCTTCATTCAGGATATCTCTTTTAATCAATCCATTTGGACTGATCCCAGTGGAAAATTGCTATTGACTCAAGATCTCCATTATGTGTGTTTCCTACAGATCTAAATAAATCCAACCTCAAAGACTATTCATTATTGAACATACTTTATTATCTGTGGTTTATTTATGTTATGAAGGCTGATATGTAAAATCAATTGTTGATTTAATGATTCCCCCGCAAAAGCATATACTGCTTTGTGTTGAAAAATAAAATAAGAAAAAAACCTTTTTAGTTTATTGAACAAACATAAGGAGACACGGGGAAGCCACTAGGAACCCCTGGTGCACAGGATGATTTGAGACTCTTTGCTCAGAGTTCTTACAACACCTCCTATTTGTGCTTTACACCAATTCATCCACTATTCATCCTAGAGGGGGAGAAGAGACAGTTATAAAACAGACAAAATGAACTCAGTGCCTTAGTCCAGAGCAGTAAAATGTTCCAAATAGTCCTCTATTCCACACATTAAACAAAGGAAACTGACACTGAATTAATCAATAAAAGCCCTGGATTTACCATTGTGCTAACATTCTCCTTTGCGCTTTATGCCAATGGGGACTCCAGTTTCACTGGAAAAGAGGAAGAAAGATTAGCCATTATGAGTAAGTACATGGTAGTCACCCTGAAGAGTAAAAACTGTTATAAGGATGCTGTTAAATTAGTTAGATTAACATAAACGATACAGTTTGAGATAATAGAGTGGGCCAGCCCTGTTCGTGTATATTTTTTATATGTTTTACCATTTGTTCCAATATGAACCTGTCTCTTCCTTAGTCAGCCATATCCACAGGCTGCCCACTCGGGTGCTGGTATTTGTAGTCTGACTCTTCAGTAAGAAACCAAGTCAGAATCTATAAAAATACATTCCACACCAACATTGTTGGGAGTTACACATTCATAATGACTGAAGAATATACTGTGCTCCCAAGAATGATAACCTGGGAGCAATGGAAAATAGTCTTGAGAGGCTCATGTAACTGCTGGTGTTTAAGTGTATGGAATGGCACTCATAGGTTTGCTTCACTATTTCTCTTGCTCATACCAGTTGTAAAGTCAGCTGGGCTGCAAGGAATGGGCAAGATTTGTCCTCCTGGCTATTAGGCACTACTCTCAGGGCTGCTAAGAACACATCTAAAGTTGCCCGTTCCTCCAAGTCCCATTTTCACTGCTCCTTGTGCTGGCTTCCTCAACCCTACTGTGCCTCTCAATGCAGCCCAATAAGGCAGGCAGCAAGGAGAAGACATCCAGTATTGGCAGCTTTACACTCCCTTACCCACCTGTCTGCTGGCCCTGAGCAGCAGGAACAGCAACAACAGCACATTCCATGCCCAGGAGGGAGATGTTCTGGGACAATGTGCATACGTGGGCAGGAGAGACAGGACATGATGAGAGGAATGTATGTGGGAGAGACAGGATCTGAGCTGGAGAAATGATGCCATTACTGGACATGACAGTGAACTGTAAACGCCCATACGGAACAAGGGGCAAGGTCCTCAGCTGTTACAAATCAGCATAGACATCAGTGGAGCAATGCCAGTTTCCCAATGGGAGGATTTGATCCACTAAGAAGTACACGTCTGAGCTTTGTCCCCAGGAATGACATTAGTTCCTGGGACAGGGGGCAGTGTAGAACAATAAATCTGATAGCAGGAAGTTAAGCTAGATGCACTTAATCTGTTTGGAGAAAAGAAAATTCAGAGATGACAAAACAGAGGATTTCAAAAAGGGAAGAGTACGATCAGTAGAAATAAAGTTGGGAAGGAGTATCTTACTTTAAGGTGAATAAACAACAAAATATATTACTGGGTAAGCAGTTTGAAGCAGAGAATATTAAAAGAATACAGGAAACACACGTTCTGTTTTTCTGGCAAAGGCCCAGTCATTATACATTTTCATTTTCTATCACGTAGGTTATCAAGCATGCAGTGCTTATTGGCCAGGTTTAAATTAGCCAGGTGGTCCCTTTTCTTACTCTGACTCCTGCCACATTCAGGGATTTGTAGTTTGGGGAATTTATGAACATCTTAACTAGAGCCTAAAGCAGATCAAGACGACACTGGGCCAGATCCACAAAGGTACTTAGGTGCTTAAACGCCAGACTTAGGCACTGAACTATGGGATTTAGGTGCTTAAGTCCCAGTTTTAGGCTCCACTGCGATCCACAAAATTCCCACCAAACCTTGCAGGCACCTAAACTCACTTGGTACCTACATTTTGAGGGAGAAATATCCCTAGGTGCTTAAGTTTCTGTCTCTGAGCATGCATACTGCTTCCTAAACCCACCTAAGCCCAAGAGTGATTCACTAACTGGGAAAGACAGCCTTTCACCTGCCTATCTCATGTGTGGGGCCCAATCCAATAGGCATGTTCAGAGGCTGCCTTGAGGTCTGGGTCCCATTCAAAATCTGGAGGGGTGGTAGTGGTCCCCAATTTATAACTTTTAGCCCTTTGGTTAGAGCATTCACCTGGGATGTAGGAGACCCATGTTCAAATCCCTCCTCTGCCTGAGGCAGAAGAAAGGATTTCAACTAGGGTCTCCCACGCTTCTCAAGAGGTGCTCTAACTTCAGAGATGTGGGATATTCTGATGAGGGCTCCCTCAGTCTCCCCCGATGAAGCTGTTCCACCGTGGGTAAAAGATTAAAGAGTCATTGGAGCAGGGGGACTGAACCCTAGGTCTCCCAGCTGCGGTACCCTAACTACCAGGCTATAGGTTCATTCTCTTGCTCACTCTGTCCCAATGACTCTGACTCTTTAAGTATTCATAAAAGTCCCTTTGGGGATCTGGGCCGGGAATATTGGAAGGTAAGCGGAAGAGGACACACGGGTATTAAATACAATCAAAACAAAGGGCTGTCCATCCTGATCTGTGCATTACAAAAAATAGCAATATTAAATAATAATCAAGAGATAAGAAACCTAGGGAAACTGATGTTTCCCTCTGTGAAGAAATACTTAAATAGAAAAGCTGTTATTAGTAACTCCCACCAGTGATTTCACTTCATCAAAGAAATGATAAAAGTACTTACAAGATTTTTTCACACAGCAAACATTCATTGCTGTGAGTGATGCCGTCTGTTCCACAGACTGGTGCATAGTTCCTTAGACAGCCTCCTCTCCAGGTTCCATCTCGATTTTTGTATTTCCTGCAGTCAGGCTGCAAAATTAATAAGGTGACATTTGAGTGGACATTTTGCACTCTTCACTAGATCTTTTGAGAAGAGAAAGCACACACAGGGGCTATGTTTTTCACTGTTTCCTAAATCTAGAATGGGGTGAGGAAAAAGTAGTTCATTTTGCTGGAAGAAAAGGAAAATACTGCAGATATTTCACAAGAGAAGGTCTATTTTGTTTTTTTCACAGTTACAAGTCACTGCCATAATGAGACTAATAACGATAAACCAGAAGACAAAGACCCAGAGCTAAAAATCTAAGAAGAACCTCAATATTTGCCAGTTTCAAGTCAGTTAAGTAAATAATTGTAATTAACATATATGATATAGAAAGAAATCTCTCTCACTGTGGCAACAGACATATTTTAAAACATTTCCCCAGTTGTTTCTCTGTATCTCACACATTCTAACCAGAGTGTATAAAAGTAATCAGTCTGACTGTGTGGAGACCATCTATCTGAATCGCAGGTATACCCTCTAATTTTAATAGAGCAATGGGATAGTTCTCATTTTTGATGCAACCAGCTTTTCCCATAGTTTTAGGGGAGAAGAGTTTCCCCAACACAGAGAATTTGGCCAGAATATTGTTTGTAGACAGAGATCCTAGGAAATTTACTATTAATAAACACAAAGAACTGTACTTACCTGACGCCCACCTTGAGCGGTGACTCCTGAAAAAACAACAGACAAATATGAATACTGCCAATGATCTGAGATGGTCTATAGATGTCTGTTTGTATTAAATATGGACTTTACAAAAGGAAATATTTAAAATGGACCCTTGAAAGTTAGCAGAATGTGTCCTAGAATTTATTATAAAACATTTAAATGATCCCAAAGAGCAGATGTGTAAATTTTAAAAAATAATTTCCATCATTTAAGTGTCTAACAGAGGTATTTTATTTCTGCTTTAGTTGCAAATTTCAATGCACCCTTAACTATGGAGCTGTAAGGATGCTTACAGGATAGGAAAGAAAGAATAAGACAAAATCTTTGAAGGAGATTAAATGCAATAGTCTGTGTGTAGAAAAGTAGAATGCACTTTCTAACTCAGCAAACATCACCTAATATTACTGGCATTTATGGGTTGTGTATTAATTTTATTAATTAATAAGCATTTTTTATTATTTCACATCACTGATTGTTTTAGGAGTTATGCTCTGCTAAGGAGAAGCATAGCAAAACTAAAACACCTAACAGAATGAAACTAAAAGACCTTTAAAACATGGCAAAAACTAGCTTAGCCCAGCTGAATGCAAATTGTTGATTTCTGTGTCTAAATTATTTAAATCTATGTAATTTCCTGTCATCACATTTTCATCCCATACAATTCCCAGAAGCTTTACAAACAATATCTAGTGCTGAAGTGCAGCCACCTGTAGGGTGGAGAGCAATAGTCAACATCCCAGTGCACAACAAAGGGGAGGGAAAATTTTGGCCAAGACCACTGGGCACCAACTCCGAATGTGAGGAAAAGTGCCACACCTCACATAGATGACAGGGCTTTAGGCCAAAAGTTTCAAACTTACTGGCCTAATTTTCAGAGGTGCTGACCATCTGTAACTCCCACTGACTTCAATGAGATCTAGTCAGCACCTCTGAAAATCAGACCACTTATTTAGGGTTTATGGGCCTGATCTTCAAGAATGCTCAGTACCTGCAGCTCCCATTGACTTCAGTTGGAGTTTAGGGTGCACAGCACCTCTGAAAACCAAGCTCGAAGGGCCATATTTTTAAAGGTATTTAGACACCTAAAGATACAGATAGGTGCTTTTGAAAATCTCACTGGATACCTATCTACATCTTTAGGGACCTAAAAACCTTTATAAATCTGGCACTGAGTGCCTAACTTTTGACACCCAATTTTCAAAATGTTTACCTTCATCTTCTCTTTAAGAAAATAAGTGAAAGCAACATTATTATTTAATAGTCAAGATTTCTGATGCCAGAGGTGTCTGTCATAGGGTTTAATACATGACGCAGAGTAGAGAGAGTTACTCACCTAAAATGAAGCAGCAAAATGCCAGGGAAAAGAACACAAAGGCACCTTTTAGCTTCATGGTGAAGACAGGTGTCTGGTCTGTGCTGATTCTGTTAGTACTTTGCAAGTTATCCTTGCAATTAACCCCCGACTGTGTTTGCAGATATATATAGTTCTGTATATCTATAGAAGTAATCAGATTCGGGACCTGGATTAGCAAATCATCTGCAAAGGATATTACTGACACAGGAATTTCTCTGCAGGCAGTTGCAGGCAGGTAGGAATGTTTATTTCAAAACATAATTTGCAGAAAATATGAGGAAAGTTTGTGTCACATGGTGACCCTGCCTCAGATCAACAGCAGAGATTTACACTCAATTATCTCCAGTTTACTGCCACAAAACTGGACCATTCTGCTACCGTTCACATTTTTAACAGTGATTCCTTAGCTTGGGCTGGTGAAGTACAGTAGCCAGTCTATGTAGATTATGATTATGTCCTACATCAAAACATGACACTCAGCAGTATGGGTTTATATTAAAGACCTCTGTTTCTAAAGGACATTTTCAAAATGAATCACATTATGAGTGGGTCATGGCTTGTGAAACACTTATGTGGTGTGACCAGTATTTGGACAGTAGGTGAAAATATGTTCAGTATTGACTGGCTGCCATGCAGATTTGTGGACTCAATGGATGTCACTTGTTCCATTGTCCTTTGTACAGAACTCTAGAGTCCATGTGAGGCATTCACATTATATAGGGATAAGGGGGAAGCAAGCAATCGCTAATGGGGTAAGATCTCTCAGAAACCTATGGAAATGGATCAAGAGAATGAATTCAGAGAGAGCGCCTGGGTAGTATTGATACTTCAGGAACTCCCTGAAAGGCCTAAGATTATACACGTGCCCCTAGTCAGTGGTGAGCTGGAGCCGGTTCTCACCGGTTCGCTAGAACCGGTTGTTAAATTTAGAAGCCCTTTTAGAACTGGTTGTTCCGCGAGGGACAACCGGTTCTAAAAGGGCTTCTAAATTTAACCGGCCAAAAGTGGCGCCTTAGGCGCCGACACCATGGCTGCTCCAGGGCTCGAGCACCCAAGGGGAAAATTTGGTGGGTGCAGAGCACCCACCGGCAGCTCCCCGCCCCGTCCCTAGCTCACCTCACCTCCGCTCTGCCTCCGCCTCCTCCCCTGAACGCGCTGCCCCGCTCTGCTTCTCCGCCCCCCCCCCCAGGCTTCCCGCGAATCAGCTGTTCGTGCGGGAAGCTGGGACAGGCTGAGAAGCAGGCAGCGGCTTCACACTCAGGCCCAGGGAGGCGGAGGTGAGCTGGGGCGGGGGGGTCGCAAGGAGGGCCGTCCGCATCGCAGCAGGTAACCCGGGGTGGGGGCGCAGGGGAACCGCTCCCCGCCCCAGCTCGCCTCTGCCACCCTCGGCCTGAGTGTGAAGCCGCCACCGCCTGCTTCTCAGCCCTCCCAGGCTTCCTGCCGAACAGCTGATTCGCGGGAAGCCCGGGGAGGAGGCGGAGGTGAGGTGAGCTGGGGCCGGGACGGGGTGGAGAGCTGCCGGTGGGTGCACACCCACCAAATTTTCCCCGTGGGTGCTCCAGCCGCGGAGCACCTTAGCCTAAGGCGCCACTTTTGATGTGATCAGCGGGGGGAGCGGCCCCCTAGCTATGCTCCCCCGCCCCTAGAAGCTAGAGGGACCTGCTGGATGCTTCCTGGGAGCTGCCCCAGGTAAGCACCACCGGGACTCCCCACCTTGCCCCCCGGCAGGTCCCTCTGGCTCTTAGGGGTGGGGTGGCACCCACTACAGTGGCTCATGAGACCCTTCTGCCCAGTTCTGAGGGCAGTCAGGGGTGGATGGGGCAGGGATCCAGGGCTGGGGGGGGGGGGGATGCGTCAAGGAACGCAGGGGGTTGGATAGGGCAGAAGTCCTGGGGGTCGGGGGTGGGCAACGACCCCCTCAGGGGGTGAGGAGAGAACCAGTTGTTAAGATTTTGGCAGCTCATCACTGCCCCTAGTATAGTCATTACTGTGCATCTTGTATAAAGTTAAGGAAGTGTGCTGTAGAGCTCTAATCCTGCGAGATGCTGAACAGCCTCAACTCCAGTTGATGTCAGGATCTGGCCCTAAGTATAATGGGGAAAACACATTGTGCAGGTAAAAAAATCAGTTGTGAACATTTCTCCCTTATTAGGGTATAAGCTAGATGAGTGCCCAGTGAGCTCCAGATAGAAACAACATACTCAGAGAATCAAAAAAGTCACCCTCCTGAGGGCTGATTTATAAACAAAAGGGCAACTGCAAATCAATACCATAACACTCCCAGCCGAAACCCACTCCTCCGGTTTAGCAGCTTCTGGGATTCTTTCTGTCTTCTCTGTGTTCCACCTACCCACGCCACCCCCACTTGGAATATGTTAGAAGCCTTCTCCTTTATATTAAAAGTGGTGTCTAACAAGCCACACCTGAACCAATGAATCAGCAGTAATTAATCTGCAATTCCCGGCTGTGCTCCAAAACCTTCTAAAAAAGTAGGGCAGTGCAAGAGTCCTGCCATACAAGGTGTTCTCCAAAACTCACAGATGGTAGCTCCACCAGGTTTTAATTTTCTGTTCACATATTTCACTGCTCTGAAAGCCTTCTCTGTCTTTCAATAAAGTCTAAGGTAAAACCAAAGTAAAATAATTAGTTGTATTTTTTAAAGGTTTGTAGCTCTCCCTCTTACACACTGGAAGGTTTTAATGATTATTTTCTCCAAATTTTCCTAAAATCCTCAGGGCTAGCCTAGCACTGTGAGATTCTATAAATAGATATTTCTTATTCCTGTTTACAAACATCAGTTTTTTCTTCCCTACAAGAATTTCACAAACAACTTGAGTATTTATTGTACTTTAAATACCAGTTAAATTAGGTAGCGCACAATACAAAATAATCTATAGGAAAGTTTAAAAATCTACAGCCATATTTTGAAAAGTAGTCACTGATGCCTCATGTTTTGGGTACTCAATTTGAGTCACATTGGGCCTAGTCAATGGGAACTGTCGGTGCTCCTCACCTCTGGAGATAAGACCCAATGTCTCAGGTTTGGGCACCCAAAAATGAGGGAGCCTAAATCACTGTCCACTTTTGAAAACTGTGACCTGGCTAGGTTGGGAGCTCTGCAAATGTTGCATGTATAATGTGACGCTCCTGTGTGGGTTATCAGCAATGGGATTTGAACTGGGATTGCTGGATTTAAAAAGCATAGGCTGGTTTTTCCGGCACTAAAGAGCTCACCACTTTTGGCAACAACTGTAGCAGGTTCCTCAACCTCTATGTGTGGACCAGCCACCACTAGAGAAGCAGTGCTTAATTTGTAATGAAGGAGGTGCTGGGGCTCAAGCAATTAGGTGCCAGGGCTCAAGTAATTTTTTTACTTTCATAACTAACGCGGCAAGCCCAGAGATAACAGGGCTTTGAACTGCCAAGCCTAGAGGTGCCAGGGCTCAGCTCTGGCACAAATTAGGCACTGTAGAGAAGGCCAAAACACCAGACTCAATGGTGTGGAGTAGGAAAGCCTGTGACTATGTATTTACTCAGGCTAACCACAGGTTAAGCAATTGTAAGTTAGTCTATGCACAGTAGCCTCACTCACTAGAGTGCAACCACATTGTCTGCATCTGCATGCTATGGTCATGCCCCACGTCAGCACTAGAGCTCTGTCTAGTTGTGAGAAATGATACAGATACATAGGTGCATATCCAATATGTCACCGGGCACTAATTCACTGTGTCACTCTATGCTTGCTTTCACAGGGTGGTGTGAGACAAATTAGCTGCCCACTCTGAGGATTGTGGGTGGAAATGGTCTAGGCCTGGGAAATTAATTTCCTGGTGGGACCTGAGGTGGTGTGATAGGGCTGAAGGTATGGATTCTGCTTGGGAGCAACAGCTGCCAATTCTTCTGGAGGCAGTGTTTCTTTGGTGGGCCTCTGCAGAAGGTGCTGCCAAGAGATGGTAGTAAGCCTTTCAGAAGTGGCCTTTAGCCTGGAGAAGACAGAGGCAGTAACTTGCAGTAACACGCGGAAGTACAACAGATTGGGACCATGGAGACTTGGACTGAACCAATGCTGTATTTCAGGGTAGATTCTCCCCAGCCATGCAGACCACTGCTTCTAGACCATGACTGCAAGTGCAGAGTGGTGCACTACATTGTGCTAGAAACATGGGATGACCGGTAGGAGCCCAGAATTTTCCCATGTGTGAGGAGTTTGCCCTGGCCCTGGAGTGGCAGGACACCCAGATGAAAGAGTCACTAATGGTCCAGAAGCATGATGTTATTGCCTTGTGGAAGTTGGCAACTCCAGGCTGTTAACAGAACTGTTGGCAATCAGTTCGGGCTTTGTAAATCCATGGCTGGTTCAGTAGTCTTGGAAGTTCATGAGGCAATTAATGCTGTGCTCGAGGCCAGGTTTATAGAATTTGGAAATATCCCTGAAATAATTGTGGTGTTTGCATGGATGGATTCTTGAGCTGTGCAGGTGTGATTGGCAGCATGCCTATATACACATCCTCTGAATGCCATTTGAAGCAAGTGAGTATCTTAACACGAAAGGGTATGATACCATCATTACACAAGCTCTTGTGGACACTGTGGCACATTCATGGACACCTACACAGGATGCGCTGGCAAGGTGCTCTAGATGTCTGGCCTCTTTCCACCTGGGTGAGCTAGTCCATTGTTCTCCTTAATGACACACTGAGAAAGTGCAGGATGGTGGAATGTACCTTTGGCTTACTGAAAGCAAAATAGTGCTGCATACAGACTCATTTAGACTGTAGTATGTTTAATTCCCTACATGTGATTACTGAGGGACAATTTCCACTCATTGATATATTTTGCTTTCCACAACCAAATCGCTGTACAACTTTTCATGAGTGACATACCTGAGTATTCGGATTCTAATACCTAAACTGTATTGTTAAATTTATTCTCCTAAATGTGGGTTATTGCTGATTATGTACTCTATGTATCACATGACTTCTAAAAACAAACTTTGTATTTGTGGATAATCTAACCACTATACCCAGATGTACAGACACTCTTCTCTCAATCTATGTATTATATAATTTTTTTAACAGTTTTAATAAAATGTTTAATTCCCTACATGTGATTGGGATATGTTGTGTGCTTCACCATGTATATGAGGATAAGGAGGAGGGGGTGGTGCCAGAATGGATTGATGACAATGATGAGTTGGGGGTCTGCTTACTGAGTGGGTTAAGAGGAAAACTTGTGGTTGAACCTGCATTCAATCTCACGCTACTCGCAATGCTCCCATGGACCCAGAAGTAGCACTGATGTGTAAGGTCTGAACTGAAGGTATCTGCATCCAGCCATCCTTGACAGGGCCTCTCCTTTGAACAGTGAAAACCAGCAGTGGGGAGCTGGTAGACTCTGCTGAAAAGATAAATTTGTTCTTTATTGCTGTTCTGT
The DNA here is from genome assembly GCF_965152275.1 of Natator depressus. Classification (NCBI taxonomy): domain Eukaryota; kingdom Metazoa; phylum Chordata; order Testudines; family Cheloniidae; genus Natator; species Natator depressus. Next base: position 22,543,180 of record NC_134241.1, read on the forward strand.
AGAAATTTAAAATCTAGAACTTGCTGACAGAACATTAGTTGCAGCACTAGATGGCACCAGCGTAGCATACATACATACCTACTCTCTCCCAAGCGCAGATACAGCTAGCATCTGGATATCAGGATATTGAGTATGTCGAAGGGCATAGGACAAGAACCAAACTTTACTTGGCAAACAAAATTTGCATGCCTCACTCCTTGGCAGAAATTCAGGGTGACTAATATGTGAGAGTGAGAGTCTACAGTGAAAACTCACCAGAAGCTCCCTTGCCTGTGAAGGACATGTTCTGACTTCCCATTTCTAACAAGAATACATCGACCTAAAGAAGGGGAGAGCTGCTTTGCTAATGATAAATGGGACTGTCCCATGAGGGGATTAGTATTAATTACTATGGAAGGATAGAAGTGTCAGAACTTTGCATGGGGTAAAATCTAGAATATTTTCTGCATATTTTGTAGATCTTGATTCTCTGAACATGTTACCCAGAATTCCATATCTCCTAATAGCTATTTAATTGCTAATGCTGTAAATAATCCACAACCTTGCTTATCAAAACTTACTCCAGGCCTCCTGTAAGATTTGGAGAATTGAGGATGCATATTGTATTGTATTGTATCTTCAGCTAGTCCCACCTCTGTCTCCCATCCCTGAAGTTGTTTGTGTGCAGGAATCCCTCAGCTGTTATAAAGGCATAAGAGCATCATGGAACAAGGTGTCATTTCCAGGAGTGAAAGTGGGCCGGTACGGGCCAGTACACAGCCCATGCTAAAGCGTTCCACAGCAGCGCTTTAATGTCATTGCCCCTTTTGCCCCCCTGGCTGCTGGTGGGGGCGGGGGGGAGGGGGGGAGAGAAAAGCGGCAGCTGCCCCGGGGCTGGAGATTTAAAAGGGTCCGGGGCTCCTGGCCGTCGCTACCACGGCAGCAGCTGGAGCCCCGGGCCCTTTTAAATCGCCGCCGGAGCCCCGGGTGGCGGGTACCAGGCAGCACGGATGGGCTGGTTGTGGGAGACTGACCCCCCTAGCTCTGCCCCTTCCACCTGAGGCCCCGCCCCTTCCGGGGGCTGGAGCCGGTCCACATACCAGTAAGAATTTAATATTACTTTCATCCCTCATCATTTCTTTTGATGTGTTCCTGACACCGTTCATTTCAGAATCAAAACAACTCAATTCCCAAACCACCTCCACAGCAATTTAATACAAGTACTATATAAAGTAGATTCAAAAGGTTAAAAAAACTGAAATCTAAGACCATTATGTTGGAAATGAACAATTTTTAATGAGTTCTATTGTGACAGAACAGGAAATCATCTTGTTAAGATTTTAATCTTAGGTCTTTAGATGTTTGCTTAGGACATCAACAGTTTAACAGATCTCTCTTGGATTATGAAAATATACACTTTAGCATATGCAATGTATACTTCACCTTTAAGGATGGTTGGCAAGTTAATTTGGATGACTAGTGTTGCATGTATCTTCAAGGCACAACTTTGCGTTACCAGAAATCTGTCCATACCTTCAAAGTATTTACCCAGCATGAAGGGACTGATGAAAATCCTGATAGCTGCCCAGGTAGCTATCTGAGGGGATGGTGGGGAGGGAAAGGTGAATGTATGGGTGCAGCCTGGATTATTATTTGATCAGCACCTTGGACTGATTCCAGGGGAAGACTGATATTAACTCAGGTCCTCCACTGTGTGTGTTTCCTGTGGACTCCCCACTAGAATCCAGTCCCAGAACACATTTATTATCAAATTGATTCTTTTAATTTTGGATTATTCATTTCATAGAGAATGAAGAGAAAAGTTTGTTTATTCAATGATTCCCTCAAGGAATCCCACTATGTTTTGTGGTGATAAAAGAACAAAGGCAAAAATTTCTGCTAAATTTGCTTTATTGAACCGCCAATTCAAGACGGTAATGCCATCAGGAATGCTGGATGAACAGGACAAATGGCAACTATATCTTTACATAAAGGAATCAGAAGAATTTATAATTTATACTGAAGCATAATATTTTCTATTTTATGCCAATTCTTCCATTAGTTGATCTAGAGAGAGACAATATTTAGAGTTGTTAGGATGAGTGACGTATAAAAGCTTAACTAGAACAGAGGGAAAATGGAGATAATGATCTCAATGCAACAGTCTTGTATGAGCAAATTCTCAAAAATGCCTTCTAATCTAAACATTATCTATTTGATTTAGATTTCACAAGATAAAATTCCACAGAGTCCCTCATTCTTCCATGATAGATCAATTCAGTTCCCCCCACAATTTACTGTGCATAGGTCTCTCAGAATCAGCAGATGGTCCTGTTTCCTCTGCATGAACATTTAAGTTTTTATGACAATTTTTGTCAGAGTAAGATTTTACGTATCTCCTCAGTCAATATTTTCCACCCTCACTACTTGGTTAGTTTGCTGTGTGCAAATTAATTGCCGCTCTCCACCCAAGTGATGACTACATAATTGGTGTTATGTGTACATACTATAGTTTGTAAAGTCTTTGGGAGGAAAAGCACTATATTAGTGTAAATATAATATGTGTAGATTTACCTTTCGGTTACATATGCCTTCATGTTTTATGCCAATGTTAACTCCAGTTATCCTTGAGAAGAGAAAAATTAAGCATAATGTGTATTTCTTCAAAATAAAACATCTCATTGTCACATGTAAAAAAATAAAGGAAATAGACAGTATAGTACAAGACATTTGACCGAGACAGACATATTCATATTAATCCTCTCTGATATCTTGATCAGTTATCTGGCATGTTTTGCCAATTTTTTGCCTCACTAAGGGGCCCATGCCACCAAGTATTAATACTTGTCCCCAGTCTCTCTCAATTCACAGAGTTTTGGAACCCATGATCCTTGCCTAGCGAGTGCTACTTAGTTGATGGGGAGTCCCTCCATCATAACAAAAGGCCAAGTACAGTTCCAAGCACAGTTCCCATAATCAGGGTAATAACAATTTATTCTTCCTGCCCCAATAACAGAGACAGTGGGGATCCCACAGCAGCCAAAGTGACCATTTGGGCAGCTACGGCCTCAGTCTAGGCGGGGTGGGTGTGCCTATGCAAATGAGATCGGCCCCTGAAGTTCTTTTCCACAACTTGCCACACCTCACCACCAGATGTCAGGGTGGAGCTCATCCTGACTCTGCTTACATAGTTATATGACATTATAACCCCATTTGTTGTTGGGAGTAATAAGTCATTTGTTGTTAGACTCATCTATTGAGCTAACATAGCACCTTTCTTTAAGCAATGAGGCTTCTCTAGGAAGCAGGTAATTTGATCTCCATTTTACATATTGGGAAAGAAAGTCAGAGTGGGCCAGATTCTCCATTCCTACTTTTCTGCACCCACAGCTATTACTTTAATATGATACTGTGCTGAGAAAACTTTGAGATGGGAGTAAAGAGGCTCTTTAAACCCCCTTATGCTGCCACTGTGGCATAAGTGGACCATGTCATGAAGTATAATCAGGGCTACAGATATTATAAGACATAAGACATAAGATATTATGGTAGCCCCATTTCTACAGGATGAAAAGTTGAAAGAGAGAAGACAATTATTTTCAGTGAATAATAAAATTGTCTACCTGGTGAGTAAAACTCTCCAGAATTCACTATGAAATTACAGAAACAGTTAAGAACATATGGAATATTTCAGAGGGATGATTTGTAATGATCAAATTCTCTCTGATATAATCTCAGAAGTTACTGGGAATGTGAGGCTCATCATCCCGATGGAAGTCAGCATGGATCTAATGTTAACCAATCATGGATTCCCATTGTGATCTGGGATTTGTAGTTAGGTGCATACATAAAGATAAACCTATTAGCTAGAGTGGTGGTTATCAACCAGGGGTCTGGGGCCCCCTGGAGGGCCAAGAACAGGTTTCAGGGGGTCCGCCAAGCATGACTGGCGCTAGACTCACTAGGACCCCGGGCAGAAAGCCAAAGCCCCACCACACAGGACTGCAGCCCAGGGTCCCAAGCCCTGCCACCTCGGGCTGAAGCTGAACCCTGAGCAACTTAGCTTCACAGGGCCCCCTGTGGTGTGGGGCTCCAAGCAATTGCCCTGCTTGCTACCCCCTAATGCTAGCCCTGGCTTTTGTATGCAGAAAACCAGCTGTGGCACAGCTGATCCGTGGAGTTTTTATAGCATGTTGGGGGAAAAGGGGCCTCAGAAAGTAAAAGGTTGAGAACCCCTGAGCTAGAGGATAGCGCAGGGGTGGGCAAACTACAGCCCGTCAGGGCTTTGGATCTGGCCCATGGGATTGCCACCCCCGTGGCGCCGCAGGGCTAAGGAAGTCTCTCTGCCTGCCCTGGCCCTGCGCCGATCCCGGAAGCGGCCAGCACCACATCCCTGCAGCCTCTGGGGCAGGAGGGGGCAGAGGGCTCCACGCGCTGCTCTCGCCTGCAAACACCACCTTCCACAGCTCCCATTGGCCAGGAACGGGGAACCGCAGCCAAAGGGAGCTGCGGGGGAGGTACCCACAGGCAAGGGCAGCACGTGTAGCCCTCTGCTCCCCCCATCCTCCAGGGGTGGCAGGGACATGGTGCTGGCCACTTCCGGGAGCAGCGTGGGGCCAGGGCAGGCAGGGAGCCTGCCTTAGCCCCGCTGCACGCTGCTGCCACCCTGGAGCCGCTCAAAGTAAGCGGTGCCGGGCCAGAGCCTGCACCCCGCACCCCAACTCCCTGCCCTGAGTCCCCTAACCCCCTGCCTTAAGCCCCTTGTCGCACTCCTCCTGCACCCCAACCCCCTGCCCTGAGCCCTTTCTGCACACTGCACCCCCTCCCACACCACGCACTCCCTCCCACACCCCAACCCCTTGCCCTGAGCCCTTTCTGCACACTGCACCCCCTCCCACACCGCACACTCCCTCCCGCACCCCAACCCCAGCCCTATATTCATGGCCCTGCATGCAATTTCCCCACCCAGATGTGGCCCTCAGGCCAAAAAGTTTGCCATCCCTGGGATAGTGGATCATATTAGCTATGGTGTCCGGGGGACATAGGGGTTAACCAGAAGAGGTCAAAAGAATATGGAAGTGAGTCAGGGACTCAGCTACCTCAGGACATTGATATATCCCTGGATAAAGAAAATGCTTATACAAGAGAACTATTCTTAGCATCTCTTACCATTGATTCAGTTATTCCAAAGGTAATATTCAAGGACTTACATGATTTCTGCACACAGCAGACATTCATTGCTATAAGTGACACCATCAGTTCCACAGACTGGTGCATAGATTCGTGGGCAGGATATCTTGCGTGGGTCTTTTGTTCGTGAGTATTTACTGCAATCAATCTGATAAATGAAGAAGTAGTTATCTGAGTGAAGATTTGGAAGCATTTCAGGGCAGAAACAGCATCTCCTTATGTGGTACCATAAGACAGTGAAGCCCTGAACCTGGTTGGAATCAACTGCTATCAATGACTTCACAGTGTACAGATATTTCCAGCTGGAATATAGGAATACTTATTCTAGTGGTGGATTAAAAAGTTCACTTACTGTTTACTTCATTCTCATTAGTACAAGAATATGAAGAGAGACTACATGGATACTACTAATAGAGTTTTACAATTCCTTCTTATAAACGTCTTGGTTTACTCCCCTTTACAGTGTTGGCAGCCTTGGAATTTGGAATATATTTTGCTTTCAGGTGGAGGGGATGGCTTTTTGTTTTAAATTTAAACCCCGAAATACATCTTTTTGCCTGGAATCAGAGGCTGAAATATTATCAGTTAGATCAGCCCTTCTTTCTCCCAAAGGTGATAAATCAGTTGCCTATAGTCAATGTGTGTGTGGAGGAAAGGTGGGGGCAGGAAGAGCAATGGGGTTTATGTTGGGGGTGATGAGATCTGGCATACCAAGTTTCTGTCTCCTGTAAGTCAGCATTACAAAGCCCATGGCCCTTTTTGTAAGAGTAGGATTTTTCCATGCGTCTTTGCTAGTACTTCTCCCCTCCCTACCTCTGGGGTACTGTGCTCTGTAATTTGGAACTACTCTCTGCCCAAGTGAGAGTTGCATTTCCATGATGCTCTATGAATATCGTGTAGTTAGTAAAGCATTTGGAAGGAAAAAACACTATGCTAATGAAAAATAGAATACACTTGGATTTACCTTTTTCATACATACTCCCTCATGCAGTAGGTTAAACTTGCCTCCAGTTTCCCTTGAAACACAAAAAGAGATCAAAATGAATGTCCCTGCACAGCAATACATCTCATAAGATCACTGTGGAATTACACAGAAGTACATGGGATGTATAACATGTGATTGGGACAGATATATTCATATTAATATTCTTTGACCACTCTAAGTTTTCAGCATTCCTGTATCATTTGCCGCAGTAGATCTAATTCTTGCTAATAGAAAATATTGATTTATTTACTCACCATTTTCTGGTGCACAAAAAACATATGTTGTTGTACGTCACACCATTGGTGCCACAGACAGGACGGTACTCTGTCGTACAGAGGAAGGTTTGGCCCTTTGCTTCTGGATAAGCACTGCAATCATTCTGCAACTGTAAATATATAATTTTCTAGACACACAGATGAATACATGATGATAACTATTAGTGTTCATTCTTTTGGGGTGTATTAGAGCAGTGATTCTCAACCAGGAGTCTGGTGCCCCTCGGGAGCCGCGAGCAGGTTTCAGGGGGTCCACCAAGCAGAACCAGCACTAGACTCACTTAGGCCAGGGCAGATGGATGGGGCTGAAGCCCAGGGCCCTGAGCCCTGCCAGCCAGGACTGAAGCCTGAGCAATGTAGCTTCACAGGGACCCCTGTGTCATGGGGCCCCAGGCAATTGCCATACTTGCTACCCCCTAATGCCAGCCCTGGCTTTTATATGCAGAAGAACAGTTGTGACACAGGTGAGAGTAGGATTTTTCCATGTGTCTTTGCTAGTACTTCTCCCCTCCCTACCACTGGGGTACTGTGCTCTGTAGTTTGGAACTACTCTCTGCCCAAGTGCGAGTTGCATTTCCATGATGCTCTATGAATATCGTGTAGTTAGTAAAGCATTTGGAAGGAAAAACACTATGTACAGCAGCGGGTTTTGGATAAGCACAACAATCATTCTGTAACTGTAAATATATTATTTTCTAGACATATAGATGAATGAATGATAACCGTTACTGTTAATTCTTTTAGGGGTATATTAGTTCCATAATAGCCAGCATTACTGTCTACTATCAATGTGGTAAACTCAGTGACTGACCATATGAAACACATGGGGATATCCTCTTTCCTATAGAAAGTGAACTTTTTAATCCACCCCCAAAATAAGTATTCCTATATCCCAGCTGGAAATATCAGTACCACAGTACCAATGTATAATAACTAATAGCAATAATGATAACAACTGGGGTCATTTTGCTTTTTGATTAACCCAGCCCTGCCCACTACTCTGTTCGAAGTAGGTTCCTAGACTGCACTCATCACTAATATCTGAACACCTTCTTACTAGTTTTAGTGTTTCTTCCGACATGGAAAAGTTGGCCACAATGCAATTCCCTAATGATTAGGGGAGAGTGAAAATTACTAAACAGGAAGAGTTGGACTAACCTGATTCGGAGGTTCACTGGCAATACCTAGAGGAAAAATATGGATACTCAATGTACAATGAGACAAATCCCTGCGACGGAAATCAGGTTATAAGCATTAATTCAAGAAAAATGTCCATTGAACTCTTTTTCTGCAACAAATGGGCCATATGTGGGGTTTTGCACCATTTGAAAATATAATAAGGGGCTTTATCATTTGCTTATTATTACTATATATTTTTCAGCTTTTCTGCTCCACTGAAGATGCAGGGTAACTAACAGCACCTTACAACTTTTGAAAATATTTTTTTCTTCTAAGCCTGATCATTCAAAAACCTTCTCAGTCATTGGCACTGTTTAGGAGTTCTCAGCGCATGGATCCAGTGCTTCACATGACGCGTTGTGCAGAGGAGTGGGAATAAGGCAGGAAAGTTACAAGCCAGGAAGTTAACTTTATGCTTAGAAATCCATTGAAGTCAATGGATGTTAAGCAGGTCCTTAATATTTAGTCTTCTCGGTAACATCTTTCAAAATGATTTCAATTCTTTTTGGAATGAGTCCTTTCACAAATTTGATGTCCCAGTTATACACATGGCATCTGAATCCAAGTTCTTTGAATATTAACCTGATCCTTAATAAGTAATGTATGATGTAGCATGTTAACATTTTATGGTAACTTTGCCATAATAAGAAGTGTTTTAAAAAACGGAAAATTCAAAAACTTGAAGAATGTCTACCTTCTGAATAGCTGGTTGAAAAATGAAGGTGCCGGGGGAGGGGAGGAATTTCACCAAAAAATCACTGAAATTTCCCCCAAGTTTTTTGGAATTTTGAATTTCATTGATATTTTGAAATTGAATGTTTTACCACCATCTCTAGTTGCAACCAATTGTCATATGGTACATTTCACAGCACCATGGGAAAGGGGAGATTTTGTCAAAGGACATTAACATTAACCTGTACTCTTATGGTTCCCTGGATTGTCTACTATCCAAGCAAAACAGGCCGGATCTCAGGATTCTTCTTAAAAACAAGCATGTCACTGACCTTATCCTTTAATAGTCAAGGCTTCCAGAGGACTAGGAAGCAGCAAACACATGGCTCTATAGTAGGGTGAGCAGATGTCCCAATTTTATAGGAACAGTCCCAATTTTTGGGTCTTTTTCTTATATAGGCCCCCCACCCCATCCCGATTTTTCACATTTGCTGTCTGGTCACCCTACTCTAAAGAGGCTACAGCAAAGAGTACTCACCTGAGAAGCAACATAAAAGTACCAGAGGGAGGACCATGAAGACACCAGCTGTCTTCATGGTGGAGATGCTCAATCTAGGTTAACTGCTCTGCTCAGTAGATGCAGTACACCCCAGAGGGAGCGCTCATATATTTATACTCAAGGCCAGAACCTCCATCCTGATTAGAAAATCACATGCAAAAGCCACCAATGATACTGTATACCAGAACATGTTGGTTTTTTTTTGTTTTTTTTTTTGAGGAAGTCCCAGCGTGCTTGGAATGATACATTCTTTCTCAACCTTCCCTTTGGCATCTTGATCTTTTGTGCCAAACAATTCTGCATTTTCATAAGCATTGTGGGTTGATGCATGACAAGAAAAAAAAGAGAAAAAAAAACCCTACAGACCACAGTGAGTCTTTTGATAATGTACAGGTTTTTGTGGAAATTTTCATTATGGGCCCCATAAACTACCCGGTAAACTGTCTTTGCATTGTTAAGAAACCCTTTAGGTTTCTTCACACCTTAGGTTCTCTTTAGGTTCCTTCACACCCTACAAGAGCACTGTACAAATGCAGCATGTATTGGCTAATAGCTGTGTATTTCCAATTATACTCCAAATCTCTTAAAATGGACTGTTCCACTCCAACCACCAGTTTCCAAGATGACAGTTACCTTTCTTTCATAGCTCAGAATTCATCCCCCTTTGAAACATTCAGTTGCTCCAGGTTCTATTCAACATGTTGCTGTTGATTTATAGTCCTACAGGGCCTGATCCTTGTCTACCTGGCACTATTTCAAGATATTCAGCATTGTCATACCCATGGATGCTGCAGCTGTAGACAAATAGAACAAATGAGGAAAATGATGGATCCTGTCTAAGCAGTTCTCAGGTTCTTGCCTCCCTAAGTATCACTGCCCAGATTCACTTACCTCAGAGGTTATATTATTTTCCTGATTAAATCTCTCTCTATATGTTCAGTGTTCAAGTATAAGAAGAGCGAGAGCCAAAACTGTTCAACATTCAGGCTTTATTCCTTCCTCCATGCACACAGTCTTCTCTCATCAAGCACTTCATGAAAGTAGAGTTCTCTAGGTTCTCTAGACATTACCCTATATATAAATTAGGGCTGTCAATTAATCAGAGATAACTCACACGATTAACTCAAAAAATTTAATTGTGATTAAAAAAATTAATCCCGATTTTAATTGTGCAGTTAAACAATAAAATACCAACTGAAATTATTAAATATTTTTGGATGTTTTCTAAATTTTCAAATGTATTGATTTATATTACAACACAGAATACAAAGTGTACACTGCTCACTTTATATTATTATTTTTATTACAAATATTTGCACTGTAAAAATGATAAAAGAAATAGTATTTTTCAATTCACCTCATACATGTACTGTAGTGCACCCTCTTTATAGTAAAAGTACAACTTACAAATGTAGATTTTTTTTTGTTACATAACTGCACTCAAAAACAAAACTATGTAAAACTTTAGAGCTGACAAATAAACTCAGTCCTACTTCTTGTTTAGCCAATCGCTAAGAGAATCAAGTTTGTTTACATTTACGGGATATATGCTGCCTGCTTCTTATTTACATTGTCACCTGAAAGTGAGAACAGGCGTTCGCATGGCACTTTTGTAGCCAGCATTGCAAGGTATTTACATGACAGATATGCTAAACATTTGTATGCCCCTTCATGCTTTGGCCATCATTCCGGAGGACATGCTTCCATGCTGATGACACTCGTTAAAAAAATAATGCGTTAAATAATTTGTCACTGAACTCCTTGGGGGAGAATTGTATGTCTCCTTCTCTGTTTTACCTGCATTTTGCCATACATTTCATGTTATAGCAGTCTCAGATGATGGCCCAGCACATGTTCATTTTAAGAACACTTTCACTGCAGATTGGATAAAAAGCAAAGAAGGTGCCAACGTGAGCTTTCTAAAGATAGCTACAGTACTTAACCAATGTTTAAGAATCTGAAATGCCTTCCAAAATCTGAGAGGGATGAGGTGCAGAACATGCTTTCAGAAGTCTTAAAAGAGCAATACTCCAATGCAGAAACTACAGAACCTACAGAACCCAAACCACCAAAAAAGAAAATCAACCCTCTGCTGGTGGCATCTGACTCAGTTGATGAAAATGAACATGCGTCACGCCGCACTGCTTTAGATCGTTATTGAGCAGAAATCATCAGCATGACTGCATATCCTCTGGAATGATGGTTGACACATGAAGGGACATATGAATCTTTAGCGCATCTGGCACATAAATATCTTGCAACGCCGCCTACAACAGTGCCATGCGAACACCTGTTCTCACTTTCAGGTGACATTGTAAACAGGAAGTGGGCAGCATTATCTCCTGCAAATATCTGCAGCATTATCTCCTTGTTTGTCTTAGCAATTGGCTGAACAAGAAGTAGGACTGAGTGGACTTGTAGGCTCTGAAGTTTTACATTGTTTTGTTTTTGAATGTGTTTTTTTTGGTACATAATTCTACATTTGTAAGTTCACTGTTCATGATAAAGAGATTGCACTACAGTACTTGTATTAGGTGAATTGAAAAATACCAGTACTATTTCTTTTGGTTTTTACAGTGTAAATATTTGTATTCAAAAGAAATATAAAGTAAGCACTGCACATTTTGTATTTTGTGTTGTAATTGAAATAAATGTATTTGCAAATGTTGAAAACATCCAAAACTATTTATATAAATGGTATTCTATTATTGTTTAACAGTGCGATTAATCACGATTAATTTTTTTAATCGCTTGACAGCCCTAATATAAACATAAGATCATACTATACCAACCTTTATTGGGAATTACCATTCTCACTCTTTTTTTTTAAGTGACAGAAAGAAACCCAATGGATGCTACATGGGGAGTGCTAGCCAAAAGGGAAGTGTCTATTTTTTCAGTTTCCTCTTACTGATACATGCCATGAGAGATTAAACATAAAAAAAGGCCTGCCATCTAAACCGGCCAAAGGAAAAATCTAAGGCTTGCCTGGGAGCTAGAGTCCTGCGATGCTTTGCAGTTTGGCTAACTATGAGGAGTTGAATTGTACCAAGCAGTAACCATGTATTTTGAACTTATTGTAACAGATATTTTAGTAATACTTACCACGAAATGTGTGCAAAATGTATAACGAATAAAATGATCCAAATAAGGGAATAAACAATGACTAACTACCAGGTGTTGAGACAGTTGGAAAGTTACAAGGGAACAGAGGACTTAGGAAATAACCTAAGATAAGAAGAAGTATGTACCAAAAGGAGGAAGTAGTTAAGGGTCATTGTGGTAAAGAAGAAGGGGTAACAAGGAAATCATTTGTGAAGGGGGAGGAGACCATCTGCAGACTGGAAGCAGATTGTCAGAGACAACTACAGAGGAAGGTATTCTACGGTTGTGAGTAACTGTAGGCCTCTCTGTGTAATATTCTGTCTTTACTATCTTTTAATCAATAAAATCCAATCAAAAGCTGACTTATCTGAGTTTTGTTATTATTAATTAAAGCTAAACTCGAGACAACCACTCTCATCAAAACTATAATCACAATTAAAATTTTCTCAATTACTGGCTGTTAATTGGCTATTGATTATCAATAATTATTACATATTGACTATTAATTATCAATATGAGAAACAGAGAGGTTGGTCTCCAATGTCCCACACAATCTTTCCAGTTTATAAGAGGGAAACCACAGTTTGAGAAGAAAGAGCAATACTGCTAACATGAACTAGAATCCTTTTCTATAGGACAGGGGTTCCCAAACTTGGTTCACGGCTTGTTCAGGGTAAGCCCCTGGCGGGCCACGAGACACTTTGTTTACCTGAGCGCCCCAGGTACGGCCACTCGCAGTTCCCAGTGGCCCCGGTTTGCCGTTCCCGGCCAATGGGAGCTGCGGGAAGCGGTGGCCCGACCAGCACCGCTTCCCCCCAGCTCCCATTGGCTGGGAAGGTGAACTGCAGCCACTGGGAACTGCGAGCGGCCGTACCTGCAGATGCTCAGGTAAACAAAGCATCTCACGGCCCACCAGGGGCTTACCCTGAACAAGCCGCAAACCAAGTTTGGGAACCCCTGCTATAGGAGAAGAAATGCAGGAACATTTGACATATTTGCTGCATCTGTCTGCTGTCAAACTATGAGTAGTTTTCAGTGGAACAAATGCTAAGCCCCAGCGGACCAAAGCCAGGGTAAAAGAGCTGTGCACAGAAGAACAACAGAGGAGCAGAGGTGATGGAACCTTCACAATGCCAAAGTAGAATTCAGAGTACGCAGAAAGTTAGCCTGTGGCCACCATACCTGGGGGAGAGAGGGAGAGGAGTGGGAATTACAGAGCAAACTCGGTTGGCTTTTTCCCAATGGAAGAGCGTTGTTTTTGTTTTGTTTTTTTTACCACAGAGGAAGCCCCAGGTTTAAGACCCCTTTGAACTGAGGGTCTTGCTCTGTATATTCAGTATCTGTCTGACCAAAGCCTCCCCCTCCCCCCTCCTCTCCCCTCCCCACTTCTTTGTTGGTGTTCTGAGGCAGACTGGTCAACCCCACTCCTCTCTCCCAGGAAGAGTTAAATATGAGTGTAAGCAGTGTCAGGATGAGCTCCACCCTGACATCTGGTGGTGAGGTGTGGCAAGTTGTGGAAAAAAAAACTTTAGGGGCTGATCTCATTTGCATAGGCACACCCACCCCGCCTAGACTGAGGCCATAGCTGCCCAAATGGTCACTTCGGCTGCTGTGGGATCCCCAGTGTCTCTGTTATTGGGGCAGGAAGAATAAATTGTTATTACCCTGATTATGGGAACTGTACTTGGCCTTTTGCTATGATGGAGGGACTCACCATCAACTAAGTAGCACTCGCTAGGCAAGGGTCATGGGTTCCAAAACTGTGTGAATTGAGAGAGACTTGAGACAGGTATTAGTACCTGGTGGTGTGGGCCCCTTTGTGAGGGCCTGAAGCACCAATTGCACCTCTGTCTCTCTCCACTGTGGAATGTCAGAGCTAATTTTGGGTCTATTAAGAGTCTTGCTACAGGTACTATGCTGCATTCACTTTGGCCTTAAGGTGCACCAGCACTAAGGCCCCCACTACTATGAGCTGAAATCACTAAGAGCTGAAATCACTAAGCACTGTGTCAAGTAGTGGGGAGCCGGAAGATCTAGAGTGCCGCGGTGTGTTTGTGAGACGGCGAGCTGAGCAGAACTGTTCGTGAGACAGCGAGCTGTGCGGAGTGGAGCCAGTCGTGGTGGAGCGGAGCTGTCTGTGAGACAGCGGTGTGTTCGTGAGACGGCGAGCTGTGCAGAGCTGTTCTTGAGACAGCGAGCGGTGCAGAGCAGAGCCGGTCGTGGTGGAGTGGAGCCGTTCGTGAGACAGCGGTGTGTTCGTGAGACGGCGAGCTGAGCAGAGCTGTTTGTGAGACGGCGAGCGGTGCAGAGCGGAGCCGGTCGTGGTGGAGCAGAGCCGTTCGTGAGACAGCGTAGCAGAGCAGAGCCCTGTGGGGCAGTCAGCTTCAGGACACGTAAGGTGCCCCTTGCCCCTTTTCCCCACACACAGGCACATTTTAGCCAGACTGGGGAGTAACACTATGCAGATGAACTTTTGAACTCTGGGGCTGGACTTTTTGGACTTTGGGTGATTTGTGGATTGCTGGACTCAAGAGACGTTTGGGTGCTGGGACTCTAGAACCCGAGGGAAAGGGGCATGCCCCAATTTGCTTGGGGTGGTTTTTTTTTGCTCATGAGTTGTGTTATGAATCCTGTTGGTGGTGTTTCCCCAACATAATGCCACATTGTTTCTCTCTGTTATTAAAAGGCTTTTTTGCTACACTCAGACTATGTGCTTGCGAGAGGGGAAGTATTGCCTCTTGGAGGCGCCCAGCGGGGGTGGTATATATTTGTCCCAGGTCACTGGGTGGGGGCTCGAGCCGGTTTGCATTGTGTTATTGGAATGGATCCCCTAGATATTGAACCCGGCCCTTGTTGCTGCCAACTCTGATGGGCAGAAGGGTTACATGAGCAACAACAAAGCCCATTTTCTTGGGTTGAGATATTCTTCCAGTATAATATGATGTGTGAAAAGATGGGTCTCTCAGCAGCATCAGGGACAAGTCACCCCTCCTACTGCTATGGATTCACCATCATCTGTTGGAGTTGAGGGATGGGAGAGTTTCCATATGATGCTCACAACCTTTCCTACAGTGTATGATTTGTGCTGTGCGACCCAGCTGTTGGCAGTAACTGGACAACAGAGCCCATAAACTCAGAATATATGCCTCATATGAATAACTATCAAATGTCAGTTTCAGAAGGACTCACTTGTGATGGTGAAAGATTCTAGTTAACAAGCAAGCCTCATGATTTCTTCACATTTCACCTCCTCTGTTTCTCGCTGTACTTCACACTCTAACCACAGACTGTATCCCATACAACAACAGTCCATGAATTTCAGTCTGACCACATAGAACCCACATATCTGAATCCCAGAAATTTATTCTCATGCCTATGGCAATGAGCTAGTTTGGTCTGCTTTATTCATCTCTCTTTTCCCATGAGTTTTAGTTTTTTTCCAACACAGATATAATGGTCAGTGTTGTTACCAACCACAGATTGGGGAAAAGCAGAAATTAATAAACAACTAGGAGCTGGACTCACTTCATCATCCTGGTTGGCAACACCTGGAACCAAAACACAGACAAGACATAAAATGAAAGAAAATATCAGTTGGACATTGAGTTAAAAACATTAAATGGTCAGTAGCAAGATTGAATGAAGTTTTGTAACCCAATAAACATGACCAAGTGAAGGTTTCCTGCATTAATCCACCATGGGCCTGATTGTTCTGTTAGATACATCCATTTCACATAGGTGTAACTCCATGGACTTCATTGGAGTCTCTCTTGATTTATAGCAATGTGAGAGGAAAAAAGGGCCCACTGTGTTGCTATGGAGATTTGCAGTCACTTTAGTAAACCATGGATGGAATTTTGATTGTTTACTATAACATTCTAATTGTTTCCCATTGACATTTTGATTGTTTACCATTCCTCAACTAATGAGTCAGCTCTCCCATCACCTGTGATTTCATAGCATCTTGAGCCAGAACCCTTCAGCACCATGAGGGATTGGAATAATTGCTGGTGAGTTACTGGCCAGAGACTCAGCTTTATGCTTAGGACCCAATTTTACAGACACTTTTATATCCAAAGTTTATTGCAGGAATAGTTATTTGTTTAAATCTATCTAAGTTCTGTTCCAAAATCAGACACAGAAATGCTGTAATTGGTGTCCACAATTAGTTGATAATGCAATTATTTATGGATGCAAAATTGGAGGTCAGTTTGAGGCCCTTTTAAAAAATCAGACCCATCTTTCAAAAAGAAATCAGCCACTCTTTAGCAATAAACATTCTATGGAGCTTGTTTTTAATAGTCAGACCCTTCCCAAGAGTTAGAGGTATGAGGCACAGGGCTCTGTAAGGCTGCAGCAATGGTTATTTACTGGAGAAGCAGAGGAAAAAAGTGCCAGAGAGAGGAGCACTAGGCCATCTGTTATCTTTATGGCTGTTAAGTTTGGGCTCGGTTTGTTACTGTTCTGCTCAATAGAGTCTCTCACAGTCTACAGCACAGATTAAGCTGTCGGGTATGTAAACACACATAAGAAGTCAGATTCTCCACTTTGATTGTGAGAGACTTTCTAATTTGTCACTGACAATAAAACCCAGACAAGGCTATTTATGGGACTGCTCCAGTCTCAGAAGAATGCTTCTTTCTCAACCAAGTTCCCTGAAAACTGCATCAAATGTGTGACGTGCCTGAAATCATATATTTAAAAAACAGACAACAACAATAGTAAAAACTAAACTATTTCCCCCAGCGGGCATATTTCTTACAGTGGCTCCACAGGGAGGCCAGTATAGTCAAAGTATATAGACCATTATCTGCTCCATCTATGCCTCACACACAGATAGAGGGGTGTAAGCGGGTCACCACATCCAGAGCACCCCCACATGGCAATAGCAGGGTGCTGGAGCAGCCCTGCCTCAGTTTCCTTCCAAATGGGTTACCAGTGAGTCCACCAACTTTTCTATATATGCCTAACAGCATCCTCTTCCAAGGGTCACATTAACAAAAAATTCAACAGCAAGGACAAAGAACAATCTTCATCCAGCTTCTCAGGTCCCCATTCCTCTTCAGGAACACTGGCCCCAGAGCTGCACCCCAAGAGCCTACTCTTGTTCCAAAGCACACTATAGACACTAACTTCCGTTCTGTAATTCCTTCCTTTATTTCTCTTCCTCCCCCGCAATCCCTTACTACGAGCCTGTCACACCATCTCCTTACACCCCACCCCTCATTAGGCCTAACCTGGGCACAACTGTTTAGTCATAAGGGGGACTAATCCCACCTTTCTTGAAGACTCAGTCACCCTCTGACAAGGGGCTTATAATTTAGCCAAATATAGTGTACTGAATGATAGTTAGACAGGTGTACGGCTAGGACAGCGTGGCCTGAAGTGTTTTTATGTCCTCGCCATCAAAAGTGCTTTCCAGTTCTTGCACCAAGACACACTCATGGCTTTTGGAAGACAGATGTGATGGCCTTCAATTGTGTTTCACAGTTCAGCCTTCTTACAGTATGCTGTTCCTTAGATGGATAAAAAGCTTTTAGGCCAGATTGTATCTGAATGTTATGCTGATGCACAGGGAGAGAAGGGCACAAGGAGCCTTCCCCTTTGAGCATCCTGCATCAGAACCAACCGTTATTGCTTCATTCAACTGTCTACTTTCTCTGACATCACTTCAGACTTTTCTTTAGCTAATGCTATAGGGCTTTGCGGCTTATTCACTTCACTGGGTTACTATATGTGGCAATCATATCCCCTGCGAGACTTGTCAGGCTCAGGGTATCCTGTTGCAGTGGGGCCCTTTGCAATAAGATGGCACCCACATGCTGCCTTGCACAGCAGAGACCTGTGATTGAGAGAATTTATACTACCAGATTTCACTTTTTGTTGTTGGCATTTGGTTTCCTTCAGATTTAAAGACCTGAAGTTCCCCCCAGGATTACTGCTGTGGGATCTAAGCACCTTTTCTTGTTCATTGGTGTAAACTGTGTTTGTGTTTTCAGTTTCTGACACATTAATGCTGGACTTAACATATAAGTACACACAGAAAATGTAATGGTAATAGTACCATAGCTGTGTCGCCAGTACAGAATAATCACCTAACCAGTAAGGTCAGAATATTCTGAGCCTCTGTCGTGAGGTGCTCAAATATATGTTAACTCCTTAAACTTAAAAATGTGCATGGATAATGCCTTTAAACAAGGTCTTGTTACTCAGAAATTCTCCCACAGGTGAAGAGTAAAGACATGGACATTTCTATAAAATGTAAAAGGTGAATGACAGTTAATCTGCTGCAAACATCTTGTGCTTTCCAGTCCACATAGCCCTTTTCCCATGAGTACCCTTCCTGAGCTAATCTATGAAGTAATTATCCTCTTCTCATTCAAATCCCTCCTCATGACCTATTTGTATCTTAGGACTTGGCCACACTGGCACTTTACAGTGCTGCAACTTTCTCGCTCACAGGTGTGAAAGAACACCCCCTCCCCCCCAGCACTGCAAATTTCAGCTCTCTCCCAGCGCTCTGCCGCGACCACACAAGCCAGGTTAAAGAGCTGCTGCGGCTACCAATTGAACAACAAAACTTCTGTCATTCATGGGTGCTTAAAAAGCCCCCCCACCCAAGACAAAAGTTCTTCTGGGGCAAGTGGCAGTGTAAATGGCTCATTTTAGCCACTTTAGAGGAGCGCTCTCCTGCAGACAACACCAACCCTGCCTCTAGGGGGTGGAAGCGTCTTGTCGGCAAAAGTGCTGACAAACAGCGTTTACACTGCCCGACTTGTAGCGACTTTTAGCTGCCAACTAATAATGGTGGCCAGTAGGGATTGCTGATATTCATTGGCTCATTTCTATTTTTAATACAACCCTAAAACAAAAAACTTGATAAGTGATTTATTATTCTCAGTATTATTACCCCTGTTGTACACATGGAGAAACCAAGGCACACAGAAGTGAAATGACTTTCCCAAGGTCATTCTCCAATGGAACCATCCATGTATCAAAAGGCAGATCAGTTCCATTTAAAAAGGAATGTAAGAACAGTTGAGATGATCAGATCAGCAAACAGAACCCATTTGGCAGAAATGGAGTGGAAAAGCAAAAGGAGACCAAAATTATCTTGGGCCAGCAAGGAACCAGGAAAGTAACAAAGCTACGTTTCTAGTAGAGCATTCAGGACTATGCTCTGATACACAGGCGATGTCTACACTTGAAAAACAGGTTGCATTTTAAAGCATGTTAGCTAACACATTTTGACTAACAATTTAAAAAAAGACTTTGCATCTAGTGTAGAGAGGGCAAGCTTTGTTTAAACATGTCAGCTCATCGTGGTCAATCCTACAAGGGGAACTTTTTTCTTTTCTGTTAACTGTAAAGACTTAGTATGAGATATCAGAAGCAATACCCCTACCCCACACCCTAGTAAAAACAACAAAACAAAAAATTCAGCTGGGTTTACTTTATTGAACAAGAAGATCAAGACAGTGATACTATCAGAAGCAAAGGATCAGCAGAGAATAGGTCTGTTTGTGGATCTGCTAAAGGAAACTGAAAGCAATGGAGAAGCAAGGAAGGATGAGGTAGACTAGAGTTGTGTAGGGTGCTAGGTAGTGGATTTTCAGTGATCAGCAGTATCAAATATTCAAAATTTGCGATAATGCTTAAAATGGAGTTTACCACCTGACCTGGAGGGAAATAGGGGGACAGATTAGAGACAGATCTAGATTCTTAGCAGGTGTAAATGAACATAGTTTCATTGAAGTCAATGGAATTTAAGATGCTTAACATTAAGCAGGTATGTAAGTGCTTCAGTTGGGAGCCCAAGTTTTCCTATAGACATTAACAAGGTATTTTGAAATAAATGAGGGACTTATTTCAAATGGCAAGGATCAAATAAATACTAATTTTCTGCCATGTGTCTTATTTCAATATGGGACACCCAGTACTCTTCCATGTCAATAACAATAGGTCATCATTGAGTGTCATATGGAATCACTGGGAGCAAGATTATTATTGGCAGGGATTGGACTGCCCCCAAAGGGTTTACATCTTGTCTGGCTTGCTGGGAGATATTTAACTGGGTTGCAGCCTGGTATAAATCTCCCACCTTTTCCACTTTTTGAGATTGGAAGTGACACTTTAGAATTCAACCATTCACTATTCTTGATCACAATGGGAAAGGGGAAGTCACTCCCCTGTCTATCCATATTGATCATCAACTGGTGACAATGGAGAGGAGTTGCTGAATTATCATAGGGGAGGGACCCTCTCAGCCTCTCCTACATAAGTCCTGATCCTGCAAACACACATGCATGCGTATAATTTTAGTCACATGAAATGGTTGCAGGATCACGGCCATAACTTGTAACATGTGACCCAGCTCAGTTTCATTGGCATTAACTTAACATCAGAACTAGTAAATACAAGAAATGAGCCCTGATAAGCAAAACTATTGTAAGCCCCACTCCCCCCTTTGCTTCCTTGGTTACTCGGGAGCAGGCAGCACTCGCCTGGGTGCCTGAGAGTAAAGGAGATCCTGAGTATCCCAGTGGTGATGTTGAATAGATGGGAATCCTCTATCCACCCCTCTGCTGCAGTCCTTTTACTTACAAAGGACATTAATCTTGGCAGTGCTTCCAGCTGGCTGGGTCCTGGCGCGCCTTGGTAAACCTGAGCTCATCTACACAATGGATCTAACCCCAAAGTACAGTTATAAACAATAGATAGCCAATATCCTCTTAGATAACACACCTTTACTTAACAATTTAGAAAAACATGATATAACAGACTGAGATTAATTAAAATGTCACAGCCACTTTAAATCAGTAGGGGGCACATCACTAAATCCATTAATAAATGCATTTACAGAAATAAATGAAACTTAACCAACTTACATTTACCCTGCCCCTGTGCGTGCACTCCTCTTAATGTCAGAGTTCTAGACACTGGCTAGTTGTATGGGTGCATTTGAAGACCTTGAAGCTGCAGACTGCACTGTTGGTCCAGTAAAGCAGTCCAGCCAAGGGAATAAAGCACAGAATGATTCTAACCTGGGATCATTCCAAGCTGCAAGATGGGCGTTGTTATAACCAGAAGTCATAACCCTGGATCCTGGTTAGACAGTAAGACCGCTCCGTCTCTTATCAGACCCCTTACAGTATCCTTGCTATCCCCCTTTCCCTGCAAGCACTTTCCCAAACAACAATGGTCGTGTTTACTCACACCGTCTTCACTACATGCCAACCTCAGCCAGTTCTGGGCACAGTAGCAGTCTCTGTCCTGCCTGCAATGAAGCCCAGCAATAGCCTCAGCAGTTTCACAGCAGCAGCTTCTGGCTTTCTAGCTTGGACAGAGTTCCTCAAAGCAACCTCCACTCCCCTGACCAGGATCTCAGTTCCCCACCCAAAAGAGAGGCTACCGTAGCTCTCCCCTGGAAGCCCCTCCCTTCCCCTCTCCCAAGGCATCATGGGAGTTGTAGTCTCCAAGGCTAGATTACAGCGCTCAGGATCTCCCTGACTGGAACGCTCCCAATTAAGTTTACAGGCCTCTTGCCTAGAACAGGGATTGGCAACCTTTGGCACACGGCCTGCCAGGGTAAGCCCCCTGGTGGGCCGGGCCGGTTTGTTTACCTGCTGCGTCTGCAGGTTCAGCCGATCGCGGCTCCCACTGGTCGTGGTTCGCTGCTCCAGGTCAGCAGGGGCTGCAGGAAGCGGCACAGGCCAAGGTATGTGCTGACCGCCGCTTCCTGCAGCCCCCATTGGCCTGGCCCGGCGAACTGCAGCCAGTGGGAGCCGCGATCGGCCGAACCTGCGGATGCGACAGGTAAACAAACCAGCCCGGCCTGCCAGGGGGTATGCCTGGCGGGCCATGTGCCAAAGGTTGCCAATCCCTGGCCTAGAATAAGGTGCCTACACTATTAAATGTCAGTTCAGCAAGGATTTCCCTATGCTGGCGAAAAAGTCTAGTTAATGTATCAGGTGCAGAGAAAAAGGGTCATTTTTAAGAATGGAAAACAACTGGAGTCTTGAGGATTATCTGATATTCCCCTCTCACTATTTCATCCCCTGGTTGCTCTCTGTATGTCACACTGTCTAATGACACACTATGTCAGAAACTATAATCTCTGACTGTATGGAAACCATGGATCTGGATCCAATGGATTTACAATTTCAGTGTTATGGCATTTGATGAACTCATGTTTTTTTCCTACGTTTTAGTGTTTTTCCAAAACAGAGATCATGGCACAATGTTGTCACAAAATGTTTATCTTGAACCAGAGATTGGCAGAAGGTGATAATTAACAGAAAGAGCCAGACTGACCTTATCCCTGGGTGTCTGGCAGCATCTGCAAGAAAAGCAGCCACAAAAGATCAACAGAAGTAAAGTTCTGGACAGAAATGAAACTAAATCTACCTGCAGAATATCCAATTGTAGCTGCCTAATTCAGCAAACTTATTGTGTGATGGTTTACTTCTTTTAAGGACCATGTGTATGGAAATTTAAAATTGTAAGATAGTAACTAATGAGAGCATAGTTGACGATTTAATAAAGCAATTTCCTTGACTTACTATTTAACTAAACAAAAAGGTATTCCTGGAAGGACATTTTCAAAAGAAATTGGTCTAATAAAAGATATTTCCTCACCCACCTTGTCTCTCTAATTTTCAAAAGAGCACATTTTTGTAGCATTTTGTCTTGCACCTACTTACACTGATTCTTCGGTTACACCCAAATCTGTTTGAAGAGATTCATTAGTCTGAGTATCTGTCTTTGATTTGAGAGTGTTAGCAAGTGGCAAGACCGGGCTCTTTCCAGGGCAGAGAAGCAGCAGCAACAGAAAAATGCCAGAATGGAGAGCATTAAGACCCTGATTACCTTCATGTTGGAGATGGTGGTTTAATTTGTGTTGCGTCTGCTAGGGCTCAGCTCAGTTGATGCTCTTAGAGTAAACTCCACAGATGGAGTATATGTATATAGATGCCCAAGAAGTCAGATGTTTTCCCTTAGATTATGAAAGCACTTTCCAATTTGTCATGGAAAATGAAACCCAGACAAAGTTTGTAGAGGCTGTCTTGCCCAGTGAGGAATGCTTCTTTCTCAACTGCATTCCCTGAAAAATGGAGAAAATAGGAGTCAGACCCTGAATCTTGTAGACAGCAGAGATTAACAATTGTCATGACTTTACCCAAACAGGCACATTTGAGACTGATCACAGAGGGAAGGGAAATTGAATCACCAGTTTATTTTGATCATTACAGACTACCATCTTGCCACAACTCAGTTGCAGGGTGGTGGACCCAGTGACCATTTTAGGACAAAAAGTTGGCCACACCCTTTTCAGACAGTAGCCCTTTTCTCAGAGAGCTGCATAATCCTTAAAATAAGTAAATTAAAAGAAAAGAGAAGAGAAGAGAAAATAATAATAGCAACAGTGCTGTTCCTCATTTAAGATTGCATGGCCTTTAGGTTTCCAATAGGTTAATGTACTAGACCCTCCCCCAGTCTAGGCAGGGGGGTGTCCATAGGGCTTTTCTACCCTCTCACCACCTTCTGATGCAGCCACAGGAGAGCACCCTTCCCCTGATTCAAGCCCTCTTTGTGCCCTGGATCTCTTTTTACATCCCCTAGCTGGGAATCATTAGCCCCAATCACTAATTGCTGTCCAACTGGATCAGATGATTCCCAGCACCTGCCTGGCTCCTTTCCAGAACAGGGCTGGCTGCTCCCTGGACCTTAAAGAGGCAGATCACTCTGTTACAATAATTCAGCATGAAACACTCTCAAGTGTTGAATGAGACTGAACACTCTGCAGCTATATAGCATTAATATAATCACATCCAAAAAATTTAATAAAAGAATGCTCAAGTGGCAAAGCCAAACACTTCGAAGTTAGCAAATGCCAGAATTAAGATTGCCTATGCAATCTTTAATTACATGATCATATACTACATTTTCCAAAGGGCCCTGCCTTATTCAATGAAAGAGCAATATTTTTTTTATCCTCCACAGAAGTATGTAGCCTTATTTAAAGCTCACAATCCAAATCTTGAGCTGAATACAAAATTTTTAGTCTACTGGTGGATGTCTCTGTGAAGCAAGGGATGTAGGCCATGGGCTTCACAGAGACTACTATCACTATAGTATCTGAGTGCTTCACAAACGTTAATAAATGTATCTTCAAAACATCACTGTGAGTTTAGGAGGTATTTTTATCCCCATGCAGGGCCGGATTAACCTTTTGTGGGCCTGGCATCAAACATATTTGTGGGCCCCCATGGAGGCAATGGAGCATGGCGCGGGGAGGTCAGTCCCTGGAGCGAGGGGCCAGCCAGAGGCAATAGGCATGGCATGGCAGGGGCGGCCCTGCTCCGCCCAATGCGAGGGCACTGTTTACAAACCGGCTGTTGCCAGACGCACAGTGGTCTGCTTGGCCCTGTGCCGACAGCATGCCCCTTCCCCTTGGGCGCAGGCCCATGCCACACCACACAGGCTCCCTGCCCAACACCCCCAACTCCCTATGTCCAGAGCCTCCCCAGACCCACTATGCCCAGTGCCCTCCCAGGCCCATCCACAAATGCACAGTGCCCTGCACAACACCACCCCTGCCCACAGCCCCACCACAACTGCCCAGCACCCCATACACACTCTCCCTAGTGCCCCAACACACACAGATCCTCCCTGCCCCTTCACAGCCCAGCATCCCTCATACACCCGACAGACCTACTCCCTCAAGCCCTGCCTCCCGGCCTCACTCACTGACCCTGCTGGGAGGCAACTGTCTGCCGGGCTGAGCCGGCAGCGCAGCCAAGTCTGGTGCCCGGGCCAGGAATTGCTCCAGCCCCTCGGGAGTGGCGCAATCAGCCAGGCCAGGACCTGCCCCGGCTGGGTCCCTCAAGACGCACTTGCCTGGAGGGTCCCAGCCAAGCCCTCCACACTGTTTCCCCCTCCTCACCTGGCTGAGACTGGCCGGGCTTCTGCACCAGTCCCAGGTGGCTCAGCTCTGGGGAGACAGGTGAGGCCCCACAGACTACCCGGAGCCAGAAGTGCAGAGTGGTCCGGCCAGGGGCCAGAGAGGAGCAGAGGAGTTGGGCCAGGGGGCGGAGAGGAGCCCTTGACCAACGCGCGGGCAGGCCGAGAGGAGCAAGTGGTGGGCTGGGGAGCCACCGGGGTCTTGGGGTGCAGTGCAAACGGAGCAGGCCAGGGCCCATTCTGAGCATGGGCCCAGCTCCATGGAGCCACTGGAGCCATTGTAAACCCAGTACTGTCCCCATGTTACAATGAGGAACTGAGAAATTCAGGCCATATTGCCACAAGTGTCCACTAATTGGGGTGCCTTAGGACCTGATTTTTCAGAGTACATAGCATTTTTATGGTACTTTATATGTTCAAAGCACAGCTCCAATCAGTGTCAGTTGCAGTTGTGAACACTGAACGCTTCTACAAATCAGATCGCAGGCATCTCATATTGGGCACCCAGAGAATGAGGAACACACAAAGTAGTAACTTCCTGTGAAGAGTTTGGTTTAAGCAGTTTGACTAGTACCACATTGGAATTCTATGGCAGAGACAGGGATCCAATTCAATTCTCCAGGGTGACATTCAATTACCCAAGCCATGAGACCATTCTTTCTCTTCCTGAAGTTCCCTGCCTCATTCACCCCACACCTTCCAACTTCTTGGACAATCAAGGCTGAGATCCTCCAGACAACTGCCTCATTCACTACACAACCCTGATTCATTCCCAGAATACTATCCATGCCGTGCACTAAATCAGGCAGGGTACTGTAGAAAAAAATATCATCTGATCATATAATTACAGACTGCATCATAAGGCATACACATGAGGGAGCCGAATTAAGGTTGCACAGGGAACCTTAATGCTGGCATTTCCTAGCTTCTAAGGGCTTGACTTAGCAACCTGAACATTCTATTAATGTTGTTCTTTCAGTGTAATGAACTAATTTTAAAAATACAAACTGAAAAAAAAAAAAGAAATTCTATCATATGAAACCATAGCAACCCCCAACATGGGTCATCTGCAGGGTTAGGACCATTAAATCTATAGCATAGACCTCTACCTTTTGAGCTAATGGAGTCACTGGTAGCAATAGTAGGCTGTTATCCTTGATGTGGACTAGCAGTAGTGCGGAATGGGACGCTTTACCAGTGGGTTTCACAGCTATTTGCTGAAAGCAAAGGAATGGTGAAACTCAGGACTCTTGGATTCAATTCCAGGTTCTGGAGGGATAGGTTTTCTACTGGTTATAGACCATTCTTTCCCTGTGCCCCCAAAGTTTCCCCTCTCCTTCTGCTCCTATCCATTCGCTTCACCCTGCTGGCTCCCTACATTCCTTACCCTTCTGTATTGGAGTATGGCTGTTTCTCCTCCACATGCCTGAGTGCCAGCAGGTGGGGCACTGAGAACACAGGAGAGACAATATTCCTTCTCTCAGTTCCTGTGCCCAGCACTGGAGCGGAGAGCAGCAGCAACTGCAGAGAAAGTCTTGCTCAGCTCCATAGCCTTTGAATGGAATATCATGCTCAGTCACTCTGTGGGGATGGCACATGTGCTGTCCATTCAGGATGTAGGAGCTGTGAAGGGTCAGAGCATTCTCAGTGAAAATGGAATCTTTGATGAATTTCACTGCCAAACCTAACAAGCCTCTTCTGAGCATGTGGAAAATTAGATTTTCAGAGGCTCTTAACTTGGTCAAATTTGTTCAGATTTTCACAGAAACAGCAAAAGGCACATCCCTGATACCAGGGCAACACTCCCCACCCCCCAACCAAATTTCAAGGCCCTCCTCCAAAGTATTGAGCTGCTTCTTAATTAAATTGATGAATTTTTTTTTCTAATTGTATTGTAAATGGCAAATGTGTTTTATCTGAAACTTTCCAGATAATTTCAGCCTGAGGCAGGCATTTAGGATAGTTAATTTCAGCACGAGTGATTGAAGTTTGGCAAAGTTATGAACAACTGAAAACAGAATCTTATAATGCCCTGCCTATAGTAATGACAGGTGCTGACCTAATGTCTCCTCTATCAGAAGGGTTTTCCAGTTGCTATGGCTCCATCAGGGCACTCTCAGCATTTGAACAGCAGGTTTAAGCTGTTCTGCTTGGAAAAAATGATTATGTATAAATGGCAAACTCTTGTTCAAGAAGTACATCTTCACACAACGCACAGTGGAACTTGTTGCCGGGGGATGTTCTGAAGGCCAAAAGTCTAACTGGATTAAAAAAAGAATTAGATAAGTTCCTGGAGGATAGGTCCATCAATGGCTATTAGCCAAGATGGTCAGGGACAGAACCCCATGCTCTGGCTCTGGGTGTCCCTAAACCTCCAGCTGCCAGAAGCTGGGACTGAATGAGATGGATCACTCACTATTGCCCTGTTCTGTTCACTCCTTCCAAAGCATCTGACACTGGCCCCTGTCTAAAGACAGGATATTGGGCTAAATGGTCCATTGGTTTGACTCAGTACGGCTGTTCTTATGTTAAATCAGCTCCTTTTGGGGTTGATCTAAAGGCCACTGAAGTCAGTAGAAGTCACACTCATGTGAGTATGCATGTGTATAAGCAGTTCTGACAAGACATATGCCTATATCACCCTGACTACTTTGCTTGTCTCTTTGTTTGTTGCTTATTCTTTTTAGATTGTAAGCTCTTGGAACGGGGATTTATCTCTCTATATATTTGTACAGCACCTAGCACATTTTTGACACTACTTGTAGTAGTAGTAATTATTAATAATAAATAATAATATATGTTGTCTTTATTGACAAAAAATAGTTTTTGTTACATTTTACTCCTTTTAGCACAGCAGAGCTAGTACAGCTATAGGAGACTGCTATATTCTGCACTGGCTCTAACACCATCAGGAGAAATATTCATCAAGTTCCAATTGCTGGAGTAATATTCACTATCTGTAGCAGCTGTGTCAACCTATTACAGTTAATGGGGTTGCAGAGCTGTAGTTGAGTGAAGAAGAAGACAATAGGTTTGCCCAGGTGTAACTGAGAGCAGCTATAGAGTCTTTATTACAGGCCACAGTACATGAGCTAGAAAGAACAAAGCTCAGTTTTCAGATCCCACAGTAAATTTGCAGCACTGGAATTAGGTAAAAACAAATTTTGTTGTAAACGGAGGGAATTTGTGTCCCAGTACTTTAAATCTACAAGAAGGTTTATTATTGAAGACAATGAAAGCAGGATCAGGCCTTTGAGCTGGGGACACTGAGAACCCCAAAGGAACCCCAAAATATTATTTTAACAGACTCAGTTTTTAGAACAGCAGTGAACATGACTACCATACTATTATGCTTCACCATTCTTAACTCCTTTCATTAGCTTGAGACATGGGACTGAGGTCTGATTAAAAGAATATGTTACAGAGCAGCAGTCCTGTGGTGAAGTAGGTAACTTCTCTTGTTGCCTTTGATGTCTTTCAGGAGCTTATCAGTGGTCTGGGAGTCGGGAGACTTGGGGGTTCTGAGTCAGCCTCTTGCCCACAAGGTGAATCTGGGCAAGTCACTTTACCATTCTTCTTTTTCACCTCCCACCCTTTATCTTTCTTGTCCATCTCTTGTCTGGCAGGGACTGTCTCTTACTATGTGTTTATATTATCTTAGAGGATAGCTGTAAAAAAAGAAAATTATTATTGTGAGAAGCAACAATTTAATAACTCAGTGATATATGGGATCTTCTTCAATATACAGTATTAAAACTTTAGGATCAGGCCCTCTGAGTCTAAGGGGATTTCCTTTGTCTTCTATTATATTCCCATTTCTGTCTTGCTCTGTTAATTTTCCACTGACTGAACCCTGGAACAGGAACCATTAGGTTCCATCTGTTGACAGATTGTCTTATTAGCTCGGCCATGTCACTTATAGTTTTTCCATTTCCCCCCATCCTTTGTTTCTAAGTGATTGCTCCATTCTACAGACTTGATTGTCCAGATTATCTTGCTGCTTCAACATTTTTTTCAGCTGACACTTATAGGGGTTTGCCGGTGATTATCTTTACCATGGTATGTGACAATATTTCTCCGAGACGTCTCAAGCTTCCTCTTGCTGCTGGTAACCGGTGATAAGATGGCATCAACAGGCTTTGTGGGCAACGTGAGGGCTGTTTTGCATGATCATATTTACCATTTGCTTTTGGCATTTTGACTTCCTCAAATTAAAAGCTGGAACCTCAAAGTGCCTTCCAAACTGTAGGCCAACATTTTGAAACCTGGGCTTGTTAAACTCTTAAATCTGTTTCTATTTGCAGGGCCACAGGTGATGGAACAGGAACAGGCCACAGGTGATGGAACAGGAAAGTGGCTGAACAAATAGTCCTCTTATTGTTTTAAGGGAGATTCTTGGCTTGGTTGATCTATCTAAATGTAGGGATGAGGGACTGGTTTGGATAAAGTAGGAAGAAGATTGACCCTTTGCTTTTGGCATTTTGACTTCCTCAAATTAAAAGCTGGAACCTCAAAGTGCCTTCCAAACTGTAGGCCAACATTTTGAAACCTGGGCTTGTTAAACTCTTAAATCTGTTTCTATTTGCAGGGCCACAGGTGATGGAACAGGAACAGGCCACAGGTGATGGAACAGGAAAGTGGCTGAACAAATAGTCCTCTTATTGTGTTAAGGGAGATTCTTGGCTTGGTTGATCTATCTAAATGTAGGGATGAGGGACTGGTTTGGATAAAGTAGGAAGAAGATTGACCCTTTGCCCTAGCACTGAATAAATTGGATCCTTTTATAAAGTACTTAAAAGACGCACTGAACATCCACCGTGAACCCAATTACTCTTATCTGCATCAACCCTCTTATCCACACTCCCCTTCTTACATAATCAGCTTACACACTGATCACAAAGTTCCCCCCACACTTCCTAATCCCTTATCCCTTGTCCCTTTGCTGAAATTTTAAATGTATCTTAAAGGATCTAACTTTCCCATTCAGGACCTGTTAGAGCTAGAATTTTTCAAACAATCTCCTGCTGTATACTTGTGGATTGCCTTTATAATGGCAATCAGTCTTCCTGGTCTGTATTTGTTGCCTGTGTAACACTGACAGATCCTGGTCATCAGCGGGCAGGATCGAACCTGGGACTTCTGGAGCTAAATGCATGAGCTTTTACTGCATGAGCTTAAAGTCATGTGGCCATTAGCTAAGGTTGTAGCAGATTCATTAATCTCTAAGTGGCCTCAGTGCCACTAGAGGAGACAGAGCACCACACCCAGGAGGTGTGTGGATTACACCTATATTACTTAGGAATTTTAATTTGGCACCTTTTGTCAGTTTGTACCTTTTCCACAAAAAACAAAGTTTGGGACCTGCATTCCGGATTTGTCACAGGTGTGCTGCTGTCTTCAACTCTCACATATCATAGATGATCTAAAATGCAGTAGAGTCCTCTGACCCAGGGAAACTCTCACTCTAGCATACCAGGCTGGAAGACAACAAATGACCTTGCAGAGATTGCTTTATTTGCTGATATCCTAACATGCATTGGAAATGTCAGCAGTGGCTGTTCAGTGGTATGGAGACTGGACTGGGGAGCAAGGAAGAGAGACTGGTAGGAGAACAGGTATGGTAAGGAAAACTGGTAGAACAGAAGGAGTCTCCAAGTTCAGGATGAAGGAGATCATCTGAGAACTTGATTGTGATCTCAGGGCATAAAGAAGGATCTGGCATTGGGCTCAATAATAAGAAAAAAAGGAGTTCAGAGGAAGGGAAAGGTATGGGAAGGGATGTATCAGGGTTGGTTGGAGGGAGGGAGAGAACAATGGGATGAGGAGAATGGGGATGAAGAAGATTCAGAAAAGGAGGATTTGATATGATAAATATAACAGAATGGCACTAATTGAAGAGGGAAATGATTGGACAGTGAGGATTCTGAGCCAGGGTCATGTCAGACTATGTAAACAATGTCTAGAAACCTAAAATGGAAACAAATCTGCTTACTATTATTGGGACAAATACACAGGTGCATCTAAGAAGGTATAATGTATTCCTTCTTCCAATCATCTCAGCATGGAAGCTACACTAAAGGTCTCCATTACATGCACTTCTGAATTTGCCTCTACATTTAGCTCCCATTGTCTCTAGTTGCTTTTTAAGATTCTACCAAGGCATGAAGTGTCACTAGAACTCTTTAAGTTAGTTGAAAGGACAGTGCCACATTATACTGCCCTACTTTTCAGAAGTGCTGAGCATCTACTGCTCCAGCTGAAGTCAGTATGAGTTTTGGGTGCTCAACACTTCTGAAAATCAAGCTCAGCTCTCAGTATAGAGTTCGTGGTTGTGTGTTGCAATACAGCTCAGCTCTTCAGGAGAATTCTTAAGGAACATACCTTCCTGCCAATATTTGCACGTTCCCCAGTTTCTGCATCTGTTTGGTGTGCTGCTTGGGGATTTCTGCAAAGTCATTTCATTAAGTTTAGCATGGATTTTTACATTCTACCTATAGGTGCTGTGTAACCCTTCTCTGTGTCACAGTCGAGTTTATTCCTTTAGTGCCTGGTCTCTCATTGAACTCTTCACAAACTAGTTCCCAGTTTAAATCCAGCATTGGTCAGTAGTGACCCAAAGTTCTTACCATATGCTGGCTGTTCTGTGACCATTGTGAAATAAGTTTGGTGAGTTGCAGACCCCGTCCTAGAGGGCAGGTGTCCTCGTCACAGAAACTACCAGCATGCCAGCACAACTAAAACTATTGGACACCTTGGTTGGCAATCTGTGGCACAGGAATTGCATTATTCTGTCACTCCTAGAGGTCATGCCTCTAGGACAAGGCTAAGGCAGATAGAGAGGGATCCTGCTCTGGTATGGCCCAAAGGACAGTCTTTCATGAGCACTAAATGCACACACAAATGTAAGCCTAGTTCTTGCTATCAGGTTGTTACAGAGTCTTTCTCCTGTGCCTGACTGGGTTTGCTGACATTATGTTCTGACTGATACTCTCTTCTATCTTTATAGAGATTATTTTAGTGTTTAGTGATTGGGGAGGTTTCCCCCTAAGCGTATCTCCAGCTAGTGTCACTTGTAAATGGATCAAGATAACTAAGGAGGAATGTCAAAAAGGGAAAATAGTATTGAGTTATTGGCCTAGAGGTGCACTTGGAGAGACTTTTCATTGTAATTCTCCCCAGGGCAGATGCCTTATCTACAGTATCTCACCCTCAGTTTAGGGAGATGGTAGTAACTTTACTGGATTTTCAAAGAATTTCAGTGCTATAAATTTTAAGCCCTCTGTTTCTGGAAAAAAGGCATAATTTCCTCTACTGTAATACCAGCAGTTAAAGTTAGGTCGGTATTTTCATTCTACATACCACAGTTCATATAGTTTGTTATTCAGCCATAGAAATTCACTCTGGGTTCGGTCCCGGCAAGAAGATGACTATGTGAATTGCTGATGTCTTTCAGATCTCTTTGCCAATGTCAGAATGCCATTGCTGCAGCACAAAGGGGATGGAATCTGACCCTAACTCCTCTCCTGTCGATTCTTCAGCGTGAGGGAATCTCCAGTGTGGGGAGGACTGGTGTGTCTGGATCCACTATGGCACCCTCCTCACAGTGGGAGATTGGGAGGGGCAAGGAGGAGGGAGGGCAACATGCATTACACTCCAGCTTTGCTCAACTGGCAGATGGTCCCTTAAGCTCTGTTGCCAGCTGCCACAAGTTTAAACATCTCCAAGGCTGCTCTAATTTATGCCCAGACCAGGGCTAAGGCAAGGAATCAGGGGGCTGAGATAGGCAGAAGCTAAGTAACTACTCCTGCTCCCTGCCTTGTGCTCTTCCCTCTCACCCCTGCTCCTCTAGGAGTTCCCCATTCATTGCTTTATGCTCTCGGGATTTATTATATTTATTTTACACCTCAAGCCTCCCATGTCTTTTTGATGTATTTCTGCTTCCTACAGAAAGTAATGTCCCCTTGTCTGCACATTTCTACTTCTAAGAGTGAGAGGGATTCAGTCCCCAATGATAGGCTCAGCTACCTGCTAACACATTCTTCACCTGCACTTCCATTACGTCTTTTTAGGGGGCAGAAGAGCTGAAAAAAATTCATTACACATTATATGACATTAGACTGTACTTGAAGGGCCTTTGCTGATTGCCAGTCTCCATTAGATGCCCATTGGATGTTAAACAATCATTGTTCATCTGTTATTCAGCATGTTCACCCATGCACCACAAAACACACTCTCATCCATTCACTGACATGATCTGAAAAATCCTAATACACCACAAACTGTTGTATCAATGTTTTTTTGTAGGATACATCGTTCACTGACACAAGAGAATTGCTGCTTTGTGCTTCATCCGTACACCGGTGCTGACCCAAATCCTATTTTTATTTGAAAATAAATGTCATACCAACAAATTGCTTTGGTAACCACAACTTTCTCATTGTGAAATTTTGAATAAATCCATCAGAACATAACTCAATCCAGTGTAAACCCCCCACTGAAAGGAAATGTGCATGATGCTGGAACTCAATAAGATGTAAATATGCTGAGAAATTGCCATCCTCGCTGTAGAGTTGCTCCTTTTGAAATGTACCACCATGAAAATATTCAGGTGGGATTGAAGTGATGATTACTGATTGTACAATAAATCTTGTTAACAAGCTCCATGGTGCAAAGATCAAGAATGTAACTTATGCTCATCCTCCTTTTCTGGAAATCATATTGATGAGGAAGCATTCCTGAAAGTTGGGATCTGCTCCTCAAAAATCTTCTGGTTTCCATTAGCAGTATCAAGCCGTGAGGGTGATTTCATAATCAAACTGAAGAATCTGGAGTTCTGCATGCAGATATCTATCTATCTATCTGTATGTGAGCTCAACTCATGGAATTTATTAAGAGAAATCCAGTAAGCAGAGACTCAACCAGAGAGACAGCAACTGTCTCCACCATGAAGATAGCTGGTGTCATTGTGCTCCTTACTCTGGCAGTTTTCAGCTGCTCAGGTGAGTAACTTTTACTAACCCCTGTAGTGAGAGGGGTGGCCCAATTCTCTGCCACCTGCCAGCATTAATCAATCATGTCCTGGCCTCAAATAGGAAGGAGGAGTGGTAGGCATGCACTTCACTCTGGAGTTCTTCTTTCAGATATATTAGTTCTTCAATCTAAGGCTTCTCCTTCACCTTGTTGAGAAGGCTGCTGGTGTTTGACAGTATATCCAAGTTTTGGAACCTCAACAGGACATGGGGTCCTGGGCACCACAGTGAGCTCTTGCATTTATGTGTCTTTTAGCATAGACTATATCCATCTTCTCCTTATGTCCTTTTTAAAATATATGGACCAGAGCCAAGCCCTACTAAAGTCAATGGAAAGCCTCTCATTGACCTCAGTGGGTGTTAGATGCCCATAAAGTAGACAGTAACAGATTTAGGGTGACTGTTACTATCCTGCAGATTCCCCTTATTAGTGGCTTGTGATGATCCCATGCTCCTGAAAAAGGGGCATCATTGAGGTTCCTGCTCCACTTGCAGTGATGTCACAGACTATACCAGTGACAGCATCCATTGTAAATATTCAGATTCAATAAATGATCCAAGTAGCCAAGATCTACACAACATTTAGCAACTGTTATTGTTTTCTGA
This sequence comes from Natator depressus, assembly GCF_965152275.1. NCBI lineage: Eukaryota > Metazoa > Chordata > Testudines > Cheloniidae > Natator > Natator depressus. Next base: position 22,577,722 of record NC_134241.1, read on the forward strand.
GCATTTTGCTAGGAATGCAATGTTTTATGGTGCACCAAACCCAGAAGAATGGGCTCTGTTAAATGCCACCGTTATTTATTAACAAGACATACAGCTCTGTGCACGGCCCATTAGTGCAGGGAACTTGCTTTTCCTGGTGTTTGCTGCATTAGAAGCTGCATTCAGTTTTGCTCCAGACATATGCATGTTTTGCATTTAATTTCTTTCCAATTTTTTCCTTCATTTTTATCTGGTATGTCTGTGATTTTATTTCAGATGTTGCTAGTCATGATGGCAAAGTGAGTCCAGCTCTTATTGTTATTGAACCCTCACATTCCCTTGTCTCAAGAGACACTTGTAAGCACTATGTGATCATGAACTCTGTGTTGGAATCATCTCCCCCCCTCCAAAATAGCTAATGAACAGGCTGGGATCATCAAAAAGGGACTACCTTGGTGCCAATAAACAGAGAGAGTAAATTCTTGGGATTCAGTTACACTGGGTGTACATGGTCAGACCATTGGTTTTCCATGCATAATTCGATGTGATATACTACCTGGTTGGATTGTTTGAGTATCAAAGAGCTACCGGGAAGGGAAGTGATGGGGAAAATATCAAGGAGAGAGTTTGAAATTTCAAACCATTGTTTATCTATATACCTTATTAGGATGAATCTTTTCCCACTACAGATGATTCTAGACACTGGGGACTGACTTCTTCTGTTCACTGAGTCAAATAACCAGTTATTGCCAGTACGGTACAGCCAGTTCATGTTACAAATCAGACAGAAAGCTATAAGAGCCTTTCTCTCCCCTACCTCTCCATCAGCAGCAGATGTTGCGAATTATACCTGATAGGTCACACGCAGTTCGAGTCTAGGCTGAGGCACACGAACAAAGTCCACAACTGCAGAGTTCCCAAAAATATTAAGTTTGTTACGCTCGAGCGTGGTGCCCCCCTGCTAGTCAGAAGGGGACCCCGAATGCAGGTTATACAAAGATTATATACCTTTTAGCAAAGCATGTTGCCCTTGTGCATCAGAAACCTTAGCCAATAGACAAACCCTTTCCTTATCTACCACCTATCCTTGCTAGGTACATTCCCCGTGCTAAATTACTTCAGCTACACAACATGGTCCTAAAGCAATGCATCAGTAACCTCTCTTATCAGGATGGGAGGCCCACATCACAAGGCCAGGAGGCAGGGAGTTAGGAACAGACAAAGAACAGAAACCGGGAGTTGAGACAGGCTGGAAACAAGGAGAAGGGTTTTCACCGGAATGCAGTATCTAAGGAACACTCCTCCTGGTGCATGATGTGCTTGCTTTTAGACAATGGTGGGCCCCAAACCAAAATGGAGTCATATGTACTAACTTTTCCTTAACACAGATAAATCAAACCAGCCAGAATAATGACTTTTCCCTTCCACAGTCTATGTAGGGAAAGAAAGGGTAAAATCTTTAACCCTCATATGTGGAGGTGGGGCATATTGGGGACCATTTATATCCCCCTGCCCTACAGCATAGGGGTTTTCAATGAAACAGACCTTAACACACAGAGAGGGGAAGTGATTTGCAGGCATATAGATGGCCAGTGGTAGAACTGAGACTCAAACCTGTCTCCTAGCTCCCAGCCCAGTGCCCTATCCACTGGACCTTAGGAAGCAATGGGCAAGATTATTTCTTGTATCCCTCACTTCAGTACACTGTCAATAAGCATCAAAAATTCAGGATGTCCCTCTGATTCAAAAGTGCTCTCCCCCTCCTCAGCAACTTCCCTGATAGCCCAATCTCACTCTTTTCTCACTTTGTCACCCCCTACATACTCCCAGAGGCTTATGTGGAGTTTCTTCCTTCCTTTGACAGGCTACTGCATCCCCACTGTCCATTTGACACAATTCCCCGAAAAGACCCACAGTGTCCCTCTTTGCAATCCAAATTCCCCATCAAACTCCTGATCCCCCAAATCCTCAAGACCCTGCAACCATATAATGTTTCCTGCAACTCCCTTACCAATAGGATCCCAGCATCCAGAAAATTTGCTATAGATCTTTCCAGACTAACTCCCAGCTATACTATGGGGCTAAGAGGAGCCTGTCACTAATTGGAAGCACTACAAGCCTTACTAAAGGATTGGGTCAGTCTTGATAAAGGATTAGATTGAGGTCTGGCCTGGTTCTTATTCTGGTTGAACTAACTCTCCATCCCTAGTTACAGGAGCGGTCTGCAGCTGGTGCACTAGAAGAAAAGGATGAATCGGACTTCTCCTGCCTTTATGCTCTTTCAGATTTTTAACCTTTGTAACTAAAAAATCCCTTCAATTTTGCCACCTCAGTTGCTGGTCCAACAGAGAGCTGCCAGTTTGAGAGATGTGGGAAGAGACTTGGTATTTAACCCTTTGAAACCCAGTTAAATGCATCTTTGGGAACCTGAACTTCTTCACAAAAACAACACTACCTTACTCCTCCAAATACACCCTCAGCATGGACTGGGTTCATGAGTCATTCCTCTGTTCACAGGCCTGGTTCTGCTGGTGGTGATGGGGAAATGGGCCTTACTTCTGATGTTGGATTTAACCCCCCCCTCCTGTGACATTACTATTATTTATTGAGCACTGTCAATGTACTTGGCATTGTACAATCAAGCTGAAGACAAGAGCCCACGTCTTAAAGAGCTAGCAATCCAAGTTAGACTGACAATATGGCCACGGGACCTGGTAAGATTAGTGTTAGAGGCAGAAAGGGGAGAACTGGCAAGTCAGTATAGAGCCATAGGAGGAAAAGACGATAAAGGGAATTAAAATGTTAGATTGTTATATTTGCAGAGAAAATGTGATTATGACCCAAAGAATGATCCTATCCCGTGCCCCACAGTCCAGGAACCTGTCTGCGCCACTGATGGCAGAACTTAGAGAAGCTTCTGTTACTTTGGCAGAGCCATGAGGTGAGTCTTGAAATAAACCACTTGTGCAGAGTAATAAAAAAACACTCAGAGCTAATCTATTTTCCTTTTCCAGAAGGGTTTTCCTCCCAGAGGAGCAGCACCTCTCAATTTACTCATCTGCTTCCAGATTTTTTTGGTTTATTCTGCAATTGCTTTTACATGGAAAAGCTGTCCTGTAACAAAGCCAAATTGGCTTTAAGTCTGATCCCTGGGGTCTCTTCAAAAAGCTTCGTGTTAGAAACAATGAGAGGGATGGGATCTCAGAAGAGGAGTTCAAAGGGATTAGACACTATTTAAATGAGTGAGGATCTTGCTGAATGTAAGGAAACAAAGTCCAGTAGAGGCTCATGCATTTAGCTACAGAGGCCCCAGATTCAATCCTGCCCACCAACAACCGGGGCCTATTGGTGTTACAGTAGCAGAACAGATTCTTATTTGCTTAGGAATAATAAAGGAAAACCTGCTATGATCCTGAGTTTTCCCCTTCCCTCTTCAAGTTCAATGGGTCACAGCCCACATGCTCAGGGTTTAGCTGATGGCCATATTTGCAGCCAGGAAGGAATTTTCCCCCAGGGCAGATTGGCAGAGGCCCTGGGTGTTTTTCGCTTTCCTTTGCAGCGTGAAGTACGGGTCACTTGCTGGAGAATTCTCTGTACCTTGAAGTCTTTAAACCACAATTTGAGGACTTCAATAGCTCAGACATAAGTTAGGGGTTTGTTACAGGAGTTGGTGGGTGAGATTCCATGGCCTGCGTTGTGCAGGAGGTCAGACTAGATGATTATAATGGTCCCTTCTGACCTTAAAGTCTATGATTCTATGATCTTCGTTACACCAGTGCATATAGCACTATCTGAGTAATAAGTATTCATAAATTTATTGAATAAATCCATACTGTTGACTTCAGTAGTGCTCCTCTGAACTTACAATGGTATAAACTGGTCAGAATCTGGCCGGCTGCATTCTTAAAATTTACAGCTGGCAGTCATCTGACTGAGAAGCCATTTTATTAGCACCCAGCTGTGTGGGAGCCCAATTTACACCTTTTGCACCCCGTGGCACAAGCATCTTCAGCAACCCCCCTGCTTCCCCATGTGGCCGTACCTGAACCCCCACCCCCTTCCCCATGTGGCCCTGCCTGGAGCCCCCAGCAGTCCTGTGTGGCCCGCTCTGCCTCCTAACCTGGCTCCAAGAAGGATGCTGCGACTTTTCACTTGAGGAAAATATGCACCCGCCAGGCTCCCTCCCGAGAACTCCCGAGCAGTGCGGCCAGCAGCAGCGGGGCAGCAAAACAGCCCAAAATACCACAACTCGCAACTGCTAAATAACCCTGGCAATTGACAGCTAAAAATAGCCCAGCTGGGCTAGAAAAAAATCACATACTTAACACTGGCACGAAGGCACATGTTTACTGTGCCTAATTGGAAACCGGCTCTGGTGAGAGCCCAGTACCAGATACTGTAACCAGTTGCCACCTGGCTTTAAAAGAACTAAAGTAATAGAACAAAATGGTTCATATGAAAATATTAAATGTTTACATTTTCTTCTTCTTAGCTCAGGATGGAAATATCTTTGCACTGGGAATGGGCAAACCTAATTGAATAAATTGAGACACAGTGGGTTGGAAAATGTTTTTTTTCCCCCAGAAAAAAGTTTGTGGTGAAAACAATTTTTGTCAAGAATTTATTTTGATTTTTTTTGGACGGGGATTTTTTCTGGAGGGGATTGTCAAAAAAATTGAAGACCCTTCTGTTGAAAATATGTGTTGGCAGAAAGGTTTTGGTCAGCTCTCAACGGAGGATGCCAGCACTGTTTCTTTAAAAATGAAGAAGGAAGCCAGATGGGGGACTGGAAGAGGTTCTAAGCAGAAGCTCTACAGTGAAGTTGGCAGGGCAGAGTAATTTCAGGGGTAAAAATATTTTTCTATTCTCATAAATTCTATTCCTTATTCAGTGGTGGAAGATATCAGCTCTTTCTGCGATTCTTCAGACAATAAGCAATGTTCCAAACCTTCACAAAAACTGAATCAAACTTTTTGAAGGTGAGAGTAATAGCTGGTAGGAAATTTTCCACTGAAATTTTTTTATGTGACTTTTGGAACATTTTCACAGAAAAAAAAAAATCTATTTTCACTGAAAAATTTGGGGTTTTCAGTGAATATTGACAAGTGTATAGAGATGACTTTCTATAAAAAAGAACAAAAAGTTGTTCTCACTGGGAAATGTTTTTCCCATGAAAACTTTCAATCAGCTTAATGAGAAAGTTTGTTTTTCATTCACAATAATTTTGTTTTTACGATCTCTGCCCTTCCTGGTCTACTTGAAAGCAAAAATTTTGAAGGAGCCTGACAGAGACTGATTTTATTTGGCTCCTCTGGGAACTGAAGATGGCCACTTCTCATGACATTTCCAGCCCATTATTGCAGCCCCAAGGGGTTTTCATAGTTCAATACTTATCATCACTCAACAGACTAAATGTCTATACCTTGAAATCTGCATCTGCTTTCTTAAAACGGAGTCCAGTATCGCAAGCAAAGCAAATGGCATCTCTTTAATAGTTCCAAAGTAAGTTTTACTTACAATTTGCATTTTAGAAAGTAACACTGGAGGCAGCCATCATGCTTAAAACTGAGCCCTTATAAGGCACCACTTCACCAAATCCTACAGAAATAGTCCCACCCAAACAGTGAAGTATCACTAATGCTGGCTAGTGCCTGGGGCTATTCAGCTATGGTAGTGCTTTCTTATAGAGGATCAATATTAAGCAGTATGGGTGCTCTAGTGTTGCATTCTAAAAGTGCAAATTGTAAATAAAAGTTATTATTAGCTTAGCTACCACACTATGCTTGGAGCTGTACAATAAACACAAAGACAGTCCGTGGCTTAGCCATGCTGATGTGATTATCTCCTAAGTGGTAGTGTTGGGGAAAGAGTGCATTTTTGAATGAATATAACTTCTTCCAGTTGGTATGCATTCACAACTCCCCTTAATGCCAGTATGCACACTTGAGGGCAGAATCTGATCTATCCCATGTGAATAACTACCATTATTTGCATAAGTTTAGTGGGAAATGTGAGAGGTTTTCCCTCCAAGACTATGTCACTGAAATCTTTGTGTCTAATCTTATCTCTTTGTCTGTGTGTCTCTCTTTTAGGGCAGCATGTGGAAAACTTGGCTTAAAACACCCTGGACCATGTCACGAGAAAAAGAAGGCATAAAAGTGGATTTCTTGTTTTCATTTTCCATAAGAAAGTCCCTATGTATGTAAGCAGTGTCAGGATGAGCTCCACCCTGACATCTGGTGGTGAGGTGTGGCAAGTTGTGTAAAAAAACTTCAGGGGCCGATCTCATTTGCATAGGCACACCCACCCCGCCTAGACTGAGGCCATAGCTGCCCAAATGGTCACTTTGGCTGCTGTGGGATCCCCAGTGTCTGTTATTGGGGCAGGAAGAATAAATTGTTATTACCCTGATTATGGGAACTGTGCTTGGAACTGTACTTGGCCTTTTAGTTGATGGTGAGTCCCTCCATCATAACAAGTAGACTCGCTAGGCAAGGGTCATGGGTTCCAAAACTGTGTGAATGGAGAGAGGCTGGGGACAAGTATTAATACTTGGTGGCATGGGCCCCTTGGTGAGGGCCTTACATGCTAATTGCACTTCCTCCTCTCTCCACTGTGGAATATCAGAGCTAGTTTTGATTTCATTAGAAGTCTAGTTACAGGCTGCTGAGCTCACTTTGGGCTAATAGTGCACCAGCACTGAGGCTCCCCTACTACAAGCTGAATTCACCAAAGAGCTGAACTGACTAAGAGCTGAAATCACGGAGCATTGTGTTAAGTAGTGGGGGAGCCTGAAGATATATCGTGGAGCAGTTTGCGGGACGGCTGGAGTGCCTTGTGGACAGGCTGGCGGAGCAGTTCGTAGGACGGCGGGAGCTGTTGGTGGGACGCGGAGCAGTTCGTGGGACGGCGGGAGCTGTTGGTGGGCCGCGGAGCAGAGCGGAGCTGAGCGAAGGAGTTCGTGGGGCGGCTGGCGGAGCGGAGCGGAGGCCTATGGAGCTGTGGGGCGGTCAGCTTCAGATCATGTAAGGTGCCTTTTACCCCCGTCCCATCTCCACCCAGGGTGGGAGGTAAAGCTCCGCAGATAAACTTTCGAACTCTGGGGCTGCCCTGACCAGGGACAGAGACTTTTGGGTCATTGGACTTTTGGGACTTTGGGTGATTTGGGGTTGCTGGACTCAAGAACCAAAGGGAAAGGGGCATGCCCCAATTTGCTTGGGGTGGGTTTTTTTTTTTGCTCATGGGTTGTGTTATGAATCCTGTTGGTGGTGTTTCCCCAACATAATGCCACATTGTTTCTCTCTGTTATTAAAAGGCTTTTTGCTACACTCAGACTATGTGCTTGCGAGAGGGGAAGTATTGCCTCTTGGAGGCGCCCAGCGGGGGTGGTATATATATTTGTCCCAGGTCACTGGGTGGGGGCTCGAGCCGGTTTGCATTGTGTTATTGGAATGGATCCCCTAGATATTGAACCCGGCCCTTGTTGCTGCCATCTCTGATGGGCAGAAGGGTTACATGTAGAAACACATTCTCTATAAGTTCTTCTATATAGCGGTTGCAGATGGCATCACTATCTGTTTCTTTGTTCAGTAACGTAAATTCCATGAAGTTCTTTATTTTTCTTTTTTCTTTAAAGGGGGATTTGTGGCCTCGCATGAAACCCTTCCTGTTTGCTACGAAGCAGCATTAAGTTGAGGCTAGATTCCCACTATAAGCTTGATTTCTACTGTCCCTTCTCAAAACAGGAATCTGATCTTGAAATATTGCATGTAGAGCAAATCCTGGGGTGACATTTTCCTTATAATTTTGGTTAAAATAAAAAAGATGAATCAAAGCTATGGTATTTTGAAAACTTACCTGTCCATTTCCTTTTTGAAAATGTTCCTAACTTTGATTCATAACATCTCCAAAGTGGGCTGGCCTGGAAACTCTGCATTTGAGTTGTGTAGTTGGCCCTGCTGAAGAGAAAAGCCTTTTAGTATTTTTAAAAGGTTAGAGGGGATAGTGGGAGAATTAAAAAAGCTCTAAAGGGCCTCATTCTCCACACCACATCACCAGTCTTAGACCCATGGAACTCCATGGAGTTGTTTTTACACATATAGGGCCAGATTCTCCTCAGTGCCAAGTTGTACCTGATGAGGGGGAAGGGAAGTGGGGAAGCATGTTATACGGTATGCACACCCTGTCCTCCTTTGGGGCATGGCAGGGTTGTGATACCACCACAGTTACAGTCTACCTCACCATCTTTAAGCTGAAAGCTGCACAGCCCAGAGGCTGCAGACAATATGGCTGCCCCTCCAGTCAGGGCAGTGCAGCCCAATGGCCAGAATCAATTACAGTGGCCCTTGCGTTCAGGGCAGCACAGCCTCGCAGCCAGAGTCCATATAACTGCCCACAGATGCAGGGCAGTGTGGTCTATCGGCCAGAGTCAATTACAGCAGCCCTTGCATTCAGGGCCATGCAGCCTAGTGGCCAGAGTCCATATAACTGCCCATGGACACAGAGCAGTGTGGCCTAGTGGCCATTATCCAGGGGCCACCATGATGGGAGATCAACAGCCTGGGTAGGCGGGCCTGAGTCCATCCAACTCCACCAGGCCCCAATCCAGAGCCCTAACAGTGGTGGAGCAGTCCGCTGCTGGGTTAGTGGGGCATCCCACTGAAACACACTGACCTCACTCAGGTGGGAGATACCATTTGCATACCCTCCCTGGGTCACTTCCTACCATGCTTCCAGAAGCTGCAGTCCCTGGAGCGCAGGGGTCTCCGGGCTCCTCAGCGCAGATGATTCCCTGTGGCTCCATTGGCCATAGACCTCCAGCCCAACTCTCAGGATCTCTGGGTCCCAAAGGCAAGGGCTGTGATGGCTCTTCATCTAGAGCCTCTCCTCCACCTTCCCCCTCTAGTATTCAGCTTAGAAATGAGCTGGGTTGCTCCCTTTTATACTGAGGCAGCAGTTGGAGCATGCCCAGCACAGTCTGAGGGGTGGGACTTCCGCTGCCCACAGTATGGGATTAACCCTCTCTTGTCCAGTGTGTGGTATGCACACCCCATCACAAAACCATATACAATTCCCTGAGTTTAATGCTATACTAGCCCTGACAAAAGTTAGAACAGCTGTGGGGCTAATCTAATTTACAATATAGGATACCTTTTTGACCATATATCAGCCACGAGTTGCCATAGTAAAGAAGAGCTATACCCAGAGCAGCACAACATTCCTCCTGATTCCTCCTGACAACCAGCACACCTTCTGCTCCCCCGGTATTCCCCTAGGGTAGAAGATTCTGGCATGCATGATACTGAGGGGAAAAATAAAACTATAGAATTTCATTCCTCTGACAATCTGTTCTTTGAGCTATTTTACAACATCTCTGAGGCATTCCAGTGGAAGAGCGATTTCACATCCGATTCCATCACGCTTCTCCATCTGCCTGTGCTTCATGTTGCCTTACATTACAGGAAAGCCACTCAAAGGATATGCCCGTGGGGAGAGGAGCTAGTAGTGTTGTGCTAATATAGAGGCCTTGGGCACAGCTCTGTGGAACAGCTCCTCAGCTGGCACAAACCAGCTTAGCTCCATTTACTTCACTGGAGTAATACTGATTTCCGTGAGCTCAGGATCTGGCCACATGTTTATTTCAACTATTGGCTTCAAAAAGCTTTTGCGCACTCATATGAGATTCATTCAGCATAGTGTTCTGACAGTGGTCACACTGTGATACCTGATGCCCTTCGCTCCCTGCAATGTACAAGAAGGCTTCCTGACAACAGTTAGATTTATCTTGGTTTCATGAGCTAGGGTCTACAACTGGTTGTACAAAAGGACCAGGGAGCTCTGAGCTGCAAAAGCTTCAGTGATTGATGAAGCTAAAATTATTTATGGCTAGGAACTTCTGGAAACATTTCTCAGACTGCAGATAAATATTTTCAATTGGTGCTATAAAGTAAGGAAGGAATAGCCCATATTTTCCTCTTTTGAAATGGAATCTGTCTGGCCAAATCAACTTCATTCCAAGTGTTGGAAGAGGCCAAGTCCTTCAGAACCACTTTAAGGCAAGCATATAATATGACTAGAGACAAGGTAATAACAACACTACCTTTAGGCTGGGGCGAGATGGGGGGGAACCTCACAAGTGACACAAAGTAGCAAAGTTGTGTCTGTGAACAGTAAGGTCCACCAGGTTCATATTGGGTGTTGGCAAGGGATAGGGGTAACTAACCTGCTTTAGAAGATGCCTCATAGCTAGGACTGTGACGGATGCAGCCAACATCAGGAGAATTGGAAAAGACAACTGCTGTCTTTGGCTCCACAGCTTCATCAGGAGAGGCCCTTCCACTGTAGGGAAACCAGCCCCCAACTGAGAATGAGCAGCATCTGCAACACACATAGAAATGCACATGAGAGTCTTTGGGGTTTAGCTTTTTGACATAAACCTGAAATTTTTCACTGTAAAAAGAAAATAGTTTCTTGACCAGCCATGCTAATTAATGCTTTTCCTATAATCTGGAAAGAGTTTGTATGAGACATTAAAGACCACATTCCCACTTTCGGAATGAAAACAGACAAAGGATTTTGCATAGTTTACTTTATTGAAGGAGCAAATTAAGAGACAGTGACACCATCATCCTGAAAAGAGCAAAGAAGAGTCTCTGGGCAGTGATCTGCTTGTGGGAAGTGAAAGCACTTTCATTCATCCTCAGACCTGCAGCAGGGTTCCTCATGTCAGTTTCCCCACAACTTACCCTACAGAAGAAACACAGAAAGAGAGAGAGAGAATGAGAATGATCTAAATGTATAGTCTTGGAAGGTAAAACATTTCAAGTTTTCCAGTGAACTAATCCAACAGATTCTAGTTATTCATACATGATGGGCCAAGTTTTGCCCTCAGATATGCAACTGGACTTTGATGAGAGTTGTGCCCATGTATTTGAGGGTATAACCCTTATAGAAGAGTCCTGTACAATTTAATAGGGATAAAATTAATAGACTTCTGTAGAAATTGAACTAAAACCCCACATAATTAGAATGAGAACCTTTCTAGAGAATCTTAAACCAGTCCATACAACCAGACAGCTAATATCTCTGCCACAGAAATCTACAGACTGGTTTTAAAAATTTGCTACTACAGTTCTACTGGACTTTTTCAAAAAGGAAAAATTTATTTCAGATTAAAACAATTCACTCTTCTCCTCATCCCCCTCCAAACTCCACTCCCGCCCCCCACAAATACTTGTATACTGTTCAACTGAATAATCTCAACCTAGAGGTTTGATGGTGCTCTTCCTTTGGTCTCCTGCCACTAGGTCTATCTAGTTTTTCTAGTATCATAAGCTTTATGATATTATGGCTTAATATTTAGAGGGGAGATTTCCAAAGGCACAAATGGGAGTAAGACACGTAGCTAACATTGATTTTCAGTGGGAACTGGGCACCTTACACCCCTTTGTTCCTCTGGAAGTCTCCCCCTAAATCTTTTGTTCTACTAGTCAATTTCGTCTAAAGCCAGCTACAATCTGCCTGATACTGATGCTTCCCCAAGGTCTCTACAGCTATCATTTCTTAGCAAGATGGTAACCACCAGCAGTGATTAAAAAGAGTTTTAAGAAAAGAGAAGCAGCAATGGCTTCTTGGGGAAATATGTTACAATAGGCTTTTCAATATCTTATTCCAAAATACAATTAGTCAAGGGGTAATATTTTCAAAAGCACCTGTATGTCATAGGAGCCTAGCCCCCATTTTCAAAAGTGATTTAGATGCTTACGATTCCTTGAAAGTCAGTGGGACTTACGCTTCTACATCTCTAAGATATTTTTCAAAGTTTTACCCAAGCTCTATTAACACTTTTCAATAATATATCTGAAAAGGGCTGGCCTGTGAGTCCCTGCATTTTACAGCCGGTACACTCATTTTAAAAAGGTTAATTTCCCCCTGGGCACCTCTTCCTAGCCTGATTCTCCATTGCCTTGTACCTTGTTTTGTCATGTAGTCCAGTGCAAAGTGGGTGCAAAATGTTACCAAGTCAAAATTGCAGCATTCCAGTCCTACTTTTTACTGGCGTAAGTGACTCCACAAGTTGTAGGGGATGGAAAACCAAGTCTCCTTGTCTCCCTGCTCACAACTGATACACGGCTCATTGCAGAGGCTTCATAAATTGGGTTGGGAATTATCTATAATGAACTCGAAACAGCCTGATTTTGTTCTGGTGGAAAGCGCTTTAACTTCACAGAAATTTCTGAATCTTGCACCCTCTAGCACATACCTACCTCTACCACAAAAAGCTACCAATAAATATATCATCTGGTTTGTGGCCACATGTTGGGGAAGTAAATGCTTCGGGGTGGATCAGCTCTAAGAGTATTTTTTTTTCATTCAGAATTAGTCATTTATTTCTGTTCTTGCCTGATTGATCCAGCAAGCGTACACATGTTGCTGTATGTTTTACCATCAGTGCCACAAACAGACCGGTAGGCCATCGGGCAATTAGTGATATCTAGTGGTGGCTTGCAGGTCCCTCCCCTGCCACCTCCTGGCCAGAGAATATTATAACTTTTTAGATTATTTTTGCCACCTGTTTCTTCTATGGCTCCATAGATCAGAGAAATGGATAAATGGCTCTCATTCTGGTCCAGCTTTATACATTCAGGTTCAGGATTTCCCTCATTTCCTCTCTGCCTGTGAGGAGAAAGCAAAGGCCTCCTGCCTGTCTGGATAGCTCACCCATTGATAGTCATGGGGGGACAAGAGTTTCAGTACTATATAGAGTGGGGAGGAGGGGATGACCCTACAGCCTTTTCTGTCACATGTACTATCTGATGCGGCACAACTCTACTGGCATGAACTAGCCAGCAGAGCTGACACATACAAGAATTTGACCCTGACATGCAGAACTATTGAATAAAAGCTCCAGAAGAGTTTGTGAAAGATGAAGAGAAAATCCAGGACAAACAGTACCCATTGCCCTTCTTGGTTGCTCTCTGTGGCCCAAATTCTCGGCTAGTGGAAATCAATATAGCTTTGGGGGACTTTAATGGAGTTACATCTATTTACGACAGATGAGGATCTGGCCTTGTATCTCACACAGTCTAAGTACAGATTGTATTGACTACATGGATAGCTGGACCACAGCAGTTTACTCCCTCAGTTTGATGGCACTGGGGTAGTTTTCCTGCTTGATTCCTTCCATGTTCTCTTATTGGTTTTAGTGTTTCTCATACACCAATATCTCATCCAAAGTGTGGTGCAAACCATTTATACTGATCTGGCTGTGATAATGTGATAGCTGAGTAGCAGTAATAAGTGGTTTCAGAGTAACAGCTGTGTTAGTCTGTATTCGCAAAAAGAAAAGGAGTACTTGTGGCACCTTAGAAACTAACCAATTTATTTGAGCATAAGCTTTCGTGAGCTACAGCCCACTTCATCGGATGCATACTGTGGGCTCACGAAAGCTTATGCTCAAATAAATTGGTTAGTCTCTAAGGTGCCACAAGTAATAAGTGGACTCATCTTATCATCCTGACTGGCAGTACATGGAACAAACACACAGACATGGATGATACAATGAGGGACAGTGCTGGAAAGAAACTAAATTCAGAACACTCATCTGTCAAAAAATGGAATGAAAACTCCTATCCCAGCAAACAACACGGCATGGACATGTCTGCCCTAATGGGCTGAGAATGGAGCTGTAAATCATGCTAGTACATAATGACTGGATCTGTTTATTCTTGGACAGAGAACATTCTTCAGGATTTACTGTTCCAAAAGAAGTTTTTGCTCAGCTGGTTCTGAGGACACACTTGAGCTCATATAAAACAGCATAGTTCTGTTGACCTCACTGGAGATGCACTGATTTATGCCAGCTGTGGACTCCTAAACATGTTTCTTTCAAAGAATTCAGAATGTTGATTTAGGTTTTATTTTTTACTTCAATCATGGTCCAGAATGTCACAGCCTTACAGCAGCAGTCTCTGGGATGTCCTCTCTGCAGGAGTCAGCTAATCATAGGCAAGATATGCTCCAGGGAGTCAAATTAACACTTGATCTCAAATGTCCTCAGCAACATCTTCCAGAGATGAATTGGTTCTTCTTGGAATTAGCCACTTATTCAGCTTGTTTCAGCACTAATTTCTAAGGCTGCACATGATGCTGAACTCTCCCTTAAATAATCTGGATTTCCAGAAGGTTCCAGATGTCAGACAAAGGGTTCTGTATATTTATGACCTCCACAATGTGCAATATTACAGATTGTGTATGACTCAAAGTGAATGAACACCCTTGAGTCTCAGCTGAACTTTTTTTATTCATATGGAGCTGGATATGGTAGCCGTAAACCACAAGAGAAGCAAAAAATCCCATAGATGATGGTAAATATTACACCAAGCTACTGCTTTCCTCTATTATTAGAACTTCAAGATCTATCAGCACATGTGCTGACTTTTATTTTTCCCAGTGGGTTCTCCACCCCGCTCCGCCCCTTCCCTTGAGGCCTCACCCTTGCTCCACCCCTTCCTCACTCCACCTCTTCCTACCCCCTCTCTGCCCCCTCCCCTGAGGCCCCCCGCCAGCCAACCACTTGCTGCTCTCCTCCATCCCCCCAGAACCTCCTGCCAGCTGCCAAACAGCTGATAGATTGCCCTGCCAACAACTGTGGCTGTAGGGTGCTGAGCACCCCCAATTTTTTCCTGTGGGAGCTTGAGCCCTGGAGCACCCACAGAGTTGGTGCCTATGTCTATCAGTATTATTAGCTATGCACAGCCTTGCACTAGCTCACACTTTCAAAAATGCAAGATGTTGCCTTAGTGGAGCCTGGAAGCTTGGAGAGGCTAAAACAGAACCCAAGGAATATGCCCCTGAACAAAGAAACTGATACAATACAACAAAGCTTGACTTACCAAAACCCATCTGATAAACCTCCTTACTCAGCCCTTGAGCCCAGTAGCCTCACCCTAAAACAACAGCACCAACAAGGGACCCATTCCTTCTGAACCAATCATTTAAAAAAGGATTAAGAAGAAGTTGGTCATATTCTTAGTTTACAGATACATCATTGCAAGGGCTCAATGTGGTATCCAGAGCTTAGTGTCCTAGTGATGCTCCTCCCTGCCAACCTCCAAACTTTCTGGCTAAGTCTAACACACCTGGGCACCAATTAGCTCCAGCCTTCACAACAGAACAGAGAGGGAAATAGGTGGTGACCCATCAGTCAGCAGAGAGGCCTCCCTAGAGTAGAATAGAATGTGCTCCCATCACTAATGTGCCCTCCTTCTCCTTGTCTGGGGCCACAAAGAGGTTAACCGAGGCTTGTTGGTGACAGATGATTACACTGCCAGCTGCCTTTTCGTCACAACAAAGGGGATCAAAACTTACTCACCCAAGAAGCAGAATATCATCATAGTGAAGACAAAAAAGACATGTTATTTTCATGTTATTTTCATGATGGAGATGGTTGTCACATCTGTGTTCAGTATCTATTAGTGCTCTGCTCAGTAGGTGCTGTCTGAAGAAACCCCATTCACAAAGCCCGGTTATAACTCTTCCCTTTGATTGTGAAATTCCCCATCAGTCATTCTGTTGCACTGTACAGTGTGCTAAGGCCGATTGCCCAATATGATGGTCTGGATTGATAAATGAGGAGTTTGGTGTGTTGTCTGTTTGTTTGTCTTCCAAATTAATTCACCTTTAAAAGCTGAATAAGGGCAGAGAGATCTCTTCCTCATTTTTTCATTTTGTGGCAGTTTTAGCCAGTGCTTTATTCTGAACCAAACTGACATGTTTCAAGCTCAAAATTTGCTTTCCCTTAACACACGCAAAAATCTGCTAAACTTTCTTGGTTTTCATGAACATTTCTTCCAGTGAACCTGTTTCCTGGAATATTCGCAGAAGACAAATGAAAAGGGGAACAAACAAAGCCAAAACAAGTGATCCAAGGGCCCAATAAAACAGTAATAGTCTGAAGTATAAGAGCAAAATAGACAATTGTTCAGGGCAGCAAATGAGATGTATAAAGCCAGCTTATCAGAAGTGAAAAAGAGCCACTACTGATCAAACTTAAGTGCAGATTGTTTGACAAAGCTATCACTTTAATTTCTCAATGGGTTTTTGGTCCTGCTTGCATGCTAGAGGGCTGTGTAAGAAAGCGTGTAATCAGGGTCCAGCAGCAGTCAGTCTGCAGAGAGTCAGCCCAGAGCATAGTAGGTTGAGTGAGCCTCTCTATTTTAGGAAGCAGCCTGCTTTGTCTCTCTCTGTTTTGGGGTTCTTGTGTGGTAGGATTCTGATTTCTAAAAAAATCAAGTAGTGTTACATTGCAGTCTTCCAGAAAGGGCATTTTATGTTTTTATCTAATTTCTCTGTGTGTATGTCATGAACACAGCAGTGTTATACCTTTTGTTCTCTGGAATTACTGCTCTGTAATTATTTTCTATACACTGGAATGAACTCATATACAGCATTACAGTCCATAATCCCTTCCTCTTGACAAGAAACAGTGGACAAAATTTTTTCCTGCTTTGCTTGTTTAATAAAGTAAACTCAAGAGATAGTGATATGATCCAAACTGATAATGGATACAGATAGTGTAATCAGGACTTTCAGACTCAGATACAATGAGGATTCATTCAACATTCACCAGTTTGCTTCAGACGCAGTGTCCCATTACTTTTCCTAGGAGAAAATGAAAACACAGAGAAATTAGAGACAGCAAACTTGATGTTATAGACTGAAGTCCCCAACTGACCCACTTGTGAACAGAGATGCCGTGAGAATCTGTAGTTTTCTACTAGATTGATAGAGCCATTCCTTGGCTATTTTCCCCTCACAGATTATAGCATAGATGCTCATGTGAACTCAAACGTCTTGGGCCTTCAAACTTGGATGGGAAATCTCATGAGAGAAGGATCTCCTCTTGTGACGTTGAGCCAGAAATATTGCAAAAACGGCCTCCTTTGTTGCAGCATTTTTGCTCTTAGGCTTCGCACAAAACCAGAATGCCCAGAGTTGAAAGAAACTTAAATTAATATACTATAATTTAACTAAATGTGGAAACTGGGCTTCAAGTTTTGCACACAAGTTGAATCACTCTGTATGTCAGTCAGTCTGGTTTGCCTATCTCTAGAATTAAGACATTGCCATCTTGGATTCACAAATGGTGGAAAATATCTAATGTTTAATGCTTTTATCTCCTGTTCAAGTTCTTCTAAAGCCCAGAAGATAACTTGTTCACTATCTATATGAGCCTGGGTTGCCATACTGCTGGAAAATCAATGGGGATGTTGCTAAATAAAAGACCACAGAATTTAGCCTGACACTAATTTTCAGCAAGATGGCCACCACCAGTACTATATCCATAAATGATACTCTTCCATGGCATGGACCCTGATAGAAACAGGAGGGCTCCTAACTACAGTGGACCTCTTTTTTGTTTAGAATTTTTATTCTTATTCCATGAGTAACCTCTTCTGACACTTTCAATACTTTTCAATCCTATACAAAGTTGTTTGGGTCCCAGATTTCTTGTTAGCTAAACACCTCATTTTGTGGACTCATCTTCTGATTGTCTAGTCTCTAATCTCTGCTGAGATAGGGAGCTCTCCACTGACTTCTAGTGATCAGTATTTCAATCAATTTGGCCTCATTACTGGGAGAAACTCTATCGAAAATAAGCAAATAGGCAAACAGATTCAGATTCTGAACATGGGGGCAACCCTATGGGATAATAAGCTTTATAGAAGTGGCAGATAAATCAATTCTTTTCAGAGTTTTAATGCCTCAGGAGCAGTTACTTGTTTCTGTACTTACTTGACTGCAGCACAAAAGGAACACTTGTTTGTATAGGTTTTGCCATCAGAGCCACAATAAGGTTGATAGATCTTTGCACAGTAGGTCTCTCTACCTCTCTCTACATTCTTAAATTCACTGCAGTCAACCTATAAATAAAATAATGCCATTTTATTTTAAATTCCCTTCCTCATTTCTTTCATGTACAATTAGAATAATAATGGGCTTGCCTGCTCCCTGGGTCAGATCCTCAAGTGGTGTGAATCAGCATAGTCAGTGGAGCTACCCCCATTTACACCAGCTGAGGATCTGGCTATCAATTTCTGAGGAATAGTTAAAACAATGGAAACAACAAGCCAATTTTTTCCCATGGAGAAGTATCTGACACCAGCAGAGCAAGGTGTATGACATCTTTCTAGGGTTTGCTATCCCTTCGAGCCTGTCTGTGTTGAAGGGATGGACACAAAAAGGGCTGTAGGTTGTAGAGCTGCTGGGAAAATGGGAACATGTTTTGTGAAAACTCTCATGAAAAATGTATCTCTTTTTTTTCTTTGAAAAAATTTAAGTTATGAAAGTTTTTGACCAACACTAGTTGTGAGTCGCTCTTTATTGTGGGGAAGTTTAGGTTCCTGAGGACATGTTAGATTCATTCAAAGGGTGATCATAGCCTCTCTTATCCCTGAAAGTAGCAGCTTCCAACTCATCTTATAACTGTGAGAATAACTAGCTGGGCAAAATTGCACGCAGGCTTCATTCAATTATTGTGCAGCTATTAAACATAAAAAGAAATTGTAGAAAAAAGAATCCCAATTTAAATCTATCTTACTGCTGCATCAGTTATGGACCCCTGTATAAAACTGAGGATGGCAGGACTGGAAAAAGAACTACCTTTCCCAGGCCAGAACAGCCCCTGACCCAGCTTCAAGGTCTGTACTGGTTCCAACCAAGCGAAGTGTCATTCCTGATCTTACTTCTGCAAACACACGAACTTCACGGGCTTCTCATCTACTTCCATGTGCAATTCAAGGTGATGGTTTTAATCTTGAAAGCTCCATGTGATTTGGCTTCTGGTTACCTTTGGAACCACTTTTATCCTTAAACCTGCTGTGATAGCTACACCCAGCTGAGGTGCTTTGCTGACAATGCCTAGGTATGAATTTTTAGGGATTGGAAGCAGGGTATTCTTAAGGGAGTTCCTGTGATGGTGGAGTGCCTTTTCTTTGAAGGTTTATTGGAATCCAAGTGTATTAGTTTTCAGAGCAATGGTGCAATGTCCAGGAGGACAGCAGGCCCTATAACCTGTGAAACAAGCCTAGATTGGGTCTGCCAAGCTTGACTCACAATTTGTAACTTGCAGGTTAGGCAATTTAAACTGGATTTTAGTCTGACGCTAGGAAGGACTCACGATGATTAAATATTTCATCCTTGTATTGCCCCTGTTTAAGGAGAAAACTCTTTCTGCTACCTCTTTGAATTACTCATCTGCTGATGCTAACTGGAGGACAGCTGCAGTGATGGAGGACTCCATCAGCCTTTCCTATATGATTGGTACCACATGACTTAACTGTGCTTTATTGGCACTAGCTGAGAGCGACAAGAAGTAAAGTCTCAGTATATCGCTAACCCAGTAAAGAACTTAAGGACATGCTTAACTTTAAGCATGTGAGCAGTCCCACTGAACTCAAGCATGTCCTTAAGTGCTTTGCTGGATCAGAGCCTTAAATGCAGTTAACAAGGATTTACCTGTGACAATGCAAGATCCTAGTTAATGAGTAAGATGCAGACAAAGGGTGAAATCCAGGCTCCGTGGTGGAAGTCAACATAAATCTTGCCATTGACTTCAACGGGGCCAGGATTTCACCCAAAAAACTTTTATAACTGTAGAGAAGTCACTTCCCAGAAATGCTCCACCTTCCTGAGCTCTGGTTAGTTAAAGGCTGGGAGGAAATTCCACCCCTGGCCTCCTGCTGCCAGCCTGCCTCTTGATGGAGGGGGGCAATGTCACTCCACAACAAGGATGAGGGACTAGCTGTAGGCCAACTAACTGGTTCTGGGCCAGCTGGCAGGCGTACAGCGGGCGGGGGTATCCTCTGTGACTGAGTGGTGTGGAACTGCTGCAATGGCTGTGAGGAGCTGATCAAATTTAGCCTGGATCCAAGGTTGTAGCCAGGCTGATGGAGCAGCCTGGACACAGTAGAGGAGCCCCAGCCAGCACAGGGATTAAGGAGGCAGACACCAGTCAACACACTAGAGACCAGAACTCAGCAGCAGTCCAAACTCATGCTGGACTAAAGCCCCAGCACCACTGCAAGGGTTGGAAGGTACTGTGTTTGGGACTGAGACTGGGTGGCTGTTTGGACTCTTAGTCACTTTGGAGAGTGTTATTCTGGATATTCAGGGATTGGGGACTTGGGTACATTTTACTATATTGCTGGAGGATGTGTACGGGTGACTCCCTATAGCTGCCCCATCTTTGAATCATCCCCACTACAACCCGAGGGCTTGTCTCTGCTCAGATGAAAATGTTGTTTGTTGTTGAGTGCAGCATTTGTTTGTGGGGTTTATTCCTGCCTCCTCAATGGGGTTGGGGAGTCACTGAAGGTAAGTGGAGTTCTCTCAGGCACATGGTTTGGGATATGGGAACCACTTGACAGTCAATGAATTTAGATTCCTAAGTGCCTAAATCACTTTAAAAAATGAGATTTAGGACCTTAATTTATTTGGCATTGCAATGCTGAGTGCAGCAATGCCTAGATAGCTTTAAAAATCTGGGCCTTAATGCTATCAGTCTGACTGAACGGAAACTGTGTGTCTGAATCATGGGGATTTATTCTCTGGATCCTGTAGCATTCCAGTATTTCACCCTTTCAGATACTTCCCATTTAATTTTTAGTGTTTTTCCTGCCACAGATCTTGACTATGCAATCATTCCAAACCATTTATTTTTGGTCAAGGGAAAATGACTCACCTGACTCCCATTTTGACTGTCAGCACCTGGAACAAAATCACAGACACAAAAGATCAAATGAAGCAAAATGTTTGAAGACTATTCAGTTAAACGCCTGGGGACAGATTCACCAGTTCACATTGGCTGCTTTGTGCCATGCAAGCCACACAAAGCCACTTTTAATTTGGATTAACTGTAGCTAGTAAATAGAACTGAAAGGTTTCCTGTATCCGTGGGTCATACATGAAATATTACCTCCTTTGATATAAATAATGACAGTGTTTTTCAGTGTTCAAAACAACACATTTATAAAGACTTATTATAACTGCTAACAAATCTTATTTACTTCTGGATATTTGAATTCTGTGTCAGCATCTAGCACAATCTCTGCCTGTCATAGGGAACGAAGCCCCTTTCAGTCAAACGGATGCATCAGAGCAAGATTAAAAGCCAGGGAGTCAGTTTTGTGTTTACGGCTCAGTTCACTCAGGATGGTCTAATGGTTAAGAGGCCAGACTGGGGTTTAAGAGACCTGGGCGCAATTCCTAGTCCTACTATAAACTCATTCTGTCGCCTTGCTTAAGTCACTTACTCTTTCTGAGCCTTGATTTCCTCATTATTATCATCACTAGTGAGGTCTAGTAATAAGGTCACTAGTGAGGATAATAATAAAGTCTTT